>NC_088786.1:10735354-11339325 GCF_949628265.1 Cloeon dipterum
GCGGCACGAGAGTGTGCGCCACCCAGCTCCCACCTACCTGTTCCAACTCGTGCGTCGCGAACAACGCAAAAGCCAAAGACCAAGCGTTCTTCTGTGACACCCTCTTAGCCGCAAAATCAAAGCGAGCAGCCAGGCCAGCGCCATTAGCGCTCGAGTGCACGAGTTTTATGATTTGATTGTGGCCACGGTGGGTGACAAAAGGCGAGATGCTGAATCAAAAGGCGCCACCGTGCAGCCGACTGCTAATTTCTCTCCTCGTGTGCTGCCGGCGAACTCAAATTGCCAGCAGTTAACCTCAATTATGCTGACGTGCCGGCAATTCCGTATGCTGCCGCGCGATTCTCGGTGTGCGAGTGTCGATTGCATTTTAAAATTACAAAGGCCGTCTTCTCTCACGGGTCAAATGCAGAGCGAGAGAGAGCGGCGAATGCAGCCTCCGTTTCTTCGCTCTCTCTTTGCTCGTGTTGCAATCTCGAGTTTGCACTGTCGCCCCCTTTCTTTGAAGCTGCTCTTCTCTGTCAACTCTTCCGCTTGCTTATTCATGTGAATTTGTCCGGCCGCGACGAGAGAGAACTTCCGCTTGGTGGGCTTGCATGAAACTTCCACGCAAACTTGAACTTGCTCCGCTGCATCCCGAGGCCTTTTAAATTCAAGCTGTTTTCCGCTATATATTCATCTTACGGGGTTTGAAGCAATTTGTATTATTCAAATATAGTTTTAAATTACTCGAGCCATTCCTGCAGTTCTGGACTCTTTCGTAAATTTAATTAATATAATTTCAAAGTAGCATAGTGTTTAAATTGAAAGAAAACGAATAAATTGATGAAATTTGTATAAATTGAGTTAAATCTCTCATGTTTTGTTTGTAACAAACAAATGAAAATTCACTGTTGGTTTCGAATTTCAATTTGGAAAGCGAGACTGTTTCTCATCAGTGGTCCCTCCATCTACATAACACAAATTCCGTCCTTTTCCTCCGCTGATGAACGCGGAGGACCGGTTGCGTGTAGAAGGTCTTGTGAACAAATAATGCCGGTGCACGGTGACGTACACAAACAGCAGCAGCAGCAGCAGCAGCAGCAGCAGCAGAAACCATCCGGCAACTGCGGCGCACGGTATTTTTAATGAGCCGGCACGCAGAGCTATCAGGGAATCCGCTCACACAAATGCGGTTGTTGGTGGAGCGAACTGCGAACGGTACACAATCCTGAGCAAATAGACGCGGGAAGAGAGGCCCGTCTGCGATACCATTTGCACAAATAAATGCCCTTCTCGCGAACAAACACAGGACCCATCAGCGCCAAGCTGTAGAGGTAGATTTTGTTAATTTTGCACTGGAGTGGGTAGAAACGACCTAATGGGCTCCAAGCACGCGCAGGAGATAGGCTTGATTTCATTCAAAATTGGGTAATTCTAAGTTTTAAGATGGCTATTTTCCAGATTTCCCCTTTGAACTCTTTGTTGCTTTTGTTGTTGGTTGCACAATCTGATGTAAGAAATTTTGAAAAAATATAAAATTAAATTTATAAATTGATTTTGTAATAATAATTGGCTTGAAAAGTTTGGTGCTTTTGGGGCAAATTTTCCAGGCAACAAATTTGAAAGTGGCAAGCTAATTTAATTTTGCGCGATGGGTTAGTGTGATTGATGATGGACGCTAATTCGGCCGAGTCATTGTGCGATGATGTATGGCGATTCCATAGAATACCGTCGCCCAGCTTATTAAACGCCGGCTCGACGTCGGTGCCACCCGCTTTATTGCCTTTAATGAACTTTTTCATCTTGGCATGAATAAAAAAATCGGCAGCCCGGCGGCTGTCACTCGGTCTTAATTATTCCGCAGCGACGAATCGCTTTTTTTATTGTCACTCTCGTATAATAATTTCGGGGTACGAGAGAGAGAAAAAAATGAGAGAAAGGGGTTTGTAACTGTGCTGTGGTGTTGTCAAAGGGGTGGCTTGCAGCCACGGGAACGCGGCGAATTCCTCAATGATGTGCGCCAAAAATGCGGACGAGCTTCATTTCCATGGTTTTTGCGGCCGCCTCCGACACAAAAGTGCAAAAAGAAGAAGAGCTTATTTTTCAGCAGCGGCAAGGAAAATATTTCTGCGTCAGTTAGGAGAGCAGTAATTTCAGCTTTTGATTCATGACTCGCCTCAGGAGGTGAAAAAGGAAAGACGGCAGGCAGTCACTGTAAATATGATGCGGACGCACAATGACTTTTCGTTCCATCCGCCGCTCTCACTCATTCGCCCGCCTCGCACACTCGCCCGCGGCAACGTGACAATATGTATTTTGCCCCCAAACACTTTCGTATATTGGAACTTTTGGGATATGAGTAAGCATTTGTCACAACTTAGGTTGCAGGTTCGCAAGAAGACTTTCAAATCATTTCAATGTATCGTTTGAATGATGGTGTAACTCAACGATTAAATTCCACCATGGCTCGCGTCGTTTTTGTACTTCTTGTGATATGCAATTACTTAATTGCGTTTCACGAGTGTTGCTTCCATTGTGACAGACCAACAATAGTGAGTGGAACTCGTCGCAAAAAAATGACGTGCACCGCAGTGGAAATCTTTATTTACCTGCTTTTCATTTTGTATGCGCATTCGAGAGAGATTTTTAATGCAAAGAATATTTTATCCAGCGAAGTTGCGCGAGCGGCGCGACACGTCTTCATCATGCGCCTGCTTTACGGCACTCTGGAGCTCTCTGCCTGTTTCTTCCTTTTCCCTGTGCCGGTGCTGAATAAATTTCCGTATAATAAAAATAATGCCGCCGCTCTCCTATTGTTCGTTCGGATAAACCACAGCCGGCATTTTTGCTGCAGCCTCTCCTCGCTTTCAATTCGCTAGGGTTAATTACGTGATGCACGGTGGCGCACGTTGCGGTTGCTCCCGCACTAACCGTCCGACACGCTCGGTAATTAAAAAAGTTTTGAGTGCAGGTGCATTTTTCGTGGTTTCCGCCATTCCCCCCCCCCCCCCCCGGGGGACACTTGCATTTTTACTGATTTATATTTTATTTCAACAATTTAGTTTGGAATTTTTCATGCGAAAATCGTAGACCTTGCATATTTTGAGGTCTAGAAAAAGACACCAACAAATTATGAAAATATGTGAATACGTGTAACGTGAATTTGAAAAACAGTCAATTAATCCAAAGTTTTAACATACCAATTTTTTGTGTCACATAACCATACAAGTTTTTATTTAGATGTGACGAATAATTGTAAATGTGTAAATTGCGATGAAGTGTTAGTATATTTTCCTGTCTTTAAAAAGAATGAAATGTCTTTTTCTCAAGCATTCGTTTTTAAAAAGTGTAAAATTACTCTCATGGTGTACACCGTTGGTGTTAAAAAAGTTTTCTATCTAAAAAAAAATACTTGCAGGAATAAGAAATTCAAATCCAAAGTTATGCATAAAAACAAGAATATAAGCATGCGCCTGGTGCTGCCTTCCAACCACTGCCCGTACTCAGCGTTATTATTGTAGTTTATTAAAAAACATACTCACGCATTTGTAACTTTCTTGCTTCTTAAAACTCTTATTTATTTTCATTTTAAAAAGCTGAACGTGAGAGAATTTAGCACAGTAAACGCTTGCCGGCGTTGGCGCGGTCCAGACCGAAATAATTTTTTTACTGGCGCTGCAAGCGAGAATTTTGCATATATGTGTGTACTGCCGCACATATAAAAAACACCGGCGCAGCAGAAAGCACGTGCGCGCGAGAGCATTCTAAATATTTTGTTTCCCCGCATTTCGTCCAATAAATGGAAAGGCAAAAAGCACGCGGCGCTCGCCATATATTGCGTTCCCAATGGGAAACAGGTGAAAAATAAACAAAAAGCGGCGGCAAGACTAACACTTTGCCCTCCACGGATGAACGCACTGACTTCTTGACCTTTGAAGCTGCGATTGACGCAGCTAGAAAGTTTGGATCTTTGATGAGGTTTTTCATGTTCAAACATAACATATCGTAGCAAACATATTTTTAGAGACAAATAAAGAAGGTATTTTTTCTATATTTGCACAAACTGAATAAGTAAATCATGTAAATCAATAAAAATTGAAAAAATAATTTTCTTGCAGTCTACTACAATGAAAAATAATATATATTTAAAATTGACTCGTTGGATAGATAAACAAGAACGAAAAAATGATGCAGAAATTTGCAAGTAACGAATGAACAATATATTTGTATAACTGTACATAAAATGTAATTTTGTACATATCATTATTGTGACTCTTAAACAAATGCAATTGTTGTTGGAATTTATTTTCGCTGCACAGCGTTTCGCTTTGTTTGCAAATGCTGAAAGTTTGTTCTATTCATATGGCTGCGTCGTACAAACAAGAAAAGGTGCAAAAATCAATTGTTCGCCCTCCTGAGCATGGAACAGCACGTTGGACGCGAGTGATAAATATTCATTTTTTTTTTGCGCCTAACCACACATTTACAAATGCAAGTGAGATAAATAATGTGCCGCAATCATTTTTGCGCCCTCGCTCACCACCAGAGAGGGTGTAAAAAGCGGCAGCATCAGCAAAACAAACAGCGCGGTCCGAACGCACACCCATTCCTCAAATTGGCGCAGCGCGTGTCGTTGTCTGGTGAAAAATTCAAAAGAGTCTCGGAAAGATTACATTTGCTCTCATCTGACGGAGAATGGTAAAGTTTTTTTTATTATTTTTGCCACGTACGGCCGAGCCATAAAATTGTTTTAAATTGCTCGAACTCGTCGGGAGGGAGAAGCTGGTGCTGTGAAATAAAGAAATGAAAACCCCTCGCGCGCATGGAAAAGTAAAGTTTTGCAGTGGGAAATGGGGCACAAGATGAGACTGTAAAGAGCCCGCTCGCCTGCCTCCTCGCGAGCAATGCCAACAATGTGGCTGAATTATGCATGGATGCGAGCCGGGGAGAGGAAGGGTTAAGTGCCAAGTCCACCGGCAGTAAAGAAACGCCACCGGCGCGGCTGCATTATCTCCGCGCCAACTAGATTACGGCCAGACATCAATCATTAGACCCGACACGTTTACTCGAACCGTTTAGCAAGATACTGCTTTAGACTCTGTTATTGTTTGTTCCAATTAGGGAGCATTGAAGTGCATAGATTCCTTTATGTATTATTAATTATTTATTGTTCCTAGAAAATAATATTAACGGCCCCTTTTGAATAACTCTTTTACTTGAATTGTCAGAGAGCCTAATTTTCTGTTTCAAAATGTAATTATTGAACCCCGTTAGTATCGATAATTGAATACAATTGCTCCTTCACATACAGAAAGACATAGTAAGTAATAAAGTAAACACATCCCTTTCATTTATATCAAAATAAATGTGAGATAACCACATTTTTGTCTTGGTCTGACAAAAAAAAACTAACTAGCCCAAACACGTTTGATGATTCCAGATTCTTTAATTTCTCAAATTGGTTTGTATTGCTTGATGATGTAAATGTAAGTACCTCATTTTTTAGCTTAAGCGATTTATCTGTTTTTTTATACACCATACAAAATTTTCATTTCAAGTAGAGAAACTTCGTCTATAGTAGAAATGTAGTACTGAATCCAGTCGCTTAAACTAAAACGTATGAAGCGAAGGACTTTGTAATGGATGGAGTGAGTCAACTGGTGAATGCAAATACATGATTGCAGCCGGCTTAATTGGTGGCTGCCATCGATCGGTTAGCGTGCTGCTTTTTTGATAATTACTCGTGCCTCATTCAAAGACGGGCAACGCTGGCAGCGCCTAAGTTGCGACACAGTCTTTCTCACGGCGGAGCCGCCGGTCTGACGCGCGCGTGGATTTCCATTTTTTAATGCATATCGGACGGCGTCTGGTGCTGCTGGCGGAGCGGGATTAAAAACGAACGTGTGACACAGATCCTCTTTGAACACGTAGAAAAAGTCTGTCGTGCATATTTCATCGTCATTGGTTGGGCAAGCGGAGTTTGCAGAGATTAAAATCGGAGACGAATCTTGCCTCTTCAGATGTGCAAACACGCCAGATTCTTTTTACAACTCGGGCTTTTCGAGCTTTCATCAGTCAAATTGAAAGTTAGCAGATAAGTCTTGTCCTTTATTTCACCCATTTGCAAGAACTGTCTGTTCCACTCCACCGACTGTGTTCCGCTAAAGAGGTTTTACTGAGCAAAATGTTTTTTTTTTTTTTTTAAAATATTGTTGGTTCCAATTTCAGTAATGGCATTTTTCAGACGGTTTTTCTTTCCGTATAAAACATGTCAGTTTGAAAAATCAGAATTTCCTCGATAAGTGATTGCTGATTCTCTGAACAACTAAAATTCCAAAGTCTGGTGATTCATTTTCTTCACTTTGTCGATTGAATCGTTTGGATAAAAAATATTGTCATGATCCTCGCTAAAAACAGAGCTGCATTGACGCTTTCCACTCGAGCTGCTCCATTTTGGTGCGTCGTGTGTTCGTACATATTCACGCGGATGACGCGTGTCAGGCGCGAATAGGGTCGTTACAGTTAGCCATTTATCAAGCCAAAGTCCCTCGCTAGCATTTTTCAACAGTAGAATGTGCGTGCGTGCGTACGTGCGAGTGTTTGTTTGTGCACCGCGCGCGCGCACACCTTTTGCGGTGGCGGGCCAATATTTTCGGCACGCTACTCAATAATGAAAAAAGTGAGCGGTATGGCGTTGCTGTTTTTATTGAATTTGCTTCATTTCTGATGTGCGGCGTGGCGGAAGAAAAATAAAAGAGAGCGAGCTGGCGGGCTTTCGGTCGAGCGAGCTATCGCGGAATTTGCTTTGTGACCGAGTCATCGATTTACAGCCATAAAAGCAAACAAACGTCTTCTCATAAAGTGAAATGAAAAAGAGCAATCGGCATCTCGCCGTTCCGAAATAAATAGGTTCACGTGCGCTGGCAGGAATTTCCGCAGCAAACTTTCTCTCGTTTTGCAAGATTGATAGTTGACGCACGGAAAGTCGCAGGCGGACCGCCTTAAGTGTCTGTCACTTGTTTTTCAATTTGATTTCCCAAGGCTATTTACACATTCCCTACCGTTTGCCTTCGTGTGTGCCAGTGTGTGGAGTAGAGGCGAAAATATCCACTCGCTCGCTCACTAGCTGATTTGCATTTCCCAATGCTGCCAGCTGCACACGTGTCTAATGCATTTGCTGTCGTTGCAAATTGGTCAGCTAAAACTGCATTGTTTTTATTTTTTCTCCAAAAACAATACAGCAGACAACTTGTTTGAAACAATTTTAAAAAAACTGATTGCACACAAAAAGTTAAGATTTTATGAATTGAAATTACATCATCCTCAAAATATTGTCTATTATAGTGTGCATTGCTAGCTTCAATGAATTATTCAATGAGTACAAAGAATTGAGACAGCAATAATAAACAAGTATACATAGAATGGGAGATATTTATATTGGTTCTTCCTTAGCGACCAACTCGCGTAAATGCAGCAACGCCCTCCGGAAAAGGATGTGCTGACCAGTGGAGCCATTGTCGATTCGAAGAGAACCACGCAAAAAATTATTGATCCAACTCTGATTGATCATCTGATAATTAAACGATTTCTTAATTTAATGGCGTTGGAGAAAAGGAAATGATGGCCTGCTTCACAGCGCTCGTAATATGCAAAACACATGTCCCTAAGCACTAATGAAGCAATTAATTAGTGAGCGGCCAGTTGGATTGCAATCGCTGCAGATGATTGTGCACGTGACTGAGCGTGGTGTTGCATTGCGGCAATACAATTAAATTAATGCGCAACCCCAAATTATGAGGCTGCCGCCACGTATTCGCAGGTGGCTTCCGCCGCCCCTTTCCAGTAACCCTCGGTATGCAACCCAGCCGGCCGGCTGATCACGCGCGCCGGCACAATTTACGGCAGGGGTAAGTGCCTTCTTCGCTCGTTTTTGCCTCTCATTGACCGTGCGTCCCGCCTGCGATTATCGAAAGTAAGCAACCTGCTGGCCACCGCAGACGTGCGCGATGCGTTAACTGTTTCTAAATGAGAAGCAATATTTTACCAAAATGTGTTTTAATCGATTAAATATATCATGCTTTTCTTCTCAAAAAATAGTCGTTAATGAAATCTTTTCGTAATTAAGTTGCATCGCGCTCTAGGTTGTGGACTTTAATTTTTAGCCAAGGAGACCATGGCATCTAATTAATATAACTACTATTGTTCTCAATTTTTTAACGCTGTAAAGAAATTAAATCGAAGTTTCAATAAATATAAATTTTTACATTAGTTATGAAAGCTGTTATGAGGGAAATAAAAATGCCATATATTATATGTTAATAAATCATTTTATCGATACGATATATGCGGCTTTGCGGCTTCAAGTCTCAGATGAGCGGTAAGGTGGCGGGCGGCCGATGATTAGCGCTGTACACGCGGGTTGATTTCACGCTTCGTTGATGGCATGTAACCGTAGACGCGCAGTATCAGTGTCTCACTCTCGGCACGAGGTGGGTGATACACACATACTTCCTGTTGTTTAACCTCTGCCAAGCTGGGACACTAATCGAAATTTATCCCCCGGCCGCCCCAAGCACTCGCATACTCACTCTCGCCCTCTCTCACTCGGTGGCACCGCTGTGAAAAACAAACAACACACGGCTTCCCCAATTTGACACTAGGACACGTGGTCTCTGCGGTTTGCAGCCTGGCCCTGTGCCATTACATAATCGCTAAGAGGAAATGTGTATAGTTTGATTTGTAGTGTTTGATCTTCATTTTTAGATCGGTAAATGGAATTATTCGTCACAGTAACAAAATTGTATGACTAGATATTTGATGATGCTTTTATTAAACACTGAACAGTGTATCACTAGGAATCAGGTTTCATTTTACTTGCAACAGTAAGATTGATACATCTTCTTTTTCACAATCCAGGAAATAATAATTGCACAATTAGCAACACAGTTTGGCGTAGATTCACAGTGGTGATTTTTGTTTTACATTAAACCATACATAAGGGAACCCGTGACAAGCGTATCGAGTATAATTATATTATTATATAGTAAATAATTAGGATTGTGTCTATGACCATTATGGCCAGCGAATTTACAGAAAATCCGACATGTTCTTAATAAATTTTCAAAATATTTTGCTCCTCGTCATTCCAATTAAAACAATTTTTCCTCAGTTCAACTCCTAAATTCAAGTATTGAGTTTCTTTTGCTCAATTGAGATGCAACGTATCTAAAATCGATGAATATATGCACCGCCAAACAATCGAAATCAATCACATCCGGATGGAGTCGCATTCCCTTTTAAAGTTCACTTCCGCTCGACTGGCCACGCTCAACTTGTGTTACACACAGCCGCAATTAATGGCAAGATCAACTTTCGTTTTTCTCGGCCGTGCACGCTGGAATGTCGTTCGTTAACAGCCGGGTCGATTCCCGCGGCGATAAATCCACGCGAAACGGAGAAAAAAATCAATGAAGCGGAGCCTCTTTGCGCGTGATAAATTGAACTAATTGGAGCGGGGGCGCTGCGTCTTAGCCCACCTCGGGCTCATAATTAATAGGAGAAAGCAAGCGGCGGCGCCGGTAAACACATCGATAATTCTCACCGGAAACGATAAATCTGTACTACAGAGAAGTGTCAATATAGGTGAAATAATTTGCCATGACACGCACCCGAATAGTAGTTATATAGCCACCCATGGGTGGTGGTTCGCGTGCTGCTTGCGCTGGAAATTCGCCGCCGCGCAAAACGTAATTAAAATAATTATGTACCGCGCACACTGCATAATGCATGCACTGCAAGAACACACTCTCGGCCGCGAGACGAAAATTAATTACTACGAGCCCTTGGTAAATGAGTGTTAAGCGCAATGAATTATTGATTGCGGCCGCGGCGACCAAATGCTCCGAGAGAGAGAGAGCGGGCGAAACGTAATTTACTCTCTCACTCTCGCAAGTCTGACTAAAGCTATTACACAAACATGGACTGCAGCCGCGAGCTGCGCGTCTGCATTATCTTAAGTGCAAGAGTGCAGATTGCGAGTGCAATCACCTGACAAACACGCCGTTGTGCTCTTTGTGCAGATGAGTTCGTACTCGCTTTAGTTATGCTAATTTCTTCTGCATTGCGCGAAGCTGCAACTTAACTGCTGATAAACGGCCTTCGACTAATTGTTGCATACTTATGCAGGCATAAGCTAATTGTTGCCTTTTAAAAGAAAAGTTCTAGAAATTGGAGAGTAACTAGTTACATTTGAAATACTTAACGGGGTTAACTGTTTACCCAGTTTAATTTCAATTCTAGGAATGGGATAGGCTATTAGAGAAATATTTAAATTTTTCCCCAGCAAATTAAACTTCTGAAATGTTCAAAAGTTGTGCACAAACTATTAACTAATGCGCGTGACTGCTGGTAACATAAAAAACGAAATTATGAAAGAGACGTTGAATACACAATTTTGTTCTTCTCTTTTCATTTATTTTTTGATGAGCTAAGTATTTCAATTTATCCTCTCGACAAGAAAAAGGTTATTTTTATTATTTGTTATCCAATTCGCACAAGCCATTCGTAAATTTTCCATCGCAGGGCGTTGAAATTGGACGCGGCAGCGAAAGGCAAACTTTTATTACGCCTTTTCCGATTCTCCGAGGAGATGAGCGGTGCACATTAAAGCTGCCATAATTCATGTGCGCCCGACGCGTATCAAGCCGATCCATACAACTATTTATACTCGACGAGGCTGCGAGTATTAGTCGAGCGTACGTGCCTTTCCATTGTAATAGGGCAGGAGCGCGGTGGTGCACGCCGGCAGCGTCAAAATAAGTTCATAAATTATATTTTACAATCGGGCGAAGAGGGATTTTGTGAAGCAGCGCCGCCCGCTAATAATATCACTCGGCTGACGTGTATACTTTCCCTGCCTCCCAAGGTGTTTCGAGCACATTTTTGCTTAGTGAAGGAGCAAATATAAAATTTTCTTCGTTGAAAAGTTCTTTCGCATTGATTGAATGATAACACTCCTGGCGGCAAATTCTTATTCTGATTGCAATCAATTCTTCTTCTTCAATCAATTAATTCCAATAGCTTGAAAAAGTCTTGTATATTACTAATTAAATCTTAACTAGCAGTCTAGACTGCTTGAAGGCTTGAAGGAGTGTGTTTGAGAAAGAAAGAAATAAAAAAAGAGAGAGAGAGAAACTCTGAAAAACAAATCTCGTGATGAAGACATGGGAGGGGATAAAAATGTAAGTAAAAGAGCAAGGCAATTCGAGAACTAATTGCCGGCGCAAGCAACTCTACACACGCTTTTATTTCCAGTCTGCCGCACCAATAAATATATTTCAATCCAATCTGCAGCGGCGCGCATTAATTAAAATCTCGGCGGCTCTCTCACCCTCGGAGCGAGTCGACTGTCTGGCCGACACGCGTGCAGCGGCAGACGGCGGGACAAGCGGCAAGGCGAGGGCAGGGGCTCCAGCATCCACCCCTCCAGCACACCTCGCCCGCTTTTTCGTGGACTCGTGCTAAATGTACGTTCGTGCACACACGCCCCGTTTGTTTTTTCACGTGCCTCTTGAAAGCAGCGAGTGAGTAGAGAGAGAGAGAGAACAAGCACGCCCGGCACCCAATGAGATGCATTATTCGACGACCCCTGCCAGCCGGCTCGCTGGGACGCTTGCACAGCACACTCATTCGCATTTCTACACCTTGCAGTCTGGTGCCCCCCCTCGCCCCGAAATCTACTTCCTTCCTGCGTGCTAGAGGGAGCGGCCGCGGTGCAGCTTGCACCCGCTCTCTTTCTAGCCAGCAAGTGCGTTTGTGAGTGCGGCTGCATAGCACGGTTACGCCCCCCTGATTTCGGCACTCGCGGGCTAGTCGGTTGCCATGTGATCGTCTGATCGGTCTGCGCTCACCAGCGTGCCGGGAGGTGTTGTGTGTTTTGTGCGAAATGTGCCTGAAAAGGAGTTGTGCCGCGGTAGAAGTGACAGTGACAGTGAATATCTCGCAGTCGTGAAAGGGTTCTATTCTATTTTTGGCTGCGAGGCCTTGCAACATGCAAAATGTGTCCGATCCTGACAGAATTGCCGCTTTTCGGCCACTCTCTCGGCTGTATTTGCTTTTTAATAAGATTAGCTCTTGCGTGCGCTGGAAATTTACCACCAAAGTTGGAATTCCTAGCCCTTGTGTGATGTATCGCAGGAAAGCGGATAACAAAAACACATTCCTGCATGGCACACGGTGCGCCCTCGCAGGCAAAAAGAAAAGAAAAAGCCCTTGCGGTGACAACTTTTACATCTTCCTGCAAAGTGAAATTAATCACTGCTCGCATTTTAATGCAAATTACCTCTTCCTCTATGCGCTGCCGCGCTTAGCAGCCCTTTGTCTCTGCGCAAACTGAAAGTTTATAGCGCGCCGCTTGGCGACAGCAATCTCATGCGTAAATCAGCAAGATACACAATTTAACGGCGTCAGTGTCAATAGCAACGGGCTGCAATTTCTCGAGCCGCGTGTGCATATTTCGATTATCTCACTTCCTTCCGACGAGGGGGGTTCTCGAATTTCTCTCTCAGCGCCTGCGCCCCCAAACGCATCGCGGCGCCCGCTGCACCGGGGGTGCACTTTCTTTCCTTCCTCTTTCCTTTCTCTGCTCGCTGTTGCAATATCGGCTGCCTGGTCAATAATGGCGCACGCAGTTGGTGGGCAGGAAATTTTCACGATCAAACGATTGCCTTTGAATTATTGTGGCGGCGCGCCGATTTATTGGCCGGGCGAACCGTTGACAGCCGACGCTGCATCTTATCAATGCATTTTCCTTTGGGGAAGGGAAACAAGCAGACAGGCCTGCACCCTTGTGATAAACCCTGCATTTGTTATTTATTGGTTTTTGGACAGTTTATTTATCGCTTTTTCGTGCAATTCATTGTTTATATTTTTACTCGTAAATAATTTCTTCACACCGATCAGTGATGGAATTATGTTCAAATGTGAGTTTTACGTAGTTTTTTTTTATTATACAATACAGTTTTGCATTATCTGACTTGGATCTTCTTAGGAAAGAAAAGAGTTTATTTACACTTTTACATCCAAGTGACACATATCAATCTCTCTTTATATCAGCTCCGTAAAACTAAAAAGTTTAGAAATATCATTTGTTTATCTAAATTTTCCCTTGACTCCTTTCAGAAAAATATAGCACAAAAAATTTTTCATAGCGTCTAGAAATGGGCCTGTAATGCATAACAAATAATTGGATCAGTCATTCTTTTCCAACATGCTGTGAAATCAGAAATGAGCCCTTATAAGGCTTATAAGATTGAGACTCGCCCTCCCCCTCCTGACATATCGTGTTAGCCCCCCCAATGACATTTGACCCTTTTTGTTTAGCAAACACGCCGTAATCCGCGCGCTCTCGTAGTCACCAAAGGAGCCTCATATCAGTATGCAATCATCTTAATCCGCTGCAGCAGACAAAACTGTGGGCGGTAATTGAAGGAAAGCGGTGGGGAAGGAAGCAAACACAGTTCAGACCGTAAAAAATGCCGGCCTTAATTACAAAGCAAGGGGGAAGCTCGCTGTGCGGGCGATATCGTTTTCCTCCGGCGTGTGCATTCCGCCACCACACACACATTTATTAGCGCGCACAAGAGCGAGCGGCCCGGCGCGAAAAGGCGGCCGACGCAATGTAATCCTTGCTATAATCGTTCATCATACTCCTCGGCCTCAGCCGGGCTACACAGGAAAAACATTAGGCAACTCTCTATAGGGCCGCTGCCGCCGCTGCTGGCGGAGAGATCTTTGGTGTGTGTGGCGCGCAAAAGCTATGTATTAGTATGGTAAAAGAGCATAAAACACACTCTCAAAGTACTCCGTCGCCTGTAAAAAGCGGCCGGCGCTCTTCTTCGTCCGTTGGCAAAATTTTTGCTTGTTGCAGAAAGTGCCGAGATCAATTAGCCGGAGCTCTAAAACAACCGGGAATTACGAAGCGTATTCCCGGAAATTTTCAGCTTCTCTTCGTAGGGCTTTTCGTATTTTTGTTTCAGTTTTCAACGCTCAAACAAATAAGCTTTTCGAAAACAGCTTCTATATTTTTATTCCAATTTTCTTTACATTTATTTTAGCAGAAGATCCACGTTTTTCGTGAGTAACACGAAGCAGCAGGCATAGAGCTAACGTCCAATCGATCTTGCAGTCGGGCGGAGTGGAGCCGCGTGTATTATTTGCATAAACGGCCAATTGAATTGCCTCTGAAATTACACTCCACCCAAGAATTTCCTAATTTATTTACATTACAGCTGCGTAAATCAATCGACGGCGGTCCCTCTGCACACTTATAAAAAACGCACTCCAACGGCGAGATTAAATTTCCTTCTGCGCCGCTGGGAAAAAAATCATTGTGTTATTTCGCATAAATGGCTTCCCGAGACTTTTCTCTGACGTCGAGATTCGATTCATAAATTTTTCATGGCCGCAGAACTTCTCGATATAACTTTTTACTCGGCGCCCGGCATAATATTTCCTCGCATGGCCGCCTCCTTTCTCGTTTTAAATAAGGGAAAGGGTTAAGAATGGAGTAGGCCAGACGGTTGCGGGTGCCGGCGCTCTTATTTAGCTTAAAACGGTCGAACTGGCGCAAGCTCGAGACACACACACACACACACACACACAAGAAAAAAACAACCGGCGGATAGCCAGCAGCAGGCCAACTTTTTAATATTACATAAAAAAGTTGGCTGTGCTCGTAACATAAACTTGATTATTATTCATAAGATTCCGTTTCTTTCATTAAATTTTGTTTGGCGTGTCGCCAGGCAGCCATGTACGAACACTTACTTTTCCGCTCGGCTCCCACCGAGAGCAAATTGAGATCAAATCGCAATGATAATCGTGCGCTGTACACGACGGAGTTTAAATGAATGGACGCGCGCGTTTGCACAATCGAGCGAGCGCGTGTTCGCGAAGACTCGCTTCCGTTCAGCACGCGCCGCTGAAACGCGACATTTTCAAAGGAAGACCTGATGAGCGTGAAAAGAAAGCAACTCTTGACGCTCAATTAAAGCGAATCGAAAAGAGTAACAGAGGAAAATTGGGGAGAATCGAACTCGTCCTTTCTTGTAACCGAATTTGTTCAAGTGGAAAAAAGGTGAGGCTGTTACAAATTATATATCAATAGCTTTGATTGCATGCGTTGCAAGGTTAGGCAAAAGGGTGGACACTTGATAAAAAATATTGCCCAGGGCCGTTTTCTTATTCTTTCACAGCAGTTTTTGAATTCTTAAATTTTTTGGCGATGGAAAAATCTAAATAAAAATTTATATTCGTTAGACATACTACCAGAAATTTTTTGCTAGTTTTTGGGAAAAACCGGACAGACAACACTGCAAGCTGCAAACCTGATGAGTTGGTATGATTATCGTCAATAATCTGTTTAAAATCCTCCTTGGGCGATCAGCGACAAAATGAGCCACTTTATTGCCAAAGGCCCGCCCCAAACAGTAATTCACCGGCTCGGCTCTTTCATATGGAAACCGCAGATGAGAGTTTCCGAATTATTTTTTGGCAGAAAGTTTGCTACTAGTTCGTTCCCATGGCACTTCCTGCGTCTAATATTCAGCCCGGGATTCATCTCCTTCTCGCCCGCGCGGGGTCTGCGGCTCGGCGTGAGAAAGCAGTGGATTTTCCATCACGGAGACCACATGTTAGCGTTTCCTTTTTCGCGTCAAATGTAGTGGGTGTATATTAATCCGGGAACGTTGCGGCGGCTGAAGCGGGCGTGAATTTATGCCATGCGTGCCGATGCAAGCATCGAGCGCTTTGATGATAGGTATTTCTCGTACAAACGAATTCTGATGCTTTTCACTGCGGCTTTTATTCAATATCCTCTTGTATTGAGGGTCGATTCGCCGCCGTCATGTTTGCAACTTGATATTTTGCAAAAATATGGATGCGAGTGCCGGCGAGTGAAGCGTTTGGTTTGTGAATTTGTACCGACACACGCGCGAAGTATCGATTCTCCACGCTCCTCGCACGCCAGACCGTTGCGATGACAATTGAGTTCGAAACCCACGCCCATGTTGTTATATTTACGCCGACTTCATCACTGCGAAAAATAAAATACATGTGGAATTTCCAACGTGGTTGTTGAGTGTTTTCGCAGGTAGAAAAGTACTTCTCGGGTTTTTGCGTTGCCTCGGCGTTTATAAAAGCTCTTAATTTTGTATCATCTCTTTAAATTAAAGAAGACAAAATGTTTCTCCGGTGAAAAATGTTTAACGTCGATCTATAGGGTTGAGATTTCAGATGAACGACTTTTTTATGTGCGTCTAATTTACTTTAAGACTCGACTTCTAAAACCCGGGTTCTAAAGAGCTTTGGAAAATTTCTAGATTTTGAAGAATTTCCTATTTTTGATTTGTTTTTGTCGAATTTAATCGAAACTTGTGAATGTGAAATTTTTATAAGTTGTATCCATGTAAATCATAATGCGTAAGACCGTCTAAAACGGTTAAAATTGACTTCATATCCGTGTAAATGGAGCCCGAAACTGTTAAAAAATAATCGTCCCTGAAACCGTCGTCTATCATTCCCAACCCTATCGATAAAGCATGCAGGGGAAGTGGTTCGATTTGCATTGAATGCATCACGCATCGTGTATATTATTTTGTCCTTTCACAGGATGTGTATAACATTTCAAAAACAGCGACAAGCGGTGAAGCCGGTCCGCGAATTGTAAATGAATTTAGCCTGCAGCCGCCGAGACAGTCTCGATATTGGCCGCACGTCGTGCGAGTGAAGTGAAACTGACATGGTGCACTTACCCACCAACAACAGCTGTCGATAGCAGTGCCTCCAGCAGACGCGGCTAATTTTAAGTAGCGAGCGTCTCGCTCGTCAGTCAGCCGCCGGTCGGTGGATCGGCGGAGGCAGCATCCATTCGGCCGGGGAGGAAGAAAAAGCCGCAATTGAGCTGATATATATCGAGAGGGGTGAATCTTGAGTGAGGACGAGGAGTGGTTCCTGCCGCCCCTGCCCTCCTTCCTGCAGCCCCCGCAGTGGGCCTGGGGCCGCCGCAGCTGCAGGAGGCGGTGCCGACCGAGCAGCCGCCACCTCCGGCCGGCGGGGGCGGGGGCGGAAGGACGCGTTCCTGAGGACGCCAGGTTCATCTTCTTGAACTTCATTCTGCTGGCTGAGCTTGAAGAGTTTGAGGAGGTAGCCATCAGAAGGGCTTTGAATTTAAGATGACCGTGTTTTCACCCGAGCTTCCGATTGCCTCTGAACCATCAAATGAGCTCGAATCATGAAATTTTAAGACTGTCTCATTACTTGAAATCATCTAATACATATATTCAAAGCCGTGTAAAAACCTGCTAGATCGGTTTTAAAATTTCTTGAACATTTTTTAATTAAAAAATTTTTTGGTCTGTTTTTGTGTCCAAAATTATTCTTGTTTATACAAAAAATCTGCAATTTTGTAATCTCTTCAGCAACTTTTTATTATTTGGTGCTGATACCACTTTATAGTACAAGGTACGTCAAGATGAGTCAAACAGTGTGCAGTTTTTGTAATTCCTACAATTAGAACCTGATTTACTATACTTGGAGGACAAAAAGTGAAATTTTGCTCCTGTTATTTTTTCTTTCTGATAAAGAAAAACGAAGCCTCTTTCTGCTGTAGATGAAATATATACAAATTTTGAAAGGAAGTTTCTTTTGTTCATAGAACTTTGTAGCATAAATACTCGCCATTTGTAAATTTGAAGATAACATTTTAATATAGATAACCTGTTACTAGAAAAAATGTTCATATTTTTAACCTAAAGCACATTTTTTACAAAATGGTAATAACTGAGAAGTATCTATAAAATGTCATTAAAGGTCACGATGTGAGCGTGTGAATTAAGCTAAACATTAGGCTCCAAAATCCTTACATAAAATGCTCCAAAAATCGTTTGTCTATTTTTTCCTAACAAACCGCCTAAAATTCAGCAAAGATGATAAGAGTGATTGTTTAAAACTATGACAATTGTATTTTTGGGGTTTTGAAATTAAGGTGGATAGAATTGCTGAACGCGATAAATTCTTTCAGAAGTGGATAACGGAAAACAATAATTATACAATCTATAGATTCTAGTTTCCTTTGATGTGGTCGCTTGCAGATGCGATGGTTGTGATGTTAAAATCACTCCAAATCCGCACAAGAGCCGTAACACTCGAAAGACCTGAAGACGCTAAGCGACGCAGTAAAGCGGCGCGCGCTTTGTAAAATCAGCGGAGCGGTTGCCTAGCTATCGCCGCAATTACAAGCCAAAGTAGCGCTATTAAAATGGAAATCGCGCCGCAATTTATAGGAACTTTGATCTTGGCCGACCCATATCACGGGCTATTTGCAATGTGGCCGGCACATGCAGGCTGAGAATCGCGCGTGGGCAAGGTCAATCATAACTCACGACCAAAAGGGGATGCGGGTGTGCCGGCCGCAGTGCTTGAATCATTCTGCCCTCGGCCTGCCTGCCGGCCAGCCGGCTGTGTGCGGTGTGCTACGGCGAGTACGCACAATTTCGCACGGGGGCGAGGGCATAATCATGAATTATTCATCCGCTTCTTACCTTTTATGTGATGCTCGCAATTTTTCTCCGCACCGCGACCGCTAAATCCCTGGCTCTCGTTGGCACCCTCGCGGGATTCGCAGCCATTTGTAAAATGGGCCCTAAATTCTGGTTGCGAAACCACCAAAGTTGGCGCAAGTTTGATTTTGGAATGGGTGGTGGCGATAAATTTCTTTGCACCGGGCCACAATGCCCCTGATATTTGCTCTGGGTGGTTTAAATGTAAGCGCAATGTCATTTCGGGAAACAATTCTATCTCCTCGCTCGTTTAAATGCTTCTGTTTAATTAAAAAATGTCAAATATAACATGTAAATTGTTATGTAGCTGGTTTGCTTTAGCGGAGTCTATTCACCGCTAGAAATTGCTAATTAAAGCTGTGCAAATAATAACTAACGGTCGTCTCTCTAATTATGATTGCAGGACTTGCAGAGTGAAATCGAGTGCCACCGCGACGTGTTCTCATCTCTGAATGGCGCCGGCCGCAAATTGCTGGGCTCGCTGGCTAGCCAGGAGGATGCAGTCATGCTGCAGAGGCGACTCGACGAGATGAACCAGAGGTGGAACCATTTAAAGGCCAAAAGTTTAGCAATAAGGTAAGATTGCCTCGAGTCCAATTTGCGAATGATGCCGCAGCAACTTTTTTCATTTTTGCCTGCGTGATCCAATCTCTTCAGTCTTCAACTAACACGAAAGGCGTGGTAGCAAAATTTTGAAATCTCGGCGATGAAATCTAAAGTAGAAACAAGAAGGTTGATATGATTTTTCTGTCCTTCACGCGAATAAATTTTATCTGCGGGTTCAATTGAAAGAATGGAGCGAGTGAAAAATCAAACCCTCGCGGCAGATTAGCATTCACGGAGCGACGTTTATTTTTTCCCGCCAACGCGACAAGTGTATTGAAATTATAGAAAGTTATATTGAAAATATGTTAATTTTTATATTGTGGACGTGCATGCAGCGTGACTTATTTATATGCAAATGCGTGGCGAAAATAAAATCACGCGCGCCAAGGCAGAGACGCCATCGCTTCTGTTCTGCGAAAACGACCGCTGGCAGATAAACTCACCAGAACATATTGACGGCCGCGCTGCACTTTTCTAAACGCCCAAACGGACGCGTGACGGAATATTTATTAGCACGCTGTGTCGCGTTCCAATGCAGATACGGCCTGATGAATTGGCTGGCGGAATGGAACACGATTTACAGCGGGCGGCTGCTCTCTGTTTGCTAACGCCATTCAAAATGTTTACATGGGCTAATACAAATTATTGATTGCATAGATTTATGATCAAAATAAAAAGGAAAACAAATATGAACATGGTGTAAAATTTTCTTCATTAAATTTCGAAATAATTGAAGCTCTATTTTCTATTGGTTAGATCTTTTCACATAGAGCAGATTCGACCTTTTAAAAAATCAATTGCATGATATAAGTGCGAAGGCGAGGAATCTTAATGTAGTCAGTCCCTTGATATAATCTAACATTTATTAATTTGATAACCCAAAAATGTCAAAGATGAGCAGAACTCGCTTTTTTAATCACGAAGGCAGGTGTTCACTTAAATTGGTGCAACGCTAGAAATTTTTCGTTTTGTACAAATAAGTCTTTCTGCATACAGAAGCGAAAATTTTCATCAAAATACATAATGATGGCTGCACCAAAAAACCGGCGTCAGCTGATAATTAAAAGCCGGTGCCCCATTTTTGCACTTTTTGTTCATCTCCGCTTACAACGATCGAACGGCCGTGTTACGAGCGTGTGGGTGAGTGGTGTTGGGGGGGGGGGGCTACAAGAGGTGCGATGAGAGCGATACGACCCGGTGTGTGTGTTGTCGAGCGACACAATGGCAGTTTGCGAAAAAAGTACACGGGCGATGCTAATGACTGTTGCCTGGCAGGCCTCCCCGGAGGATGATAATGCCGAATTATACCTGCCGCACTTCCGCCCGGCTCCGACAAATGTCATTTTTCCAGCTTGATTCCCCCTGAAAAATAAATGACGCGCGAACGTGGTGGCGCACACTGGCCAAAAATAGGGATTTTTTATTCCATTTCATTTTGCGTGTGCATTTGCGTGAAGTTTGTTTCTTTCAACGCGTATCTACGGCGTTAATCCGCCAAGATTTATCCACAAAACATTGGAAGCTTGAGCTGGATCATCTCACGAATGGGGATTCTTAGCAAAAAACTTTCGGAATTATGATATATCTGCTTTCGGCAACTTTTTGCCGCCTTGTTTTCGCTCCTGCTACCGCTGCCGGCGCGGGTAGGTTGCCTCTCTAGCGCCCTAATGGCTCGACTGTCTAATTTGCCTCACAACTTTAGCGCAGAAGAGTTTGCTGTTTAGGATTTCTCGTTTAATGAAGCATAATGGGACGGTTTAACATAAACTCAATGAGCCCCCACATGGTCTTTGTAGCTAACACCGCTGCTTAGAACATTATTATTAATTTTTCGTGCTGCAGTGCTCTCAGAAATACTCGATAAATTTTACGCAGCACCTCAGATAAATTTAACTTCAAATTTAAAATATTTTTCGTGGCCACTGTATATTTTCTCGGCTTTTGTGTGTCACATCCGCAAAATATAGTTAAATGCACATCCATCTCAGTAAAAGAGACAGTGCATTAGGTAAAAAAGCGTAACTGTAACCTGTTTAAGCAAGGACAAAGTTTTCGTCAAAAATTGAACTCCTCGTGTAAAAAGTGGCACTCGAGGCGGGCTGGAAAAGTATGTGGGGGAGTTTGTGTTGTGCTCTTCGTCTCGACGCAATCCGCCTGCCGCATAATGCAAGTAGACGTTCCGCTCGCCGGCTTTGTCCGACCGGCTGCATAGTTTCGAGTTTCGCAGGGGCCCTCGGTATCCATGGCGCTCTTTGCCTTGCAGCCAGCAAGCCTCTCCGTCGTCTAATTTTACAAGGCGCTATTTATAAAATATTATGCTAATGCTCATCAACGGCATGTATAACGAGAGTAATGATATTACGGCCTCGCGGCTCGTCCATACACGCTTCCCGGATGGGGTGCATGTATTTTATAATACATATTTTGTTCTACATATAAGACGCCGCCGAGCTGCCGTTGCCGCTGCTGCTGGTGCATTAAAACACATGGAGGCAAGAATGGACGGGCGGGCACTTAGAAATTCAGCGTCTGACAAAGGCTTGCCGAGTTAGAGTGTGTGTGCCTTATGGTGGCGTCACTTAATTATTCAAAAGAGCCTGTTCTCTTAATGTTATTGGAAATGAGGCATATCACATTCTGGCTGGCTGAGAGAGCGGGTGGGCGACTTTGATGTGCTGCAAAACCGCACGCTGTACGCTTCGACCCAACGAGACCGACCGACGGACCCAAACTGTACTCACTGCCTGCGTCTGCTGCTCGTCACAAGGCGCTCCCCCGACCGAATTTAATTATCGGCGGGTGCGAAACCAATGCACTGACTCCAAGTGTCGCACTGCGCGATTTCCGCCTAATTGTTCCCAGCGCCTGCTGTGCTGCAAATTGATTTTGTGCCTCACGCGGGATGTCGCATTACGCACATTGCCGTGAACTAGTGGATTTTGTCACGAGGCTTCAATCCGGATTTCAGCCTCATCCTCCAGCAGATGCAATGCTCAATATGCAATGAAGGCAAAGCTATTAAGTCATTAAAAAATCATACTTTTCATCCTGCCGGTGGCAAATAGTGCAGTTGGTTGCTAAACGTTTTTATCAAGCTTTTCCTATTTTTGGTTTGGTTTAAATGATTAAAATCCAAATTTTTTAAATATGCTGGTTGGACCAGGTTGGTTGAATCTAACTGGTTAAAAACGAGAAAGATTGCAAAACTGATATATTTGTTTGCTGTCCCACTCCCTTTTTCATTCAAACTTTTTTAGAGTCACATTATGAATCCATTTTTTTTTAATCAAATCCCCTATTCTGCAAGGAACAATTTTAACTATTCCATGCAGCAACTTACCCATGGTCCTTTTGATAGAATCCCCTGCTTTGTAATGCATTAAAAAATCAGGAAACACATCATGATCTTAATTCTATAGGGGTCGCAGCGTCGTTTCCCCGTTAAAATTAATTATTTCTTAATCAACGCCTCTGCCAGCACTTTATGCGGTTTTAATTATATCCTGGCCAAATCCAGCGCATAATCCCCGGTCTTATGCCGGCCCGTGCCTCGCCTGATGCGATAAAAAGTAAAAATAACACATCTTAAGTCTCGCACCTGGGGGAGCGAGTCATTATCAAATCTGGGTGCCACTGTACAAAATAATAATTTTGACGTCACACCGCCCGACGAGGCGAGAGTGAGTAGGGTTTTGGTTATCGAGGTGTAGGAGATGATGTATTACGAGCGAGAGGCGCGTTTTCGCTCACGGTTGTAATTAATACATCATGCACGAGCAGAGCGGCTGCCGGGCCGGGTGCTCCTGCTCGTCTCGAGTAAAAACCGTCGCTGCTACTGCGGCAACACCAAATTTATAAGCGAAGACGACAACACTCCTCCTCACTCACTCAGACGCCGGGATCGCGGACTTTTTGTGTTTTGCGAAATTAATTACACCCCAGAACCACTTTCGCCAGGAGCAAACTCATCCCTCCCAACCTCAGTTCCGATGAGTGTCGTGAGTTGCGTCTGCAGCGATTTAATTTCGATATGCGCCGCATGTCGCCCTGAGTGATACACACACGCACGAAACTTGTTCTTCTTGTGTAATGAGAAATGTTTCCCTCTACGAGTATAATTTTCCGCGTGTTCTAATTCTTGTTCCGCCCGCTTGTATAATGCGAATGGGCGTGTGTACGCAACTTTTGCAGTTCCGCATCTCTGCATGTCTGTCACGAACTTGAGACCGGGAACTGTGTGATAACGTTTCCATTTGGCCTGTTTAAGGGAAATATATAATATGTTTCGTTTCCTCTTGGAACAATTGTCTGGATTTGTCAACCATGAACCTGTACAATCAAAATATCACCAACCAACCGTCTGAATTTCATTCAGAAATCTCACATCTCATGGTGAATACACATATGAACAGGGGATTACTAGGAAACTGACAGGTTAAACTTTTATAATGAGGTTAAAATGCCTAAATAGCACTCACGTTTGTTAAATCTGTTGCCATTTTTGGAAAAATTTTAACCTCAAAAATATGTAATTCTAGAAGTAATTTAGAAGAAGAGTTTCACTTTTAATTATACCATCTCAATTTTTCACCATGATAAAATATGAATTCTACCCTCTTAAGTAAACTAAAGCAAACTATTTTGGCTCTGAACAAAAACTAAAACGCGCAGCCACAGTGAGAAGGATCTTTGAGGTCGCGTAGGTAGAATTGTCCCCTGCACATTGAAATAAATATTTATTAAAATCAGGAGGATTGAGAGGTGCGAACGCCATCAATACCAATTACGGTGAGCGGGGGATTTCCCAAACCGCTGTCGGTTCAAGACGGTCTGTTAAAAAAGAGCCGGGTCCGTCGTCGTTTCAAGACCTCTCCCGGCATGCCATAGATCCACTTCAATTTCCACCGTCTTGCCTAGCCGTCCACTAAAAATTAACGAGCTCCCAGGCAATATTTCACACACTGACTGCTTTCCAATGGGCGAGCTCAACAGCCAGCCAGCCAGCCTTTTTTGCTATCGGTGAAAAATAAGGCTCCAATAAGTTGCTACAAGCGATAGAAGGGCTGCGGTTCATCAATAAGAAGCGGCCGCTTGCGGACTCGGATGGAAAATGACTGATACAAAAAGTGGCAGCGAACGAAGGCTCCTCGGGGCGAGCGTGCAGCAAGACACCGGCTGGATTGATGAGAGCGACGTACGTTATCCTGTTGGTGGCAGACGTACGTAAGCCGCGCGCACCTGCACAAACTAACAAGCAAACAAATAAAGAGCTTCACTTACATCGGCCAGAATAATGAAGCACGCCGGGTTTACACCGCAGCACCATCAGCCGGAATAATGGGAAAAACGAGTGAATTGCTGCCCCTGGAGTGCTTGTATAGATTCTCTTTGGAATCATAATACATCTCTGCTGCTCGCATCCCACCTTGAGTCGTGCTGCTCGGAGGAATTGCGTTTGCGCTTTTATTTGCAGACGAGAGGAAATGAGGTCGCAATTCAATCCAATCTTCTCATGTTGTCTTTGCGGGATTGAGTGCAACATGAAGGGTGCCGCGATGCCTGTTGGGATGATTTAAATGTCCAAATCGGACTACATTCATCCTTGGCGCGGCTCGATTTCACGAGGCAAAAGTTCTCTTCCTCCGTCGGCGGGAGATAGTGGCAACTTTTTGCCTCTCGTCTTATTCCCTGCTCACTCTATTATCATGTTTACTGTCCATAAAAGCAAAAACAAGAGTCATAATCTGCGGAATGAAAGGCGGCGTGCTGCGCGCAGTAATCATTCGGAGAAAAAGCGGAAACGCAAAAACGCGCGGCGGGCCTTATTCTGAATTCCGGCGAACTGATAAAAGTGGAAAAAGCGGAACGACGACTCGCTTCTCTCCTCCGCGCCAATCTGCATCTAATTACAGCCCGTGATGATAAAACGCAAAATAAAACGCCACCGACGCCGCGGGTGGATTCAAATTTCAAATTCGCATTTGGAGCTTAATTTGACGGACGGCCGAACCGGCAATTAGCGAAATGTCAAAATCGACCGGGCATTACTTCGGCTGAGCTATTTTTAATTAAAAGTTGGCAATTTGAGACCGTAATGAATCGATTAATCATGCAGCTATCTCGGCGCGCAATTTTGCACATTAAAAAGTGCCGCGGGCTAATCTCCCCCAAGCAGGCGTTAAAAATTAGCCGGCTCTTCCGCGGATCTGCAGCATCGGACGGATCATACGCGCCGTGCGGAAAACACTCTCTCGTTTCGTTCGCTTTTTCTCTCGCACCACTTGAGCCGCGGCGGCGCGTAATTAAAAGAATAATAACGTCGAGGCAAAAACTTCTCCCTTCCCTTGATAAAAACTTTTCCACTCTATTTTCCGCATCGCGCGAATTATCGTCCTTAGCGCCAATTTTCCTCGCGCTTCAGTGTTACCCGCTGCCAATTTCGTCCATTTGAAATTGTTACGTGAACATTTACATTTAGGAGTGTTGCAATCCAATTATAAAATAAATACAGTAAAAGCAAACTTTATCATTCAATTCTGTGACAATGAATTTTAAATTTATATAAAACATGATAAATAATTTGCATTTGTTTTTATTAATTTGCGATATAAAATTCATTTTTAATCTCATTTAGTCCGCGACAAGTAAAGTGAAATTAAAATTTTAAATTGTTTACAACATTTTTATTTGTTTAGCTTTTTGATATTATCAGAATCTGTCGTAGTTACTAGTTTTGTTGATTTACCACATTTTATTCCTAACCATATTCCGCCCCTAATTTTTCAAGGCAGATTATCTCGTGTATTCAATATTACCGAGTATGTTAGGCTGCCAGTACACTTGGAAGAACGCCATTTCTGTTGCCTTGCAATAATATTTTCTCAATGGAAAATCCCCAATTTCCTATTTTATTAGTTTATCATCAATTTTAAAATAAAACCGGTCAGCAGAACTTAAAAAATTCGTTGTTAACATAAAAATTTTCATTTGTTCGCAGGAATCGTCTGGAGAGCAACGCGGAACATTGGGGAGCCCTGCTGCTGTCCCTGCGAGAACTGATTGAATGGGTGATACGCAAGGATACCGAGCTAAGCGGCCTGGGACCCCTCTGCGGCGACGTGCCGGGACTGCAAAAGCAGCAGGTCAGTCACTTACGCCACTCATTTTATTATCCACCTGCCTCACGCGATTCCAGTTCAAATCTGCTCAATTTATGGCCAGAATGCGACCCTCATTTGTGTTCCTCCAAATTACCATGAAAAACATTCAGAGCCTTTTTGAAATTTAAAATTATTTAATGAGATCATGGTTCTATCCATTTAAATTAGAAAATTATTCATTGAAATTAGTATTCATGTGTCAGGGTTTTACCTGACGATATTACGATCGCATTAATAATTGTTCAGCACCGATATGCATTTACGTTAACTTTCGGGCACCCACAAGGGAGAGCGGAGGGAGAAACTCAGGTATCAATAAAGGCAACGCCAGAGCCTCCCCCTCACGAGCACACGACCCGCTCGCACCAACGCATTCTCTCTCCTGACGGCACACGAGCAAGAGGGTAACTCTCACGCTCCCCCGCTCGTCCCTCTGGGTAGCCACGCTGTGTACTGTCGCCGCTATAACTACAATAAACTGGTATGGTATAGTAACTGGGCATTTTCCCTTCTTGTCCACCCTGCACCCTTTGAAGTCTACTTTGGCCACAGAAGAACAAACTCTGACCTCGTGATAGGGAGAAGGCGCGCCGGCAGGGCCGACTGCACCCATTCGGCGGCCCTGCCCCGCGTCGCTGACATGTGGAGGCACACCGGCGAGATGACCCGTAAAAAGTATTTGTCAGCCCTTACGAGCGAAGAGTTTTTTTTCTGTTGCCAAAGTGCCCTCCCAAACCCAGCCCTCCAAATTTTTTTGGACCCGAAACCCCCCCAACAAGCGCGTAATTTCCTCCTAAAGGACATGTAAAATCGAACTTACGTACGCGTCATGCAAATTTTGTAAATATTGTATAATTTAAAATATGTCAGGTGCATATTAGGCGATCTAATTTTCTCTTTGCACGCTGAGACATACGTAAATTTAAAATGGACGGTAAATCTTTGAAAATCGGACGCCGGTTGCTCGATGAATTTTTCGGTGAAAGTACAGAGGACGTTGAATTATTCCTACAGGACTTACACGTAATTAGGAAACTCTCTGGAATGACAGAAGATGAAACGTTTGATGTTCTTGAAAGCAAATTACAAGGACAAGCGAAAAACTGGCTTTTGCAGTGGGAATGTGACCCATTAAATGTAAATAAGGGACTTGATGAACTTTTGAACGATTTGAAAAATTGGCACAATGATTTCAAACACTCGTACTACGTTAAAAACCCGAGAAAACATAGCGAGCCGCGAGATTCTTCCCATTTCTCAGATAGCGATCAATCTACCGATAACGTTGAGAAAGATTACACCTTTAGAGTCAGCCGAGACCGTAAGAAAAAATCGAAAACACAAAAGGAGGAAAAAGATGAACTAATTTTACTCCTCCTCAAACAGTTGCAACAAAAAGAAGAGCAAGTGCGCACTCTTCAAGTGGCACCTTGCACCGCACAAAACACATACGCGTTAACTTCACCTCATACTAATTATGTACTCATGAAAACCCCGCTACCTATACAACAACAGTTCGTGGAAATTCTTCCTCAGCCGCAACCACAGCATGTTTTCCCAATTTACCAATACCCAGCCGAGTACCCGTCGTACCAAATGCACCCACCACCAGATTTCGCACCTGCCTACCAAACGGCACCCCAGTCAGAACAACAGCAATTTTTCTCATACCAAGTCCCCAAAATTTGTTTCAAATGCAACCGCAGTGGACACATTAGAAAACAATGCAGATCACGCGTAGGAGATGCGCATCGCGGAAATCGGAGACAAAATTACTCTTCGCGCACGCACGGCCATATAACATCTCAGCCGGCAACGACATGCGGCAATCGACCAAACGCGATTTTTCCCCAGAACGCACATTCGACTCTAACGCGAAAGATGCGCCGTAACGTGCCGGTTTATGCACCCAAATCAGCAGCAAACCCAGAAAAGAAGAATCAAAAAGGGGTATCGTCAATCACGCAAAATCAAAGCCTCGCCAGGGAACGAACTCATGTAAATATTGTAAATTCCATTTCCTCCAAAGAAGCCAAGTCTCCAGTTCCCTCGGAAAAGGGTAATTCGCAACAACAAAAGCACGTGATTAACCAAATACCGTTCTCATCAGTGCCAAAATCAAGTTCAAGCGAGTATTTCGATTTGTCATATTTTCAAGACGAAAACCAAAAGCCAGTAGTGAATTTGCACGAACAAAAGAGAGAAGTTTCGCACACAACCGGATTTGTAGCTCAAAGTGCATTAATGTCCGAAAAAAGGTCTCCAGAAAATACATGTACATTGGCGGAAACCATGAATGTCGGAATAACTGGACAACTAGAGTCATTCCAATCAGCTCAGGTGAAAAATGAGATAGGAAGATCTCAAGTTGAGAAAAAGAAAACTCCAAAGAAGATCAATTCACAAGGGAAAATTGAACGTAAAAAGTTAAAAAACGCGCAAAAGGCTGAAACTCAAATTGCAAAAGACACTGCTATAGAAAATGGCGTAGTTGTAAATAAGTTCGAACCGCAGAAAAAAGCGTTAATCAGTACAACAGAAAATAACATCACATTGCCCGGAAAATGTGTAGTAGATACTGTAGCAGCAGTTAAGCAAGAAACTAATAACTTGAATGAGCGCGAAAATCACGTTGACAACGGTGATACGACTATTCCCAGTGACAGGATTAAGGAAAAACTTGAAATTCCTTTGAAACTAAAACCCATTATCAAGAACACAGTAGATTTTTTACGAAATCTTGGGAACTTTAGTAGCAAGTGGCGCATTAACCGAAAACGCGAACAAGACGACACAAAAAACTTCGAAATGGTCAAAATACCGAAAAGCGAGGTATTGCCGAACAAGCCACAGAACGGTTGACATTTGAAGTTGCATATGTAAAATATTCTTGTAAAGTAATTTTAGCATATCGATTTGTGAAATTTACATTCAGTAATTTGAACGTCAAACGCTTTTCTTCGAAAAATGTGCATGATTTTCCAAATAAATAAATTAGGTACGATTTCCTTTCAAGAAAGGACATGAAACAAATTTGACATGACGGAATACAAATATTCCTAAAAGCAGTATTGATAAATTTTCCTCTACGCGCAGTAAAAATATAAAGAAAAACGGAATGATGCGTTTATGAAATCCAGATTGTCGCAAGGTTATCGAATTTTTAAAGTCCCGATCGCAGATTTTTTTAAAAGTAAATTAACGTCCACAAAAGAAAAAAACGACGGTATATATTCCTTTTCTTCTTCCTTCACACTGATTTCTTAAGGTCAGGTCTCTAGATCTCTCTACATGAATGTGTATTATATTAATCCAGGTCAATGAACCAAGTCAATGCCAAGTAACCCCCCGTCCCTTAACTTTTCACTCGCCAGCACAAAGCGTAATACAAAGCTTCAAACGTTAGCAAACAATAGCACACAGCATGAAAACCTTTACTTCACAAATTCTCATTACAGGCGGCGCAATTTTTATTCAAAAAATATTATAATAAAATCCTACTCCCCTAAAGGTCACCAAAAACCACCAATGTCAATCAATTTTCCTCAAAATCATTTCCCACGAATTCTCTGTAAATCTTCCAAGTTACATAATTAACAACAAAGAGGTTTAGAAACTATCACCAGGGGTTCCACCTTCTTGCTCATAGAAAAAATAACATTTCCTTAAAAAATACCCTCACATCTAAAAAGTCCCACAAAGCGGCAAGACATTAAAGCTTCAAGTTCATACAGGTCAAAGAACCCTATTTTAAGAGGATCAAAGCAGCACAAGAGACATTGTATCACAGTAAACTTTTGTTGTAAAAAAAAAAAAGGAAAAATTCCCCCCCCCCCTTCAAAGAATTAGACCACCGCCCACCACAGAAAACCCTCTATTTATCTCACGCTCGCCCTCTTACAACGAAACACATCTGTTTTAGAAGGTCAAGCGAACAAATAACCACGAGACACCTTTGTACTTGGTTCTATACAAAAAACAAAAGGTTATTGTCAAGTTCTTACAAAGCTTAAAATTCCTATCTTTTTATGAAGCATTGATACATTCTGCTCTTTCATCTATTATTACGATTTCTTTATGTATTTAATTTTTGTCACACTCTTATTTCTCTGTTTTAATATGAACACAATACTCAATACCCATACATTAAGTTTTAAGTAATGAATTAATATGGCAGGAACACGCAATTAGGTTTAATAATAAAGTGCAGAAAGCTTTCCCGTGATTCAGAACCAAGAAGGAGATAATCCAATTGTTAGTTTATACTCCTAGGGCAACACAAATATTAGTCGCGGTTTTATTTAATTTTTCATTACGCGACACACACTTGGTCAAGATTTGAGGTTAACAATACCTCAATCTTCCAACGTGGGCAGAAAATTCCGGCCAATCGGGCAGTTGACTCAAATTCGATTTTTTTATCTTAATTTTAAGAGCGCGCAAATTTTTTTATATTAGTTTTAAGAGGTCAACTGTTTTATTTCTTTATTAATTAGTGGTTGCAATTGACGTTTACAGGACAGAAGCGAGATAGTATGTCACAAAATTGAATTTTTTTATATCTTGGTTACATTTCGGAAACACACGGTTTTTGGATAATGATTGAAGAGAAATGACAAGTAAAGAATGAGTTATCACTGCGTTAAACCCTGCATAGGAAATTAAGAGTTATGGAAATTTCACAGAATTTCGTGAAAATAAAAAGAAAATAATGAGTATGTATGTTGCGATAAAAGCAGCGGCTTATTTGCACCATCAAGGTGAACATAATATGTGTTTCGAAACTCTAATTTTTTGGTATACTTTTCCAATATACCTCAACGGTACGTGTGAGCATGGTAGACACAAAACGAGACGAACTTCTAGATATTCACGATATTAAAGGAAAAAGGTTCAAAACAAAGTGGCGATAATTTATAAAAGTTATGAATATGATACTCAATGAGTAAAGATATTTCTCGAGTCTAGTTTTCTCAAAGCGATCAAAGGGACACTTTTGTAGAATGTAAAGTCAAAGCATTAAGCGCGACAAGGAGGAAAAAGAGAAATTGAGCGTAAAATATCCACCTCGAACCACCAGGAAACTCACCAATATAACAAAGCGTATACATACGTGACTAAACCTTAAGGTCTGAAGCAAAGAACTGTTTATTTTGTTGGAATAGAAAGAATACATGAAGCCAAAAAAAAAAGAAGGCAATTCTAAAAGTATTTATCCCTCTGATAAATGGCGAATCCCATTAAATCGCTTCTCTGATGAGTTCTATTGATTTAGCATTAAAGACAAGGTACTTCAATTAAACATGGAATGTGTATATATATTTTAGTTATTAATAGAGTATTGACATGACACCCTTCTCACTGCTCAAATCAAGAAATTATAATGAATATGCAATCAGATATTCATTTAATAGCAAAAAGAGAGTTAAACAAAAAGCGCCTAACCCCCCCCCCCATTCCCGCGCGCCAGCCAGCCATAAGAAAATTTAATTTATTTTATTAAAATTCTCAACGAAACCCCAATGCTAACGTAACTTTTAATTCAAATCAATTCCGTGATTGGAAGCCTTTTAGCATAATTTAATAGAATCACTTCGATTTCAATAAACCATATCACTCAAATCTATTTTAAAATTCGAACAACTCACGATCCTTTATCTTTTTTTTCATTTAATAAATTAAAAGATATTAAATTTTCATAAAAAAAAATATTAATTATTCAATCATTTTGCAATTTTCATAGTTTGATAAATTTTGGGAGACTGGACTTTATTAACGTTTGGAAGTCACTTGGCAAATCTAGTCCTGTGTTTTTGCATGGCCAGCAAAACACAGATCTTAGCCTGAGGATTTCTGACTGCTAATATAGGCAGAAGGCAAATAAATATTACTAACATCTCATAAGTATTTCAACTTACTGCAACGCGTGAGCAGCCAAGTTAGTAATAATTATGACTGATTGTTGGTCTTATTCTTTAGCCGAGTTGAATAATAGTCCAGTGAACCGCAGTTAAAGAAAAATTAATTTCATTGGAAACATAATTAGAGAAAAAGATAGTTATTAGCAAAGCAGATTTTGTAATCTTGAGAGATTTTTGAGCATAGCATGACATAAGTGACAGAGACAGAGAAATAGAAACAGACACGCGGCGGCGGCGGCGGTAGCGTTGGTTTAACATAATAGAAAATTACTCCCGGTTAGGCATGCAACAGCAATAATGTACGCAGAGGCAGAGTGTAGCAAACATAAAACATTTTTGTGACATTATACAAAAAATTCACCACACATTTCTAATACAATTTACGGTTACAATTTTTTTTTCAAAAAAATAAAGGGTATCAACATTGTCAATGTCAATACTTGTAAATATAAACAATTAGTCTCGACGATTACTACAAGAAAAGTCGTGCATCTCCCCTAACTCCCTGTTCTGTTCTAATTAAATTTTATTTTCAGTTTAATTTCGTATTCTTTTCAGATTCTTTGAAATGCTCATGTTAAAGCAATAATCAGGTAGAGAATTAATTTTGAGTAGCCTTGAGTTTAAAGAGTTTTGAGAGTTGAATTGATTTAAGAAATAAATTAAAAAGCTAGATTATTGTAAATAAGATAACAAGTTGAATTAATAATTTCGAAATACTGAGCATTTCCAACGATAATTTAAATTTTACCTAAGAGTATAACAATGGCACAGATATTAAAGTTATTTATCTTTTGAAAAAAAAAATAGATGTTTAATATTTAAAATATAATATCAAATTGATTAATTTCCATTAATGAGTTATTTTTATTAATTACAAAATAGAAGATTTGATTAAATTTTGAGTAAATACCAGCAATGAAATTGAACAAAACTAATATACTTTGTAAAATTTACAGCAGCCCAACGATGTTTCCAGTAATTGTATATTGACTACATTACACTTGTTTCCCATCAAGAAAAAAATCAGATCACGGTTAACGGCAGCTTATAATTCGAGTTCAACAAATTTGAGTCTCTCAAACAGATATCTACCTTTTCTGCTCTTTTCTACGAATGTTGTTTCAAAGTATATCCAAAAACAATTAAATTCAACAACTAGATGAGCGTAAAGCAAAACCAATTCAGACTGTAAAAAATGGATTCTTAATTTTTTTGCATAATTGAACATATTATCCCATATCATACTGATCATACACAATCAAATTAAGTTGGCAACATTAAGTTTAATTGGAATGATTTCGTTTGCATTTTCATTATACTACATTTCAAGAATAACATCATTTCTCATTGTGCAAGAAATCTATTGAATTCAGCCATAATAGCAATCCCGCCGAAACGACAAATAATAGACTCAACATAATAGAAACACTCCAAAAGAAGACATTTTTACAAACATAATACACCACAGTTGTGCCTGAACCGTAAATACAACACACTGACACAAAAAAAACCAACACGTGAGAAAACTGACATATTAATATGAAATTAAATTCACACACACTTGAGCATTAATACACAAAATCAACACTAAAATCACAAATAAATTTCGTTCTTTCTTTTAATTCACGGAGGTCAAAGAATTAATACACCTTCATAATTAAATAAATTGCGTATCAACAAATTCTCACTTAATATCTTTCAACAAAACCAAATATTACGGTATTTTTAATAACAAAATAAATTCATGAGCCCACCACTTATATGTTACAATGTTCAATTGGACGGAATGATCATTTCAAAACAAAACACACACTTTCATGGCTTAACCTCTATGCCACATTTTTTATCCTTAATTGATACGCCAACTCTAGAACACATTAGAACACCCTCATCAACACAAAATGACTAATCTTGCCAAAAAGCAGCAAAACAAGAAATAACAGAGAAAAAAAGAAATTAATGGATTTAGCAGTAAATTAATGTATTTTTCAACATTTTCAAGAATATTCATATATGCTATATAGCTGCTCAAATTAAGTTACAAAGTTTATGGATATAAAGAATATAAACGCTTAGAAAAAAGAGTATATCGTTGAGCTTTATAAAATAATAATTCATATTCACGACAAATTATTTAATTTGGATACAACAGTAAAATTTGATAGACATTGATTTTGCACTATAATCATTTTATTCGAGCATTTAATTTTTTCCCTTCGTTTTATTTTCTAATTTGTTTATAATATGATTTTTTCATATGTTTCTCACGATGGAATTGAAATTTTGAATTTTAAGGCACCAGTAAGAAGTTTTTTTTAAAGTTCACAGAAAATCAAATAACGTACATTTAGTGCCATTTCCTGTAAATACTTTCCACTGTACCTATATTCCACCTATGGGCACATAACCCGAAGAAGCAGTCACAGAGAGTAACTCCTAAACGACACTCTGAAATTGACCATAAGTGTGTGGCACACGAAAAAGCAGACCCCTGGAAAATCAAAGAAGCCACAACTTTAACAAGCGCGCCCGGTCCGTTTTGAAGTGGTACCTGAAACAGATGACCCCTGGAAAATCAAGGAACCTTCCAGCCAAAGACTATTGTGACTCTGCCATTCCAAAACAATGCGACCCTATCTATCACCTGCAGCAAACATTCGAGTGTACCTAGTAGCACCGTACGTTCGGTCAGCAAGTGCAGATATCCATAACGAAACGAACATTTGCAACAAATGGACCCAGACAGTACGACATTTTAGAAAAGATGACAAACAAACAAGTGTTGTGCAGTGCTATAACCAAAACAATGACATTTACTCATAGTGCAACGGACGCGAGTGTTATATATTATTATGTTCGGTATATTTCTTTAAATTAACGACGAAGAATTGTATTCATTTCCCTTCTATCTCAACGAACGGTTGTCCAAATTAGATAATAAGCAATTTTTTCACTTTTCAAGGTAACACATCGGACAGCTTTTCAAACGTATTCAAGAAGTTTTCTTTGTTTTGTTCAGATTAGGCAATCAAGAAATACAACGCGAAATCCGTTTCCTTATTAATTTTATTTAATTTTAAGCTGGATATTCATTTGCCAGAACTTAGCATACTTTAATTTATTAAGTTACATTATATCACATTAAGCGTTAAATTTATTCCACATTAACATTTTGCTATCGGAGTATTTTCTTTTCTTCTTTATTTCAAATCGCGATTCATTAACAAGAAAAAAAAAGAAACCATCCAACCAATTCATTACTTTAAACATTTATAGTGGTAATTTGATTTGTGAAGAATTGCTCTCTATTTGACTCAGAACGAGGAAGTTTGATAAATCCTGGAAAAAACTTCGTCAACTGATTACAGCAGCGTGTGTGATTACACACATGGAACATCACACCAATCATCATTCAGTCCTCAGGGCTTGGAAGATCCGGCCGCCGTTATAATATATCACTCACGACCACAGAATCATCTAGCATCGCCCCAAGATTTGCTTGCAACCAACAACTATGCTCCTACATGCAGCTGTCTTAAACGTTCAAGACCGATAATTCCCACTTACCTCACTTGGTTGAGAGCAAATAATTTACCTGTCACTTTTCCTCTAGAATTTTTTTCATCTTTTCATGCGCTCCACATTTTATTTAAATTGTTTTGTAAATTTCGAACTCTAATTTGCCAATTTTTTTTCTTTGCTGGTTGGAGGTGTAGAAGGTGTTCTACCATTTAATTACAATTAACGTTTAATATAAATCTCCGAAAGTGAAAGTTAGACACCTAAGACACACACATACACACATCTACACATTGATACATACTTAGTTAAGATTTGAAAGAAAAATTAGATTAAACTGAAGTAATGAGGGCACACAAACAACACAAACACATGAATACACAATTATGTCCGAAATAAAAATGTAAACACGGGAAATAAATCAAATGTTAGAATTAAGAAAAAAAGAAAACAAAAAACCAAACCCCAATGAGATGTCAGGGTTTTACCTGACGATATTACGATCGCATTAATAATTGTTCAGCACCGATATGCATTTACGTTAACTTTCGGGCACCCACAAGGGAGAGCGGAGGGAGAAACTCAGGTATCAATAAAGGCAACGCCAGAGCCTCCCCCTCACGAGCACACGACCCGCTCGCACCAACGCATTCTCTCTCCTGACGGCACACGAGCAAGAGGGTAACTCTCACGCTCCCCCGCTCGTCCCTCTGGGTAGCCACGCTGTGTACTGTCGCCGCTATAACTACAATAAACTGGTATGGTATAGTAACTGGGCATTTTCCCTTCTTGTCCACCCTGCACCCTTTGAAGTCTACTTTGGCCACAGAAGAACAAACTCTGACCTCGTGATAGGGAGAAGGCGCGCCGGCAGGGCCGACTGCACCCATTCGGCGGCCCTGCCCCGCGTCGCTGACATCATGCATGTAATATTTCACTTCATTTCACAACGCAAAGAGGCCTAAATAAAGGATAATAACAGAAGCTTTTGCAAATGCACGCAGCAGCACTCCTAAATGCAATGTCTCAAAATGGTGTTTGCATGTTAATTTGCAGGACGAGCACCGCGCGTTCAGGCGGCAACTCGAGGACAAGAGACCGGTGGTGGAGAGCAACTTGCTCAGCGGCCGGCAGTACATCGCAAACGAACCTCCCCTTTCGGATACCAGTGACAGCGAAGGTATGTCGCCACTCCACTGTTAATTGCAAACTCGAATTGCACACTGTGTCGACTCGCCTGGCTAATGCAGCACATTCGCAAACTTTTGATCGGCGAACACGACCCTCCGGTTCTTGCCAAAAGACACCAATCATTTAGGAATTTCGCGAATAGAGCCCAGACGGCGAATGGAAATGTAATCAAAGAGTCTATTCAAACTATAAGCAGAACTGGTTACATAGTATTGCGGAGCTAAAATATATTTTCAAAGCTGGAGTGGAAAATAGGTTGATTTTTTAATCGGGTTTCTCATCCGTGGTACTGTTGTTCTATACCATTAAGCAGAGTGGAAAACTTAAATTTATTGGATATTTTTACCTTCCAAAACATTTTTAAATAAATTACGGTTTCTTTCTAAATTCAATAAGCACTGACTTGATCATTGTTGTGCAATGTGCTCTATTGTTCTGCCACTTACTAATCGGCAGATTTTGCCACTTGGCAGTGGTTTTGGCCGCTTAATCGCCACTCTTGCGTCTTCACAACGCGTCAGCCTCGGCTGCAATTTGCTCTGATTGCGAGAGTGCAGAGCTTAATCTGCGGCAATCGTTTACTTCGAGAGTCGGATTTCGGCGCAAGCCACCCGGCAAAACCGACCAAGCCCGCTGCCTTGCGCGCTAAACGTCGACGGTTAATTGTTTTAGGAAGATAGGATTAATAATTTTGGCCGGTGTCCAAAAATAATAGCAAAATTACACGGGAGCCGCTTGGCTGGCTGGCTGCCGCCGCCGCCGCCGGAATGTTTTTAATAATAACGCTGCGTGCGTGCGGGCGGCCTGCAGTCGTGATTACAAAGGCAATGACTGCTCGAGCAGCCTGTTTAATCCTCCGCATGGCCCATTACTTTTCAGCCCTGACCAACCCTTCTCGCAACCCTCGCACCCAAGCAGCCAGCTCGCTTGCGGACAGGTAGTCGGCCACGCGATGAATATGCGTCCGACGGCACTGTTGCTAATTAATGGCTTATCGTGCCGGATAATTTGGCGTGTGTTCCGCCCTCGGGGCTCTTTGCCGGCTGAAAAGTGGCCCTAGAGTTTGCACCTGCTCTTCTACTCACTAAGTCTTGCGTTGAGCCAAAATAATCAAAATGAATTATATTTTACAGCTTTAAAATCTTCCACATAAATTAAAATCAGAAGCATTTTTTTCTGGTGAAAATTTAAAAAGTGAATTGTAACTCAAAGATATTACAATGAGAAAATTCAATCTTTCAATTTCCCAACCCAACTCCTTTATAAAATAATTTTCTCCTTTAATCAAACATAAGAGGCACTCTCAGCCCCAGTAGTTCTATGAGGAGACGAAATTGCAAAAAATTTGCATGCTCAGCGACACTTCGCGCGCGTATACAGACACAGGCTGGGCGAGGAAATATCGCCGTCTTCTTAGGCTGACGCCGGGCGTCTCGGCCGTCTCGGGCAAATTAAATATTCGGCTGGGCGGAGAGGGTGCGAATGAAGGGCAATGCGGCACGCCGAGCTGCCAGCTTGCCGGCCTCTTGGTAATGATGATAATCCTCATCGGCCGACGCAGGCGAATTTGTTTAAAACGCGTGACAAACCACCGGCAGGCGGCGAGAAACCGCAGCAGAGGAAAAAGTGGCAAGGTGCTCTCGGGTGGCGTATCACGCCTTTAACCGCACACTTAAGGAGCCGGCCAAATAATAAATGACACACGCTCCGTGGATGAGAGAGAATGGGCGAGAGTGGAGCTTGCCACGCCGACGTGATTAACTGCGCAATTTGAGAGAGTTATTGCAATAATTTCGCTTGAGACCGCCTCTCGTCAGGTTTTGTTGAAACTGCAGAAAACGGGTGACGCCTGCGGTTATTGGTTTGCACCTGTGCGCGACGCCGCCTTCTCTGCTGACGCTTCGGTTTGATAAATTCCTGAAACCTCCACCAGAGTCGTGATCGTTTCATTCGCGTTTAATAAACTATTCAGCAGCGAGCACAATCGGCTTTTTGCAGTTCTTGCTCAAAGCTTGTCCGGCAATTTCGCACACAAGTCTCCTTTACTTGATCTGATTATCTACAGAAACTCGAGTCGGAGGTCGAGCGGAAAACAAAGTAGCTGCTGAAGAGAAAAAGAGGCACAAAGCCGACGGGAGGCGGCAGTTGTTCCCGTCCTGTTTCGCGCATTGTCTCTCTCAATCTTTTAGGGATTGCGACACGAACCACTGAACACGCGAGAAAATGCCACGACCAACTCCTTAGATTTGCTAATAATTGTTATTTCTGCCAGCAACTTTCACTCAAGAGACTTGAACAAACTTCCAGCCGGGTGAGCAGAGAAACAATTATTGACTGACTTGCGAAATCAATTCGCCGGCGGAAAAACGTCGGGCACAAGAAACAGACGGACCAGTTGTACTCCGGCTCCCACGGGTGTTTAACAGATTTTCTCGTCATCAAGCACAAGCAACCCTTTCACTCTGGCGAGCCCCTGGAATGGCAAAACAGAAATGTGTTGTGTTATCTCTCTCTCTCTCTCTCTCTCTCTCTCTCTCTCTCTCTCTCTCTCTCTCTCTCTCTCTCTCTCTCTCTCTCTCTCTCTCTCTCTCTCTCTCTCTCTCTCTCTCTCGGCCCTTCGTCTGTCTTTCACTCCCATGTTGAGCGCAATTACACGCACGATAATTGCAAAATCCAAATTGCCGCGTAGCTGTTTGTGCAGGCTGACGCATTCCATGGCAATAAACTAGAAACCTGAGTCACTTTAAAGGGCCAGAACCACCAAAAGAGACAAGCTTTTGTTACTTTATATTCTTCATTTCTCTGTTCCTCTATGCTTTTAATACCCTGTTTCACGTAACAAAATAATTCTAGTAGTTTATAATTTTGTATCAAACGCTATGAATCGTATGGAATTTTGATTCTGTCGTGGGTTTCACTCCGACAGCGAGCTTTCTCTCTCTCTCTCTCTCTCTCTCTCTCTCTCTCTCTCTCTCTCTCTCTCTCTCTCTCTCTCTCTCTCTCTTTCCCCCCCCCGGTGGCTGTCCTGGTATCTAATATTGCCTTTGAATGGTTGATAGGAGCAGGAATTTCCTGAATGTGTGCCAGTCGAAAATACCTTGCAGTCGGAAATGTTAAACCAAACTCACTGGCAGCCAAACTGACTCGCGGGCGGTGGTAATAATTGTCGTGGGAATTGATGCGAGTGCGTTTGTGTGCCGCCATAATTAATTCAATGTTGGTTTTGTGTCGAAAAGGGAGAATTTACGATGCGCTCTCTACTGCCATCGCTATACCGCTCTGGTAATGCTCTTTCCATTGTCCTTTCGACTAATATTGGATTTTGTCGAAAATAACCAATACCGTAGACAAAAAGTAAAAGAGGAAATATTACAGAAATGAAATATTGCTGGTCATTTTCTTAACATTGTAATTTTTCATGAGATATATTTCAACTCTTTCACACAAAAAAGCTAAAAAATTAAAATTTGATTTCTTAACTTAACTCCCTACATATTTTCACTTTCTACCAAAATATTTCTATTGTTAGCAGTTTCACTATAAATAAAAATTGTTTTATGAACTTTAATTTTCCTTTTTTTATTTCTGTTGATAGCCAAATTGACTAAAGCGTTCTTCGCACAGGGTGTTGAATATTTACCAAATTACTCCATTATCAGGCTAATTGAAATGCCAATCTAGTTACAAAATATTGCAGGAAGTTTTATTTTAAAAATGTATTTTGTGTGGATGTTTCAGTTGGTCGCGAGGTCGACGGAGACTGTCGCGGCTACCGTTCAGCAGAGGAGCAGGCCCGCGAGTTGACCCGTTCCATCCGGCGCGAAGTGAGCAAGCTGTCCGAGCAATGGAACGCGCTGATCGATCGTTCAGATCTCTGGCAGCGACGACTGGCCGACACCATCAGCGTGAGTACCCATTCTGCCACAATATATGTCGTTCCGGCGGCCCGTTTGTGTGTCAGCAGCAGCGTGACACCGACGACGAGATAATTATCGCCCAGGGAAATTCCGCGAGTAGTGTTTAATTAAATTTGTTTGTTTGTCGCGGCGCTGCGATGAGCACAGTGCGGCTTTTCTGCCACACCAATCACCATTTCCCGATTTCCGAGTTTTGCTTCCATTGGATTGGTTAATTCCTCGTTGCAGACACTGATTTTGTTTACAATCGGCAAAATATGTATAACATGAGGGAAACTGAAACTGTCTGTCTTTTCTTAATCTAGTGATGATCGCAGAATCGGTATTAAATTTTGACAGTACTTGAGTTGATCTCGTCCCGGCCTCTAAATTTATTCATTTAATTTACTCAAAGGTACTCATTATAGCAGGAGCTCGGTAAACTTCTTCCTTTAACTCGTTCTTTGCTTGAGGCGTCAAGTGTGGCCCGTCTGGTAGTTAATAAATCCGGATGTGCGGCGGCAACTTAGCGAACGCAGACAGTCGGCGGTCGCGACAGCTCAGGAGATGCTTTTTAGCTGAGCAAGTCACGCATGAAAGCCGCGCACATTCATTATTGCTACCTGATGTGAATAATTGTGAGGTGACAAAGTGGCAAAATAGAGGCTTGACGCTTTCGTCTCGCTTGGCTGACAACTGTGGGTTAATGTGTGACTATTATATTAAACTATCTTTCTTCAGCATGGTTGGCAAAAAGTTAAGTGAAAGATAAATATCACGGTCTGGAGCGTTTTTACTGACAATGAGTTTACTGCATCTATAGCAAGCGCAAGCCTGAAATTATAATGTTTGTTTGATTTTATGGTCACCTGGCACATTGTAATAAACCATATGTATACCTTATCAAAATAATTAAATTATTGGTATCGGTCTGTTCTCTTTATCATTCGATTGAAAAGCCTTGGCTTGGCAAATATTTTTGATTTTGAGAAATCATCATTGTTCGGATTTGAATAATGGATAAAGAGTTGGCGTTGAAACCTTTGCTTGTTGCTCGTTAACATTCAGCATGATATGATATCATTGGTCAGATTCATTGTTTGCAGAACTGGTTACAATAACGAATGTAGTAGAAGTTATGCAGCTGTAAATTTTTACCTTTCAGTATTAAACTAACAAAGTGCGTTGTTATTTTGCGTCATTTTAATCTCGGAACTGTACATCTGGGGAGATTTCCCACAGTTTGCAAATCAAATGGAAATTCAAATCAATGCTTCCGGAAAATCTTCCTAGTCATTACTTAAAACGCAATCAGAAAATTGTGATTGCGTCGCGTTTTAAACGAGAGATCATCATCAGCGTATGATATCGCGCTGCGATTAATCCTGTCATGTGGTACATGCACTCACCCGCAATTAAATGGATCGAAGCACGCGCCGCTGAAATGCCACATCAGTCAGTTGATCATTGGCACTAAAGCAGATTTTATTGCGTCCGAGACACCAAGTTCTTCTTTATTCAATTTTATGTGCACCAATAAATCGCAGCAGTAAAAATCTCAGTCGGGGTGGCTGCGAGATGATTATTAAATATATTTGGTCCACGGCCCGAGCTCGAGGGGGAGCAGCCTGCGTGAACATTATTCACAAACCGCACGCCGGAATGTGATAATTTTGTTTTATGGCACTTTTTTATTTCGGGCACCACGCGCGCACGCTTTTGACGCTGCGTTAAAATAACGAATGTGCACGCTGTTTTGTGTGCCAATGATAATAATAGCCGGCCAAAGTGGATTTTTCACGAGTGAGTTTTCCTCAATGGCGCTGCTACAATATGGAAATTATTTAATCCAATCGCCGAGCGCGCGCATAGGCACGCAAATGTGTGTATTAAAAGCAAAATGCTATTCGCTCTATGTGTGAGTGGAATATAAATTTTTCGGTGAATTTAAGTTAGTACATATTCCTGATTTTTTGTCATGTCACGGTGTTAATGGAAAATAATACACAAGTCTGAGTTTGATTTCAACGTGTTTTTATTGTTCCAAATTCAAATCAAAAAAACAAATGATGGCTTTTGTTCAATGAGGGAAAACGAGATACATTATTTTTTGACGAACCAAAGAATAAATGGCTTTTAAATTTGTACAAAGTTAATACTCAAATCCGTCCAATTTCAAATATGCCTTCCAGGGTAATAAACTCGTCGAGTAATCAGAACTTCCAGCATACGTTTGTGTGAGGCAAAATAAAATTTTGGCAAAGCCAGAGCTGACAGACAGTAATTGTGTCCCCCGCCACAGCCAACTTTACTCACTTCCCATTCTCCGGGATTCGCTGCATTAGCTCGGCCGGACGGATGGACGGTCGGGCGCGTCGAGCAATTTACGCAACACATAAACCACGCGCAGTTCTATCTGGCCGACTGAATTATTTCTCGTGCGCGCGCGTGCAGCGATAAGAATTCAAATGGTCGCGACAATGCGGATTTCGGTGCGGCCGACACGTCCACAGCACGCATGCAGGAGCGGCTAAGTGAGCGGCTGGATGCTGCGTGCGCCGTGAATTATGCAAATTCGGCAGCAAGCGCGGCGCCTCTGAAGCCATCAAGGCACACATGCATTAATTAAATCGCGCCCGCTGCCGCTACAGTGTCAAATCCGTTTGAAAAATAATGTCGCGTGCATCGCGCATACTAATCGAAGTCAGTCGCGCTGATTGTCACCAGGGATGATCAAATGCTCGGAGAGATGTCGTTGTGTCAATAATTGAATTTCATTCTGGGGGAAGTTTATAAATATAAATAGTCTATATAAATATAAAAACTAATCATTTTGTACTCTACACTTAATTTTATTTACATAGATTGTTTAAATGTCAGCATTTTATCAAACAACTTGTTCGCGGTGAGAGAAATGGCCATTTTATTAAAAATTTATCCTTGTTCGATTTTAAAACAATTTTAGTTTGATAATAATACTAGTATTTTGTCTTTTGAACAAAAAATGGTTATTCAAAATATCTTAATGCAGAGTAACTGCATATAGCCAGTGAGCAGAGCGTGTTTAGGAATCGTTTAAATAAATGAGATATATAAATGATAAATGATATATGTAGTTAAGATCTTGTATTTTTATTTAAAAAGAATCACCGTCCCGAACAGATTCAAATTAACAGCGAATCACATGTTTATGCAAATGAAGAGATGACAAAGATTGTGAAGACATATTTTTTCAAAATTTCTATTCATACCCCAAACGGCCGAAATTAGCATATTCATTTTCCAACAAACGTCCGTCGTTACGGCGAGTTGTCTGCGCTCTTTGAAATGAATATTCCGTTTTCATTAAAATTGGAGCAGCTAAATAAATTCATACCGATGAGTGTGCCTTCGTCTGGCGCGGAAGAGAGGGAGGCAGGCAGGAAAAGAAAAGAAATACGTGTGCATGAAAACACGCCAGCTGGGACGCTCGCGTCGCTTCATTTAAATACAACAAAGTAGAATTCTTTTGGCAAGCTCGATGGCAACTGCTGTCTTGCTAATTAGTTTGTCCCACTTTCCCGATGAATTTCGTTTTATTTATACAGCTTCCAATTAAAAATATGCCCGTTTATATCTTTCTCCGCGCGCTGCTTCTTCACATGCAAGTCTACCGGGCGGGTTGCCTTCCTGTCTGTCTGTCTGTCGCGTTTCTCGTTTTGCTCTCGCTCCTGGCCGCTTGCATTAGATTAAAAAAAGCGGAGCAGAAATTGCAATCCGCCTGCAGTGGCTGCCGGTGCCACTGCTGCTTTTTTCTCGCGGCTCTCATCTCATTCTTTATTATGTGTTCACCGCGACACGCCTCTGCTCAGCTGCTGATTATGCGCGGCCAAATGGGAAAATCAGGAGTCATTTCATCCACGCCTGCTGCTGCACTTCGCACCCGGGGAAATGCGCAGTTTGCTAATGTTAGTCTAATCGCTTGACTTCTGGTGATCTATGATTAAAAAGCTCTCGTGGAAAATCAGAAACGAAAAAAATCAGGGAGTATTTTCTAGAGTCTTCTGTGCAGGAATAAATTCTTGGTAGAAATATTTGAACCGTAAGCCTGGGTTTGATGTCTGCAAATTTGCGCTTCAGCGTGACGATTTCCTCTCTGGCGCACTCTACATTGCATCTTTGTGTGGGCTTTTTCCATTCATAAAAAGCAGATAAACTGTCGCATGAGCCACCTTCATATGCACAAAAGAGGACAGTTCAGAATAAAAAATACCGGCGTCTTGTTGGACGTGTCTTCATGTCGTGGGCGACAGCTTTCGTCGTTTCGCTCGCAGGGGCTTTTTGCCTCTACTTGCGTTGATGTTTCGTGCGCTATTAACAAAGAAAGAGTAGAGTCGCGGGCAACGTGTCTCTAATGTCAGCCCTTGCTCCGCTCGCATGTACATTCATTCGAAATTCGGCCTGCCAGCGTTTTTATTTTCTCCAGTTCCTCTGTTTTCATTCCAGCCGGCAAAGTTTCTTCTTATTGTCAGACTTTTGTTATTTGTTGCTGCGTCTTGCGTACACACAAAGCGCGCGCAATGATTAAAATGTCGGGGGTTCCCGGATCCCTTTTCCTTTCAACCGGCGAGAGAACGGAAGGATTTGATATTTTACCAATTCCAATCAGTGCTGAACGGCAGGCCCCCGAATTTATCATAAAGCGATAAAGATGAAAAACGGCAGCGAGGTGGAAAGTCTGAAATCATGGCCACGCGAAGCGGACGCAAATTCAATGTTTTCCCTTGGCAAATCCCTCGGTGAAGCGTAACGGATGGTGCGCCGGAAGAAAGCAATCTTTCGGCACGCGCTTGGTCCGCCCGCCTCTCGACACCTTCCGCAAAATGTGTGTATTATGCACGGATTTGTTCTTGTCGCGCGTAAAGTGAGGCGGCGGGCGGGCCGAGAGCGGGCGGTGCACGGCCGATATGAATCTTACGGCCACACGTATGCACGCTGCGGATAAAATGGGATGTGTGGTGGTGCCGTCGCTCGCTACCCTGGGCTCGGCTGCGGCCGGGATGTGTGCCGGCCTGGTACAGACTGATAAACGGAAGCACTCATTGCGTTATATAGATATAAATGTCGTCTATACGCCAGCATGAAGGCGCGAGATAGCAGCGTATACGAAAAGGATTTACAGCCTCCCAAGCATTTGCTCTTATGGCTGCTGCTGCTGCTGATGTTGCTGTACGGACTGTGTACACGCTGCCTGCCTAAACTCTGGTGCCTTGGCTGCTCGCTCGCTTGCTCGCAGTCTGAGCAAACTTTTGTGCCCTTGAGAGTGGCGAGAATAATGAAATGAAAGAGTTTGGCTCAAATGTGCCGCGAATTGTATGCAAATGCCACCCGCTCTGTGTGCAATTAAGAAGCAGCTCTGCCTCAATTTGCGCGGTTTGAAGCAAAAATGACCTTTGAATTTCGTAGTCCCTCCTGCTGCTCATTACGCGCGAGCACCAGAGAATCGCCTAGATGTGTTGTGCAATGTGCAATTGCTATATCATAGTTTTGCAGCCAAAACTTGGCCCTCTGATGTAATTGGTCTCAAGAGTATTAAAATGTTTCTTTTATACAACGACTTTGTTATGACGGTAAACGACGGGCTGACTTCTCAAAAAAGCTGACGTGGAGAAAATAGTTGTCAAGCTGTTTTTATTAGAAGAAAAATAGCAAATGCCATGCTTTATTGAAATTATAATATAACACAAAAGCACAGAAAATCTATGAAAGTAGCAACCAAACAAATAATGTAAAAGAAAAGTATTTTGTCGTTTTACCCCGCTGGTTTCTACGAATTTTTGTCACTTAATTTTTACCAGGCTCTATGTGCATTTTTAATTGCGTGTGATGATTTTTTCCATGCAAATTTTGTATAATTTTCTTTTTTGTTTTCAAGAGTAAAACTCTTCTCCTTATTTTTTCCAAAACTTCAGGCCATTAGCTGCCTCTCACCAGCTCAATTGAGGGTTCCTCTTAGGAAATAATTAAAAATTCAAATCATAAAATGTGTTTGCAAGAAATAAAATAGCAGCATATTTTGTTTAAAAATTTTCACCTAGAATAATAGCTGTTATTTATTATTACACCATTAACAAATCAAACCAACACATTTAGCTAGAAAGAAAAGGACTATTGGATAGAAGGCTGCGTTTTAGGTATTGGTTTATTGGAGATTAAAATTTGATGCGTAAATTATTCTCAGAGAAGGATAAGACGGAAGATGAGCTCTCTGTCATACGATTGCCAGCTTTTACGGGAGACAATTATTCTTCTGTGTGAATAATTCATTTGTCAAATTTCAGTCTCGAGCTAATAAAACCAATGAAACGTTAACCCTCCCCCGCACTTGAATTTTACACGGTGAAAATACAAATTTTCAACTGGAAAATCGATTTATGGATGGGTGTTTCTTCAAAAGCTAAGCACCGCGTTCTAGAGGTTCAATATAATTATTCTTAATTTACTGCATTGTGAATATTTAATGTGTCAAATTTCAATCTCAAGCGAATGAAACCAATGTAATGGGAAACGTCTTTGCCCAAAAGGGCAAAGGACTAAAAAACGACAAAAATGTGGAAAATTGCAAAGAAAGCAAAAAATTGTTCTCCTTTAGAGAAAGATAAACAAAAGCTTTATAATTTCAACTAAGTACTGCGGAGATGCAAAAACCAAGCTCAACTAAAAAATGAGGCCTGCAATTTGTCTAATATGTTGGAACATAATTTTTGAACCAGTTAATCCCTACTTGTGCAGCGAATTTCGTAACCATTTTTCGAAATTAATGCGCGTGCATGTCTCGCATAAAACTAAAAGCCGCTATATGGCGTTCCAGCACCATACTGGAGTTCATAAAAGTAAATTATAAACCGCGCGCTGGGCAATCCCATAAAAATGCAGTCGCTGTTGGGCCGGCGGGCGGATGGTGCTATTTTCTATTGCAAACGTGCCGGTATCTATTTGAGGTTTCAGTGGCGGCGGCGGCGATATGTACGGGGTGGTACTCTCCACACACGGCGGAAAAAATCTATTTGCCCTTTTCATTTCACCCTCGGTGCGCGGGCTGCGGTGCAATGTACGTAAAGAAACTTGCCCGGTTCGTAGAAAGAAAACGGAGGAGCAGGGAGAAAGAATATCAGCAAGTCGTATTCAGAAGTCAGTCTCGCAAGCAGAGCCGACGGTCCCATATGGATTGGAGCAGGAAGACAAGTTTACGATCTCTCTTCCTCTCTTGCTGCAGCCTAGCAATTCCTTCTTTTTTTTTTTTTGCCGCTCGCGCGCGGCCAAACTTCTTTTTTAGATTCACTAGCTCGCGCGGAATGTTATATGACCTGCCAAAGATTGCGAAAAACTGCATGATATACACATATGTACAAGTGTCTTGTCCGTTCGGTGAAGATGTAATATATGGTGTAATAATTGAAGTTGAGCAAAAAGCGGCACTTTGGGGATGTGAAAGATGGCACTAGAAAGGATAGAAGATAATAAGGGTGGTAGACACAGGATAGTCGATGGATTTGGATCCTAGAAACTCGATTTTTGGTTTATTGTAGAATTTTCTTCTGTTGTTTGTGTTAATCATACGAAACGGTCTAACAAACAATAATCGGATCCAACAATTGAGCTATTTGAAGCATGTAGGTTCTTTTGTCTACCTTCCTTAATTAGGATTCGACAAAATTAACAGACTCTGCTAACCTTTTAGTTGGGTTACTTGTTGGATTTGCGTTAATTTTAACAAACAAAACAATTTTGAACAGAGTGAATTTATTTATTTTATTGTTGTATCAAGTGTGAGAGCAAAAATTCATTTATTTCATCCGTTAATTGTTATTATTATTGCTTGTTAAATTTTTATTTAAAAATAATTAAAAGTACCCTACGGGTGGATTCAAAAGAAAATGTTGGAATAATATTGAGGAAAATCAGTTTTCGTCCAGAAATTGTTTAAAATCATGCAACTTAAATTGAAATACATTGATCACATAATTTTCATTTAAGACTTAAAAATACCTTAAGAAAACTTTAAAAACTGCCTTTTCTCCTGTTGATTTCTTTCACAAATAAAAACCAACATAATTTTAACAATGCTCCCAAACTCGAACATTATTTCTTTTCAGAATAAAATCTGAGAGCTCTTTCATTAAATTTGCACTATGTTTCACATCCCCAGACAGCAGCCGTGGCCGGCTGGTTCATTGCAAACAGCCGCTGCAAACGAAATTGTACCCGCGCGCTTTATAAATTGCCTCCGTCCGCCGTTCTCTGCTCGATATTGAAACTCGCCGAATTCCAATTACTGCCCTGCGAAATATGTATTAGAGGGGCAACTTTTGCGATCCGAATAAAAACGGAGCGTGCTGTGATGTTGCAGAAGATGCGGAGCCTGCAGAAGAGCATGGACGAGATGAGTGCGCGTCTGAACGCGGCCGAGAACCGCCGCGCCGACTGGAGGAGTCCTGGCGACTCTGGCGAGGCCGCCGAAATGCTCGACGTGCAGCAGGGAGAGGCGTCCGGCCTGCAGCGCTCCCTCGACGACTGCAACGACCAGGCGGCCAATCTCGCGGCCAACGGAGTCCAGCTGTCACAGGTCAGCGTCGTCCGACTTGAAGACCTCAATACCAGGTACGTGAATATTTATTTATGTTAAAATTGGCTGCAATTAGATTTTGCATTAAGAATTTTTACTTAAATTAGAGATAACTAAACAAGTCAATATTTTTATGTCCAAACGGAGCAGGGACAAATGTGTTTCACTATAATAATTTGAATTTTTGAATCTAAATTAAATTTCTCAGCCATTCAAATCTGAATTCATATTATGTTGACTGATTGTGAGTGATTTTCTGGCTTCATACAAATTATATTTTTTCATAATTTAGAAATGGAAAAATACGAATAAAACTGCTCTTCGATATAATTTGACGATCCAAGTTTTTAAATTTATTTTTTTTTTGCTGGATAAAAAAATCATTTCTGCTTTTCTAATGATGGGCTTCAATCGCTTTCGCTCTGGATAAAAAAATCTTATAAATAATAAATTATTTTACTTTGATTTCCCATTTAAGTACAATATTCTACCAGACTATTTATTTACTCGACTTGGGAGTGCGATTATAGCCACGAGAGAATTTTGTTTGATATATTAAGTTAGAAAGCAACCGCAACGTACGTGAATGTGTGTATATGTGCATGCTAATGCGCCGCAACGAACACAAAGAAAATGCCGCTCTTTGAAACGGCGTTGATGGAACGGCCGGATACATTTTCTAATCCTCATTAATATTCTCTTGCGGCAAATTCATCGAAACAGCGGCGAACAACGCACTGGCGGTTTATGAATAAACCAAAAAGGGAGTTCGTGCATCTTTTCTCGAGCGTGCCGAGTACCTTGCAGTGCAGATCGCGTCAATGGGGGGTGCGAGAGAATCAACGGCGATGATTTATTGCACGGGCTAAATCCGCGAGTGATTACATATATGCAGACGGAAGCACACAAAAGCAAGCGGAAATTCAATATTGCGTTCCGGGGAGCACGCTATCAATACAAATATTGCTCGGCAGAGGAGGTGGGCTCCCTCGTCGTCGGGCGAACGGGTGGTTGGGTGCAATTGAATAATTAACCTCCGCCGTATAGCCGAGCAGCAAAACACACACGTGCCGAGCACAGTAATAGCAGCGAGAGATGCTAACGCGGCCGGCAGGGCACATGCGGCCGTATGTATAATTGCTTTAGCAGCGTACTTCAAGACAGCAATAATACGCTCGGCTAGGGTTGCCGCTTACCCGCCACCAACGCAAAACGGTAAATAGGTTGTCCTACGTAAACAATAAGCTTCAATTTAAAATTTTTGTGAGCTATAGATTTAACACTTCAATAAAAGTATATAAAACTTTGAAATGTATGTTGGTCGTCAAAATTTTGCTAAAATTTCCCTTAAACGTGATTCTGAAAAAATAACCATGAAGTTAAAGCATGCAAGACTCGGCTCGCGGCAACCCTAGATCGTGCGAATGAGACAAAAGACTTCTCGAAGGGCGGGTGAGCTGGGCTGAAATTGTTTTGTAGTGTATGCCGCGTTGCGTGCAGGCCGGCACGCAAAACAATGACCCTTGGCGTAATTGTGAGGGCCGAATGGCCCTCCCGCTCGTCCGCTGATGGCGAGCGACCCTAGAAGGGTGCTCGAGGTGAGTGAAAGAGTGAGTAATGACCGTGCTGAATCATTTAAATGTTGCCCGTCGGGCTGTTGGCCGCAGGGACTTACCGACCGGCTCGCTGGAGCAATTAATTGGCCCGATGAGCATTTTTCAAAAGTGATGAGACTCGACGTGATTATCGGCACCGTGTGGTAATTGCTTCCCCTATGGCCCTCGCTTTTTCAGGGGTGTTTTGTGTACAGCGTCGAGAGCGACCGGCGAAAGTTTAATCGTGAGCAAAATTCGGGAGAGTTTCAGCTCTTCGGCTCCGCGGTTGATGTTTTGCAGTATATTCCAGACCACGTCCGATGTATTGCGATGGTCTAAATTATTTTAAAAGTCTGTAGGGAGAACGAACTTTTGAAATTGTGTGGAAATTATATTTGACCATCATGTCGCGGTTGGCAATTGACATGGGAAGCAGTTAAAGACTCCAGCATATCATGCAGATTTTTTAGCCTTCATCTTCAGCTAGTTTCACAGCCTATTCAAAATTATTTATTCTGCTGGATCCGATCTTAGTTCTAAATTATACTTTTGAAGCGTAAATATTTGTTGGATTCAATTATAGTCTTTGCTCACATGGTCACGCAACAACACGTTATTTCGGTCAGTCGTCCCTAACTCATGATTAAACATCACTAATTTGGCTAGTATTCAAGTGAGCAAAGTGAATGTGATTGATTTGCACCGCCTCAATAATGTTGACAAAACTAGGCTCCAGGTGGACTTACGAGTTTCGCAGGTTGCATACAAACCAAATGTTTATTTTTTTCTATTTTTAGATTTCAAAAGTTTTCATCCCTTCATGAATTGTCCCTTGAAATTGAAAAAAAACATTCATTGATTTCAGGTGGAGAGCTCTGCAGAGAGCCTCTGACGATCGAATCCGAATGCTAGCGGCGGCAGCGCGAGACGGGGCTCCAGCCTCCGCGAGTGCTGCTCCTTCCAGCCTAGCGTATTTAGCTTCGTCTGTGGATCCACCCTGGGAAAGGGCAGTTACCCCTGCCAAAGTGCCTTACTACATCAAGTGAGCTGCTCTCTTGTTGCTTTGAAAAGAGTTCTAATATTTTTTCAAGAAATGTCGATCAATCATAATTTCCAATTTTTATTTCAGTCATCAAACCGAGACCACTCACTGGGATCATCCTAAGCTTTCCGAGCTGATGGGATCGCTGTCTGAGCTCAACGAAGTCAGATTTTCAGCCTACCGAACAGCCATGAAGCTGCGCACCGTTCAGAAAAGACTAAACTGTAACATTTTCCTGTCAAATCACCGCCTTGGTTTTAACTCTCAAATTTCCTCCAGTGGACATGTTGCCAATGACGGCGGCGCTCGAGGCATTTGACGCTCACGGCCTGCGCGCTCAAAATGATCGGCTGCTTGACGTAACTGACATGGCCTCGGTGTTGGGTTCGCTCTACATTCTACTGCCGCAAGGCTGCATGTCGGGGCCTCTGTTTGTTGATCTCTGCCTCAACTGGCTCTTGAACGTTTACGATAGGTAACTGGACACCACTTAATATTGATGTAAAACTTACAAGAGCCATTTTTCAGTCAAAGAACAGGTCAAATCAGGGTGCTGTCCTTCAAGGTGGGGCTGATTCTCCTCTGCCATGGGCACCTGGAAGAAAAATATAGATGTGAGTCGCTCTCGAGATTCATTTTACATGGGTTTCTAAATTTAACCTCATTTGCAGACTTGTTCCGACTCATTGCTGACCCCAACAGAATGGCAGATCAAAGGAAATTGGGTCTGCTGCTCCATGACTGCATTCAAGTTCCAAGACAGCTAGGTGAAGTTGCCGCCTTTGGTGGCTCAAACATCGAACCTTCCGTAAGAAGTTGCTTCGAGAAGGCTGGAAAGGATAAACAAGCCATTGAGGTAAAAAATAGCCAAACATTAGGAACGCTCTAAATTAACCAAAATTTTCCCTCTCTGTAGGCTGTGCATTTCTTAAACTGGCTCCAGCAGGAGCCTCAGAGCCTGGTGTGGTTGCCGGTCCTCCACAGGATGGCGGCTGCCGAAACCGCCAAACACCAGGCTAAGTGCAACATCTGCAAGGAGTATCCCATCGTTGGCTTTAGGTAACACATGCAGGCTTCATGCAAATTTTGAACTGTTTTTTATCGGTCTTAATTTAGATACCGCTGCCTAAAATGCTTCAACTTTGACATGTGTCAAACCTGCTTCTTCTCTGGCCGCAAAGCTAAGAACCACAAGCTGACGCATCCCATGCAAGAGTACTGCACTGCGGTAAGCCCTTTTGTAATCTTAAACTATTAAAATGCATTTACAAGTGGTTTTTACCTAGGATTGTTTTAGTTACAAAAACCAGTATTTCTTTAATTTGGACCATTTTTTCATGTTAAAAAATTGCATTTAAAACAGTGGTGCTTAAAATTTAGGTTTTATCGCAATACAAATTAAAATAGAATGGCAAATTTAAAAAAAAAACAAATCCCTTAGAAAAGCTGCAGTGGGTACACCATGAAAATATAGATTTTCCCCTTCTGTTTACAATGACCTTTGTCTGATGATTTTATCATTAACTTGTTTCAACAGACAACATCTGGAGAAGATGTGCGAGACTTCACGCGCGCCCTGAGAAACAAGTTCAAGTCGAAGCGCTATTTTAAGAAGCACCCACGAGTCGGCTACCTGCCAGTGCAGACTGTTCTGGAAGGCGATGCCCTGGAGAGTCCGGCCCCGTCTCCTCAGCACGCGTCTGCTTTGGGTGGCGCCCACGGCGAGATGCACTCCAGACTGGAAATGTACGCTTCCAGGCTGGCCGAGGTGGAGCTGAGGGGAACAACGCCCTCGGACCGCGGCACTCACCAGAGGAGCAACTCCACGCCTGACTCGTGAGTATTCGCGTGTCAATTGGAATGAGAGGGAGAAAGCATTTTTAATTTAGTCCTTACAATTACAGCGAAGACGAGCACCAGCTCATAGCTCAGTACTGCCAGAGCTTGAACGGCGGGCCAGGAGAGCCTTTGATCGCGCCCAGGAGTCCAGTACAGATTCTGGCTGCGGTCGATGCTGGGCAGAGAGAAGAACTGGAGGCTATGATCAGGTACAATATTTTTCCACTGCGATGAGACTTTGTATCAGAATATATTACAGTTGGAAGAATGTTATTGAAAAATAATTTTTTTCTGAACCCTTCTTAATCAATAATAAAAGTACAATTTTATGAGTTCTGTTTATTTTTGCTTTGCATTTTTTTATTTCCTACTGCTTCTCTCCTCTTTGCATTATAATTATTTAATTCGATATTTAAGATTCTGGTTTTTCACTTGTCCTTTATTGGTCAATTTTTACGAATCTCTTTTCCTAAAACTTGCGATGGGTCTAAATTTTTTTTCTTTTCAAGTGAATGCAAAATATAGCATTTTAGATGGGAAACTGTTCAGTTAATGTTAATATATATATTAACGATTTTCTAACTAAAATCAGTCCCTACTATCTGCATAATTCAAACATCTTTATCAATATTATTTTGTAACCTTCACAATTTTATTTTTAAAAATAAATTTGAACAGAAAAATTAAGCATATTAACTTCTCCAAAAATTTATTTAATAAAACAATATTTATTTGCAGGGAGCTCGAAGAAGAAAACGCCTCTTTACAGGCTGAATACGAAAGGCTGCGTGCTAGGCAGACTATCACTCCTGGCTCTACACCAGGTGATGACGGCTTTGGCCCTGCGCCAGGATCCGACATGCTAGCCGAGGCAAAGCTGCTTAGGCAGCACAAGGGCCGGCTGGAAGCGCGAATGCAGATTCTGGAGGACCACAATCGGCAGCTAGAGGCGCAGTTGCAGCGGCTCAGGCAGCTTTTGGATGAGGTAGTGGATTTAGATTTTATGATTTACAAATGGAAATAAAATTGTAACTAATTTCCAGCCGAGTGGAAACTCGCCAAGCAAAACAGGCACTCTGCAGACAAGATCAGTGACTGCCTCTCAACTGGCCACCGACTCGCCCGCCAAGATGAACGGCCACTATCACGACGGTAAGGAGACCGACTTTTCTTTTCACACTGCACATTTGCTAAGGGTGCTTTTGCAAAAATAACAGGCAATGCTAGATGGGAAGGAAGAAACACAAGCAGTTTGGACAGACCACCACCACCGTCAATGCCCAACTCTGGCGCACAAGTCGGAAATCTTTTGCACATGGCAGGTTAGTCGAAAGAATGCAACATTACAAATCAACTGAACAAATATGATAAGCACGCTTAATAACAATGGTAACAATCAATAAATGAAAGCTAAATTCCTGACTAATTTTGCACGCAGGCCGAACGTAGGAATCTTACTAATGGTTTGTGAACCCTTTAACTTTTCTCTCATTAGTTTAATTTCCTTCTTTTTTCTTTCAAAATTTAAAACAAAACAATGCTGATTTGTCGCCGTTACAGGTGATTTGGGCAAAGTGGTGGGTGAACTAGTAAATGTGATGACTGAAGATGAAAGCCAAAGTGAACTTACTGAGGACGCAGTGGACGGACAAACAAGTGTTTCCAGGGACGTCGGCAGCAGCCAGCCAGAGCAGTAATAAATTCAGCAATTCACACCGAGTATACATGTTATATCAAGCGCAAAAACTCTCAATACAACACATTGCAACATAATCTCTGCATATCACGCCCATATCAACGAGAAAAGATGGAAAACTTCTTCAGCAGACAAGATGAGGACTGTTAGCTCCTACTGTTGCATCAAGATAAAAACACATTATTAAACGAAATATTGGTGTGCAATATAAAAATAATCCAATATTGTTGATAACGGAAAAGGATCGGACAAGTTTCTTTTGAGAGCGATTGGTGATATTTATCAAACATAGTCAAATTGGTGGCTCATGAATGCAGAAAATCGATGTATTTCACACACTTCCATTAGCATATCAGTCAAAACACCGACGGACAGAGAGGCAATAACAGTACACAAATCTGAATGCATTTTATCAGTTGTAAAGCAGGTGCTTCGCCGGTATTGGGTTATAGTCTGTATATCTATGATTATACAACATATCAAGAGTTTGGTGTGTTTCTTGAAAAAACCCGCTTGCTACCATACTTTTACTCTCATCCTCTTTTTGTAACGATTTTCTATAAACATGTGTAGCATTTCATGAGAAGAAGAAAAACATATTCAACTTTTGTAAACGTGTTGATATATTTAAAAAAAATGGTAAAATATCAAAATGCAGTGATCCAGACAAAAATATCCTGTTTATTCTTCATTCTTTGAAAAGGTAAAAAATAACTGGAAAAAAGATGAATATACAGACATACATACTTGGGACCTCTTGAGTAGGGATATAAAACAATATTGTAAGCACAAAATTTAAATGGCTTCATCCTAGATAAGTAATAGGTCTGCTCAAACAACAACACTATATCGTTCCCATTATTTATGGAATTTAAATGTGTGTTAATAAAAAGGAATATCATAAAATTAGACACTGAAAAAAAAATAAAAAGGAAACTCTGTATCAAGAAAACATTTTCTTCCAAGTGGTAACTGACGAATTCATTGTTAAGAAAGTAAAGGTGAAACTTCACTCTACAGACCCATACAAGCATCTAAGCGTTTTGAATGTCGGTGGAGAACGAATGAGGGAAAATAAACTACATTACCTATAGAATAATTACATTGTGTCGAAAGCAATAGACATGCGTAAATCGAAATGGTGAAAGGAATCTAATTTGTCAAGATTATAGAACGTAAATCAATGAGAAGCATAATAGAGAAAAGTCAAAATATAATGGTTAAAATTGTAGGCATGTGCTTGCGTTCCATTGTTTTATTTGGAGCAAAAGTTTAATCATTACTCGAGAAGAGGGATTTCAACAATATTTAAAAGAGAAGCAGTGAGTGTCTGTGTATTATAGAAACATACAATTTTAATAAAGAAAATAAAAAAGTACTTTCTATGTATTTCAATAACCCATTTCCATGATTTTGTAATGAAGAGGAGAATTTGCAAGAAAAAAAGATTTGATTTGTCTAGTTCGAATAGAGTTCATCAACGCATAAAAATTCTTCAGAATAAAAAATACACCTCCGATGGTTGGTGTTAATTATTTATACAAAAATTGTTTTGCTGCGTGAAACGAAGATAATAATTAATTTTGCTGATGCTGATTATATTTATAATTTTTTAATATGGGGACACTTTATTTTCCGTTTCTCTTTGGTAGATTTTTTCTATTTATTGTTTTTAATGAAAATTTGTGAACACTTTGAAAATATTTTAGCAAGCATTTTTATTAGATATAATATAGTGACAATGTGCAAAAGTAAAATCAAATTATAGTTTGCATAATTGAAATTAAAAATTACCACAATTAGCTGAATTGTAAACCGATTTCCCTGTAAGCAGGCACATTTGGCGCCAAGAGGAATCAAAGAGCATGTTCAAGGTTTTTGCGCCAGATGTCTCTGCGCCTAAAATCGAGCTGAAATCAACTCAAACACATGTTTTTGGTGTGATACCGGCCGATTGTTGTCCAGACTGAATCAAATTAATTTGCGAATCTCATGGAGTTCTAACCTTTCAAGTTTTATTTTGCTAAAAATAAAACGATCATGAATTCTTTCAGTTCGATCAAGACACTTTTAAGCTGCAGCAGCCTACGGAGCAGGTTTGTTTCCATACCAAATTCTGACTTGTTCATAAAAATCCAAGTCGGTTATTAAATTGCTTAAAATTTTTGTAAATTTTTCTTAAAATTAATTGTGATTTAAATTTCTTGATAATATCATGTACTTATTTAATTTTTCACTTTTCAGCACATTTTTGCAGCAAGTGCGGCATAAAAAATATCCTCTCCAACCAAAAATACAAAATCCAATTTGGTTTGCAAGGAAAGAAAGAGCGGTGTGTATTTCAGCATTTTTGTTATATTTGATAAGGTATTTTTTAATATTTTAGACCTTTGATGAGCAACTTACAAAAGAAAACCAAGCGTTTGTAAAGGAGATGGTGTATGCCAAGTACGGGCCACCTGCCATCATACATGGAGTAGAAACGTTAGATTTGTCGAGAAGCCTTCTGAAACAAGAGCCCGTTGTGTCAGGAGAGTGGTCCCCGGGCATCAGGAGGACGGGATTGATCGCCCGCAAAATTGGCGTCTATCCTATGTGGATGAAGGATGGCAAGAAAGTCGCCACCACACTGTTGCAGGTTCGATTAAAGCGGTACCATGTATGTATTTCAAATGATCCTTAAATATCTTCTCCAGGTTGTGGACAATTACGTTATTAAATATATACCTCCAGAAGAGTACCAAGCTTCAAGGAAAGCCCCAAGAAGATACAAGAATGAAGGAAAATGGGGCTGTCTGGTTGTTGGAGCAGAATGCTGTGACCCGCAAAAGGTTTGTTATGACTTAAAATGGAGAAAGGAACGCATTGTAAAAATATCGGTTTTGTTTAATTAATTTATTTCTCCAACAGTCGTAATATTATCCAAATACTTAAAAATCGATAAAATCATTTTAGGAGAAACTGAATTTGTAGGGCTAGCAAACAACCCGCTGAAACTCGTGAATAAAGTGGAAGCAAAATTTACCACTGCTTTAATCGCTACAGGCTATAATACAACACCTTTTTCAACTTTAATGTTAACTGCACTGAATAATTAAAGCTTGGTTGACATTTAAAATATCCTCTGCTTTAAATTTAATATAATTGTACTAATCCAAGTTCCATGTCTTCTGCTTGAAATAAAAACAGTTCACCAAGGAATACTGCGGTCTCTTCAAAGACTCTGGAGTTGCCCCAACAAAAATCCTGAGCAGGTTCCTTGTGTCCCCAGAAGCAGCTATCCAGCCTGGCACATCGCTCTCGCCCCTTCACTTCAAAGTCGGCGACCACATTGACGTGTTCGGTAGAACGTGAGTCATTGAAATGCGTTGTGTTTAGTTTGCTTTAATTAAAATTAAATCGCAGGAAAGAGCGAGGCTTCCAAGGAGTTATGAAAAGGTGGGGCTTCAAGGGTATGCCTGCAACGCATGGCGTCACTAAAACGCATAGGAGAGGAGGAAACATTGGACAGGGTGGCAACAAGGGCAGAGTCTTTCCAGGCACCAAAATGCCTGGTTGGATGGGAGGCAGGAGACGGACTCTCAGGGGATGCCAGGTAACTGAGAACTTTGTTTCAATTTTGTGGTTATTTCTATTCAAAATTAACATCAATAGTTTGATTCAAATTTTATTTGAACATTTCTGGCAAAAACAGAAATGAACATAAAAATTACTTCAAATTTGAAGAAAAATGAAAAAACGTGGGGTGTGAATTTAATTCTACTGATCTTAAACTGGATATTCCCAGAGGTGAACAATTAGGCATGGATTTCTTTTACAAAATTTCAATTTATTTACCATCCACACTCACTTTTTCGCCTTTGGGGTTAGCCATTGTAAAAAAATTTATAATTTGGAAAAAATTAAAACCAGCAAAAAATAAAATACATTTTTTGCGGAATGTTTTATTATTTTAGTAGCTAGGATCAGCTTGGATGAATTTAGATTTTAAACAATTTTATTTTATCCCCATCAAATTTAAATTCAATCAGGTCATTGGAGTCTGAAAACTTTGCAATGGTTATAAGCATACAGGTTTAATTTCCCAGATTAGGAAATTTACGCCAAGTGTAAATATTTTTCAGATTTTGAGGATCAACACCAAGTTTAATGTGATCTTCGTGAAAGGGCAGTCAGTGCCTGGAGGTCAGAACAGCGTTGTGTTCCTGCATGACACTCTCCTCCCACTGAAATGGCGCAAGACAAGTCCTGAGGCCTTCCCAACGTATTTCCCTCACCTCCAAGAAGGCGATTCCCTGCCAGTTGACATTTATCACGAAAGCGTCCACAATTTCGCAGACCCCAGCATCATGTATGAAGACGAGGAAGTGAAGGATGCAAAGAAGTAAATTATAGTGACTTTTTATTTAAGAGATAATGCAATAAAAAATTGTAAACGAAAATTTACCATTTGGTGTTACGATTTGCAAGAAGATGACCCAATATAATTTATGTGATAATTTAAAAAAAAAATGACTAAGGAAAGATGTTCTCTTAACAGCACAAAAATTGGTTCAAATTTACGTTTAGATTTTTCAGAGCAAGTTATTTGCTCAGGAAACATGATGCTCCTTAAAAATGTCGGAATTTTCATTCAAATACCAAAAATACCCATTAGTCACTTTAATGCAAGGTTAAATTCTTCAATTCCAAATAAGAAAATTGACAGTGTAATGAGGAAAGGATTCAAATTTCCTGGAACTTTGGAATTAGTCACCATGTACAAGAGCGAGATAAAGGCTAATGTTCGCGATGATCTGGTGAGCAGGAATGTAAAGTGTTGGCGGGGCGCTAATTAGAGGTGCACTTGCTCACTCGGAGGTGTCAGTTAAGTGGGCCGAATGAACAATGCTGTGGTCCATTAGTTTGACAGCCTGCGAACCTCGCGGTTCTCACGACATTATCTCCGAATCTGATGCTTTTACTTGATATTGACACAACCCCAATCAAAACCGTGTAATTATCTGGCTGATGAACGCCGCCGATAAAAGATCGCGCCCCAGAGATGAATATAATAGATATCTGCGTCGAATTAATAAAAAGCATTCACAACTCGTCGACATTTTCATTTATGAAAGTTTTATTGTCTGAGATAGGGCTACTACCACGTGCTTCAAAAGTTTGTCAAGAGACTTCAATAAGCTATACTCAAAAGAATATTAAATAATATTTAATTTTTATGCAATTTTTACTGCTATGGGTTTCCTATAAAATTCAATTTAAAATGTCGTGCTAAAATTTGCCTTATTTGAAATATATTAAATAATATTTTAATAAACGCAGATATGCGAGCAACACTATGTATCTACAATTCGTAAATATTTACATATATTTCATGCTTCTCTCAAAATCAATTTTCTTGGCGTACACTTTTTAATATGATATTTTCACATGTCTCGCCACAGAAATATCATCTACAAAGAAAGTGAGCATTTGACTTTGCATTTTATTTCATTGCGTCAGTTTCCTAATCAATGTACTGGCAAGCCGGCAAAAATGAGAAAACGGTTACGTCCGATGATACTTGACACTGACATGGCATAGAGTGCGTAAAAATTGCTGGAACAATTTTCTGTAACATATTCTGCACGTTTGAAACACCAAATAACAAAATTTATTCAATTTGACTCGCTGAATTTCTGTCTTGTGCAAAATAGTAAAAAAATGCTCTGCTTTCTGCAAAGGTGAGCCTATTTTACCATTCGACCATGTGAATTTGAGTCCCAGGTTTTTTAATCAATCGGGTTCCTGAACCATACCTTAATATTAAATTTGGAAACCCACAAACACACACTACACATTTGCCAATTTGCTCACTGCCAATAAAATTGTTACATATACAAATTCGAGTGATTATAAACACATGCAGGAATTTTATAAAAACTAAGAAATCGCGTTGTACAATAATATGAGGACGTGTGATCAATATTTCTTTTCAAATTTCACCCATGGTCATTTATCCTAAGTAATTCATAGTTTTTAGAAAGTGCTGTGCTGTAGTTGTTTTGTCCAATATTTTGTTAAAAAAATAATAACATGAAATCCTTTTACACAAATTGCTGTCCAATTATTGTGAGGAGTTGTGAAGTGGAGATGCCCGTGCGAGCGAACAGAATTTGCAAGACACGCGAAACGAGAAAATTGAGATTCAACCGCAGTTTTACGGCGCGGCTTTTGACACTTAACGTCCATCCACGATGTAATGACGGCTTAATTTTTCAAAAATACAAATTGCGCGCTTACACAGACACATAATTGAGCGCGGAGACGGAATTAGTGAGTGAGTGGGTCCTGGTCGCTTTTTTAATGTATGTAAACAGAGGGATAATAAATTTCCAGCGTGACTGCACATGAAAGAATGCGCGGCATCCGCGCGCATGACGCAGACAATATTTAATTTTTAGATGGTTTTAATGGCGTGTAGCTGTCCATCGGACGAGACAGATATAATAATGTAGTAATAAGAAGTAATCAGGAGGGCATGGGTGCGAGAGCAGGTTTATAGAGAGAGAGAGAGAGAGAGAGAGAGAGAGAGAAAGAGAAGGTGCGCGCTCAGTGGCACGGTATATCCTATATCGCTTGTTCGACCTGATGGTGCATGAGAGATCTCAAATGCCGAGGCGAAGGTGATGCCATTAGAAGTCAGATGGCTGCTGCAGATAAACTCATCACCCGGCCGTCAGACAGCTTTAATTTTATACTGGATATCGGCGAATGAGTTGGGATGCCGTGTGTGCAGGCAGCAGCCCGCCGCAACGGTGATACCATCGCGGACACAAAACGTCTTTTGGTCACCATTAAGCCGCTTCTCTGCTCTCTAAAAAGGCGGAATCAGAACGTTTAGCAGCAGCAGAATCGACTCGTGATTAAAACTGCTCCCGCGCCCGTGTGATATCTGCTGAAATTAAGCTACAAATAATACCATCTCGTCACACTGTCCAAACTTACAAATAATTTCATTGACTGGATTTATTTTGCAAGCTAAGACTAAATTTATATTGACATCGTAATAATGTACTCGTTAACTTGAGATTCTTAAATTGTATACTATAATTTGGGAAATTAGAACAACAGCAATAAATATTTGATTGACAGTGGGTATAATCTCTATGAAGTCAATTGGACGAGTTTTGGGGTAAAATTTGATTCATATACAAAGGAAGTTTATTTAGTTGAAGTCAATTTAATTATAATGTCACATTTAATTGTGATTAGTGTTTTCAAAATTTTCTTGATTTATATCAAAATTTCAGGGACGAGTCATTAAAGTACACATATACAATTTTCATTCTTCCTTGCAAGAAATATTTAAATAATGCACCTCTAAACTTAAAATTTAAATGTTTTCCTCAACACTCGTCACAAAATTGCACAACTGGATGAAAAGGCGGTTTTTCACTGCTTCTTCAACAGTTAAAACTATAAATGACGCTCGTCCCTATATGTATTTTGTATTCAAAAATTGCCCAATGCTCATTTGATGTATATTTGTAATGACAGAAACCTCTGGTAAGAAGAAAAAACTGGCCGCCTCAATTGATGCTGATTCGCAATAATCATCCTTTTTTTAATATAAATTCCGCGGCGTGTTCACTGATTGTGAGGTATTCCCATTCACTCAAATCCCCACTTGAACGTGGAGTCGTCACTTATAAGGCAACTACTGCTCCCTTGCGTCCAGCGTCTCATTCATTCTGCATTCATTCGATCGACAATGTATTATACAAAATTGATATCCGATCAGCTCGGGTGAACGAACGGACGCAGCAACAGCAACCAGCATCTTCTCTTGTTGAAGCTATCAATGGCGCTTCTAAATATACTTTGGTTTTGGATGCGATGCGAAGATTTGCGTCACATTAAATCAAGTGCTTACTGCAGCTCAAGCTAACGATTCGAGAAGAAAACCCATATCCTGTTTCTTTAATCTTTATTTTGTTGAAGATAGCGTCGCACATATCAGAGGAATATACTCCTCGATCATGTTATTTACGTCCATACATTGATATACCTTTGTTGTGCAACTCTATAGGGATCAACTCTGAATTGGGAACAATTTATATGATGATACGAGTTCGTTGGCTCGCATTGTTAAGACATTCCTAAGAGTTACAGGGCAATGGGAGCTATTTAAACAAGTCGGGGATCTGTTTACTGGTTGCCCAATGTCAGGCATGGCGCAAAAGTTAATTAATTTAGTAACTCGAAATGCTCAAATAGCTCAACGGGCTGGGAGGCGCACCGGCGCCGACTCGCAACTTGCTGGTTTGCACACCTTTCCAGCGACTTTAGGGCCAAATGTCTGGCGTTTCAATTAAAGACCTCGGTTCTAATAGGAGGCGAAAAGATGGCTACATGGGGCCCAAGCTCCTCTGCGGCCATTAGGTCCACTTGTTCCATATTATCCGCTCGGCGGTGTTATTGGTGCGTTATTGAGTTTATAGACCGCATGAAGGGATGAGAAGAGGTAAAAAATCCTTAAAACTTCTGACCACCAAACTGTTATTAATCAAACAAATAAAACTTAAACTATTCATCCTTGATATCGTAAAAATTTGGATGTTTCGGCGATCACAGTAACCCTAATTCACGCGAAAATAAATTACAGGAAAGTCGTAAAGTTTTACAGAATAATTATGATGTTTATTTACAATATTATGGTTGAACAAATTACAACACTATACTGGCAAAAAATAATATCAAAGAAAAATTGTTAACGTTAGAATTAAGATTCAAAATTACTTATATCTCAACTTGAAGTGCTTCAAAAGTAATAAGAACCTATTTCTTAGTGATTTTTTTACGAATTTGACGATTTTTGTCTAACATTTAACTGATATATTTTGTACTTTGATGTATTTAATGATTTAACTTGAGAAACTAATGGGCAAAGTTTTTCTACCACAAATGAGCAAATAAATATGATAAAAAAAGTTCTAAAACTTTTTTGGACTGTGCTCATGAACCTGTAATAAATTTCGAGAGGCAGCCGTCCTTTGCATGAGACAAAGGTAGGGCCGAGATCGAGTAATGCGTCCATTAAAGCAAGAACGTAGATAATCGGAGCCAAAGAAATGTCAGCTATTCGAAACGTGAGAAGAGTCGTGGGAGAGAAGCAATGAAATAATAACACCGCGGCGCGCCTTCTCGCCAAAGACAGAGGGTTGCTTGCATCAAATAAATGGACGGTGCACTCGGTAATCAAAGGAACAGGCTTCACACATTCATTACGCCTAATCGGGTGTCATTCAGCCGCTCAGGCGCGGCGAAAGGGTTTACTCATGTTCAGGCGCATCTCCGAAGTGATTCGGATTTCATTGTGAATTTCGAGTGGATTAAGTCCATTAGATGGAGTTTAAGAAGAGATTAATGTCAGCAAGGGAATTGGCTCAGCAGAACGGAGACGGCGAGAAATAGGAAAATAGCCGGTGGGCTGGCTGGCTTCCTTTTGCTGCTGCATTCAGAGGCAATAGGATTTTGCGCAAGAGGGAAAACAAACAAAATAGTGGATTATACTGGTCGCTAGCCACAACAGTGCGCGTTTAGACAAAATAGAGCTAGCTCGTAAAGCGAAAAAAGGCACAAAGACAAAGAAAATCTGTTTTACAGTTCATAACCCGCGCGTCGCGGCAAAATAATCAAGCGAGCAGAAGCCACAAATCTTCCGCGGGCTGCGCGCATAGAAAATTATTTCGCGTGCAGCAAGCAGAGGCAGCGAGCGCAAGCCAGCGCACGGCCCTCGCTCTCTCAAAAACAATTAGGCCAAAAGCCTCCTCTAGTTAGTCGGTGCCGCGCGCGAGCTGTTTGTAGGCAAATGCATCATCAAGCAGCAGCAGCAGCAGTGCGATAAAACTAGAGGGTGCGAGTGGGAGCAGCTTAGAGGTGCGAACGGAGCACAGCTCCTTTGAAGTTGCAAACGCGAACGACTTTGCGGCAATCGTCAGCATCGCGACGGAAACCAATTGAACCCGCGTGTGGTGTGCGTGCACCGCCGAGTGCGCGAATCATGCATGCGGGGTCACTTGCACCGCTGTCGTCCCATCTACACCGAGGCGAGAGAAGGCATTCGCTCGAAACCAAACTCACACCGTGGCCCAAGAAAAACATTCTTAGATTTCCAAGGGGAGGAGCAGCCAACGACAACCTGCAGTAGAAAGGTAAAACTCGATTTGATTAAAAATATATCTATACATTTTTAACATTCTCTATAGTGATTAAAACCATCCGTGGTATGTGTGGGTGTCTAATTGAGAACTATCAAGCAATCAGGTAGCAATTAACTGTGTTTGCACCAAAACTTTGCGAATGAAATATATATAGGTCAGTCCTGTGAAAAACCGGCAATACCTATACTCACAGATAGAGTTTAATTGGAACGCAATTTTCATCCCCGCGAAATAAATAATCACACTCTATGAAAGTGTAAACAGCAAGTTCACAACCTTTTGATTTTAAAATACATAATAAAATGTAAGTTTGCCTACCTTTTCTAAAAATTTGAAGGAAAATCAAGTAAATGAAATGGATTAGAAAGAATCTAACTGGGAAAGAATAGGAAACAAACATAAGTGCAAAACTGGCTGTCACGCTAGCTTATCTTTTGTATTCGCATTATTTAATCGAATATTCTATCCTATTCAAATATTGTTAGATCTCACTCATCAAACTCAACATAATCATAAATCAAGGCAATTTTGATTTTCTCCATTATTCGTGCATTACTGCAGATATTTCCTATTATGCTGTTGAGTCATGAGTTTTCTTTTTCTTTCAAAACTAATAAGCAGGATATTCCTATAGAAACACGGAAGAGTAATGAAATGCCCTCTATTCACTTCGGCGGATTTAATTCATGGAAAAAAATGAGAAATTACGAAATGGCTGTACTCTGCGCGAAACAGACTGCAAATACATTGAAAATTATTTTCATACTGTCTAAAGACTCTCAAGGCTAAATTCCGTCCTTGATTTACAACTATTATTTTAAAGAGAGAAAATGTGGACAAAAAATTTAGAGGAAAAATCGTATACCTTTATGATGGGTGCATCATAATACTCTAGCATTATGGACTCTTTTGTATTTTCCTTGGCGGCCAAGGCCAGAAAATGCCTTGCAAGTGTTGACCTGTTCATTTTTGACGGATGGCAATTTACCGTCCAAAAGATTAATTTTATAAAGTGCTGCAAAGGGGACAAAAGCGGCTAAGCGTTACGGGGTGTGAATGAGCGACGCTCGCACGTAACAAAAGATTCAAGGTTGTCTGTGTAGACATGTGCTTGGTGCCTGGCGATGGGTGGGTATTTCAGATTTGCTAACGGGGCTTGGAAGTAGCCGAATAGCTATACAAACTAGTGCTCTTATTGATTCTGTAGTTGATCTCCTTGCACGATTTTTAAATTTCTCGCCCTTGACCGTACAAGAAAATGGGAAATTGCCGATTCCATCTCAGAGGTTTCTGTTAAAATCTTTTTCATTCTTAATTGATCAAGGCAAAATTTCATAACCTCCCTATTCGCTCGGATGGAGCACAAATTTAAGTGGGGGGAAATTTTTATCCGTGCGAAAGGGTAAATTGGAATATTAGCATCAATTCCGTAAGTTAAATACCGATTATTTCCCCTCAAATATGACAAAGTAAAAATATTCAAATACAATTATCAATTGTTCCAAAACTGACCTCAAAAGCTGTCTCCAAATTGGTTCCAATCAAGCAAGATGCCCCTATTCACAATCCATCATAAATGGACAGCTTTGTGGATGTGTTTGTTTATGCAACATCTTGGCATTGGTGCCGCACGCGCTGCATACCCTCAATATGTTCAATCGTAAGGAGATTAATGCTGTCAAAGACAATCCACATTTTATGATTACAAAAATTAAATTTTTAAATAAATGAAATAATTTATGCGCACACTAGCATATTATTATGATTTGAAAATAGTAGGTATTTAACGAATAGCAAATCAAAATTTCCTGCAGCTAAATAGTGTTGTTGGGAATTTTGTTTTGAAAGGTTTAGTTTTCTGCTGAATTTTTTCAATGCGAGAGTGTGTACAATGTGAGTGTTTTTTTTCAGCAATCATTTCACTCGTAGTCATTATTCTTTATTTTTTAGTAAAGGAAGAAGAAACTGTAAAATCCATTTTAAATATCACTCACACTGTCTATAACAAATTTTAATGGCCAAATCTTTGAGCGGTGCAGACATGACATGTGATATCTCTTTTCCTCGAGTTATTTTGAACTGGCTCTACACTTTTGTAACGTTCTTTAAACCGCAACACTTCACACTTCCCAATGACAGAGGGGTATATTGCACTGATCCTCTCCCTACAAAGGTCGTCGACACCAAAACATTAAGAATTTAACTCTCCGTGCTTTTGGTGTTTTTTCAAGTTCATAGTCCATTTGCCTGGCTCCTCATTGTGTTATCCTGTGCAAATTCCGTCACTCACTTGTAGATCGAGTGACATCAAAGAGAGTAGAAATACACACCCAGAGAGAAGGGTTGCGTCTAATTTGTTGACTCACGCGCAAGTCCACCCGTTCGTGTCCGCCGGAAACAAGAGCCGCAAAGTCTATATTTGAGTAAAAAACGGTCAATAGATAGAAATGGGTGCAATAGCAAAGCGGAATCTGCTGCGTTTCAGAACCAAGCAGGTGTGTGCTTAAAGGGAGTATCACTCTCTGGTGTGCGACGCAGCATAGTGTGTGTGTGTGTGTGTGTGTGTGTGTGAGAGAGAGAGAGAGAGAGAGAGAAAGAGAGAGAGAGAGAGAGAGAGAGAGAGAGAGAGAGAGAGAGAGAGAGAGAGAGAGAGAGAGAGAGGAAGTCGCCGCGTATATGCACACCTCCAAATAGCCATGCAGCTCATCACTTTGTTGGAGCAAGAATTATATTTTCGTAGCACGCGGGATCAGTGCGTGTCGCGCAGAGAGAGACGAAAGGGTGTCGCCCGCCTTCGAGGGCATTAAGTGCATGCGGCGACTAATTTCGGGATTACCTACCTGATATGTATATGGGTCCTCTCTCTCCCTCCCTCCCTCCGCGTGCACGCACCTGGCCTGGGAGAGGAGAAAACAACTATTAGCCAGACTGAAGATGTTTTGCTCACTTGGGGCTGCGGCGCCGACGCTGCCGCCTGTTGATTGTGAGCAATGCACAGAATCCAGTGATTCCGAATGAAATGTCACAATATACACATCTCGTTGTTGTGGAAAATGTAGAAGGGATTAGTTTCCAACAATGCTGACTAGATAGGGTCGGGAATTCCAAAACATCGATTTTTTTGCTGCGTGTTTGATTCTTGGGCAACAAATGAACACGATACATGCAATTTATTGCTTATTTAGAAACTTAAAGTCGTCAACAACCCGTCTAGAAGCCGAAAATATGTCTTATCATATACATAGCCATAAAGGTATAAAGGACCCACTAAATGATTAAAGTTTGTTGGAGCATATTTACGATTCTTATGAAAATAATCATATTTTATAGAGAATATTAATAAATTAATTACATTTTTAAAACCTGCATATTTAGAATAAAATTAATCTAATTTGGAAATTTAAGTTTTAGGCGTTTCTGTAGTTTTAATGCAATATTCACCATAAATTGGGTTTTAAAGTACACTTTTTTCAAACATTTCTCGAAACGTGTATCAATAGTTGTTTTTAAATGAAAAACTGTCTGAAATTCAGAACTCAACAAAAGACAAATAAAGGACAAGCTCCACTATGGTCTCCTCCGCACTTTGAATCTGTTTTGGGAAAAGCCGTGCGTGATGTGAAAACGCATGAAAACCTGAAAGAAGAGTAAGCGATGGGCGAAGTAGAATTTCTAATTTCAAAGGGATTTCAAAACAGCGACAAAATTGGAGGAAAGAGTTATGTGGGAATTGAATTGGCAGAAGCTAAAACTCTGCAATTTCAGGGTGGTCCTGACAAGCGAAAACACAGGGCGGGCGGCAGCGCGCTAACGGAAGCCTAATATAATATATTTTATTTTGACATTTGCTTCTATGCTTCACACGGGCCGTACGATGAGAACGCTTTGTGTGGCAACCGTAACAGAAGCATACCTGGCATATTTGCACTGCAGTAAAGCACAATTTGCGCCATATAAAGAAATTTCCCTGGAGATTTTGTCGGCGATAAAGCTGGCAAGCGGGCGGTGTCTGTTGGCAAGGAGAAATGCCGAAGTAGCATCGGCACCTGTTGCAAAATGAATGGGCCCATTGAGTGACGTGCGCGATAGCCGACGAATGTCTCCGCGCAGATAAACGCGTCCTTTGTCCATTAAGCACTCATCTCCTTGTTTATGGCCGACCTTATGCGATGGGAGAATTCAGTTTCCCAGACGGCGGCTGCCTGCTCTTCCCAGAATATTTGATTTCCCTTGCACTGCAATAAAGTTTTCATTCATCTCTGCATGCTGACACATGAACTACACGCGTTGTTTCACTTTTCGGATTATGAATTTATGCCGAAACAAAATATCATTTTTACGACTCTGCGCGATTTCTTTATTTTTCCTTGTTTGCTCCTCAACTTAACGATGTGGACTTAGCACACTTTGAATGCTTATTCTCTCCAGGCCTCGCTTTGTTTGGCTTGTGCGTTAATCGCTGTTAAACTCTCATCTTTTTAAGCCTTTGGATACGCGAGAACTATTGTTCTGCCTCTGGATAAACAGCAGCTAAGGAGTTTGTATTATCCGCAGCGAGTATTACAGGGGGGAAGGGGCTATTTGCATTTTGTGCACGCATCTCGCAAGCCTAATTTGATCTCACCTCACCTCAGTTTGCATGTTTATCAACAGATGGCCCAGCAACGATTTTGCTCTAAAATTAACAGAGGACACTAATTTTCTATGGACGTTGATAAATAATTCACTCATTCACACAGAGGATCATTTTTTAATTTTAAGACGTAATTTCGTTGGGAAAATCAAATACTTTGTGTCGAATTGTGTTTATTTTGGAACTCATTTTTTATAAATTTCGATTCTTCTTGTGTTGCGGATGAAGATCTCATGTAAGAAATGATATGTAGTTCTTTTCTTTTGTTATCGTTGCTGAATACAGCTGCCAACATACAGGCCACCCACAACCGGTTCCAATTCGTAATAGGATAAACTATTCTTTTTCACTACAAAAGTAAATTAATTCTTTACCTCCGCACCTTTTCTGATCAATGGCCCACCCAACAAAGAAAACGCAACGTGGTTCTTTTTTGAAGTGAACCGGCGTGTGTGGATTTTATAAAAAGGCAAAATATATTTTTCACGCCTAATTCAGGGAAACGATTACACCGTATTATATAATCTTCGAAGCGTGTACGTTTCTTTCTCTCCGTGTCAGTTGAAACGGAATCATTACTTAAAGTCCATGTTCAATATATTTTACTCACGCGGATATATATCACCTGTGGGCTATTTATGGAAGCGACTCAGTTCATTCAATTACTTGACTTTTCTTCTCATAATGGCCTCAAAGTGCTTCTTAAAAAGGTGTCTATTAAGGTGGTCTCTTTCGCTATACAAAAAGATGGCGTTACTACCTTGACCTTTGTTGAAAGAAGCTCAATACTATTAAATAGATCAGTGTTCAAGTAATTTCCCAACGTCCCGATGAATAAACAAGCCGTTGGCTTGCATGTTGAGAGCATGCAATGCGTGCACTTGTAATATGAGTATTCTGACCGTTTTTCATTTTTTTATTCATGATTCAATTTAAATACTTTTCAGTTAATAACAGACTAGACTCTGACTTATAAAAATATTAGTATACTGATTCCAATATTGCAGTGGTCTGTTTTTTAAATTTTCTAGATAATTTCAACTAAAAACAGAGAATTTAAAAATACCAAGGAAAATTAATTGAAATTATAAAAAGCTTTCACACCAGTGCAAAGAATACGTAAATGATTATTTTTCAAATTTGTTTAGTTATTTTTAAAACAAAAGCAGTGGTTGATTAATGTTGTTACCACGTAAATATTTTTTGGTAGATGCATATAAAGACAGAAAAGCACACGAGGGGGTCGTTTATTTCGTTAAGTAAATCCAAGGAAGCTTCAGTTAATTTAAATATAAAATCTTAAAAGATGACAAATTTTCGTTGCATTAGCCTCCAAATCTTTTACGGCAGACGACCTTGGAAAATCTGGCTTTGAGTTTCACTCTTTACATTTTTATTGGTTGACAACAAAGTTAGGTGTATTGTTCTCCTGGATACCTCGAGGAACCCTTCAAAATCATTAACCTCAAACGAAGCACGTGCGAAACTCAAAAGGGTTGAATGGAAATATGACCATAATTTTCAAAGGTGTGATGAGAGCTATTGTATACTCTTCAGCGATTCTCTTGTTACAACACGTAGGATGCTGTTAAAATGTTTAAGGGATGCCAGTTAAAATGAAACGACGCGCAACAGTCAAGAAAGTGTACTTATTAGCACTATAGTCTTCTTGGGCATTGGCGCTGTTGCTGCTCCGTCGCCGTAGTTGCTGTCCAGAAAATAAAGTCGTCATGAAGTTGACGATTGCTGCCGCTCTCTCCAAGCCGCTGGTGTTGTCCACCGGGCGACCGTCTATTGGCAACCGTTACGGCGCGCGCGGCCGCCGATATGACGCTTAGGTTGGGCTCCGCGTTGATCAGGGACTCTACCCCTAACAGGAACTGGCCACGTGTGACACCTACAGGGTGGTGGACAAGGGAAAATCGGAATGGTACTTAAAATGTTATGGTCCACTAGAGGAGGCCCAAAGGAAAAATCTCAAGTTGTAAATACAAATGAAAATAAAATTCCTGACTTAAGGAGGAAGTTCAACGTCGAATCCGATATACAAGATTTCGTTATCTGCAGTGAGAGTCGCACCCTGCTCAGGTGACGTGCGCTCTCGTAGGTGATTTTGAACCATCTGATTATTACTCTCTAACTTGCCGTGGACTAGCGCAAGCTAACCCCCTGCGGCACCTATTGTAGGTGGAGGAATTGGGAGAGTTAAAAGCAGCTGCTCGCTGTGTTGTTGCATACAGTTCGCTTTTGTACAGTCTTTCACATTATCACTTTTACTCGTGCAAATCACGAATTACAAGCAATAACGAAAGAAGAGTGGCAAGGATAGGAAAGATTTGATGCAAAAAATAAAATGAATTAATTATTTTACACCATTTACGTGTTAGCCAATGTTTCCATTGCTTCAATTACAAGTAACTGTAACACTCTAATACTCTTTTGATTACGACACTTGCTGCAAAAGCTACCCCCGGCGGCTTTATTAAAAGGTAATAATCTTGTTGTTCAATGCCTGTATCTTTTTTATATTTAAGCACAAAGAAGGCAAACATAAGCTGCAGATGACGTGAGCACGAGCATTTCAATTAGCCTTTTCATCATCGCTGCCGATAAAAAGCTGGCTTTTTGTGCTCGTGTGTGTTGTGCTGCGCGCCGTGGAAAAATGCGTTTGCTTTGAGTGGCTGTGCACGGCGAACAAAGGGCTGCTCAGCATCTTTCTTTTCTCTCTTTCTTTCCCTCTCTTGCACATGCCGTGTCAGCAGGCTCTTCACTCGCGCGCATTCATAAAAGCAATTAAATTTTACCATCATCATGTACACAGAAAGGAGACCACCTGAGAAGCAGCGTGGCCCAAAAAATGATTATCAGCTCCCTGCTAATTTTTCCACAGCTCCGAATAATGGCGAAATAAAATTTCTCTCTCCAGCTCACATACATAATGGCCGGATCGCATTAGAACCAAGGAATTCCAGAAATGATTATTCCCTCTGCACTAATGTGTGCTCTTTCAGTCTCGCCGGAGATAATAATAATTGTGAATGGCCTCTGAGAGGCAAAAGTGGGCGGTCGTCTTTTTATGCAAGCTGAATTTTTTAACCATTTTCAGACTTTAAAGCATATAAGGCAAATACGCTGCAATTAAAAATGGCATAAGTATGCTCACATTCTTCCTGGAATAAAATAAAAGTGAATTTGTTTTCGGATTGAAGAAAAATTTAAATTAAGATTCTCCTCTCATCACAAGGAATTTAATTACTCCGAAATGACGTGCTGACGAGTATGAAAGGCATTTCATTGATTCATCTCGCGATAACCCTTGCTCAGTAAGATGTGATGACAATCTCTGGTGAAATTCCATCGGTTGAATTGAAAGCGAGAGTGACTGCACGTCTATGCGAGTAGAAGAAAATCCATCAAAATAGCAACGATCCAGAAACGTCACATAGGTCAACCGAACTAATTGAGATGGGTACCCCGCGTGAGCCACAGTTGACAATGAATCATGCGCCATAACGTCGCACTCCTCCTATTGTGCTAGTATAGCTACTTCAGGTATCACCAACAACAAAGGTCATAAATCCAAACATCACACTGGCACTATTAAATATGCGAGCCGAGTTTTATTAGCTACTGATTAAGGAAATATGTTAAATTCGTGATGCTTTTTAGAATTTTGTTGGGCACCCTCATCGTCAGACGCATTCACGACGCCACTTTTCCAGACTAAAGAACACGGATCTAGAGCTTACCTTGAGTATTAGTCACTCTTAAAATAAGGTTCCATTGTATTCGATTTTTTTGGCACTATTTATTACCTGCCCTAAATTTATGGCTCCCATTGATGATTTTTGACAAAGGGAATATGGGTACGTGGAAGTCGTGACAGATATGCGTCGTTCTCATTGTAGTAATTCGTCTTTTATTCATGTCTCGTGGTTTAGTAATTAAGATCAAGACCAGGATCAAAATCAGAATCAAGACTGTGAAATTACATAAATAAACAAAAATCACAAATACAATAAATGATCATAACAATAAAAACATCACATTCAAATACAAACAATTATTACACTTACCCCGTAGTTCGGGTCTAATAGGAAATAGTTTTTATGGACTTTGCTCGCACCAAATCTCATCCTAGCCGGAGAGAGGAATTATTGTGTTGCGACTGCTTTGGTGCGAGTCTGATTGTGCAGTGGGGGATAAGGTGCAGTAAGGGTGCTCTGCTTGTCGCACACCTTTGTACTGCCACCTGGCGATATGGGTTAAATGCAAGGCAGTTATTAGTGGCGAGAAGGCGCCACAAGATCGTCGACGTTTGCAGTGTCCAGCAGACAAAGTGTGCGTCACTTTTCATTTTTACATTGCCTCTATCGATTTTTTTACTTGCTGATGTTTTGCGGCAATGAAAAATTCACTATCACGATTTCCTTGTATTATTGTTGTTTATTCTCACAGTTTGTCAATATACATGTTATGGCATAGACAGTAAAAATTTTAAAAGAATATGAGAAAAGCCAACACTCCTGCTGCCAAACTGCTTACGAAAACCTTTGTCCAAGAGGACAGAGCCGGAGTGGGCCCAGACTATAATTAAAACACATCACTATAACACATTAAAATCTTGAAATCGTATATGTATTTGGGTAAATTATTTTCTTTGTATATGGTCATATCTAAAGCGTTTTTAAGTTAAAAATTATCATTTATCTCCATAGAAAAATAAATGGCATATACTCTGACCCTCCTTCTTCCGCGGATAGTTTGTTTAAGTACGGCGTATTAAGTTTCACGGTTCGACGGCAAACAGGAAAATGAAATTTGGTGTGAGTTGGTTCGCTTTTGTCACCTTTTTTGCCGTCTCCATTAGCACCTCCGTCAAAGGATTTATTCATTAGCACTCGGCTCATTATCGTGATCGCATCATATCCGCTGCTGATTGGGTAGACACCACGCCTCTCGGCGTTTCAACCAGTACACTCATGGTGGCCCAACTTTATTGCATCGGCAAAAAATACGACTGGCATGGAGTAATAAAGTTATCTTCGAGGCTTAAAAACCTGACTCTCCTCTGATCGTAAGCACTGCCCCAAAATGACTTTTTTCTAACTTACGCAAATTATCCTAAATTATGTACCAGAAAATTTTGGCTGTGTTATAAAATTGAGCTATAAAAAAGTTTAATTGAATCATCAAATTAGTAAGAAATATGGAATGTGCGAAAAAATTATTTCATTAAGAAACTGTAAAAAAGTTATTTCAAACTCTTTTTTGCAAGAAAGATAAGTTTTCGTCTTCTGTATTTTGTGAGAATAAACAATTTTTCCAAAGATTAGTCACAAGTGGATTGCGTCCTGAGATGTATTTGAAAGCCGCGCTTATTCGCGCCGGTTGCCACTTTTTCTGGTCGAGTTGCTTCTTTTTCACCGTCGAAATTATTATTTTACTGTTATCAAAGTGAGCATCGTGACTAAATGTGTGGGCAGGCAGTTTGAGAAATACATACTTATAAACGCGAGAGGGTATAATATATAAAGCGGAGCCAGCGCCGAGCGAGAGACGCTTTTTTATTTAGAGAAGCAATCTCCTGGCCGACTTCTTGTGCTCATGACACCGTAACAAAATGAGAATTTTTGTATTTCAATTCCGTCGTCAGCCAGCATGGAGGTACTCCGGTGCACAATACAACCTTTTCCCTCTCTCTTTCCGAGAGCAGAGTGACTGGTTGCTTATTTCAATAAATTACGATTCCCAAAAAGGAGAGTCTGTCGAGAAAATCAGCAATGCACATTCATTTTTCACGTCGCAGGAAAGGGAAACAACTCGGGCAGCTGAAAAAAAGAGGCGAAACGGCGCGTTTGCAGCGTCGGCGAGCGGGATTAGAGATGATATTAGAGATTATTAAAGAGGCTGATAGTTTGGGGGCGTGACATTGGCAACGTAGGCGAGAACAGACCACACACCGGACGCCCCGAGGCGCACTACATTAATAATACGCGCGGCCTTTCGAGGCTCACGATATCAGAAATAAAGCGCTCTCTGTCGCTGAGGCATTTTTTGTGTTCAGCCGACTTCATCATTTAATTGAGCTATCCCCCCAGCTCTAATGATTCTGATGAAGTAATTTTATCACCTGTTCATCACTGCGCGCGCACAGTGAGAGAGAGAGAGAGAGAGAGAGAGAGAGAGAGGCTGGAAAATATTAACAAATAATAATGATACAAGCTTTTGCTGCATGTAGCAAATGTTTTGATGACGGTTATTAATAACCCTGAAGGCACACCACGCCGCGACGCGTCCACCACGCAGTGTGTTTGTGCGGCCCGGGCCTCTTTATTTGATTTAAAGATCTACACTTCATGCTCCTCTCAGTCACTGATTTTCAACTAATTGAATGTGCACCATGCACTCCTCAGTGTGGAGGCAAATAGAAAATTCTTTGATGATGCACTTTATAGCTATTATTACTTCAATTTTTAGTACGTAATCAGCACGCACAAAAACGCGAATAATTTGAAATCCTTTTATTTTTAGAAAGTATAAGTAAACATTTTAAATCTGCAAAGATAAATGAAGTGTCATTAGCATCCAAACCCATTTTGGCTTTAGGCGTAGCTCCAAACGTCCTTGACGGTGATTATTCAGAATGCCAAGTTCCATTGACCTCCCGTAGACGCATCGCAAGTTTCCTGATTAGTCATCAGCGTGAGATTAATTATTGCCATGACTTCTTTTTTCCGTTTTGAAAAGATAGACGGATGAGAATCTTTACTATGAGCGTTTTGATACTCTTGATATTAAACTTTTGGCTAAATATAGATATTAATTTATAAATCAACTGATTTTTTTTAAATTTTCGAGCTTTTTTTGTTCTAAACTTATTTTAACCTAAAAAAGAATCAAGGCTTAACAAATGCAAAGTGTTTCAAATTAATATTATAGTTGGGGCTGCAGAAATGCCAAAGATAATCTCAACCTTGCGTGTTGCCTAACAAGACAAGAGCTGTAATATCAAATGAAAAATAAACACGCAGCAATCTTCAGGAGATTGTGACTCTCACCGCTATCGGTTACTTTCTATTTGAGAAATTGACAGAAATACACTTCTAAATTATGCTAAGCCAATGTGCTTTGCAAATGTTTAAAACAGAGTGGTTGTAAAGTGTCACATCTTCAATGGACTCGGAGGGAAGATCGTGAAGGCAAAAAAGGTACCTGCGTTATAGTGATATGAGATTTTCCACGCGTGGATCTTGATATTTTACTGCTTCATCGTATGGTGATTGTTTCCCCAGATGAGAGATAGGTGATAGGAGCACGAAGTGTTAACGTAAAACAGCCTACTTTTCCTTTTTTCAAAGCGTCATTGCTTTTGATTCATCAGGACAAGTTTCGGTTACACTCCTGCGCACTGCTTTGCGACAAGTCACATTCATTGCAATAAAAGAACACTTGTTACGGGTGCCACCTTTAAATGGCACTATGTCGACAGGGCTTTGTTAACAGAGAGTGACAAAAGTGATTATCTGCACACACTGGCTCTTCCAGCTAGCACGACAATTATTATCGTGTTTACTCTTTCACACACGATATGATTCATTGAGGAGAGAGAATCGTCTGTATGCTGCGAGGAAAATTATTACTCTTCGCTCTTCAGTGAGCATGAATATTTGTTTTGTGAAATTTTGTGAAATTATTTATCTTATTGCGAATCACCGTTCTAGTTTTATTTTGCTTTTAACTTTAAATATCTGGATGAATAAATGTCCAGAGCAGAGGTATAAAAAATCAATTGGCGGTTCACAACAGGCAATTTCAACATTGCAAATTTTTTATTGTGAGTTCACGTTTTGATCATATATGTTACACTTGATATATTACTAACCAAAGGAAACAATGAGCTTCCATTCACGACTTCGGTGGTTGTCAACACTTTAAAAGAACCTCCTGGGCTAAGTATAAGTATAAGTTGGTTCAATAAAGCTACCGATTTTCACCTGCGGGAAAGACTGCACTTAAAATTTTTCAAAGAAAATCGTAAGTATGTGGGTCCGCGACTCTAAAAATGCTGCTATGTTAATATATCCGTTCTAAGAGAAACAGGGTTATTAGAACAACCTAAAAACAGGATGTCCCACGGAAAAATCTTTTTCCATTGTTGTAAAAAGTCTTACATCTTCAATGGACTCGAGGGACGATCGTCAAGGCAAAAAAGGTACCTGCGTTATATAGTGATGTATCCATCCTCTAGCACCTTTTGATCCACTCATAAACATCGTGGCGGCAAACATTAAAGAGAGCTTTCGAAGGAGTGCATCTTCCTTTTGTGCAACGGATACAGCGATGCACTTAATCTTTTATCATACGGGAGGTCCCCAGTGCAAAATTGTTTTCAGTGTGCGCACAGCAGTTGAAAAGAAATGTATCTATAATATGTAGTATGAGAATCACGCCCAAGTTGCTTTGAAAAGAACGTCTGGCGAAATCTTGAGCGACAATTTTGATTCGCTTTTATCTGTTGAAGTAATAGTATAATAGGCTGTGTTGCTAAAATACCTTTTTATTCATGTGGAGCGAGGATGGTTCCAGCCGATCAGTCGAACTGTCAAAAAGCTCCTCTTTAGCAGCGCTTAGCTTAAATTTAGGAGAGCTGGCAAAGTGTGGTAAGGATCACGAGAAATTGAGTCACCGTTCCACGCTTGCCACCTAATCAATCTTAATTTCATACCTAATTGACTGCCGCCTCGCTGCTGCTGATGCTTGCGTTGATCGACAGATTGGCTTATGAGTGTGTCGATGGAATAAAAAGGTGTTACGTGTTTTACCCGAAATTGGAATGCCTTAAAAAAAATTCACGGAATACCCGAAAAATTGTTGTGCCGAAAATGTTTTGTCCAAAAAATATAAAACGGGAAGCGTGGATTGCCCAAAGAATTTTGACGCCTAATCCCCAGAGCAGTTTCCCTCGGTGTGAACGGAGATGGCATCGATTCAGGTGATGAGCTTCTGTCATTATACATGACGGTTGATATAATATATATTTCATAAAAAAGGATAATGGCACTGTTTTTAATGTGTGTAAAAAACGGACGCAGATCAACAGTAACTGTTAAAGGCAATGGAGAATTCCAGCTTAAGCGTGGCCTGAAAGGAAATCCCAGAAAAATCTTCCACGTGAAAAGGCAAAAGATATTTAACAGCAATAAGAAGCCTAGATTCAAAGAAAACAACTTTGATTTTTATTTCTAGCAGCGAATTTTTTTCAGCTACGACCACATCCAAAATTATGCACCTTTCAAAAGCTTAGAAAATGGGCTGTATAGCGGTACAACAGCGCGGTCCTGCTTTTTGTTGGAAGCCACTAATTGTCGGCGGTTTGAATTTTGCATTATTGTTTAACAGCAGGAAGATGATTTTAATACATATAAGAATTTAGTGTTCGTCCGTCAGTCACACGGTGCTGACGTGAGTCGTTTAATATAGCAGAACCCGATTCAAAGGGGTGAGTCCAACAGTCAGTTAGCAAAAGTGTGACAGTGAATTGTTTATTTGAACGATTGGCAAGTTGACAAAACGTAATTGTGTAAAATATTTCCATTATTTTTATATTTTTTTTACTGTAAAACTATTTCCGATAGTTGTTGACTTCCAACAAAAAGCAGGACCGCGCTGTTGTACCACTACAGGCATACACTTGGTGTCAACGAAACAGTCGTGTGCTTCACAGAATTTCCGCAATAGCGTGTTTGATGGGCCTCAATGGCCAAAATGAGACAAATTAAGGTCAGATTATGGATTATGGGGGTTTTGCAATTGATTTGAATGAAACAAGATCAAATTTGTACAAAATGATGAGAAATAGATTGTAAAATTTCCAATCTCATTTATTCCGTTTAACTTTCATTAGTTAGATACGCGCTGCAAATGGAAATTCCACAAAGTTTCTGCACTGAAATACACATGCTAGTGCAAAAAGTGTTGATTTTCACTCAATTAAACTTAATAAAACATTGTATAATAAATCACTTTCTTACATTGATGCGAGCAGATTTTACGCAAGTCTTGGTGTGCGCACGAGAAGGAAAATTTTGCTGCATCGCACTTCAGATAAAACAGGTAGAACGATTATTTATTACTTCACAAGTGCAGCTCGTGCATTCAGGTAACCAGAATAAATATTTAATGGTGGGTGGTATTTTGAAATAATAATTTTAACTATCCCTTTAGAATAGAGCCATTCATTGATGAAAAATTCCGGTTGGCGCCATCCTGTGTGGCGACCACCATAGAACGACATTCAAAAGGATAAATAAACACATTGGCAATGTATTGATTAAATCTCGATCTGCTCTGAAAGAGTCTGGATTCTCCTGACCGCAATTCTGATAGGATAACTTAATATTGAGAGCTTTAGTGCTGTCTGGGTTGTCATTTTGTGATATATTGGATTATAGATAACAAACCAATTCTTCTCTTGAGTGTAAGCTTTGGCAAAGGACATATTTGTGAAATACAAAAAATGATACCTGATTTCCACTCAGAATAGTTTGAAAAAGAATCGCAGATCAGAACGGAATGATGACAAAACTATAGAACACTCAATAGGGATAATATAAGTTTATCGAAGCGTGAAATGTGATTCTCCCTTTCGCTTATCCTCCTCACAATAAATCTCTGAGAAAAGTATATACCCTTTATTGATATTTGGTATACGTTTGAAATGCTACATTGTAGGTGGCCAACCCAATCACCCGTCACCGTGTCAATTCAATAGGGGCGCATTTATTTTTTGAATCATTTTCCGCTTAATCCGCTCTTCCACAAAATACGTAGGCGCCGGATAGTCTATGTTTATGTAAGGGTTAGCAATTTACGTCCCTTGTATTCTTCCAGCCTCTACAAGTTTTTTCCTATGTTGAACCTAATATACTATAATATCGGGAACAAGAATCCAGCATTTTTCATGAGAGGAAAAATAATAATATTATTTAATATACTTTCAAACCTAAACGTACACAGCATGCCTTTTTGTGACGAGTATTGGCGCCGTTTTAAGTATATTTGTTCATGTTGAAAATACTGCTATCTTTCATCATCTACGTGCGTGATTAAGAAAAATGTGTATTATTGTCTTAACAAAATATATGAGCTATAGCTTGGAAATAATAGATTCAAAATGCTGCGGATCAGCAGGGCAACTGTGCCCATACATCCACGCCCAGAACACAACAACAATTATATTCATAAAATTATATCATGATCAGCCCGGCAGAAGGAGAACGTGACTAGCTGACTGCAGCAGTATTCGTCAAATTGTTTAGCTGTTTACTCTTACAATTTGTCAAAGTACATTCATGTTATCACAGGTCAGTTTACAAATAGGAAAAAAAGCATGTGAGAAAGAGCTACACTTCTGGAAAACAAGTTTCTAAGACTTTGTCCAGGAGGACATAGCCGAAGTGAGCCCAGACTAGTTAAATCATAAATACATCACAGTAATCACACTAAAATCTTGCTGTCACATACGCCTTGCAGAAGAACGGAAACTGTGCCGCTGAGCAGTCCTTTATAGTGCGGGTGGCAAATCATTCCACTCCTTAACGACGCGATAGTCAAAGATGCTTTTCCCGGTGCGGGCGGATGGCTGCTGAAGTCGAGGGTGCAATGGATTGTCTCCAGGGGTAATTCGTGCCATCGCGTCGTGAGACTTAATTGAGACTCAGAAAAAATGGGCTAAGACCTAGACCACGAAAGCTGTTTAGTAATTTGATTGCAGATAAAAATCCTTTAGATGGTTATCTATACTTCCATCGTGTCTTCCTTAACGACAAAATTGTAGCAAGAAAGGAATTTTATTAATCTTTTTATCTTTTCCTTAATACAGATTATTTTAAGCGCCGGATTGTCTGTGCTCCAGTAAGGGGTTGCAATGTGCGTCCCTTGCATTCTTCTATAGCCTATGCGGGGTCCGCCGTGCAGAGTATATCATGTATGATGCAATTGCTCTGCACGGTACCTCTTCTGACGAGGAAAATATAAAGATTCGACATTTTAACTTCTGGTGAAGCAATTGAATTCGTGTAGCCATTCCTGATGTGAGAACCTCTTAAAGTGATGTAAATTTTTTGATTCAATGATTTTATAAATTCATGGAGATTATCTGAAAATGTAGAAACATTTCCCTTATTAAATCCCCATAAAAGGATATTTAACCTCTAGAACTCCATAGCAGCTTGCAAACTTCGCTGAAAAAAATTCCCTGGTCATTTCTCATAACTTTTCAAATATACTACACATAATTCAATAGTTTCGCTAAAAACTAAAAATTTCAACCCTAAGAGTTTCCTTGTGAGTTTTCCTATCACATGAACTATTACATTTAATTAGAAACAGACCAACTTAAAAAAACGATGTAATTGACAATCTTCTCAAACGTTTACTATCCGCATTCAAATTGCGAAACAGCTTTGGTGCATCTTGGCAGATCCCTTTTCACGGGGACGCGCTGCACTCGGCGAGCCACGTTCTCTCTCAAAAGCCGGGCTGAGCATATTACCTACCATGAATTTCTTCAAATGCACAAATAAATACTTTTTATCTATGAATGTTTCTCAATCACGCGTGCAGATGGTGAAAAATAGTACTTTTTACAAAATAAATCCAACGATGCTCTTAATATCTTTGCATCTTTCAAATATTTCAGTTTTAACTATTTATAATTAGCCCATCATATATAAGAATTAATAATCACCAAAAAATGTCCGTTGGCTCGAATTGTTAAGCATTCTCAGAAGTGTAAAAGCAGTGGGAGACATTTGAACATTTCTGGGATCTATATTAATTGTATTGGCTGCCCAATGTAGGAGATGGAAAAAGGGGGTTAATTTTAAAAATTACATCACAAACACATTCAAAATTTCACCACGAAAACTGCTCGCACATAGGGATGGAAATTTTGATGAATTGCAGTCTCTCAACATCGGTGGCAGGTCGTTTATGGCTCGCATACCCTGTAAAAAAGGCACTTCCGCGGCCGAAAACTGTTCTCGCCGGGGGCGGCTGGAGGCGGGAATGTGCCGTGTTGTCGCCTCGAAATTTTCAAATAGCTCAACGCGCTGGGAGGTGAACTTGCTAGTTTTCGCACCTTTTCAGTGGCTATAGGGACAAATTTCTGGCGTTTCAATGAAAAGACCTCGGTGCGGGGAGACAAAAGAGATTGGGTCTTTCAGCTCCTCTGCGGCCACTCGCGCCTCATATCATATTACTTGGTGGGTGAGCTCATAGCCCACGGGAAGTGCTGAGCGGAGGTTTAAAAAAGAGAGAATACAACAATGCGAGAATCCGAACAATGTTTTACGGTCGAGTGCGGGCTGATATGCGCTTTTATTTGATGGTCCATTTGGATTTGGGGGGCTTGCATTCTGCAGTCCGTCTTGTTACTTTCTCGTTTGCAACTTTCCAGTGTGCGTGAATTAATTTCAATAGAAGACCTCAGTTTGGGGCAGTATCACGAACTGGACCTTTTCTAGACTTTGCTTCCGCCAATTAGGCGTATATATTTTTTCGTTATTGGGGCGGGATTTTTCGCGAGTTGTTCACTATCAAAGGTTCGCCCATCTCGAAAGAGATAAACCGATAAAAAGAATTAAAGCATCTTAACAAACCGTGTTAAAAATATCGATTATTTGCTATTATGAAATTGTTAAAAAAAATCGGTACCAATGAAATATGCTTGAGTTAAAGTGGCTTATTCACTTTGAGTGTTGCTGATAAAATATTTAATCAAGTCATTTGCTGATTTAGATTGCGAGTGCACAGCAGGAGACAAGCTCATTAAGCCAAAACATTTTGAAGGTTCGATGAAGACTTGTATGTGGTGATCAGGATCACAAACAATTGAATTCCAATAGTCAGAGGAAACATCTGCCAGGAGCAGAATTGGTCGGAGTGCCTGGAAGCGGAAAAATTGCTTGATTCCAGGCCAGTCATTCATATATGCTTGTGCTCCCGTATTATTCCAAACTACCTTTTTTCACGAACCGTGTGCGGTCCATTGTACTGTACGCAAGAATAGAGAGATACACATATTTTTCATCGCGCTGTATGTTGCATCTTTTCGGGAAGGAAGTGCCTTCTGCATTTACTGCATGCAATCAGTTGTTGGAACCAATCGATTACGGACCTACAAGAGAAACGTAACATTGTGTAAACGGGGAGGACATGCGTTCTGTCACCTAATTTCTGATATCTTGCCATTCCCATTATTGAGCTGCTATTAGTGCAGCTTATTGTGTGTTAGAGCCTCTTTTAACGTATTGAAAAGGTGCGACCATCTTCTGGCGCAGATTAATGCTCAGCGTTTGTATGTCATATTGACCCGTAACAAAGAAAAAATGTCAGCAGCTTTGTAAAATTTACAGCTGTTTTATGTGACGAAAATCGTAGCGTCTTCATCTCAAGTTGCACTGCGATGCCTCAGACAGAAATTTATGCTAATAATTATTATTATAGCTGTTTATTCTCTTCTAGGTCAACAGTATATACATTGTATGTTTATCAGAAAAATTACAGATGAGTGAAAGGCATCAAAGCTAGCGGAAAACCAGCAAATCAGACCGAAGTCATCGAAAATAAGCCGGTGTGACAATAACAAAAAAATGGTATAGGGGGCGGCTGGAGGTGCGAGTTCAAAACAATATCGCCCTTATGAGAACGCGACCCTCAATGATTTTCGCGCGCGCATTAAAATCAGTTATACCGCATTCAAACTTTTTGAAGAAGTTCAGGTCATTGTATTTTACAGGTATTCTTTAATAAGTTGCAAACGTTTGTCAATAAATATACCTTGGTCATTAAGGCTAGAAATAATGTACCTGAAAGATAATTTTGGGCAGTGCCTTCTGCACTTCGAAAAGGACACATGCCGACAAGACACTCAATCTTGAACAGACTAAAATAGTGTTAAGATTGCCACCAGATGGCACCTTAGGAGTAGTGTATTATTTTGAAAAAATCTGTGTCACACCCTGAAACCACCAATATCTACTGAATGTTTAATTCATTTTCATCCTGATTTAGGAGCGAATTCATCTTAACAACATTAAACTCGCTCTTTAGATTGCCGATACTTAAAATGGTCTACTTTTTTATAATTGTACTAGTTTTCACGTCAGTATATCGAAAACACATGCTTCTTTACAGGCATATGAGCCAAAATTGTGAAGAATTATCTCACAGGAAAGTTTATGGAAAGAGAGAAAATAGACAAGCTTGAAATTTTATGATTTCTCGTAAATATAAATTTAATACCATTTGGCACTCGCTTAAAATGTCCCAGAAAAAACACAAAACATTCATTGTTTCCAAACATCCATGACTTAGTGAGTCCCTCACTGCCCTCAGCACACATATACCCTGACATTAAAGACTGTTTCTGCGGTATTTAACCCTAATCGCAGCAAGTCTTTTGTGCAATGCACGCGCTGCGGCTAAATGCGTCAATTTCCACCTTGAACTAATTTGGAATTTGAGGTAGAGTGATTTGTTATTTTTTTCTTTTTCGTCAATTGTTGTGGTTTGAAATAGCAAAATATCATGAATCCAGTAAAAGGGTATTCATTTTACCGTGAACGCACAATAATAAGCCGTACAAATGGTTGGTGTCAGCGTTAACGAGAGATGATGCCGAGCAACAAATGACTTGAAGTAAAAAATCTAAAATATTTCTGCTTCATTTAGAGTTTCTTAACTCGATTTGCTATTGTGGAAGGTTGTAAACGGGCTGATTCCACAAAAAATATATGTTGTTGATCGAGATCACATTACAACTTTACAAGGAAAAATATTAAAAAATGTTGTTACGCATTAATTTTTATTTCCCTTTTAGAACCAGCAATCTAATTCCTCGCTGCGAGTTTCTTTCTTCTGACCATATAGCGGTAAATTTCATTATATATTAGATGTCACCCATTCATTGATTGTTATAGTTGCAAAAATGTCATTTCCTATGAATTCTATTAAATATGAAATCGAATTTCCTTTATTAGTGTAACAAATAGACTTTGAAGTCCATAAACATTTTTTCTGGCCACACTCTTTCTCTACAACCCTGACATTTTTTTTGTATCTCAAGAATGAAAAAGGTGATTAAAATTATGATGATATTATTATGATATCATGTATGAAGAATGCGTTGAGTGCTGTTCAGCAGGGCAAAGTACTGATCAAATAAAATAAATAAACACTCGCCACTCTACAGCCTATACTACAAAAAAATATTGTTAGAACCATATACTGCTGAACTGTTTCTATTTTTAAGTTTTATCAGCAGCTGTAGTTATAAAAGGCTCTGTATTTCGCACTTGTTGAATTATTGTCTTATGAGTTGAGGCAAAAATTAAAATGCATTAAGGCAAAAATTACCAAGATGCAGGAAACACCTTTGTGTACTATTTCATTGATAAGAAAATATTTAGAGCAAAACTCTTCGAGTGTATACACTAAAAAAAATGAAAGCGTTTCCCCTATTAGTCTCGCAAGAGTTTTCAGCAATAATCTTGGTGCTGCTTGATATTAAAAAAAGCAGAGTGGCCATCAGCACGGCGGGAAAAATGTAGCCGCGGTTGCTTACGTTGTGCCATTTTTGCCATTAACATTTTTCATTTCTTAAGCCATTTAGCCGGGCAGCCAATGTTTTTGCTTTCATGCGCGACGAACAAGAAAAGGAATTAAGCGACGCTCGCTCCTGCTTTATAGGCGTAATTATATTAAAGAAGCTGAAGAGAGACGTCTCGAGAGAAAAAGGTTCCCAAGCATCAGCCTCATGAAAGGAATTAAAAATTCCGAGTGCTGCGGAAAAAAAGAAACTTAAATGCAGACTACACACAATAAGAACAGCTCATGTCTCCGCCGACAAATCTGTATATATATGTATAAAAAACAGTTCCACGCCATCGCGTCCTATCAAGCCGCCATATTAACGATTGCCATTCACCAAGAAGTGTATTATCAGCTTAAGCGGGGCGTCCCCTCCCATTTCCGATCACAGCTGCTTTTTGCTGGCAGCCAAAGCTCAAAAGCGCCGTGAATAAAGTGATTCTCGTGGCCCCTTCAATTGCTCAACGCAGAAAATTGGAATGGAATGCGTCTCTGTGTGCGGCAAATTTTGGAGCAATGAAATTCACGTCAGAATGGATTTCTATTAAAATTTAACAAACTGCAGCAGCTGTCGATGATATAAAGCTAATCAGTCATATTTTGTTAAAAAGATCGGTAAAAATAAAATTGCTTGAAATCCCATTTTTTCTAGTGTAAAATTATTGTTCTTAATTCAAGAGATAAAAAATGCTGACAAAAGGTCTTATTCAATTGACTCTTTTGGCTCTTTCTTAAATACAAAATTAAGATTTTTTTCAGAAATGACATAAAAATTATCCTTATATAAAACATCAAAAGAATCATGCACTAAAATCCGTGTTAAATCAACTACTTTGGATCAAATTAAAATTTGAGCTAGCATTTTCACGTCTATATTAATAAATATATATATGACTAATTTGGAAATTCACACCAAACCATAGATATGTTCCAATGGAATTGCAATTTTATGATGTCGGGAAATTCGATGTTATTTTTCTAGTTGCAAACATAATTTCCTCTCAAAAATTTATTAACTTTTGTTCTCACTCGTTGATATTTCCACAGCTATATATAGGCTGAAGGACGGATCTTCCCATTATAGTTACGGGAATTTAAAAAAACCTCTTTATTCAGCTGGGCTATTGAGAAGTTCCCTTGATTTTCTTGATGACCTAAATGATCCAATTCCAAGTCTAGTCATTAAAGTGGACAACAAAATGAGACTGGTCTGAGCAGATGTCAAACGCGTTTTCTAGAACAATTTTTAGGAAGTCGAGGGAGTCACACACGCGCGCGCGGCGAGAGTGTGCTTCCTGCCATGCACACACTATGCTCTCAAACCGGTGAGTCGACGGAAAGCAGTCTATAAAAAATATCACCGTGCTGAATATTTAGTCTCTGCGCTCTGGCCGACAAAATACAAATTTTTATGGCACGCCTAGGAGAATTTTGACCCAGCCGAAGTCAAAATACACTCTCTCTGCGGTAAAAAGTGTAGCTACTTCTTGATTCATCCCCGGTGCGCGCTATCATAATTTAATATTTTTATTGCCACGCATGAATCACTGCGCTGCGTGCACCCCGGCTCGCAGCTTCAAAGAAAATTAAATGCTGCCAAAAATAGATTTCTCTCAATTCAGAGAATGTTATGAGCATAAAAAATTAAATCTCTCTCGTCTAGCTGCAAACTGTTTTATTGAATGATTTTCTGCTAGTATCTGTACATTTAATCTGACAATTAAATCCATATTCTCTCAAAAACACGATTGAATTTGAACAATTTAACATTATTCTTCAAGAAGAGCTAATAGTAGACGAGCTAACCGAAGCCATTAAAAAACTGATTGGTTTCAAAACGGAGAATGAAAAATTGAAAAAATGTATTCACTCTACTGAAAATTGCAGTTAATATTCCTTTTGCTCTTGAGGGAGAACTGTGGTAAAAAAAATTGGATGCGAGGGACTCTTAAAACTCTATTTAGGGGAGGCAAGCAATAAAAGTGAGAATAGTCCCTTCAGCTAATAGCCCCCAGATCTGCCTTCATTCAATCGGACTGCTGGGCGCGTGGAAGCACACAACACGGATCTCCTTGCACCCTACTCGCTTGTGGGACAAGTGCAGGAAAAGCAAGCTGCTTACTTCTGCGGGTGCTAAAAGCTCTCGATTTAGGCACACCAAATTATGTGTGCCAATGTGTGGGTCCTGCTGGTAAATATAAATCTCTAAGTTGAAACCCACCCGGCAGCGGCAAAAGCACTTTTCTCCGCAACAGCTGTGAAACAGATAGTGCAAAAAGATGTTTTTGGAAATGTTGCATCCGAAAGAGTTTTATTATTTGTCTGCAGTGGCGCGTGACAAATTTTTAGAAGTCGGCGGTTGATGGGATTTTTATATTTTTCTCGTGACTTTGCAAGATGTGAGTATAATAAGTTGAATGGGACAATATCGGTGTTGTGAGTTCAATAACTTCAATAACAGCAGAAGAGTTTGTAAACATGTGGGAGAGGTTAAAGGATTTAAAATGTTATGTGTGTAAAAATGAAGCCCAAGTTCCAATTTAACCGTGAGGAAATTATGGAAGTAGAGACTAGATCAGAAATAAAATTTTAAGATATTTAATAAGAATGGATACAATATTTACAATTAATAATTCTTTCAAAACTGGCTGTACAATTATGAAAAGTTTTTGAATTAAGTCCTTAAATCTATGATACCGTTTAAATCATAAAATTTAAAAAAACAATTTTTCACTTAAACAAAATTGTTAACAGAACCCAAAGTGTTATAGTATAGCCTCGTTAAAATATAAATTTATGAAAATGCGCTTGGTTGCTTTCAAGATATGTGCAGTAAATATTTCTCCAGCACGTCCATTCTAACATTCAATTTTCATTAGCTAAATGCGTCTAGGAATTATTTGTTTTGAGGTCGGAACGAGCGAAAAAGATGTAAGCTCTGGCATTAGCGCCGCAGCAGCAAGGCGAACAACTACTTTACATAATTGATTAACGACTTTGGCACTCGTCGCCCGCGCGAACAGTCGTCAAAAAAGTTTTCACCGTAGTTTTTGCCGATGCGTCTCTTGAACGGCTCTTAGCGTTTTCGAGTTGCGTGGAAATTGAGTTAGTTGGCCACGCTCCAAGAATTATGGACGAGCAGATCAGCAGCATTTGGCTGGCTCGGCGGCGGCAAGCGGCGGAATCATTAATTAATTTGTTGTTTTAAAAGCAGCGGCGGCGGCAGCTCTCGCGGCTGCTACTCTCACAAATGGGCAACGACAGCTCCTCCGAGCATATTAATGCGTCTCTCTCGCCTCCTATTAGTACAAAATATAATTAATTGCCACGAACCGAGTGACACGATCGCCTTGAAAAGGCTCTGCATGTGGCCGTAATAACAACTTCATATTTCTGGAAAGCTCATAGCGCTGTCCTTCTCGTGCGAGATTTTGCAACAATCCATATATATACGCAGAGACATTGGCTGAGTAATGAATTTATTGTTGCGGGTAATTTTCTAGGCGGACGGACAAAGGGCGATAAAATATTTTTACGTTCGGTGGGCCGGCAAAAATCGTGTTCGCCAAGAAATCATGCATCGGGGCGAAATCCAACTGCGTGGTGGGCTGCGAGTGCCTGCAATCGCGTGATTTACAAAATCTATTCTGACCAGAGAGGCAGTGGAGTGAGCGAACCAGAGATATTAGAGCAGTGAGCGAGTTTATTTGAGTATTTTATGCTCTCACAGCCGCCTTGGCACTGTGGATCGTCCAAAGCATTAGACATAAATAAGGATTCAGCTATTTTCATTCATATTTTAATGTATATATACGTGGTTTACGATTGTGACTATTTTAAAAAGCCTCTATCGGTGCTATATTGAAGACCAGCGAGGCAACTTTGCGTTTAACCGCAGAAGAAGAAGTCAAAGTATAGGGAATTTTAAAATTCAAATGATAAAGAACAAAAAGAAGTAGTAGTTAAATTTGGGAAAAGCACTATTTAAAGCATTCCTTAAATTTTCCCTCTAAATACACTGCAGCTCTCGACTCTTTATCTTCTGGAAAGTGAAAAAACAAATTGTTTAACTTCCATTCTCTTCTCAAATATATACCTGGCGAGTTGACAAGACAATTTTGTCCTTGCAATGACAGACGTCTATATATTCGGTATATAATCTCGAGATTTATGGTTGTGTAGAAAAACTCAATTTGTAATGGTGGTTGCGGGGTGGCTGTTTTTCATTGAGGGATCTTTGAATGGAAAACTTTTGAAAAAGTGAGTCAATTTATTCATAAAAAGATAATATAAACAAAATTTCATGTTAAATCGAGTATTTCCCACTGAGACAACTTAATAAACTCATATTTAATTTTGAATCCTGTATCCTCCAGCTAATTAAGCGTTTTTGTAACAATTTCTATTGAAAACTTTCATTAAAACAATGCCTCAAGGAAACTTTTAGAGCATCAAGCTGTTAATTTTTACAGCTGTTACTATAAATTTTCATTTTATATAAGCATTTTTCACGTCTTTTTCCTTTATATCATTTTTTTAAATCTGTTGGAATATTATTAAAAACCCATGAAAACACATATTTTCAATCTGTTGTGTATCTCAAGAATAATGAATTACCTGGGGGCTTGTTTTCTGCTTGTTGAATGATAACTATAAAATTAAAATGAAACAGTAATTGAAATAAATATCCGGCTTTTGTGTGGTCGCTAACCAAATCAATTTATATAACAAATCAAACTGCTCAATTTTGCGGTTAAAAAAATATTTTTCCTCCCGATGAATAATTTTTCAAAAACAACTATATTAATAATAATCCAGTAGCAAAAACTAGAGTAAAAACTCTTTGAAAAACAACTTTTTCGTGTCTTGTTGAAACTCTCTTGCGCCATCCGAGCAAATCGTGCTGTTCATGACTCAGGGTTCGTTAAGACGCGGCTTTAGCGGGCCCCTCGAATTCATTGTGTGCGTCAGGTGAGGTGGAATTGCACACGCGAACCCTTGGCGCAGATCAAGAGGATTGGAGCAGCCGTGCGCGAGATGCTCGTTAATTGGGAGTAGGGCTTCCTCCCACTATCGCACGGCGCGCCAATGACAAACATCCGCCGAACGGCCGCACAATAAAAAAGGTGCCCACGATATTTTTATGCCTTTTTTATATGATTATCTCACGGCGCAGCTCTGGCTCCACCTTTCCCGCCGCGCCGTGCCTTCGCATTATTTTTGCCTGTTTGCAGCAAACGCCAGCTTTGATCTAAATTATTGCTTTATCCGTTTTTATTTATATTGATTGGTTTATACATTATCTTCAAAATTTGGTTGAAAATTTCAAATATTATATGAAGGTAAAGATATGTAGCGGTACAATAGTAAACAAGTCTTGCTTTTTGTTAGGAGCCAACAATTGTCGGCGGTTTGAATTATTGTAATTTTGCATTATTGTCAGCAGAAAGATGATTTTAAAATAAGAATTCAGTTTTAGCCCGTCAGCCACACGGTGCTGATATGAGTCGTTTAATTGTGCAGAACCCGATTCAAAGGGGTGAGTCCAACCATCAGTTAGCAAAAGAATTTATCACTCTATTATTGTAAAAACAATTTCAGTTCTATGGTATTTGATTAAGTGTCCGATCGGATTGCAACTGTAAACTAATGCACCAACCAAATTGTTCATCTGAATTCATCGGTCTTCATCATTTCTACCCTCATCACCCAAAGATATTAACGTTAACATTGTAAAAATAGTACAATTGGTTACAGAACAGTAATTACGAAATAGGTAATAAAATTTTAAATAATAACCTCTTTATTACAATTACATCAATTTCTTAATTTTTATCTTTCGCGCGATTGAGAAATTAGGAAAACGCTGAAATTGGAGGATTAAAAATATGTATATTTATAATATTATGTGCTGTGTGTTTTGGCTTCTTAAAGTGAACAAGGAGAATTAATATTGCCTGCAGACACTCTTATCTCTCGCAGAAGTTTAAACTTGAATAAAATAGCAGAAAATTATGCATGCATTCTTGAGAAATGAAGTCATTAAGCGGCGCCACTGAGTAAAGTACGCGTGGAAAAGGAATTCGCAGATCAGTGTAAAAATATCACATTCTTTTGCAGCATTCAAGAAATTCCAATTTAAGTATTAAAAGAACCATCCCTATAAATTAAACGCGTTTCCAAGGAATTTTTTAGATGGTCAGTTGTTATTTTTATAAATTCGAAGTGCAAAGGTTAAAAAGCAAAGAAAAAAATTTTGAATCCTTATATAAAAATCTAATAATCCTCGAAACACATGATGTTGAAATACTCAATTTGTAAATCGCTATTTATCTTCTTTTGAAAATTTCAACGTTGTTGAGTGATTGTATTCACTATAGCTCAGCTGGAAACTATGCGATAAAACTAATCCACAGGGAACTCGCCAAAGGGTTACAATATAATGTCACAACTTCAGTGGACTTGCCTTTCCCTTTCTAAAACTTTTTTTACTGCTGCTGGTGCTGGCCATTCAAAAAGGTTAAAGAGTACTCGTATTTTAACATTTCAGGAAGACACACAAAGCCTACATAGGACACACAGGGGCTGTCATCCCCCTCCTCCTCTGGTATTTTTCTCCCTCCTCCTCCTCCAGGAGAGCAGGAAAGAAAAGGTCCGTCCTTTTCTCATGTTCAGTCGAACGTCAATCACGAGTGGCGCATAAGCCTGCTCTTGGAGATAGAGAGCGCCCCAAACAACGCACGCAAACCAGCAGAAGGCACCGCATCCCCGCTCCACAGGCAGCTGACCACGTGTGTCCTATCCTCGCGGTCTCCAGGCAGAAAGCATAGCCGGCAGTGCGTGTTCCGCGGTGCGACCGCCTAGCAGTGATTCTCGCTTCCCGGAGTGCCCATTGGGACATTCAGCAGCCATGTGGTGGAGCACACCTGAGTTGCTGCTGCCGCTGCTGCTTCTGCTCCTAGTGTCCGAGTCCGAGCAGGTCAAAAAGGTCGGCCGCGCGCGGAAAGGTCGCGGCAGCAATTGGTGGTAAGTACTTTATTTCTTCCCTATCTTTCTCCCTGAGCCGTGACCACCAGAATGAGACACCCGGATTTTCGATGCACAGGTGGAAGGAAGGTGTTTCAGGGGTTATGAATGAATATGTATATTGTGCACTACTTTCTTTTCTTTCGTATAATTATTATTATTATTATTATTATTCATTTTATTGGACACCATCGGTGTACAACTAAAGTCAATTACAAATTTATTTATTATAACGGAATGCTTGTGATAAAGTTAAAGGTTTTTGACACAGTCTAGTAAATGGTACATACTAGAAAGCAAAGAATCACAATAAATACATTTACAATTAACGGTGACTTCGAGATGAAAACATTTATGTGAACAGACGAGGAAATGATAGCCATGAAAAGAATATCTAGTAAACATAGCCCTGTCTTTACAATTTGTATTAGTCCAGTTCTTTCGTGTAATCATTGTCCATAAAGATGGGCTACTGAAAAGGTAAAACCTTGAAGAGGGATTATCCATGAACATGTAGGATTATTTAGACCCTGTTATATTTTACCTATTTTATTATTTGTTACTTGCTGCTTCATGCAGAGAAATAACATTTTTTTTAATTATTCTGTGCTTGTTTTCTTTGTTAAAAAAATAAAAAAAATAAAGCTTAGTTTGTACAAAAAAATACCAGTAAAAATAAAAAAAAATAACGGCTTGCTATTTAAACTTCATATCAAGGCGAAATTAACATATTTAAATTGTTTATTCATCCCGCACAGAAAACATCAGCGTAATAAATTATTTGACAAGGAAAACAATTTTAATCACACTGTTGGGTTATTAAATACTTTTTTTACACAATAAGAGTTAGGCACATTTTAGAAAAAAGTGATCCTATGTAAAACGATATTGCTTCATCGCGGCTTATCATATGCGATCTGAATGACTGCAAATTCAACTGTCGTAATTATTTAAACAGCTTATTTTATTTTAAATGCGTATCTAATTAGCCAAATTTTTCATTACTAACCATGGGAAGTTGGGCAAGAAACTTATCTTTACCGCTATAAATTGAGATCACCCCATGGTTATAAACTCTCATTGTTAACACCAATCCATATATATGAATTTATTATCTTGTGATTTAAACTGAAAAATGCGAGAGATTTTAAAAAACTTATGAAATCGTTGTTGAGATTGAATATCACTTATTGATGATAGTTGACAATTTTGAAGTTGATATTCTAAAAATACAACGGAAGCAGCTAATATTTAGACATGTGGAGGGAAAATGAAGATCAACTTTCACTCTTTAGGCTTTGTTTAGACTTGAAACTGGTGGGTATATTGATTCAGAAAAATTTCAAATTTAAACTAAACTTAATATATTTATGCTACAAATTTTAAATTACGTGTGCCACAAGATGTTTTAAAATTGATTTTTGTTAATAAGATGCATTTATAGGATTGCGATTTTGACAGAACAAAATATAAATATAAGGGTGTCAGGGTTTTACCTGAAGATATTACGATCGCATTAAAAACCCTGACAAAGGGTGAGCTGTTGTTGCCAGGTGCAAAATAGGTACAATAGAGGCTTAAATTGTGTGGGAGATTTCGTGTCTCCTCTTAACTCCCATAAATAAAAACCATGAAACCGACAACACATCATGAATCTTCTCTACCTGAAAAAATGTACAATCACAATTTTTCTAGCTCAAATATAGTTCAGTCTGAACGGAGTGAAAAGAGCCGAAATGCAATTTTTGCTACACTATCCCTGTGGATTTCGGGGTCAACCCAAAATAAGACAAAAGGAATAAAGTGCCCTATTTAAAGTCATTAAAGAAAATTCTCAAGGGATTTTAAGGTCAAAGTTTGACGAAACATAAAAAAATCAGTCAATAGCTCATAAATGTTGCTATTGTGTCACTTTGGTAATCTCTTAATTTTTCATTAAATAACATTATGGCTTGTGAAGCTTGTGTAAAAAAATCTGATTGAAACGCCTAGACACCTTTTCTGTCTTATTCATTCATATTTTTGCCTTAAAGGAGAAATCAAGCAACTGTTGTCACATTCCTCCAATATCTGAATGTACTCTTCATGGTGGACATCAAGGGAATAGGCCACAATCGTCCCCATAAATATAACTATAACAGTAAGGTTATTCCCACGGTAAGGAAATGCAGTGCATGTACTCATAAATGTAATCCATGGGTGCTTGGTTTACCCGAGAAGAGCGAATAACAAAATTTACCATATACTTCTCAGGCTTTTCGGTTTCAAAAAGGAGCACCTTCGTGTGTTCACTCGTCAAACATTGATTTCCCGCGTGAAACTCTAAACAAACATTTCGGTTCATAAAAGAAACGAAATATTAGAAAAACTGTGCTTACAGGCTAAAATTTAGTAATGTAACTATCTATTTTGGAATGGACCTAAAAGAGTTGTGCTCTTCTTTTACTGGCATTTCTTTTAAACTAGTTAGTTTGCTCATTAATTTTTATGCTCGGCATGTTTGCTGCCAGATTGAACTGTTCAAACATTTAAATTAAAATTTTGTAGAACAGATGCAATTTATTTTTAAATTAATATGCAAATAATAATAATTATGCCAAAATATTTTCTGTCAGTGCGGCCTGTAAGGATTTTTCATCCATTTTTAACTTTTCTTCTAGAATATTCGATAGGAAGAAGTGCTGCGGAAAAAGATAACTTCTAGTTCCTTCTAAAACTAGAATTTCGCGTACTCACTGTTGGGTGTCAGCACGGGTCTAGCAAAGTTTCGCACGCCGGCGGACGCGGGTCCGTCGCCCGCCAAATGCTTTCTCCCTGCGGCCGCAGTTTATCGGTTCCACTCTGCTGGCTCGCCAAAAGCAGATCATTTAGCCGCTCGGCCGGTCGTACATTAAATTTATACAAAAAGCTTCTCTTTTTCCGGCGCGCCTTGGAAATATTTATTAAGCCAGCGCCGGCGTCGTATATTTTTCGCGCCGCCGCCGACTTTGACATTTTAAAACGAAAATCTGCTATTGCGCGTTTGATGTGCTGATATTTCCTCCTGCTTGGCTCGCATTTTCGAAACGAAAATATTTTGGGTGAGTGCTCCTGGCTGCGCGCGGTTGTCTCTCCTGCCGCCCCCGTAAATCATGCAAGTGTTTACTTTAGTGCCTGTATGCGACCCTGCTTGATCAGCATTCGCCGAAAAGAGACACTTCCCAGACGACGAACACTTCTATATACATTAATTCAAAATAGCAAACGACCGCACATACATTCTGACTCGCATTGAAAAACTAGTGAAAATAAACAAGACGAAGTGACGCCTTTTGCAAAGTAATAAAAAAATCCTGGATTTTCTTTACATTGCCAATTGAGAAATACATTTTGCTTTAAAAGTATATATGGCGTGAAATGAAAAAATGGAATTTTTGCAAAATAATTATGTATTAATTTTCCATTTCATTACATGGTTAAGAAAAGTGATGCCTGAAATAACTTTTAGTACATATTATATATAAATTTTGGATGTATATATAAGGCATCCTCAAGTGACACGAATCAGTATTATGAGAAATTTTAAAATCTAGAATAACATTTGGGAACACCCAGCAAGCGAATAGGAAAGCACTTTCAATTTTTCTTTCAGTGTCAGGAGCCCAACCAGAGTGCAGTTTGTTATAATAGTTATTGAATAAAATTTCATTAAATTGGCTAGACATATAGGTGTAAACGAACTCAACCTACGGGGAGCAGCATTTCAGACGCGTCAACCCTAATAACTTAAACTTACCCGGGGGTCATTTTCACATTTATGGATGTGCTCTATTGGTACAAAATTTACGGAGATTCTGATAAAATATTGAATATATTTTTAGAAGCAAGATCTTAAAAAAATCACTGATTTTCAACAATTTATAAGCATTTCTTCATTTAGGAAGCTCAAATCTGTATTTTATTTTGAATGTAGTGGGTAATCAGTTCTGTAATTATTTAGTTCTTAAATAATTATCATTATTTAAAAAAACAGTTAAACCTCTATGGCGAACAAAAGCTGTTGAAAAGTGCGTCGAAAATGAATTTGTCCGGCTGTCAATGATGTATTATTTTCCATCGGTTCTTTTTCTGCCGAAAACAGGATGAGAGAGTTGAAATTGACTCTGGCATGACTCCTGAGCAAATATTTTCCGTGTGTGCGGAGAATATCGGTGACACAGAGACAGAAAAAGACTTCCTTCCCTCTTCGAGGTGTATAAAGGCATTAAAAAGTAAAGCACACACGCACGCACCTCCGCCTTTCAGGATGCGCCGCGACCATTAAACGATTTTGAGCAGAGCAAACATTTTCATTGTGCGCGCACCATTAAACAAAACATTAACTGATATCAAGAGCGAGGGTGCGGTCCAGAGAGCAGCGATTGCCAGCACACGGCACGCTTTGACGAGTCTCACTGGCGATAATTAGTTGCTGCCGGCTACGTTCTTCTTCCGAAATATGTGTCGCTTCGTAACTCCGTTGACAATGCCCACCATTTTTCATACCGACTAATTGGCCACTTTGGCGGGGCGTTTCTACGGCTGCCGGATATGCAAATTTCTGGGCGGTATGATGCAGAGTGGGGGATTCTTAAGAGCTTGATTCACTCGCTGAATGTGAGCTTGAATATTAATCGAATATTACTTTGTATTCATAAGATTTTCAAAGCAATTAGTCAACGTTCAATGATATTTTTCCTCTTTGAAAATGTAACTGCGCAAGTTTTTCTAACCTACAAAATTACAATTCTTTAATAAATAATTGCTAGCAAAGAAAATCAATGGGAGTCTGTAAAGTATAAAATTTATCGAGTCAATTAATTGACCCAAGAGGTAAAAATGGCGAAAATCAAAAACTTGGGAGAATAGTGGTATATATAGTAAAAAATATATTTTAATAATTTTTATTCCAAATGCCAACATTGCAAAATATTTTTTAATCAGAAGTTGGAATTGGCTGGACTTTACATAATCTTCAAATAAAACACATTTCTTCTTGTAAAAATACTCTTCTTGCTTTAAAAACTAGTTTTAATTTTGTTTCAGGGGTATAGCGAAAGCAGGCGAACCTAACAACCTTGTCCCGAACGTTCCTGGCAGCGCAAAATATGACGCAACAATTCTTGAGCGCGTTGCGCTGCGCAAGAAGCAGGCGCGATTAATAGAAGAAAATAAAGGCGTGGATGCGGTCATCGTAAAAGGTGCTAACATGGCAATCAACGAATGTCAATACCAGTTCAACAATCGGAAATGGAACTGCAGCACCAAAACTTTCCTGCATGGGAAAAACCTTTTTGGCAAAATCGTGGACAGAGGTGAGTAAAAATCGCATTTGATTATTGGTTTCAACATATTTTTTATTTTATTAATTTAAAACATTTAAAAGAAGTGGTTTTTTAATACTATGTACTTAACGGTTATTATTTTATTTTTAAAGTCGAGTGATCTTTGCAATTTCTCTGTTCTGATTTCTTTGCCTTTAAGTTTAAAGTACTTACTCGCCTCTTTTTCCTTGCAATCTTTAAAAGCAGCAGCGCACCTGAATTGAGACTTTGAGTGCACGTCCTGATTGAGTGTTTAAGTGATGCGTTTTTGAGCGCGATTAAAAGCAACACGGACGCGGAGAGAGTTGAATAAGGCCACACTGCGCATTGTGATGGAAGTGTACGTATTATGTTGTTGACCTGATATGCCATTAAAAATACATTCAGCTGAAAAGAAATCCGATTGATTTTGGTATCGAGAGAGGCAAGCAGTACTGGATTCTCCACTTGTGCTGCAAAACAAACAAACAAACGCACAGCAAATGCACTTGCACTGCATGCACACACTCGCTAGTAAAGCGGCCTCTCGCTGAAAAAGTGTGCTACATTCGGTGTAATTTCAACCGAAGACAAAACAACTTTTTACTCGCGATTCGCGGTCGTAAACAGATGTTGTCGATTGATAAAAAGCGCCTCTCGATATAAATTAAATTTCGTGCAGTGCATTATTTTAACGCCAAATTAGGACTGGGCAATTAATCAATACGGTCGCGGACAACGCTCTCGCCGAGTAATTTATTGCTTTGAGTTATTAAACGTGTATTTGGTTGCGCCACGTACACCATTGCTAGTCTGATCACGCACTCGAACTGAATAATCCGCGCGACCGCTTCGTTTTTTCGTCGCCATCCGCTTGCTTCCACATGCACACAAAACGCGCACGCAGCCGATATTCCTGTCCGCAAGAATCCGCCCTTTCACACTTCACCAGACCACTTTTGTCGGAATTTTCCCAACTTCTCTCATTGTCTAATTGCCAATGCTCTTTTCCTTCTATTTATTCCACTGTTGACAGAGCGTGTGTTTATTTGAACATTTTCTCCCCTTCCGATCAAATTGTAATTTTCCAACTCTCAGACAACTAAATGGCTTGCTTGGTTTTAAATTTTTTTTAAAATTTTCAATCGCCATAAATGTGTTTCAAGTTAGCTGAAACTGAATAGTTGGGGGAATTTTATTTGTTTGAAAAACGAATAAAATACGTAGAACAATGTTAAATTATTTTATAGCTGGTATGAGTCTATATGAAGGCAGAATGACTCGAGGTTTTCATAATATTAAAACTCAACCTATCTTGATATTTAATTTTTCCAATTTAACATCTTCAAAGTTATGTTTATATTTTATTATTTATTTGCTGTTTTGAAGTCACACATTTATGAAATCTTACAAAAGTTTAAGTGTTTCTCGGCCTAGGATTAGATTCTAAAATTCAAATTTTGCCCACAGGAATTTAGATTCAAAATTTTGGTTTATTACGGATCAGCAGGGCAACTGTGCCCCATACATCCACATCCAGAACACAACAAAAATATAACAAAGCATTTTCTTGTACAATTTATGGAATTAGCTTCTAGACTATAGTAGCATGAATTTAAAAAAATTAAACAGGAAAATATAGATTTTGTCTTCAAAAAAGGTGAGTATCTATTTGAGAAATTAAATCATGTTGGATTATAGTGCACGTTTTGCATGTACTAAGACCATACAAAGAGGCAATAAATGTCAACTTTGGTGCAAATGAATATTTTTGCTTGTCAGTGCTGTGCAATATTTTTTGTGATAGCGCAAAAATGTTCTGCTATATGTGTTAACGTAAATAATGGACGATTTTTTACGCGAGAATTTGTCCATATCGAATGTCCTCCTATTGCATTCTGCGTCACAGTGTAATTGCTGGTTTTTGACAAAAAGGGGAGACCTTACCGCTATGCTGACAGTCCACTCTACTGGGTCTCTATACACGTAATTACGCCGATTGACAGCACCAATGAGTTTGTAAAGCAGCAGCTATACATATGCGTTGAAAGCTCTCTGATGGTCAATTGGAATAAAAGGGCCAGCACATGGTGCCTCACATCAAAGGCCGTAAATACATTACAACAGAGTAATTAGAAGCGCAGGGAGGACGCTTGAGGACCAGTTGACAAGCAAATAAACAAACTCAAATGGGAGTGCGTAATTCTGTATTAAATACGTTATTCACAACTGGTTTTGAAAAGGGGGGCGCTTCCAATTCAACTGGAGAAACTTATAATTTCTCTTAGTTCATAAAAACGTGACATATATTTCATGATTGAAATTTAGATAAGGTTTTTGGATTTAAAAATGTATAATTTAATTTTTTTCTTTTATAATAGAGAGTTTGTTTAACTATATATGTTCCCTTAGTATGTTTTATTGTTGTTCAACAGTAAGAACATAATTATATGTTTGTTTAATCTCACAATTAGTCATAAATAAATTACAGTCAAAGTCAAAATCAAAAGGGTAAGTAAGAAAGGATGATATTTCAGGCAAAAAAGTTAGCTAAGTAAGAGGATAAAGTCAAAATGGGCCCAGACTAGTAAAATGCAAAAAAAAGGTATCACACAAAATTACACTTGCTGTTTCATACACCTTGTATAGTGTGATTAGAGGTGGTGTGATAAAACCGATAAAACAAAATAATATTTCTAAAATATATTTCCATCGAGTCGATCATAAATTAAAAAAAATACCAGAAAATTGAGGTTTTCGAATTGATATCAATAATTGCTTTTCTCCGAACCGGCTGCAGAGAGTGAATATAAGTGCTGGGGAATAAATAATTAACATCCATTTGAAGCGCCAAAGGGGAAAGAAGGCCTACCCATGGTGCGAGAATTATATTCTGCTCTCGCGTGTGCCGGAGCGATTTGATCAATCAATTAATAGCGCTGGGCGCGAGTGAGAAAGGTGCCACGGAGCACATCAAAAGCGAACCTTAATGATTGTAATGAGCCGCGCATAGACCGCAACAATTTGTTTTTCAGTCGGTCGGTCGACTTGGAGAAACTCCGCACGTCAGCAGGGTGGTCTTTTCACAAAAAACGCGTGCGGAGCAGAGCAAAAGAAGCGCGGAGAAGAAGAAAAAGTTGTAAAGCAATATATATGTAGGATTGTAATTTTACGCCAGCAGCAGCGCAGATCTTCTTATGCCGCGGCCGACATCATCATTATCATCATCTCTCTTGCACTTTTTCCGCGCGGCTGTGTTTTTTTAATAGGTACGCGAGCTGCGAGTTCTATCACGCCAATTCCGTGTCCTAGAGACGCTCGCTGTCTTATAAAACGCTCGCTCGCTTGGGATTTTACAACTTTGGCCCGCGGCACTGGATGCACTGCTGGATTATAACCACTCTGATGGCCACAATTACAAGCTATTAGGCGGGCCTTTTATTTTTTGCCAGCGCCAAATATCACGAGATGGAATTTAGTTTCACAGAACAGACCTTATATGCAGGTGATCTGCAATAAAATTCAAATCGAAATGCTCTGCCTGCGTGTGCCCGAAAAATTGTATAAATTAAGCTCCGCTGAGGCTCCACGAGTGCTCGATTTTCATGAATTTTAGAATCACGAAACACTACTTGAAAAACTGAAACTGGTCGAGCAGTGAAAATATCTTTAAATCAACGAGATTGAAAAGGCTTGTTTTTCTATTTCCTGTAAGGCATGCTACAAACTGCAAGCATTTTCTATTTTCAAGATTGAAAAAATCGATCAATTTTGAGACAAGTTCTTCCAGAAAATTTTATTTGGAAAAAATAGTAAAATAAAATTATTAATTTCCAAACGCCAATATCAGCAATCACAGATATAAAATGAAAAAAAAATATTTTTAGAATAAATTTTCATCGCGCTTGTTTTTAAAAACATTTGGATTTTACAATGTCCAAGTTTGCGTTCAAGAAATTATTTTCTGAAATTAAGGGCTGAATAACTGACAATTCTGAATGAAAATTATTTTTCCACGTTTAGAACTTAAGAAAGAGGACCAAAGAGTGTCATTTGTGGCTCACAGAATATAAAATTCTGTTGTAATTACTATCCCTTAATCAATTAGGAAGGAGAGAGTGTGTAATTACTCTCCGTCACAGCGATAGAAAAATGAAGCCATAAAGCCGTATAAGTCGCTGGCTGAAATAACACACACACAGGTGATGCAAGGTTATCAGGCAGAGAGAAAGGATGCTTTTGGGAGAGAATGAAATAAATTTTCCTGCTCATCTGGCCCTCCAACTATCTTGGCGTGAGCGCGTTTCTCCACTCAGGAAGAGTCCCGTGGGCGACTCTGGGACGTATTTTCTCGCTGCACCAACCGCTCTCCGACGATCTTGTTTGTTTGCGACCGGGATCACGCGAGTGTTCTGCTACTTACGCCGCTTATCAGCACTATTAGTGTCGGCCATCCGAGATTAAACGCACATAAAATTACGATTTTATGACATAAGAGACCGACCGGGTAGATATACGTAATTAAGAAATGCAGCCGACTTGTTTCATTTTGAAGAATTAGAGCTAATTGATAATTCAGGTAGGGGGAAAACGTAGCAATGAAAATGGACATAGATTTTGATGGCTTAAATATCGTTTTTTTACAAGAACGTTCTATCCTTTTGCCAAAGAAGGCTACAAGTTACCAATATAATTAAATGCAGCGGAATTTTCTAATTTTAAAACTTATCTTGAAGTCTATCGATTCTTACCTGGTTTATGAAAAACGACTCTTTTAATTCTTTCATGATTAGCAAATTTGTATATGCTGCTAATAAAAAAAATTCACTAAATATTTAATTATTTTTAAAAAACTTTCTTGGTGGAAACATTTTGCTTAGGCTTCATATTTTAATAAAAGTGTTTTTGCTGGCTATTAATAATCTATCGGCACGACCTTTATTAATCAACCCATCCTATATATATTCAATTAAAGAGCGAGGCTATTAAGTGATTTGAAAATCGCTGTTTACATGCTGCGGTGTGTGTACTGTATAAACGCTACGCGTCAAAAACGCCACCTTATTTCATTTTCAGTATCTGCAGGCGAGCACACACATGTATATCGTCTTTTCTCGCTGCTTGGGTACACAAGTGGTGGCTATATTACACATAATACCTTGCTATTAACTCACCTTTTTTCTTTATTTCACATTATAAAAGTCGGCGGCTCCTTTCTTGACCATCCGAGGGGAGGTAATGATAGGCTTGGAAGTATCTCTTAACTCCCAGCCGCCTACAAATTACACCGCAGCCTCGGTTACCGCTAGAAACAGCCAGGCCACCAAGGGACCACCGTGATATGCATAAAACATATCTGCCTCCAAGATGGTTCGCCGCAATATTCACGTTTCAATCCATAGCTGTAAATAACTTTCTTCTGTTCATGGTGGGAAAATCCAAGCCAATTAAATTCTTCTCTTCGGTTGCATTGATGCAGTCAGCAAATTTACCTCTTAGTGAATCTGTCTGTATTTTTAAATTTTATAAATTCTTCAGCCTTTGACCTTAAAAGATTTGAAGAAACTAAATTAATTTTCTTGAGACTATGAAAAATAAGATTTCGATTCCGTAAATCTTTAATTTTAATAAAATTTTAATATTTACGTCAAGAACAAAGTCCCATGCTCCATGGTGTGCTGAACCACATTGAGGATCCGCCAAGCGAGCGAGCGCGCACATAAAATAATTTTACGTTCAAAAGTTCCTTGCACCACAAAACGTCTTAATTCCCTCTCTCGTGCTGCGCCTCGGGCCGTCGGTCGGTCGGCTGAGCTGAATTCAATATTATAAAACACGAAGCTATTGATTGCATGGCTGCTTCCTCGTGGGCGATAATATTAATAATTCGCCGGCCGGCCGACTGAGCGAATCATGCTTTTCATTTTCCACTCAGCCGGCCGCGCGACTTGATGAAGCGCGAAAGATGCACACGGGTGGAAATGTTTGTTTTTGCTTGCACTGCACCTGCGAGGTGCATTTGGGTGGCAATCGATCATGCCGCTGATTATCGCCTTCCTAAGCGGTTGTAATTTTCTGTTGCACGCCGGATCAATCATCTCTGCGTCTCCAGAGACTAATTGGAGACACTTGAGCGGAAAGGAAGGAAGAGTCCATCTGTAGTCACAATACACACCAGATGTGTCTATTGTAAACCCGGAAAATTTTCAAGCCATTATTCAACGGGCACACTGCTTGAAAAATGTTTTTTTGTTGATTTGTTAAATGCACCATAACACTTTGTCATTCTTAAGAGTGTTTTGAATGGAAAAATTCAGGACATGGATACAAAGTAGAAATTTTAGGAATTTTATATAGCCATAGAGCAACAAAACGTGCTAAATTTTGAGTTTATTTGGTAGAATGCTTGAAGATCCATAACATATAAAGCTATAAAAAAATGCAAAATTGTAAATATGTTCACCTTTATTTTGTATTTTTATTAAACTGTACAGACTTGGAAGCATTACTGAACCATTTGCTGCAACCTTAAATATTTTTATTTAATTTCAAGGTCGCAGCAGTCCCAAAAATTGGCTGTGGTAATTTTTTCTTTAGGGAAATCCACTCAGTGTGCCAAAATTGAAAATTGTATCTTAAAATTATGGTAAGATCCAGTTAAAGCGGCAATATGAAGTCAATTATTTGTGTAGCTCTAGCGTTATATTTTAAATATTAATAATTTTAATTCTCCTTTTTCTATGGTCAAATTTGAAACTTCTTTAGTCTGGATTAACGTGATCATTATTAGATAAAGCTAATTTTTTTTGTTTATTCTTGCAGTCCATGCATATATAATTTAAAAAGAAAAATGTGCGAATTATAGCAAAAATCAAAATTTTACATGAGTAATTTCTCGCTGCAATGAGCCGAAATTACAATTGCCATAATTTTAGCAAAATTTTAACATCGGCGCAGATAAAAATTTATTTGCCAAGGAAAAGTTTGTAAAATAAAAAATTGAGACTCACACTCTGACCGGATAGATTGATCATCCGACCACCCTGGTGACCCAAAGAGTGTGTGAGATAGAGTAAATCAGGTGGCCTCGCGCATCAGGAAAGAAGAAGGGTTATTAGACGCGATGACCGTCGTGTTATTTATTCAGCCACATGCTGCGCGGCACTCAAGAATCGATTTTGTTTCGCGCAACCAAGAGTCTGGAGTGGAAAGCCATGTGCACGCGTTTTCACCAGCATCATAAATTACCAGATAGATTCCTTTGTGAAGCTCCTCTCTGCTCTTTGTGTCTCGCTGCTTTTTTATTATTGATAATGAATTCCATTCGGCCCGCAGACTGGCGGGGACCTTGAGCAACGAAATTCTCATTAGGCAGTTCGTAAATTTAATTAGCCGCCGCTGATTTAACGGAGACTGTTTATGGGGAAATGCAGGCGTTGAAGTCTCTCGGACAAGCTACGAGTTGCCAATCTGTCAAAGTGAACGTTTATTTCGATCAATGGGGTTCACATGGGTCTAATAGTGACGCATTTTCCGCCGAATGTAGAAAAACAGCCACGCGGTTGTGCTGATTGCGGCATTTATGCCTCTGGAAACACAATGTGACAGCCGCAGGCTGACAGACGCGACCGCTATAGAAATCGGAAGTGAGCGAAGTGCTCTTCTCTCCACCACCGATCGATGCAAATATCGCGACAACAGAGCGGAATAAAAATTCCATTTTGAATGCAAGACGGGTGGACAGATGGTCATTTAACATTGACATTCCCGTGTCTGCAGGCCGTCGCTCACAAGTCAACGAAAGTAAAACTTCCAAGGTAACCTTCTCCCGTTGAGTGCTGCCCGTCGTTGGAGAGACACAGACAGAAAATACTGGAAATGTATATGTTTCGTGTGACAATATCCATGTAGGTGAATGGGAATAGTTCCTTCATGCTATATAAGGGGTGCCTTAACACTTACCGTCTTTAGCAGGTGACGATTTGCTGCGCCTGTCACTATCCTCCAGGGATTCTTATGCGCTTCATTCAGTTCTGTTCTTTTCTCGATTTTTATGTGTTTTTGTGAATCAAAGACGAAGTGCTTGCTTATCTACCACGCTCTCTGGGGGCTTTTAATAATATTAGCGTCGCACATGTGTGTCTTTCAAATTGCCTTCAAATTTTCTTTTCTTGCGCTATCTATTACGTCCGGCAGGCAATCGAGACAAACGACTGCTTTTTTCGGTCTATCGCAGAGTTATTATTTAAAAGTGTCCTCTCCTTTGTGTCACAGAGAGTAGCAGTAGGAAAGAGGTCCTAATTTACGGCTCGCCACACAAAATCTAGCTTCAGATAATGAATTATGTTGCCCAATACGGCTCAATTATCGAAGCAGCAGCAGCAGAGATGGCTCGAATATTAATGGTCTAATGGATATTGAGCGTTGCCAAAGATGCTATCTGGCCGCGCGTAAAAGGATTCTTTGCCATCAGCGCCCGATCGCCGAGTCAGAATTTTATCCCATATTATAAATTAGCAGCCGTGAGACGTGTTTATGCCCAAAGTGGAACAAATAGAGGCACGCATTGGACCGAATTATAATAAACACGCGCGCTTAATATGCCCGAAAGCTGAGGAGAGTCAAATCGGTGCGCTGTACGCACCACAGAATTGACTATAATTTTTGTTCTGACACTTTCGAATGGTTTCCATTTCATGGAGATCTCAGATTAAGTAATTTTACTTTTAGCTCGTCTTTAAAACATAAGTTATCATTCTGAAAAAATGTGATCACAAAGTTTAAAAATAATAAAAAAATATTACATCCAATAACAAAGTTCTGAACTATTTTAAATTTCATCCAATTGTTTTTACGCAAAAAATTATATATGTGAGTCTTTCGTATGGTGAATGCCCATTTAGCTTAGCCTGTGAAATTACAAAATTATTTCACTCCCTTTTTTCGAGTCCCTATTGTTTTGGCGCCAGAATTTGGAGGGAAATAAAATAAAAGGGGGAAATAAAATCCAGCCACCCTAACCGCTCAAAATGACAGAAAATATCAACAGAAGGTGAGTTTTGTTGTTGTGACTTTAATTAGCCACTTGTGCCCGCCAGAGATATTGGCTCCATTGTTTACAACCTTCCGCACGAAATTAATGTTAATTTTAGTGCGGCGGCTGCGGTGGCGGCGACGGCAGCGGCAGGCACCTTGAAAAATAAATTATTAATAACATAAAAACTTCCGGAACACAAAATTCCTTTTAATCCTCATCCTTCCATGCGCGCGGCGGCTTCGGCGACGATAATTTATTTCTCGCCAGTGAAAAGAAGTGTAAAGTATCTCGTATAAAAATCAAAGGAAAAGGGAAAGAGGCTGAGAGAGAGAAAGAGAGAAACCACTAAATTAGTGTTAACTTTGACATCTATTTCGTCTGAGAGAACGTAAATTAAATTATTAAAAGCGAGTCTTTCTGCGGCTGTGTTAATGTTATTGTAAGCGAACCTGCGTGTGTGTTGTGTATGTGTATATGTTGAAATGAAGGGGGAGCAGGAGGCATTTTTGAATTATTGCTCGTGCAGCGGGGGGCATGTTGAGACGCAGTGAGGGGGCCTCTTTTAGGGAGTATAATATCTAATGACATCGTGTATTCCTGCCTGCCGGGATGGAGATGTTGGAGCCCTCACAAGAGTGGAAAATAATACACACTCTCGTAGTATTAAAAACTAACCCAGAGCCCACAGCGATGCAATATAAAGCCTCTTTCTTTTTCTCATACTCTCCCGGGTTTATTGAAAACGCTCAAGAGCTAACTAAAGTGTCTGCTGTCCAGCCGCCGTGCCGTCAATAATTTATTTTTATTATTCTGCGCATTGCGATGACACATTGATGACGCTCAGATTACTCTTTCTGCGAAGACTCATCGTTGCGGCGATAATTTTATTATCTCCTCGCAAATTACGTTAAGGTTACCAAATCGATAAATTAAGTGAAATAAGTAAATAACTCGGGGCGTGGTATTAAACTGATTATTTTTGGACAAAATTCACACCAAGATAAAGATTTTACTATAGAACATGAAGCTGCATGAAAAGAAATTAAAAATTTCATTGCTCGAAATATTTGACTAAATTATAATTTACGCTGGAATTTCTTGTTTTGGTTAAGCATTGTACATCGAATTCATTTTTAACAAACAAAATGCTATTCCAATATTTGTTCTTGCTTATTTCTATCGGTTGAATTATCTAATTTCCTTGAAATAAATTTAATCAACAATAATTGTCCTAACGTGCAAGCAAAAAATCCGATAATTTTATCCGTACATCTGCGATTATTCGATAGTGACATTGAAATAAATACTTTCCCATGCCGACTGAGAACAGCCTACCAGCATAAACCCTTTTCTCCCTAAAGGCTTACATCAGTTCCCTTTCCGCCGTTCAACAAACAGTAAAGCATCTCCGCTTTTCGTTTTGCAAAAACCGCTGTGGCCAATTACGGTGAATAAGCATTTAGAATCATTTAAAAAGCGCGACGGGGCGTCCCGGAAGTTTGATATTGAGTTTTCGTACACAAACATTCAGTATACTGGGCGATCAGATAAAAAAAAAGAAAAGGAGCTGAAAGGGATTCAATTACCTGCCTCTCTCGAGCTCTCACAAGGCGCTGCTGCTCCCGACGATATAAAGAAATTAATGTGTTATCATTATAATAATAATAATGAGCACGGCGGCTCAACCACGCCTTGGCAAACAGCGAGTTATTCGACCAAAATACTCAATGGAGTGTATATGCGCGGACAAAGCGCGCTTTTTCGTTATTATCGCAGCGAACTGATCGCTCCAGTCTGTATATAAGAGCAATATAACAAAGAACTAATAGACAGATCACGGTGCAGCCGATTGATCGAATGTGTATTCAGTTCAATGACAAATGGTGCTTGACGAAGCGTGCCTTTTTATTTGTATCAACCCAATTCGAATGGAATAATTTTTCTCAATTCTCGCCTCTTCTGATTGCAGCATGTCGTGAAACTGCGTTCATTTATGCGATTACGAGTGCGGGAGTGGCGCACGCCATCAGCAGAGCATGCAGCGAGGGCACCATCGAGTCGTGTACTTGCGACTACAGCCACCCAAGGGCAGCCCACGGATCGTTCGCCAGCAATAATGCAGCAAGCAACGTCGTTTCGCCACGTAAGTCATTAGAATTTTGGACAATTTCAGAATTAACACCTTGCGTTTGCTCATTTTTCTAGGAGCAAAATAGCACATTTAATTTACCCAAAGATGCAGCCTGAAAAATAAATAATTCTAGCTTTTATCAGCTGTTAAAAACTTGACATTTCTTTTCCCGTCTCCATTTCTATGCTGTCAACTCTACATTTATTTTTTAAAATTCATAAGATTGCATGGATACCAGTATGTCCCATTATAAGTATCTGATGAAAACTTTTATTAAAAAATAGTTTTTTACAAACCCTAATACAACATTACGCATTGCTACAATAAATAATGTTGAGAGGGTTAAATTATTTATCAATATGTTAGTCTAATCTCCCTTACAATATCTTTTAGCATTAAGCCTGACTTTAACACACCTGTAGAATACATGGACATTTTGTAAAATTAGTTGAATTAAAAAGATACACAATTAGCAGGGAACTACTCAAAAGAGGTCGTGAAAAATTTATTTGGCTTATTTTGTTACAGAGGGTAAAGATTGGGTGTGGGGTGGATGCTCCGACAACATTGCATTCGGTTTCAAATTCTCTCGAGAATTTGTCGACACGGGCGAACGAGGGTCGACGCAGCGCGAAAAGATGAACCTTCACAACAACGAGGCTGGCAGAGCGGTGAGTTCCAATGTTTTTCCATCCTCTACCATCAAAATTGATCGCGGTAGCACTTTCTTTATTCTCTCTTTATTTATGTGAGTCGGGATGCCACACAGGTGTGAAAAGATAGACAACTTTCCTTCTTTTGACATATAGCAAATAGCCGGCGGCCGTCTTTCCGTGGCTCATTTCAAATTCAAATTACTCTGCGCGGCATGCATTCCCATGTAAAACCAGTCTTTATTGTTGGTAATTTAGCCATTACACCAAATTAATTGCCCAAACCACGTGTTTACAATTTTGACCCGGTTCTCTTCTCTTTAAATAAACTTCGGTGCGTGTATACGCGAGAACTATTCACACAAACAATTTCTCCTCGAGTGATAATGCCACGAGTAAACACAACGCGACCCACCTGCGTTTGGGCCTTCAAAATGCAGTCCATTCATTCATTTTTGGGCAAATATTGATACACCAATTAACGTGCAAGTTAGAAGCCTTTGTGGAGGCATAATGACCTTATAAACACTGGACGTTTATTGCTTGTTTGCCTACTGCTTTGTTAAGGCGAAATGTGCCCTCGAGATTTTATTCCTTGCGGAAATTTCATTTCCGTAATATCCTGTTTTTTGAGGTGCCTATTAAAAGCCGGAAGAAATATTAGACAAATCAATTGAAATTTGAACCATTCTGTTTGGTAAATTAACAAAATTCAGCAATAAGAATCCAAATGCATGTAAAATCTTCCAACTTCGGAAACATTTTCTATTTGATTGATTTATTTCCTTTTATTTTTATTATTCGGGGTCGCGACTTGTTTTTCTTTGTTAGGCGAAATGCGTGCCATTTACTGTAGATGTTATTCTTTGCAGAAAGTTAATTTTTCTTTGATATCCAATGACTCGTGAGCCCAATCATGAGCCAGAGTTAAAATATGTATATGGGCTTCTAAACTTTTTCAGACTCATTTGTTTCCGAGTGCTCAAAACGATATCTTTCTAACGATTTCATTTTATTTTAATTTTAATCTAACGTGCCAAAAGCACATTATTATTTTTGTTTATTCTTGCCAAAGTCATACAAATAAGACAAATATAAAAATTACAGCAAGAAATGGCATACAATAATGCTAGCAGAAGGCTGCAAAAACGATCAGATACATGTATAAAATCACGCCGCACTGAGCCAAAAGGAAATCACACTAATTATCACTGTTGAGCCTGCCACAAATGCTTGTTACACTAATATACATAGGAACTCAGACACTTAGCAATCTTTGAGCTCGAGCGGCAGGAGAGTAAAATAATGCTATTTATAAACAATAAGAAAAAAATGAAAGAAACACAATCAATGAAAAGGGATGATTTGAGGATGATGATTTAAGAAACCTTTGATATGCATTACAAATTTCTTATCTCAATCTTAAAACTAAAGAATCGTGCGTGCTCTGTCCACAGACGGTGTCGGCCGAGATGCGCAGGGAGTGCAAATGCCACGGCATGAGCGGGTCTTGCTCGATTAAGACCTGCTGGATGCGACTGCCGACGTTCCGAGCGGTCGGCGACCGGCTGAAGGACCGATTCGATGGTGCCTCCAAGGTGATGGTGAGCAACAACGGCCACAATCGGAAAAACCAGGGCCCCCTGAACAGCAACAACCAGGATTTGAACAACCCGCAATCGCGGAGACGCAAAAGCCGGAATCACGAGCGCAACAATAAGTACAGCAGCAACTCGCTGTCGACGGCGGCCACGGGTGGTGAGATCGTCACGAAGAGCGGCAAGTACAACTTCGAGCTGAAGCCAGTGAATCCACACCATAAGACGCCTGGTACCACGGATCTGGTATACTTCGAGTCGTCGCCAAGCTTCTGCGACCGCAACCCCAAACTGGGCATCGCGGGCACCAAGGGCCGGCGGTGCAACGACACGTCCATGTCTGTGGACGGATGCGACCTGATGTGCTGCGGTAGGGGGTACGACACGCAGGAGATCGTCGTTACCGAGCGCTGCGACTGCATATTCAAGTGGTGCTGCGAGGTCGAGTGTAAAACATGCCAGAGGACAAAGGTCATCCACACGTGTAAATAGTTTGTGTGACCAGATACTAAAGTCAAGAACTTATATATGAACTGAAAAAATGAATGCGTGCGAGTGAAAGAGCTAATTTATTGAACGCTAGGGTTCTGAGCAAAAAATTATTTATTAATGGAATTTTATTCAATTTGGCTTGGCTTCCAGATAAACTTGTCCTTTATGCAGGCGGTAAGGAAGTGTTAAATATCTATATTATTTCGGATAGCCTGCCTAATATATTTTTTAGCAAAAGTGAGTTTATATACGCCAACGCTGTTACAAGCAACGAACCCAATTTCATTATTTATGAATGGATCTTATTTACTGAGAATGAGTCTTAGTAGCTTTAATACGCTGTTTAAATTGTAACATTTGAACTTATTGCCTGTAGCCTTCAATACTATCTTTCTTCAGCGCTTTTGATGACTGTCGTGTACCGTATGTTGTGCTGCCTGAATTACAGTTTCCGCGAACAATTCTGTAGTAATTTTCACACAGTCTGGAAAAAACAAAGCTTCAGTGTTAACTTCTGGTTCTGCTGAATGCAGTGTCCCCTTAATTTTCGATGTGTATTGTGTCTCTGAAACTGCATTTCATGCTTCCTGGCTGCTTATATCGATAAATAATTTAACTATTATTAGCTGAGGCTGATTCCTGCGACTTTCCTGATATACAGTGTGCGTTGCTCCATAAGAAAAGCATTGAGCGGTTTTGCATGAACTTGGTAGCGACAATCAGCCCCCAGGTTGTAATTGTATAAGAATATCGAGAAAATAACCGATTCTTATATGACTGAAGACTGACACGTTTTGCTTCCTGTGAAAAGTATGTATTTTTGTGTACTTTGTAAGGTATTGTAAGTGTAATTTTAATTTAGCCAACGATGAAAAAAAATCATGTAGAGGAAAAAAGAAAAACAGCATTAGCTACCTGAAAATATAAATTTTAACTGTACACAAATCCCCATGTAGCTTTTGTTGGAAATAAAAAAGAACACATCTTCAAAGAATGCGCTGCTTTTCATTCTCTTTCAAACCCAACGAGAAAAGAGGCTATAAATTCCGTCAAAGTCCATAAAAGTCACGGTATGAGCGGAGAAAACCTAGGTGGCATTTCAATTAAGTAAGATGTCAAAGGTGGTAAATTGATTACTGACAGGCGAATCACACACGCTGACGTCGCCTCATTGTTAAGTCTTCTCTCTGTCTGTTGAATAACAATGGCCACGAACATGAATTATCCCGCGCCAGAGGAAGATGATGCTGCACTATTAAGCATCCCCGGCAAATGCACCATGCACGATGCCGAACGAATCGGCAGAGCACGCAGCTGACAACAAAGGCTACACTTTTTCTCGCTGAAAATTACTTTCCGGTGGGTGTGTCCGCTCGAAAATAACCAGTTTTCGACGAGCAGCAGCACGCCACCCACACCTATCGACGATTTTCTCATTTCCCGCTGGCGGACGCCGCTTTTGATGCTCATGAATGAATTTCTCCGCGAACGGAGAGCATAATATGTGCTCAAGTACGTGAATCACCCGTGGGAAAATTCGTTTGCAGTCTCACCGAGTGATGCACTCTGATACCTGATAGACCCATTAGTGTGGTCCATAAACAAAAGGTCAATGGGCGAATAAAAATATCCCGCCGCCGACTGACTTGGGAAGGCCTATATACATATATCTATGAACACGCAGGCAAATTTCGCATTTAAAATTCAACGCGAATTGATGGGTATTGGACGCTTAATGTTCATTTATTCTGGGAAGTTTTCCCGTCGGACGAGGAAGCACTACTATATGATATACTCTTCTTAAGTTCTTACTTAGAAATTTTCGAAGTTCTGGTATTTTGTGCTCGTCGTTTGGAAATACTTGCACTTTGTTTTACTTAGAATCTGCCTTCCTTATGATGAAACTCGGTTTCCCAGGGTTGACTTCCGACTTACCAAAGTGAAGCTTGCGTAGCATGTATATACTTAAGACAAAAATAGATAATTAACAACTTTACAAACTAAGTTAGTTGAAATTACCCCGTGTTACAAACTATAAAAAGCTGTAGAGCGCGTTATTGAATTTTAACAAGGGGGCGTTTCATTTTATATAGAGGGTAAGGTGTAGGAGTTTCCCCAAATTCCGTCATTTGCTTTTTATTTTGATGGTGCGATATTATATAAACAAGTCGGTATTTAACAACTAATGATCAGAATCCACTTCAGGTAATTCCGTTGCCATGGATTATGCTTTGCAGGTTAATTAACTGAGGGTCCGAAGCAGCTGGACGTGTGAGACATTTTTTTCATTTTTGCCATTCATCCTATTTAATAAATTATATAAAGCCAGTCATAACATTTTTTAATCCCCAATTTCTTATTGTATGTCTTTTTCCTTATATTTTTAATTAATCAACATGTATGCAACGAGCAGAGGACATGCGTCTGATTCCCGATCAGAACATTAAATTAGCTCAACTGTTTGTTCGAACAAGCGAACAATCAGCATAAGAATTTAACCAGCAAAAATAAGACGAGAGGGTGAAGCTGAATGCGCGGAATTTTGACATTAAAACAGGTGCACGCGGTCTTTCTTAATTTTATCACAGAATTTACATCTGGCAGTGAATGAGGGAAAGCTGGGAAGAATGTTGCTCGGCGCACATTGACAAAAAGAGCAGCTCAGCGATATTATACACATTAATATCCACGGCAGCGAGCGGAGCGTTCAAATTATTAAAATATTATCTCTCGCTCGCTGCGCGGCTAGCTGCGCGGCTGCTCTCGCTCTCTCGCTCGCTCATGAGCCGAGAGAGGGAATCAGATGAAAATTATGCGCTCCGGGCTGATTCCTTTCTTCTACAGCATCCAGCAATGATTTTACATGGTCCCAGTTTATATCTGGCTCGCTCTTTACCCTGCATTCCTGTCGCGCATACCCGCCGCCGAGAATTTTTCCTCAGAGCAAGAGACACATTCGCTGCTGCTGGGAGAGAGACAACGACGACCAAGTTTTGCAAAATACCTTGCTGCTGCTATAAGTTAGTTAGTTAGTTCCTAGCTCGCGGATGAGGGGGAATACGCGCGCGCTTGTCACAACGCATTCTTCGCCGAGCAGTCGGAAAATAACTCACCTCCTTAATTTATGTCGCAGACTTTACTTTGCTGCTCGCGTAACAGTAAAAATTGACCAATGCGTGCAGTTAAAATTTTATTAAATCCGTTTCTAGCAAAGTGTCCTGAATTCTGCCCGTCTGCCATGCGGGGAAATTTATTTTTGACATTTTTATCATCTACCAAATTTAATACCGTTTTAATTACCAGCAACTACAATGAAAAAAAAAGAAGTTTGTGCAACTGCGGCCAAAGCTATTAAAGCGTTGAAGAGCAATGCTAAAAATTACGAGAAGAAAAGATTTTACCTTTCATCTCCTGGAAGGACATGGGTAATGACGATAAAATCAGATACAACGTTAACTTGTCAGTGCCACGGAGGTGTTTAAGAATTTTTAGTTCAAAGGAGGATTAAAACTAGCTCTTGAATATCAAGGTTTTTGAATAAATCTTAGTTAAGTATGTGAAGTGTGATAGTTGATGTTATAAAGGCACCATTTGAGCTTTAAACGGTTTCAAAAATAATAATGAAAATCTGATTCAATATTTAGAACTGATTGCAACAAATGAGATTAATTTTTCCCTGTTAATTATTGTACACATAACACGACGGGCCTGCAAAAATGAGGCTGAGTTGGGTAATGGCACCTAGACAAATTAAATTAGCCAAAGTCGTCTTCGAAGGAGGGTTCAGGACACCGATCCTCACTGCATTCTTTGTCCCACGTAGCCATCATCCACCAGGAGTCGCGAAGCCTGCTCGACTGATCAGGATGATGGGCAAGAACTTCGACGTCAGTTTGGACTGGTTTTCTTAAAATTGACTTGAGATAGAAGCGTGGAAAACCTTGGCGTTAGCCAAGGTTTTACGCTCTATCCACGCTGGCCCCCAGCAGCTTGTCAGGGAGATTTGGCGCTGGAGCTCGATTTCACTCCCCTGGCCGGTCTTCTTTGCAAGATGAAGAGCTACCCTTATCCGATAATTAATTCCTTATCTTCAGGAGTGCAGGCTGTCGTTCGTTCGATGGAGCATGGAGGGCACGGCGGAGTCGACTCTGAGTCGTCCGAAGCTGAGATCCCTCGATAGTTGTTGCGGTGGTCGGTTTCTTGGATGAAGAGCTGCATCTCCCTGCTAAAGAGGACTTTTGACTCTATTTACTGTGGAAAATTTGGTTCAAAGTGCATTTTTCTGATTTCAAAAATTTAAATTTGCAATCTATCTAATAAAATCTAACCAGATCATTTTTAAAATGACCAATGATCAAATATTTTTTCGCGGCAGTTGTTCACAGAGATAAAGTCGATGTTTCTTTTAGGATTAGTGTTCTTCCAAGCATCACGAGCAGACATGCTAGCAGTTAAATATTGAACATGGAAGAAATCAATAATTTTTAACCTTCTTAGCCGTTAGAACATGAAACCCGGCAGTGCAAAACTTGGCTACCACTTTGAAGTGCAGAGAGAAAACATCCAGTACTCAGATTAGCTCGCAAAAAAATCGAATCCGTGGATCGAGCTTACAAAAATGTAGGAAGCAAACTCACAAGTCTGTTGAGAAGCAGCACGTCAGATGGCAACGAGACAAAGATTTAATGCGTGTGCGCGCAATACATTTATACACATCGTCCGGTATTATACACACATTTTATTATTATTATCGTGAGTTTGCGGCTGGATCGCGAGATAAATAAGTAAATAAATGTGCGCTGTACGATTTACGTATGATGAATATCAATGAAGTAGAAGGGCTGATCGGCGAATATACAGCGCAGACCTGCTCGATAAACACACAATACCCGGCCGGCGATCCTTATACGATCATCATCAACGCAAATAAAGAAGCAATAAAGAACGACAAATGAGAAAACAAGAATTACTTTTCATTCCTGGAAGAGATCGCGCAGAAAAGGAGCTTTTTCTTGCGTAGCTGCGCTGCAGATCTCTCAGCCGACTTCTGAAAAAGTTGCTGCTGCTGCGCGGAGATGCTCTATCGCGCGTTTCTTCTCTTAAATCGGCTCGCGCGCGAGCAAATTTTTCGTGTCCAGCATTCACTTACCCGTTGCTCTTGCACACGCATATTCAAATAATAAATATCGCCAGTACAGTTGCATTTTATTGTTTCCTGTTCTCGCCGCACGTGGCTCGCTCGAATGTCGTGAATCTAACTGCGGATTTGTGCGCGGCGATCGGTTTCTTTTGTCTTCTGGAATTTCCTCTCTTATTCCACTAAAATTGACGGAGCAGTCGACGTCTCACGAACTGCTTTAATAGAAGTTGCACAAGCTCACAAATTACATTTTGTTGGGAAGGTCGTGGCATGAATCATGCACGGGTTACCTCGATAGAAATGTGTTGTTATGGTAACTAACATTTGGAGTCAATTTTGGGAGTCTGAGTATTTATCAAAATTTGTTTAATTTAGCTCTATTAGTGTTTGACAAAAAAAACTTGAAATGGAAGTTAATAATATATATTTTGATAATATATTAGCAGCTTTGTCAGAATAGCAACAGAACTAGCTCATTCAAATTTAGGAAAAAATTAAATGCCAATCCATTATAATAAATTAAAAATTGCAATAAAAATATGGAGTGTCATAGCTTCCTCAGGAAATTTAAAAATAGAGTTCAGTCGACAGGGTATCTAAAACTGAAGAGTTGGATTATTATGAAGAATCAATCATTTTACGTTTAAAAGTTGACAGATGAAAACTGGAATGTTCAGGGTGAGATTTTCATGAAATATCTTGACATCGATTTAAAAAGGTTTCATTTTTTTATGTATGTGGTTTTTGTATAATTGTGAGGATAAACAAATATATAAAAGTTTTCCTAGGTCATAGCGTCTGGTTTAAAATCCATGTCTCCTGGATACACTCATAATTCATTTTTGGAATTTTAATTAGTCCCACATTTTTTGACCAATTTTAATTATAAAAGTAAAGATTTCTTCATAATTTCCACTTTGAAGTCAAATGACAATTTTTTCGGAAACATCGAAAAATATGTAAATCAGTACGAATTCATTGTCTATAAAATTCGCATGCCTAGCTGTTTCATCAGCCACCTCTCCTTCTCTTTATTCCACTTCTCAGCGTGAGCAGCGTTGGATCTCTCTCTCTCTCTCTCTCTCTCTCTCTCTCTCTCTCTCTCGTGCGTAGTAGTATATTCAGAGTGTGCGAAAATGCCCATGAGAACTTGTACATGGCGCGAGACGGACGAAGATTTGCGTGGCTGTGTATACTTATTCAAAGTGGCGGGGCGACGTCAAGCAGCGGAGTGACATGCCTCGGTGGACAGTGGCTGGCCAGACAGGACAAGATGATGGAAATCAGTGCCTTCTGGAATGGGCAAAAAAGACTGGAAAAGATTGCCATTGTTTTGTTACCCGCTGAGAAGGACCTAAATCTCTTCTTCTCTCCCTCTGCTTTTCGCGAGAGCGGCCAACTGCGGCGAACAATTGGGTCAGAGGCATTTCATCACGTCTCGTCTTTATTTTTACATCTGATGATGGGAGGCTGCTTGTGCCTCTTTTTACTGTGCAAAACATTCGTTTTAAATTCCAGATAACTGGTTTATTCCGACCAACTCTTTATGCCCCTTCGCGCTGCTTGAATGTGTAAATATATACTACACGCGCAGCTATTGTTGGATAAAAACTCCTGGCAAAGCGGGATTTATTATAAATTAATTGTAAAAGTATGGAAGGCACTTTGATTGATTTTTTTAATCACTACTTCTAAAGAGAGTAAATTAGCAGGCATGTTTTGAAGAATGCCATATCTATTAATCAACTTATTTGCATACACAATGAATTTTGCTCCATGTAATTTATTTCATTTTGTAAACATAAACGTATTGCAGACTTATCAAGGAAGCTATTGGAAAAGTAGTCATTTTTTGTAGCTACAAATGAATTTATTTGTCCAACTATTTCGAAAAAAAGATTATAGAGATATGAACACAAAGAGAAAGTCAATTATATAATAAGAAAATAAGTTTAGGGAAAATTGCGTTTGGTGAGTCTCAGCTATGAAGGCGCCGCTCCATTACAAAAACAAATATTTTAGATGGAAGATGATCCAATTTCTTTAAAATTTTCAAAGAAAAATTAAAGAATCAGAAAGGGAAAAGTGGTTAAGAGTGGTTAAGGAGGTGTGCCAGTAGGACGAAAAGACGATTTTGAAAATTTTATCTTCTTGCCGGAATAACATTCATGGCAGGGGTTTCTTAGTGTCATATTAATTATGCTTGTATAACTAGAGAGCAATATGAGGATTTGAGTAAAATTAATAATGAAAAATACCCTTGAAAAAGAGTTTGAAGTTTATTCTTATAATCATAGTGTTGCAAAAATATTTATAGCAGTTTCTCAATATGAATGTATTATAGGAAACCCGATTTCACTATTTTATTGCATCAAAATTTGCGAACAAATTTTGCACAGCTTCTTCCCACAACACGCACCAATTAAATTGATAAAAGACGCTTTTAAGATAGACCGTAAAGGACTGACAGAAAAAACACGACTTTGCACACTCTAGGGTACTAATGAAAAACAGTGGGTTTGGGTTGTTAACCGCTGTGCGAGTTCATATCTAACAGTTGAAACGTAATACAGAGCTCCCGCAAAAGTGAGACTCACAGGGAGAGGTGTATGAGTGCTGAGCGAAAATTAATTATCCGCCGCCCTGGCCGACCGGCCGTGTGACAACAAATGAGCAGCAGCCACAAAGAAGAAAATTATTGCGCGAGATAAAAAAGTGAGGACACGTCACAAAAAAATGGTACAACACGAGCTGATACAAGTGGCGATGGCCCTCGCGAGCAAGACAAACAGCAGCCTCGCTCGTATCGCCGCATATCAGACAGGCTGGGTCGCGAGTAAAAAGCTACGCTTTATGCTGGCCACATCGCTCACAGCAATTCATCAGCCGCGCGCTCGCTCCAAGAGAGAGAGAGAGAGAGAGAGAGAGAGAGAGAGAGAGAGAGAGAGAGAGAGAGAGAGAGAGAGAGAGAGAGAGAGAGAGAGAGAGAGAGAGAGAGAGAGAGAGAGAGAGAAGGAGACTGTCCCACACCTTCGCCTTATTTTGCACCATCGACGCGCCCAAGGATATGCATCTAACCAGACGAGTCGCGCTTTTTTCGATTTGTGAAACGTGTCGCCACCACTTCACCGTCATTTCGTGCCTAATCGCGCATAAAACTTGAGGCTAAATTACCCAAAGAGTGCAATTATATATAACCGTACCTACCATTTATGGTATAGAGGAGAGTGCCTACATCACTATGAAAATTTCTCGCACTGTTTATCCGACAGTGAATGATACCTCATTTGGCTTGAGTTTCTCCGTATGCTAATATATTTGTTTATTTTTAGCCATGTTTCAAGATTTGCAGTGCATGATGATTTTTTAATTCATCATCATCCTTTCATTTTGATTGAGTCATTTTCTTCAGTTAATGTAATCTGCCTGGTGAGATGGAAGTTTGTCAACAGCCGCTTTAGATTGAGATTTTAATGCATTTTCTTATGGGCAGTTTTTTCAAAAAAGAATCACTTTGGTTCTATTTTCAACTATTAGAATCATAAATATTAAAAATTATGAATTAAATCGCATAAGTATATTATAAACCAACAGTTTGCTTTATTTTAACATGTACTAAGAATGACTGCTTTTTTCAAGTTTGTGCCATATCATACGGGCCAGCAGAGCAGCTCTGCCACATTTTACCATGACCTTCGTTTAAGTTTTAACTATATGTATTGTGAACGAATTCACCGTAACATCTATATTTTACAATAATTACGCGTGTTGCCTTGGCTCTGTGTGTGTGGCCAGTGGAAGAATAAAATAGGAGGTGCAAAAAATGACACAATAAATCCAGCTATTCTTTTCTAACGTTGTTCATTTGACAATGACAAAATTTTGGCACCAGATGAAGGAAATTAAACATGTTGACAATTTTTGTTTACATACAAAACGGACACATGTTCCCAACGGAACTGTCAGAAAGTGAACGGTAGTCACGCACAAAGGAAAGTCTGGCGCCAATCTGCAGGCATCGCCGCGCGCCAAACAGCAACATCATACCCTGAGTCCTTATCATGCCAGGCTGCTGTCCCGCAGCCATTTCTCCAGCCTCAAACCAAAGTTCGTTGCCTGCTTGTGTATCGTGCTATTATTCGATTTTTCATTTTTTTTATTTTATGAGCAAACACATTATAGCGAAAATCCCAAACAGGTTGCTTTTAAATAAATTTGCAATGCGTCAAAAATAGTACATATAAAATGATAAAAATTTATTTTTAGGTGTATATATATTAAAATATTAAAAACAGAAATAAGTCCATAAATAAGGCGAAGTAACATTCTTGCTGGAGCATTATGTTAATATCATCGCACAAACCGTTGCGAGTCTGAAATGTAGGCTGAAGACTGAAGACTGCAATGCGATTGATGGATGAGCGCCTGCATGCATGCAAATTATGCAACTGGCACGACGTCACAGGCTGCTGTTGCAGGCAGGACGAATTGAGAGTGGAAAATAATAATAACATACATTAACTCTTCTTCTCTCTCAGAAACATTTTTGCCGCGGCGTGCAAACACGTACGTTTAAAAGCAAGCGAATGTTATTTATACGTGCCTGGCGAGTCGACGGCAACAGCAGCAGCAACAGCGGAGTCCACATTTTATTCCCAACTTCAATTTGCAGGGCCTCATTATCATTAATTCGCCGCGAATATGAAGATAATTACTCAACATGTGCGCGAGTGAGTGAGATTCGTATTATAAAAATGTGTTCCTACATTTATGCCGCGTGTGTATATTTATGTTTTACGTATATAAACTTATGTGTATAAACGCGACGACGATTTTCTTCTCACGTGTATATGATGCTAAATTCAGTGTGGAGGAACACTTGCTCGCTAACTCGGTTTCTCCTTTCTTTCCCATCGTCATCAGTAGTAAAAGGTTATGCCAGTTAAAAGCCGAGGAAAAATAAAAGGATGCGGATGAATACTTACTCACTCACACATATACAGTCGCTCTCTGAAATGGCCGTAATATAATGTAAGCTCACTCAGCAGAAGCACTGGATACCAAATAAAAAACGAGAAATAACTCGCAGAAGTTTAAGTAGCTATTAGAGGCCTGCAACAGACAAGCGTGGCCTGAAATGAACTTCAAAACTTACTTAAAAAATAAAACACTTAATCTTCAGTTTAAAAAGAAAGTTTTTTGAGTCACCTGAAAAACATCAAATTATTGGAATTAGATTCTAAAATTGTCCAACCTTGAAGTGGAAACTCCTGCGTGAACGGTTTAAATTGGAATACTAACATCAATTCAACAAAATATCATTTTGATATTATAAACAGTAAATTGAAAATAAAAATAATAAACAAATGGTTTATAAATATCGTTTTTTATGGCGAATTTTTTGCAATAATGCGATATGGTTTTATTTTTATATTATTGATAACCAGATATTTCCACTGATTATCAATGAAATTAAATTGAGAACATTAATATAATTATGCTCTTCAACTTTCTATTCTGCCTGAAATTAAAAAAATGTGCAGCAAATTAATTGGGGCTCAAAAGCCCAGCATTGCAAAAAACGAAACTGATATTTCGCGGAAGTTTTTACAATTTCTTAATTTTTTCCATTTAAAACGTGCTACTAAATTGTCAATAATAAACATTTTTTCCCGGTTGACTAAAATACGAACTCATGAAAATCAATTTTTCTACTCTAGATTACACACATATTAAAATATATAGCATTAAATAAAAACATATTATTTCCATCATGTTGAAGTACAAAATGTGCCATTTTTTCAGTAAAAAATAAACGTTGAAAATCCCAAATTGCAGAGGTTTCCTCGATCTGCTATTATATTTATCCAGTGGAGCAATTTTGCACATCACAGATTGGGTGAACCCTGAAAATAATTTAACAATAAGTTGAAAATCGTATGTTTCAGATGCAAATCATCCTTCTGAAACAGAAGACAATATTTATCCTTCCCCTCTTATCACCAAATATATTTACTGAATAAAAATGGGGACCCGCCAATTTAAATTATAGAAACGGGGAATTTGTAGGGTTCTTGACGACCTGTTCTAGACTTTGAGGTTGGCAAGGGGGCAGACGAGACACACGAGAGAGAGGGAGATGAAAACAAGAGTTTTAAATATTAACATTGCGATCATTCCTTGGTAGCGGTGACAAATTGTGGCTTGTCCGGTGGAGCAACTATCTGACAGAAGACATCACCAACAGGCTGAACACGACTGCGGACGCGGATGGACGGGCACACGGATGCAAAAGAAAAACTCGGAGAGATGCTGATGCTGTTCCGTACAACCTCATAGTCAGCAGAGTGCGAGAGCAACGCAGTAGCCGAGAGAGAGAGAGAGAGAGAGAGAGAGAGAGAGAGAGAGAGAGAGAGAGAGAGAGAGAGAGAGAGAGAGAAAGGAATAACTCACTGCGAGAGGGCCGTAAATTGGAATTAATGCCTCGACGAAGCTTGGAATTCGCCAATTGCCCGGACACGACACGGACGGGCCACGAAAGGTGAAAACGCGCGATTGATTCTCATATTTCCGTCCAAATGTACGTGTATATATTATCCACAAGGAAATTTTTCTTTTAATATTTAGGGTCGGCTACACTAAACCAATGTTTTGAGAATGCTGAATCTAACATCCTTTCCAAGGATATTGGAACAAATGTATTTTTTCAGTTAAAACCTTTGAAAAATGTTTACCCCACTTTTGATCCCTGAAATAAAATTATATTGTTTCCCAAAAACAAGACGAAGTGATTAAAATTGCCGACCCAAATTTTAGGGAATAATCGAGAGAAGAGAAGGAGAAGCAAATATTTCACATTATTTACGCCATTGGATGGGATGTGTGTGTATATATTTTATTTGAAACGCGTGTTTTGACGTTGACTTTGGTTCACATGTGAAAAGCGATTGGACTTGAGTTGTGGCCAATTCAAATGGACGCTAACGGCCTCTTGCAGCTTTATTGTTCCTTTCATTTTATTGCGCGCACAGCATTTCGAAAATATAAGCATACTTTCGCCGCTGCTTATGCAATCATGCGAATTGTCCGTTCTCTGTTTGCGAGTTTCTGTCTGCTTACTCAATGGATATGAATGCCGTTTGCCATTACGACCCTTTGTGCCAATAACGGTGTGGGAAATGGGAAAACGCTTCCAGGAAGAATGGGCTATGCGCCTCTATAACTTGTTGAAACTTATGGTTCCTCTCTCCACCGACGCACTCTTGTTTCTCAAATTTTTATGTAAAAGTCAATGTCAAGGATTTGTATCTGTTGCTAACAGTGCAATTTTTATTTGTCTATCAAAAACAGTGTTTCATTGAAAAATCATCATTGTAAAAAAATGCTTACTTTCAACATTTTATGATTTTATGGATTTTATGATTAATGAATAATTTAAATGTTTGCTCCTAATATTTTGATCAACAAATAATTATTGGCATTGCATCAGTCTTAAAATTTCAGTTCTTAACTAGTACCTTATTCCCGACATATTTTTTGTCTTTTTAATCGGTTTCTAAAATCAATACACTCATACGAGAGTTGAATAGAAAGGGGAGAAACAAACACAAGTATAAATATAAACATAAGAATGAGAACTGGAAAAATATTTGAAATAAAAGCCAAAAGTTTCCTTCTATGTGAAAAGAGCAATAGTCCTACAACCTACAATGCCAAGCAAGGCAAAAAAATATATTTTAACAGCATGACGCAAATTTCAGTACCCTGAACGATTGTGAAATTATTATTGAGAAAAGTAAAAATGACTCCTTGTCACTTTCACCCTGTTATACATTTGATCCCAAGTCGATTTCTTAGAAATACTCAGACAGCGATGCCTTTTATGAGACAACAATTATTGCATAATAGAACAGAGTGTGTTTCTCCCAATCCTAACAAAACGCTCTGCTGTCCGTCTTTGACAACTTCCAGGACAGTCCATGTTGGATTGAAGTTGAGTATAATTGACGCTTGAGGTCAAAGAACCGCTCGCTCAGAATTAGGGCTTCGAGTAGAAGCCAAAACTAGTCGAGCGGAACTATTGTTTCGAGAACAATTTCCGGTAATTCAATTCAATATGAATCAAAGGACCTCGTTAGGATTTTTTAAGATGAATATTCCAGGAGTGTTCGGCGCCAAAGCCGCCAGACTGCACCAAAAGTTAAACTGCCTTTTGACAGCGGTGGTTGCCTAGAATGGTGGTATATTTTTTTATCAAAAATGTCAAAATTTAAAAGATAGAGCGAGTTCAGAAATTGAAAAATAATCAATTCTTTTAAAAAATCAAACAGGAATTTTATCACATAAGAAAATGAAAAATATGATTTTCATGAATCTCAATTTTAAAGTCAGTTCCTCAATTCAAAGCACTATGATAACAATTTTGGTTCATATCACCTAAAATATCGCCTTCTCTCGTCGCGCTCTGAACTTTATATCTTCAGTTTTTCAAAACATAATATATATCATACGAGAAATATTTGCTTCCTATATTTGTTTGACACGCATAAAATATTAATAAATTATAGTTACAACACAAAAAATATTTCTTCAAACACTTGTTGCAAATTCATAATTGCCATAGAAAAATTGCTGCGTTAATGGTGAAAATAAGAATACAAGGCTGTCTTTGATACACATGTTTCTCTCTCTGGTTTCACTCTGGCGAAATACATAATCAACAACCTTCAGCAGCGCGAGCATGTTCATGCATGTGAGAGTGCCCTGTTCTTTTCGTTGTTCGCGGATGAAGAGATGGAAGAGAGAAATATTTATTATACACACACACACACTCGCTCGCATAACATAATAAGCTGTGCCCCTCGCTCATGTACATATATAAATTATCGTATTACATACATGTATAAGATGTGTGCTGGGCAGCAGATCTTTCGAAGATTTATGTGGTCACTTTTTGTGACTCTATGGTTGGAATTACAAATGACTTCACTTTTTATGCCCCGGCGTTTAGGAGACATCAAGAACCAGTTATTTTATAATTAATTATTGTGAAAAATATTTTTATTGCTGGGGAATTCGTGCTTTTTGTGCTGCTGTTGCTGCTGTGGGATCGAGCGACGACGCAAATAGCGGAGACCCACTCAAATTATATGAAAAAATCTGCTCTTGTTGCAGGCAGCGCGAGAGCAGGGAACAGCGAATTAAATTTATGTATTCCGCCGAGAATTGCTCTGCTTCTTTTTACCTGCAATCCTTTAAAGGTCATTTCTCCTTGTTTCCAGACGACATTCTTTGCTTTATTCGCTAAGCTCGCCGCAACTTTTACTTTTTCAGCACACGTTTTCCTCACTTCTTCCAACTTCGGGCTTTTGTCTCGTGAGCCATTAAAAACAGCTTCAGGGTTTTCGCTTCAAGTGCGTGTTTGCCACAAATTTAAATTTTAAAAAGCCAAGCTTTTGGCTAGCTTGGTTTAAAATGGTCTATGAGAAAATCGAGAAAATAAATATTATGGCTTGGCTCCAAGGAGATTAGGGAAGAATAGTTAGGTCTTTATTCATACCCATGTAGGGTAGGCAGTTGACAACAGCAAAAAATGACACACGACTCTCATATATTATGTGGGTCATTTGTGAGAGTTGGACCGAGTTGAACCCCCCAGGGTGGCTTTTGTTGTGACAGCCTATTTTCTCAATGACCATCCTTAACACTTATATATATATATATATATATATATATATATATATATATATATATATATATATATATATATATATATATATATTATTTATTTGTGCGCTTCGTGTTACAATATCCCTTTGTGGCACATCTAGTCGTTTTTCTGTGCTTGCAAATAGGCAAATTCAAATTGCGTTTCAAAATGACGAAAAAAATCATTTGAGCTTCAGATCGCTTTTAAATTTCGTAAAAATAGATTAAACTGAGGAGTGAAGCTACTATTGGAGGTATAAGTTGGTAAAAATAATATAATATTAATTTATAAGAGGCTTGAAGATAAGTGTAGGCAGCCTCTCACTTCTAAACATATGATTATTAAAAATATTAAAATATCATTTCTTAAAACGCATTAAAACCACTTGACTCTGTGAAAACAAGTCATTTAGCAATTTGTAAGGAGAGAGAATAATTATCACACGTAAATACGTACTGTGTTTTTCCTTCGAGTGTTTTTTATCTCTTAATTTGGAGCTAATTGCGTCAGGTTGGGATTAATAATGTAAAACTTTCAACCATCCAGCTGCTCCAGCACTAATTGCCCATCAGGCAGCAAACTAACAAAATATCAAATGATTAACACAGAACCCGCTGGGCCTGACCCAAAAGAGCATTTTTATATTTAACTTCTCTCTTTTTGATCCACATTTTAACGTTGAGGAAAAGTACAAACTTCTGTCAAAAATTCCCCTTTGATAACAGTAAGAGCTATACAAGCCGAGTCGATTATTGTTTAAGTGTTTAATTGATCACGATTATTAAAGGTCGTGTGTGTAGACTGGAAAAAAATATTCGAGCATTGCAGAGCCAGGGACCTCACACATTGTCCTCGCGTCATTAATATTTCACTGCTTTTGCATTTAATTTATATTGCTCTCTCGCACACGAGTCATATCGGCGCGTTGGTAATAATAACAATACAATGGGTCGAGCAGAGAGGCTGTGTGAGAACGAGTTTGAAAATGAAAATAAATGTTCCACTGCTGGGTGGTTGAGTGGAATTTAAACAATTCATTTATCACGGCCATTATTTATTGATTGCTCGCCGGCCAGCTCGACATAAATTAAACCAACCTGCCCCCAACACGTTATGAAATTAATCTCTCGCTCCGCTGCACAGTTTTCATTTCTGTCGACTGGCTAATTGCTTATGCGCAGAAATTCTCGGCCTCTCCAGTCTGCCCGGCATAAATTAGCCGCTCGAGTATATTTCAATGACATAATTAATTGAAACATGTTGCGTAATTTGTTTGCCCCGCAAGTGAGGAGGTAATTATTATTCATCAATCACGTTCAGATGCATGCGCCGTCAATATTCGGATGAGCACGAAAAGAAAGCTCTTTTCGATTTCGGATTTTCAGGGAACACGCACATACTGATTAATGAATGAGATTTTGGCGTGTTGTTATTAATTATCCTGAATAATGTGGAGCAAGCAGGAAATCAATTAATACTACAACGTTTGGTTAATTGGGTGGTCCATACATTACAAAAGGAGATAAACATGAAATTGTTAAATTAGAATTTAATAACCATTTGACAATTAATTTTATTAAAGACAAATATCCCTCGTTATAATATTTCCGCCTAAGAGCATATATTAAAAAATACGGACCACCAATCAAATTTTTAAAATTATGTTTTAATTGATTAAATTTAAAAATATTGCACGTTTTTCTTGTATCGATTTTTAACTCGTGGTTTGGCAGCTACACGAAGCCATCACAGATTTTTAACCTGGGTATTCAGCATTAATATTTGTCATTTTGTAATGGTTTGTGTTGTGCAATCGGCGCTCACACACGCATAAATATTTTAAGCGGAAATATTTTCATCCTTGCGAAGGTCGTTTCCAAGCCAGGTTGCTAAGGTCAGTCGAGCGGTTGGCTACCTGATCACAACTCGGGATGCAATAAAACCACATCTTTATTCTGGTCATAAAGTGTCACATCATCATTTGTGCCGTGTTTGGAACATGAGGTGGCTGGCCGTGTGGTCAGGAAAGTATTTGAGAAATTCGGCCGTGAATAAACTTACTGCAGGAAAAAGGTAAGTTCTTATCCCCAATATAATTTTAAGTGTAGTGCATTCAAATGGAAATATTTTAATTAACTGATTTTTTAATAAAAGGCAAATTTTGATGAGATTCTGTTTGCTTTTTAATTTAATTTTTAAAAACTCCTGAAGGACATTATTTAAATGGCGAAAAGAGTTTGTAAATTAAAACACCACGTCGTCTGCTTGCCGTGTAAACGGGCGTTTCTCAGCACATGAGTATTCATAAAGGCGGCTAATTGATGATGCCCACTACAACTGCTCGATGGGCACAAAAGCTTTTAATAAATTATCCTCGGCCAAGGCAGCGAGAGCAGTAATGCGAGATGGGATTTAGATCAGCTAATTAGGATGTTTGAATTTTGTATCTCGCTGTACTGGTTGTTATTGTTGCTTCGTGGGATTGACATCAGGATGAAAAATCGTTTAAATGCGGTATCACGCGCCGAGAGCAGCGCGCCGCGGTCGTATAACATTTAAACGAAATGGCTTTAATTGAAAAGCCACGTCCTGACAATTGAATATATAGAAAGCATCAGGCCGGCGTTTCCGTGAATGTCTCATGGGTTTTTCAAAAGCTGCATATTTTATTCAGTCGTCGTCACATAAACACTTTACCATTCAAGAGCATTTGATAATATACCCGCATATATATATTTTCCTGTCAAGTACAATTTAAGGAAGCAGGAAAATTCTGTAAATTTGTTATAAATTTTCCTTGTTTGACACACTTTAAAAGTGTCCTTATTAAGACGCGTGGGAATTTTGTCGCCAATAAGGACAGGCCATAGAGAAGGCGTTTTACTTAAGATGAAAACTTAAATGTCAATAATGTTAAAAAATGCCCAGAGAAGGCCTATATACTTCGTTGGGGTGTAAGCAATTTGTTACAGCCTTAATGAATGGTTTTTCTTGGACACTATTCTCACATTTCATAAAGATTATGGTTGCTCGCTCTTCTGGTGACCTGCTGGAGGGAACAAGAGTTAAAAATACACGAATAAATAGAATTACTCCTCATGATTACTTCAAATATTTATCACACTACATTGAAAATTGAACTGAATGAATACGTTGTGCGATGGAATTTGTATCACTTCGGATAAAATACATGAGAGCGAACAAAGGAGACGAAAAAATTTTCCAGTTCGCATGGCTCTTCTCTCGTTGGTCCTCGCAGCAGAACGACGCGCACAGCGGCGAGTAATTAAAAACTGTTGCTTTAATAGCTGAGAAAATGGTTTGGTTACACAACAAACACACCTGTGGGGAACGTGTTTTTATTTATAATGCCACCATCAGCAGGCCGAGACGAGAGGTCCGCGTGAAGGAGAGAGAACCCCACTCGCGGCGCGCAGCTAAATTAACTTGTATTTATTAAAATTAGCCGGCCACCGCTCATTTTTCTGCTGCCGTCACCGCCGCGCACATATAAAATTAATTTTATTCCAGAGCACCTCGACGGCAACACCGCTACCGGCTTCCTCCATTCCCCATTTCTGTCCCTTCATTCAAAATCCAGGAAAGAAATCGAAATCAAACAACCCGGAGACTTGAATGACTGCAGCAGCAGCTCGTCCGGCGGGCGGACACGCGCGCGCAGGACCGTCCTGGCTGCACCGGCTGGTTGGCTGGGGCCGAGAGGAATGAAGCAGCGCGCGACGGGGTGCCTCAGGTCTCGCAGGATGATGCCATCATTAAACTCAGCTGGCAACATTAAAAACTATAATAAATAACACGTCACCGCCCCACCCTGCGTTGCCGCAAAGAGAGAGAGAGAGAGAGAGAGAGAGAGAGAGAGAGAGAGAGAAAAATCGCCTTGAGCCGCGTTCGTTGGTTTGGCTCGCCGGTCGGCCAGGACCTCCGTGAAGCTGCGCGAGAGGCCCTGGCTGTTCTTCGGTGCCACATCCAGACCACGTATCCGACCCCTGACCTTCCTTTCCGACTGCATGCGCACCACCCACGCACGCTCCTCGGGGTTCTCAGCTGCGCGCACCGCGCACTATCAATTCCATCCCGCCGATTGATGATTAATTGCGAAATGCACGCCCCGGGCTGGGTTATTAGTTTATTATGTTGCGCCTGGAAAACGGTTTCGGCTCGCTTTGCTCCACAGCTTTGCGTCGTAAAATTTACCAAATCGTTTCACGCGATCCTCCGCGCACGCTTTTATGAGGAAAAACGTTCCCAATGTTCAGACACTGAGGTGAAAACAATTTTCGAACGATTGGAAAATTTCGTAGTTTTATTGATTCAAAATCTCCGTACCGGGACGTAATTAGCAGTAACTAACATGCAAATTAAAATTTTCATTTATTATTTAGCTAACTTTAAACAAAATAAAATTCCGTTCGTCAAACACACTTTTGGGATAGATATATTAAAAAAAAAATCAGTGGATATATATTTTGCTATATAAAACAAGATAATTAAATACGAGGTTTCAGTATTTAAATGTTTTTCTAAAGAATATTGTTAGTTTATCATATTTTGAAATTTTTCTCCAACACAAATATTGTATGAATCATTTAATCGCTTTGAGGATCAGGGTAACCGTTTGAGTAGCAAATTCCAACGAAAAACATGGAGAGTAAATCTGGCGCCGATTGGAATGAGTCAATCCTGTTTTCGGCAGCAATTCCACAACAAAAGTTTTATTCTATAGGGAACAAATCCAAACCATCCCTCATTGTGTGCGTTTCAATTCGGAGCAAACACTCTGCCTGTCATCTTTGGTGGTCGAAATAACAGCGCACGTTGAACTTTATATATAACAGGATACGCACGAATTCATTACAATTCTGCTATCTGTCAGACAGACAAAGACTTTGGCACCTTTCTGATATTTATGTTCGGAAATTACTTTCGAACCTCGATTGCGATATTATAAATCTCAATTCCGCCTGCTTCACGTGCTATTATCGCGCGAATGGGGCACATGCTCCACTGCGTGAAACAAATTGCTTCCCTGCAATCATTTTCCCCTAAAGCTTGAAAATATAAATTGCAGCGGACCTCGGCAGACCTTTCGGAAAATAAAGCTGTAAAGCAATTTTCTCCTCTCCCTCAGGTAGAATTCCGTGAACTTCGACTGCGAAACAAAATGGTAGAATCCAATTGCTTTTGAGACTCGTTGGTAACTCTTTTATTTGTTTTGAAGAATTGACAAAAAAGATGATAAAAAGATTTGAAAAATTTGGACAAACACAGAATTTAATTAACTCCAGTACGAGGACGTGTGAGATTTTTTAATCTTCTATTATTCACTTTTAGCCACCATTGCAGTCCTAAGATCAAAAAGCCACAAAGTGGTAAATGTAGTGCAATTTAATTTAGTGTTTTAGTTATTTGAGAGCTAACTTTTGTGATGTAAACATCAACTGAGAGCTGTGCAATGTTCTCGTTCATTAGCACCTTTGAATGATCTTGCACATCCCACACCTCCATGTCGCCTCAATAGCGTTCAAAAGGTGTGAGAATTAAAATTCCAATGAAAAATGCATCAGTGGGGGATGTTGGTGAATAAAGGCAGGTCAGATCATAAATTCCAGCGCCCCTGTGTTATTAAATTCCGGCGCGTTTAATAAGTTGTTCTAACCTAAAGGAAGCCTCCTGGTGTTTATTTATTAGCCGAGTCGCGAGGTGTGCGGGCAAGGTGTTAGTGGATTGGTTGTTTTACACCCAAGAGCCTGGGTGGTCCATAGTGGTTGGGTATAGCTCCCCTCCCAACTAATTACACGTCTTTCTCATCCAATCTTACTTCAAATAACCTGATGGCTCTATAACTCAAAATATATTTATACACTCTCTCTTCTCGCGCGCACAAGGAAATTTTTATTTTTTTCTTAATACTCACTCGGCATGCCGCCGCCACAGTTAATAAAAAATACATCCAACCGTGGAAAATTACCCGCGCCTCTTGGCTGAATAAGAAATTCCTTGTCAGGCAGCTCCATTTCCCAAACCACACACGCCATGACGAGGATTGTTTAGTTATTTATTCTGGCGACACCTCATTCAAATGCTAATTTCCTATTCGTGACATTCCCCGCGCTAGTATAGAGAAATATGGGAAATTTTTTATGTTCATCGGGATTAATCTGTCACGGCGTTCTTTTGGTTCTAGACACACGCTCGCGTTTTCCAACACCTCTCGTCGTAATATTTTTTAATAGGGTTTTCCTCTTATCAAGGCGCTGCGGTGATGATAGGAATGAACCTGAATTTACGATCGGTTAATAAATATTTATGGCGCTTGATCTACCGCATTTCTTTCTCGCTGGTCTGGATTTTCTCCGTAGTGGGACCCTAAAAAGGGTATACTCCGGTTAAATAACGCATACGCAAGTCAAATTAACATGAAATATGGCCCTTTATTGTTGTTAACACTACTGACAGTGAATTTTTTTCTTCTCCTTAATCTCTGGCAATCACAATGAATCGTAATTCTAGAGGAAAAATTAGTACACAAAGTGGCTATTGGACCAGAAACTCCGTCAAATTTCAAGTTCATTGTGACACAGTTAAAGGGCAGGAACGAGTAAATTTGGAAAAAAATACTGCAAATCATGAACATATAAAATGCCAATTCTATCAAATGATCACATCCATAGGAATACATAAGTGTACAATTACATCGATAGTCAGTTTATAATCTTAAAATTAAGTAGAATCGATCAAAGCAGAAAGTAAGTTATTGGCACTGCGTGCGTCGACATTGGCGGATTTGCTAGCACAAAAAGCGGCCTACTCATTAAAATGCACGTGTCCTAAAGCTAATGACTCGCCATTCGCACAATTTCACGCCGTTTACTCGTTCTGCTTTACGTATTTCCTCGGTGGCTCCAACAAAGATCAATCGAAAGTTATGCAACCAAATTTAGGCACGCGTGATACGACACACCAGTTGCCTATCGGCACGTGTGGAGGGATCGTTTCTCTTGGCACGTGTTGCAGGTCACGTTGCAACACCACTTGAAGCGGCAATCGCAGTTGTACACGTGTTTGATTTGCTTGGTGTCGTGTCCTCTGCCGCAGCATAGCAGGTCACACCCTCCCACCCCTGCACTGCTCACGTTGCAGACCCTCCCCTGCGTACCCAGCGAGCCAGTTCGCGGGTGGGGGTTGCAAAATTCGGGCGAATCCTCCGAGTAGACCTGAAACACAAAGAAAATCAAAGTTACATTACTTACTTGCAAAATTAAAAATTATCAGTGTTCGAAGCCACCAACAGATGGCGCCACCATCCATTCCAATTTTTTGGTACTTCAAATACAATTTCAGATCCAATCCTCCAACTGTGCATTCTTGGCACGAGTTCCCGGTACATTAAATGAAAACTTTTGCGTCAAGAATGCACAGAAGCAGGGGATTGGATCTAAAATCGTATAGTGCAATTACCCAAAAATTAAAATTTACAAGCATAAATGGGGTTCCTCGATTTTTTAAAATTGTAACTTTTTGAATTTGAATTAAATTACACTCACAATGTCCTCCCTTCCAGGCGGCTTGATGGAAGGGTCGCCGGCCGCCAAAAAACTCCTACCATCGTTAGAGGGCAGCACTTTGATCGCACCATCAAAGTGGTCCTTTAGCCGGTGACCAATGTCCCTGAATGTTGGCATTCTGCTCCAGCAGGTTCGCATTGTGCATGACCCCGACAGACCGTGGCACTTGCACTCTATTATCATGTAGTTTTTCACTGCCTGCCGAAAAATAATCCCGATTTGTTTATTCCAAACCTTTGTTATTGGTAGAGCAAATTCTCACCAGTCTTCCCGCATTGTTATTGTGCAACATAACGAGGGTTTTAATATCGCTCTGCCTGCGATAGGGCGCGTCCATCCACTCCCTGGACTTGCGGACGCCGTAGTTGATGTTGTCGCCGCACCCATTCCATCTCCACTCCGTGGCGGTGGTGCCCTCAGATTGCTTCAGAGCCTCTTTCCGCTGTTTGTTGCCCTTCCGTCCCTTGCCTTTTTGCTTGTGGACTCTGTGCTTCTGGGGGGATGTCATGCTCGCGCCGTCTTCAGTGTCTTTGTCTGGAATAAATTGTATCCAAGTGTACCACAAAACCAACGAGGGTGTACTCACATTTTAATTTACTGTCACAGCCGCAATCCATCAATGACCCAGTGGAGCACGCCCTTGTGACCGCGAAAGCTACCCCCGCAGCAGTAATTGCGTTTACAAATCCACTTTCTCTGGTGTCTGAAAACGATAAAATATAATTATCCCCGTGACTTGTTGCATTTCTGCAACGCGTACCACTCATGAGGACCAGTCTGATGCTCTTTTTGGCAGTGGTGCAATTCCAGCGGCGGTTACGGAACTGGAACTGACACTCCTTTGAACCCAACTGGGCCCCTTTCGCCAACTCCTTCAATAAGCCTGTTTCTAGGGATTTACAAAATTATTTCATTTTTTAAGGACATTATCGATTGTTATAATCTGTATTTCAGTGACAAATATTCGGTTCTTTAGGGCCATCTTCTACGAATAATAGGTTTAAAAACCCGGAATATTTTAAATTTATTTAGATTTTTAATTAAAAAATAATTTAAAATGGCAGAGTTAAATTTGCAAGGATGCATGAAGAAAAGTTTTAAAACTTTATTATTTCTAGGGGTCTCCAACGCGATATTTTTGGGCGGCTGCTGGCTGGACTGACATTTTCCCAGAAAAATTATTTCCAATTTTATGCCAAAACTTGGAAAAAATCTACAATTATTTAATGCAGGTTTCGCACTAAAATAAAAAACGAAAAATAGTTGGTTTTCAGTTAATAACCAATGGTTTGAACGTCTCATAATACAAGCCAACAGATAAAATAATTGGTTAAGCACATCCCTACCTATCTCTTTGCGGCACGTGTCTGCTACTTTCGGTCGCAATCGCTTCGTTCGGCGGCAAATTATGTGTGGGTCGGCCAACACCTGGTTACTGACAGCCCTGAAACAAAAAAAAGCAATTAAAACAATTCGGTGGATATAAACCATATTAAAAATTGAAAATATAAATTTTTTTCTTTTATTTCGACTCAGAAAATTTCCTCAAATAATAAGAACAGATCATAAGTGGTTTTATATTTTATTAGTTAAGACAACTTGCTAATATATCTAGTTCTCCTTTATGTAGTGTCGACGGCGTCATAATTCGAGCATTAAATTGATGCTGAGCGATATCGCGATTCTAGATTAAGCCCAATTGATCATGAATATTAATGAGCCTGGTAAAAATGTAATAAAATTAGCGGCCACGGTGTTGAGGCGTGGTTGGCTTCAGGGTCTGCCGGCCGATTGGAGAACGCATGGTGCCTGAGTAACGCCCCCAATCCCTCCCAAGTCGCGGTCAGGGTCTCACCGGTTGCGCAAGCTGTTCTCACAGTCTGGCCGTCTGCTGCGCCAGACACAAAGTGAGACGCGCGGCCAAGCACCTTGGCAGAAACTGTGCCCAATTACTTGCCATCAAATGTCACCATTAGAAACTGGAAATTGCCATTTAAATTAATAAAAAAACAGTTAAATGAAAACAAAATGAAAATTGTTTTGCACTGCAGTCGGATATTTAATTTGAAAAATTTGTTTAGAATTGAATAATATTTTGACCTATTCAAGAAAATTGGGGCAACGGATAAAAATTAGTTTTCAGCTGCTAAGGTACATGAACGTCTAATTATCCTGATTATTAATTGTCAATGAGCACATAAACATCAAGTTAACATGATAAAATTGTCGCTTAATGAAAATGGACATGATCCCTCTCTTATTTTCGCAAATTGGAACGCAAAATTTTCAAACAAGTTTTACTTTTGCTAAAATTCCACTTTTACCGCGAACATCTTTACGAGCGCTGATGCTGCGTTCCATATAAATCCACTCGGGTTTCGGAGGCATTTAAGGAACGCGAGCTTATTCACTCAAAATCCCGCCCCCGCGGGGGTAATTAATGGAGCCGGCTCTTTCGCACTCACTTCTTGTGTGTGTATGTGTGTTTTCAAAAATAAATTGAAGCAATTCCGCAATAAGAGTGGTTTATGGGATCACTTAAGCCGGAGACCTTGCGGCTCAGCTGTTGACAGACGCCGGCAGCCGCGCGCGTTGACAGAACCTTGCCATTCGCACGGCTCTTAATGAGCCAAGAATAACCCTCTCACGCGCGCCTTGGCCTTTAGACTGCGTGGAGTCGATGATAATAAAATTAAAGCCGTGCCCGCCGTGTCCCATTCATTTCTTGGTGGGCGCTTTTGCCAAAGGCCGCTGGACGACCAAGCATACGCCGAACATCGCGACGATTAGTTTATTATTTTGTTTACGTATGATGAGGGCTTTTAGCGTGTTCAAAGGGACTCTGCGGTAATTGACGAGTTGTTGCTCTTTAATTTTTCAAGCTGGGCTAATTTATTGCGGAAAGAGAGTTTTAAATTGTTGCGTTGTCTATGTTTAGATGAGTGCAAGTAAAAATGTACATTAAATTCAAATTCCTCATAAATGTATAAAATGGACTTTTTTCAAGTAAGAAAATGGCTCGCACTTCCAAGGCATTGATCAGATGTCTTTAAATATTATTAATGGACAATTTTTTATTTGTCTTTACTGCAAGCAAAAATCTAAATTATGCCAAAATGAGGACGAAAAACAGACTTGAATTCGGGACTAGGTCTGCTCTGCTCATAAATATTTACAAAGTCATTTTTCAATCTCTGTTTTATTACTGAAAGCAGCTCATTGGGCGTAAAATTTGTAAATGACCCTTGCGTTCTGTTTAGAGATTCAATTCCAAGAAGGACTCACTTATTATTAGTCACTATAAGCCCCTGCGTAAACATACAGTCCCACGTTTCGCAATTTTAGCTATTCCGAGGAGGAAAATTATGCAAAAGTGCAAGTTGTGATTTGTTTTCACACATGTCGCGTCCGCACGAGCCTCTGATAGATGCATGCCAGTCAAATTTCCCGCCGCGAGTAAACACCCTTCCATCAAGCGCGGCGCAATTTTCAGCTCTTTTTATTACCCTTGGTGCCCGCGCTCTGAGTCTATTCCTTCATCCGTCCATCAGTTTACGGCAACAGATCAGCCCGCCGTCGCATGATTTACGTCTCGTCGAGAGAGCAGCTCTTATGATATGGGCCGTTACAACCGCCACACGCGTGGCATTGATAAATAAACCGTCTTTTGAGGAGATGCTGAGCGGTCCAGCAGCAATAATCTCGAACTGTCTGGAACACCCCGCGGGCTCATTCACGGATCAATCGCTCCCTTTTAAACTTTTGTATTTAGACTCTGCACGTGGACCCATGAGGAAACCGCATGCCTATAGCGAAATTTCGTTGCTGATCAAATGATCGATTTCTTTGTCAATCTTAGTTGAATTTTTTTGCCAATTTTACTTGATGCATTCAAAGTGATTGTTTTTTGGTCACATTGTCAGTCAGTGATATGTATTTTATGTTTATATGCTTGCTTTTCTTTTAAATAGTCCATGAAACAAACGCAAATTATCATAAAAAGGAATTTTATTTATAAGAAGGGAAAATTAGCTAACATTTTCCAGAACATCCTATTCGACTCATGGTGATGACAATATAGCGACAAAAAAATTGTTGCAGTTGGAAATAATAATTTGGTTGATAGTCTTTTTAGATTTTAAATTAATTGAACTGCATCAGAAAACAACATATCTACATAACCTATAAAATTTTGAAAAGCATTAAAAAAATTGAACTGCTAATTAATATTGGGGTAGATACAATGCTTTTGTATATTCTTTCTCAGACCATACATTAAGTTCCGAAGGAAAATAAGAGCAAGAAAAGGCAACAATAATGCTAGCAAATTTAATGAGAAAACGAATAATTTGCTAGCATTACAACTATAGAGATTGCACTGGACCACCAATAAAAAAATAAAAAAAAAATTGCACAGGGAAGGAAAATTTACGACGGAGCAGTCTTTTAATTCAGGTGGCAGGTCATTCCACGGTTTTACCACTTTAAAGGAAAAGGCTTGCTGTTTTTTTAATTTAATAATAATACTTTTTAATTATTTTTTAATTTAAATCAAAGCTTTTTTAAGATGCCCTTAAATGCAATGAAAGAAAACCAAGAACAGAGAGTGTGGCTAGTAAGTTTGACTCACGAATTGTCAGTTTTAGATCCTCCTATTTTGTCGCAGCACACAATCACAACTCCTATAAAATCTTTTATTCTTCCTGCTTCATTTAGACCTTATTAAAAAACTTAAATGATTATAAAGGTTTTAGGACTCTTTTGCAAGATTACGAAATAAAGTTTTAACATTTCACAATGTATTTTAATATATTTAAAAACTTCAAGAGGCACAAATAAAATTTTTCTATATTGTTTTACCAAGCGATAAACTTAAATAGAAACTTGATCTACCTCCGGTTTGGGAGTCGTAAGGATTTTCTCACTCAGTGTACATTTCACATAATCCTCTTACGCCTCGGTGTTGACAGACAACCTTCCAAATTTCACCTTTCGTGGCAGCCTGTCGGTAATTACCTTTTTTGTTTTTATCTCTTTCTGAGATGCCGTGAGAAACGCGGCGATTGCACTCGATATATTTGTTCCGGCGCGAGCGAGCCTAATGAAACATTAAATAGGCAGCTGCTTTGCCTCCCTTTCCTGTCGAAGGTATCGAGAGAATTGGTGTTTGCCGTACTGCCGCCTGAAGGAAAGTGTGCTTGCTTTCCGGGCAGAAACAATAGAGGGCAAGCAGTGCTTTGGTGTTTGCTCTCGCGCGCGATCGGTTCCTTTATTTCACTTAAGTATATATTCTGTCAACACGCACGAGAGTTGATATACCGCCCAAGCGCTGGTTGGCGAAGGTTAAGGACTGCTTAATGGCCCTGCGTGGAATCGAGCGTGAAATGAGTTTGGAGTAATTGCAAACATAAATCGAGGCGACGCGGCGGCCGGCAAATGCAAATGAGCACCGCGCGCGTTTTCATATCAAACTGCGCTCGGACAAAACCAGCTCCCTTTCATTGTGTGCTGGTACACATATCATCACCAGAAGAGCAAGCAAGCGCTGCTGCTGCTGCCGCCGAGCGACGCGCTCGCATCCTGCTCACTGCCGCAATTACCAGTCATTACTCGGCGTAAATTAAGTCATTAGCCGCTTCACGCGCGGGAATAAATTATTATTTCCCGATGCAATTACAATTATTACACCTGTGAGGGCTCTGAGCTTTTTGGTTTTCTGCTCTCCTGTGTGGCAACGCGGCCAGCTATAGCTGGGTCGAGAGAGTAATCATCGTTGCCTGTTCATTGCATAATGCTTCGTGTTTGATCCTCTCGAAAACGGGTCATTCTCGTGTTTTCACTGGTTCAATATTTAATGGAAAAAAATGAAAATATTAATCTCTGTGGAAAACAGAAAAATATAATTTAAAAGAACAAAGAATGGAAGAGCTGCTAACAGAAATTATAAGTATTTGCCAGGAAACCGTCAGAAGTGTCAACATGAACATAGTTAAGTCAACCTTGCAGAATTATTAAAAACTATAAAGATAAAAAATCCTCACTTTTGACGTATTTCAAACTTTCAATTAAAATCATAATTTGATAAAAAAAACTAATTAAAAATTGCAAGATTTAACTTAATCGCGTAATCAATTCATTAAGGTTGTCCTGAAAACAAAATCTGAATTTTAGCTCTGACAAAACTAATAATTTTTAAGGGAACAATATCAGACATCTTATTTGTAGGCACTGCTTTTTAAATTTAATTTTCAACAAACTTCGCCCTTTGGTTCAACATCAGCACAATATCTGGAATAGAGTAGAGTTTCCTCTTTAACACTCGCGTTGCCCGATTCAATGACTCTCTCGCGCGGTCGAAATGAATGAGCTCTAAAATCCTGCCTGTTGATGCTCACTACGCCAAAAGCGCGCGTCAATATTTAAATTACGATCCCGGGAGAAGGCTGCCACCGTCGAGCGGCGTCAAAATAGTTGTAAACTTTTAGAAAAATAATTCCCAGCGCTCTGCGGCTATGCTGTGCTGTGTTTTAAAGCATGTGTGGCGCGTCTCGCAGCGACATAAATTGGTCGATTGTTTCTCTCGTGTGGAAATTGAGCAGGACCACGTTCGGCGTTTTCAACTTGCCCGCATGACACTAACGGCCACTCAAATGAGTTTTTGGGCTCGGCTTTATTTGTTTTCAAAGTGTGCGTCTTTCACGCGGTCGCCGCATCCATTGCGGCGCGGGAGACCAGCGTTTTCTCGAATTTTTAAAACCTCAACGCGGCGCCAAACGCACGCGTTTCTAATTTTGGAGTAACGGCCAGTGACGTGTACGACACCTCATTATTCGCCAGAAATTATTGACACGCATTGTTGTTTCCAGCAGCCACCACTCTGCATGCAGCTATCTGACTCATTCAGCCCAAACGAGCTACGATCCGCATTGGACGATGCCACCATCAAATTTGGTTAAATCGATTCTCATTCTGCCTCCAAAACTATACCTAATTAATAATCAGTAAGAGATATATTTAATCTTGATATAATTAGCAATAAATTAACCAGCGTTGCTATTACAATACAATACAATGGCTACTCCCATAAGCAATAAGAATGGAAGACTAATTGGTTGAAAAATTATAGAAAAATATATTATTACACGTCCTCTTACCGTACAGCGGGTGTTTCGGCCCCGCAGGCTTTGTTGTCAGTTGTACTTAACTATTCTTTCAAGAAAACAGCTGGCTTAATTCATGAAATTGATTTAGAATTACTCTGATTGAAGGCTGAGAATGAAATATTAGAAGCGCAAAATTATTTTTTCCCTCGGTTCCGACAGTTTTATTTTTTTTACCAAAGTTTTCAAATTAATATTATTTCAAATTTGACAAAGATCAACAATTTGCCCTGTATATAATTAAAGTGGAGTTGCAACAATTTGTTAATCTTGTAAGCAATATATTACCGTCGTTGATTAGAAATTATTACAAATTTAATTTCATTCGTCGTCTCTATAATTTTATTTTCAACAGACGAGAAAGTCAAATTGTGCATTATTTTGCAATTGTGCAGTCCTCAAAGTCTAATACTGTATACATAGTGTATGCCGTGGAATAGGGTAAAGACATTTAAAAGTTTTTCCACCCTCAAACGAAACAAATCTTATACAAAGAAGAGCATTCTTTCAATAAAATTAGTGTTTTGATAAAAAATTATTCATTTGGTTAAATCATTTACAAGGAAAATGTCGATTTTAAAAATCAGAGCCACAAGAAGTGACCATGAGATCAATAGAAAGAGAAAAACAACAAGAGAAGTGTATAATTATTCAAAAACCGGCCAGCTCCTGTTGATGAGATAGTAATTCAGTTTCCCTTTCTTGCAATAACTGAATGTAACCAAAAACCAAGAAATGCCAAGTCCAAACTCACCACCAGAGTCCTGTGACCGGCGACACAAGGATGATGCAGATGACGAGCGGCCTGAGGTCCATGTCGGACGCGTTCACTGGAAGCAGCGGCCCATGCAAGTCGGTGTCGGTGGTCGTCGGTGTCCGGTGGGAAGCGTCCAGCGGCGCTCATCGGCCGACCGATCGCCTAATTTTCCGTGAATTGCGGTATGAGCGGTTGGAGCGGCCGCGCCAGCCGACCGCCAGCTCTCGAGCAGCCGCCGCGGCCCCGCGCTTTCCCCTCGCGCCTGTATATACCCCTACCTTGATTGTTCCTTCTTTGAGGCTCTCTCACTCTGCTCATGAATCTCACCTTCTCTCTCTCCCTTCTCTCTCTCTCTCTCTCTCTCTCTCTCTCTCTCTCTCTCTCTCTCTCTCTCTCTCTCTCTCTCTCTCTCTCTCTCTCTTTCTGCTCGCCGATCTCTTCTGCCTGATGATCGAGCATTGTTTTTCTCTCGGTCAGACGAATCAGCGAAAGTCAATTTGCGAGAGTGAGAGAGAGCAGGGGAGGAAAAAGTAAAGCAGATTCGCGGCTGAAATTATAAATATTTCATGTAAAAATGCAACAAAATTATCATTCATGGTTTAAAATTTTATTGATCAAAAGTTATGAATTTTTTCTTCGTAACTTTTTTTTGCTCGCGGAGCCGCGAAGAGTGGAGCGAGTGTGCTGTGTGCGTACACGTAATAAATATAAACGAAATCCATCTACTACTGTTATTTGGCGAGCGAGGAATGTAGTCTGTCCTTCCAGCAACGAGAGCTTTTGTTTCAGGTGCTGCTGTCTTTGCTGCTCTTTTAAATATTCCAGCTATGCGGCCGCCCAATAATTGCTGCGCGCTCGGTGATTTTATTCACGAGAGAGACGAGCAGTGGCTTTTCATTCTTTCATCTCGTGGCAGGTACCGAGGCCGCCGCGCTCTTTTTTGCTCTTTTCGGCCGCTTTTTGTCGCGCGCAAACGTATTCGCAGACTTGAAAACACCGAGCCTGCAGCCATAAAGCGGCAAAACGGAGCTGCAAAAATTTGCCGAAACGCTGAAAATCTGGGATTCCTCCTCGAAAGGCGCATTTTTTCACAATAAGGAAATATTAAGATGTCAACCGGCTCGCCTTAATGTGCGTCTGTGAATTTGAAAGGTCGCCAAATTCGTCAAAATACTGTATGGGAAGCGAGCTCGTTAAAGAACTAAAAACGTTTCAAACGTCCTCAGAAAAATGTTTCAAATATTTCCTGTTTTCCAGCTTTTTGTATTTTTTTAGCTTCCCGGTCTGGAAGTGCAAGTGCTTGAAAACGAATTACGCTTGTGTATTAATTTGAGGCAATAAAACTCGTCCAATCTCGCGGCCGGCTTACAAAGTATAAGTAAAGCAACAAGTTGCTCGCAGCTAACCAATTTTCGGGCCACGCAGACATAAAGCATATGGACATTACTCATGGATTTAAAAAGTAGACTTTCAATCGTCAATTAATTTCGCGGCGAGCACTTTGGGCAGTAATATGGTTTTAAAAGCATCGCGGCCGTCGAAAATTCAGCAACTGGACAGCAGCAAATAAATTCACTGCTGGCAATGGCAAAGTGAAAAGCCACGGCTAGCCACGAAAATACATATAAAAAGGCAGGCTCACACGAGTGAATTTATATTTATGTGTGCGAGCGAGCGCTTCATATGCATTAAGCTTCCTGCGTGGATTAGGCTGCTTTTAAGAAGCGGCGGGCGAAAGAGCGAGTTGCGCGCATTATCATTTTGGCAAGGTTGATTGAGGTGAAAAAAGGTTTTACTGCTCGGCTATAAAGTATATTTCGCCTGTCCTTTTATCAAACACTTAAAAGTCCATGCATTATGTTGTCTGGCGATGCGAGCCGGCGAGACGCACAGCGATCCTTGAATTTGTCAGCGCGTCTGCTGCTCTCTCATGGGACCGTGCCATTTATTCACATCGGCCGACGCACAATCGTCCGCAAAACAAGCGGCAGCAACGGCAACACACCAGCTTGCCCCGACACCGGTGATACATTGCAGATGTGTGCTCTTGGGAGGTGCAAAAAAGCGAGCACTCCGCAGCCAGTCGAGAGCCGATTTGTAGCTCGTGCTATTTTTTCATTGCTCGAATCCTATAATTCCTATCAACGTGTTTTCCTTAGCTGTTCTCTTTACCTTTCCCGTGCACTTTCTTGCTTTATTTAAATTTCAATCCAATTTAAGTTATTGGTATTTATTAAGATATTAATAAATCACTTACACAATACATCAATCAAATCTCATCTTTTAATTTAAATTACAATCTACATAACATACAATGCTTATTAAGTTCGGTTGAAAAAACCAACTATGACCCTTGTGGAGGACTCTGATGTTTCATCAGTAATATACATACATAATAAAAATTTAACAGTTGGAAACAAAAGTTTGACAATAATGTAATTAAGTTAAGAAAAGGATCTTTGAAATTCCTTATTTTCCTCTTTTACAATATACATATTGCATTAAATTTCCAAAATGTTCAAATGTTTTTTAATTCAATCATATCGTTTGTAATAATGTGTAATACCCATTTATTGTAACACAAACTAATAGATTGTTGGTTACGTAATCCAATAAAAAATTATCAAAGCAGATGTTTCTAACTAGTTTAGTGTGTTTTTTCTGTTCTTTTGCAATGCAGCATTTCTAGCATTTAAGAATTTAAGGTTTGATCATAGAAATCAGTACAACTATACATACATATATATACACATTGCCATTAGAATTTCAAAATTAAAATTAAAATATCGAAATTATAGCATAGAAAATAAAATTGTATCAAAGCCTTTTGCAGTTGCCTGATCGATAAGTAAATATTGTCGTCTCACATTAGTATTTTTTTTAGGCAAAGCCAAGACCAAATCGGCAAATCTAATTTTGTATTTTTTTTCTTTTTATGATGGACCACCCATATTTGCGTCCCGTGGATAAAACTGGTATCTTTTAAGTCTTTCTCGTCCTGGTCCTTTTATATTTACGCCTTATAATTATACTTCCATCCTGGTATCAGCAGAGAGATTCCGTGCGTCTGCTTAGTGCAGTAAAAAACTGCTGAGCGTACTCAATGAAGATGTCTCTTTTTAAAAGCTACTGCTGGCAATGCGGTTAAAATGAGCAGAAACGCGGAGAATGAGGAGGCAGCCGAGCGGCAGCTCAAATTTTCCCATGTCAATATCAGCGTGTTGATCGTTGGAAATGGTAGATCGAATCGCTCGTTTTTAAGTGTGATGGCAAAAAATAATATATCAGGACGGCGCTAATAAATATAAATACCTGATGGGGCTAGCTGGGCCGCGGCCGCGCGGAGTAGAGCAGTGAAGGGGAGATAAAAAGCAGGCAGGCATCTCGGATCATTCACCACGCGGCAACGGCAGGAGCGCGGACCTGGAATAATGTAATATTTTACGATGAAAAATGCGCAGCCGTATTTAAGTCACTTCATATTTCATTTGGCTGCTTTTATGAGCGAGCACTTGCGGACAGGCCGGCCGGCCAATGAATCACCACCACACCTAGATTTTTTAATCGAATGACACGCTTGTATGGTTTTATGCAAATGAAGTGACATTTTATTTCTCCCATCCTTCAGCAGGTTATATAAATTTCATTTAGTAGTCATGCTGACAAATTAACACTAATTTAATATCCCCAGTGACAGCGCCACTTGTTCCACCGGGGATTTAAAAGTTCTCAGCAGCCCGTGAGAGAGACTAATCACCGCCGACTGACCGATCCGGTGCTGTTTGTTATTTGTCGCTCATCTGCATAATCTCGATGGGTTCACTGTAGCGAAGTCATTCAGAGAAATTTGTTGCAGCAATGTGCGCATTAAAACCATTGACAGATCGTCGTTTGAAACACGTCAAAGGAATTGGTCCGCCGGCCATTTCCTCACGTTTTTTAACGTTGACAAAAATGCAAAATGAAGTCGATATTAAATAAAAAAGGATTTAAATATGCTGAATGATAAACAAAAATTTCTTTCTGTATAGCCCTTTTTTAATTGTTTTTTTATAAAAAATGTATAATTTAAACAAGTAATATAGGAGAAACAAACAAGATCTCTAAATGTATTATAGATATTTTAATTTTAATTTATCTTTACTTTTCAATCGGACCTGACAAACTTTAAAATTCAAGCTGTGACATATATGCAACCTCTAGAGTTGCTGTGCACAGCGGATTGCATACACATTTCATTTGTGGCATTGAAATCGAAAGTAGTTGAGTATAGCGATGATTCCCCGGCAAACAACTGTCTAGGACTCCGCACTTTCAAGGTCGAAGATGGAAGGCTATAAAAAATTATTGATCTCGGTTCTCATCAATAGCCGAGAAAATCGCGTGGAACGACATCGTGAGACACTCACAATCTCTTTAATACATAGAAGCTGTTTTACTTCTCCCACAAAACTGCCGATCTCGGGTGCTGAAAGGCAGTTAGCTATGAAAGCTGCCTTTTACACGGAGAAATGAGTTAAGTGGTGCTCGGCTCGGTCGTAAGTACCAAAAGAAATCATCGGCGGAATAACATAATACATATAATGCCATGCGATGAGTGTTATCAGGGCATCTGACTGGAAGGTAGGCAACGCCAGGTCTCGCTTGGCAGAAGAGCAGGTTTTGGTGGCATTCCATTGACCCATCTGGAGGAGCATCAACATGACGATCAGCAGCAGCACACGCGGATGACTATGAGTACCGTGGGAAAAGGCACCTGCCCACTCAAAACAAACGGCCAATACACCTATCTCTGAGGGAAATAAATGTGACTCTCTGGCCGCGGGTTGCGTTGATGCACGTTCCATATAGGGTGGACCACTCAGCCTGGTCCAGCCTTGGGTGCTGAGAATACCGTTGAGTCGAAGATTGCGATTTGTTGAGCAAACGGACTTTCGCAGCCTCTATATTAACCAGCACTTAAAATTAGAAGACGTTAGTTTTCAACATTATTTATTTAATTATTATTTTTTCCTGAGAAGTCACAGATGACACATCTTGAGAAGGTTGCAGTAAAAAAACTGGAAAAATAGCTTACTAAAATATACTCAGGTAGTGATATAAAAAATTAGCAAATAATCATGTTGTCCAAATCTTGCGAGTGATTTTTGGACCACCCTGTACACGGTGGGCATATAGCCTCAATTTCTACGTGTGTCTGCATATAATTCACGAGTTGCTACTGTTGAGAAAATAATGTGAGTGTATGCAACGCGAGGGCAGGCCGTAAATCCAGTGCCAATGCGATTTTTACAGATCATTCCTGACATTCCGCAGCATTCCACTCGCAAGCGGCAGCACACAATGCGAAAAGTGCTTTATAATTCATTGTTCTTCTCGTGCGACGCGACGTGCTGCGTGTATCATAGACCAGTGGCCGACCGGTCGTTTGTTTTATTAGGATAATTATCGTGGTTTCCCAAGTGCTCCGCGAGTATTTTTATGGGGAAAGAATAGGCCGGGGTACTGAAAAAAGGAGACGCAAAATCCGCAAGATTTATTTGCACTTTCTGAGAAACGCACAATATTAAATATATATAAGAAGCTAAGCGTGTACCTTTTAGAAGGATAACTGATGTTATTTTTTTGCTATAAAGATATCTATGCCTTAAGATTAAATTGGAAATAAGTATCTTAACTTTGAATACAAAGAAAATAAATATGTACAGTAAAAAACGTGATAATTATTTATGCTTGCATCCTATCGAAAACCTTTTTTAAACTTATCTTTTATTCAGGTTTTAAATAATTTGTTACATTTTTAAATTTAATTATTTATTCCATGTGCATTTATTTGTAGACGATAGTGTTTAAGCTTGATATAATGAATGTTATGCCTTTTATATATTTACTTTTTCATTAAATCTGTTGAGAAACATAATAAAACATTTGGCATGCCCAGGAACATAATCGTATTAAAACGTTCCATAGCTCCAAAACATGTCAAATTCTACAACTAAACACCTTTTCTTCCTTCGCGGCGCCATAGTAATTGTTGTTTTGTGCCACACAATGTCGTGAAACTGCTCGCCTGTTGTGCCCACCCATGGCGTCTGTCCGCGTTAGAGCAAATCTCTAAAATTGAGATGCACATCGGCGGGTGCAAGCACTGCATTCATTTCAGAGTGGTGGTAAACGCGTCTCCCACACAATGCAAATTGATTTAGTAGACAAAATCAATCGTCAGGTAATTTGCAGCTTGTGGCGGCGGCATTTGCGTCTCGTCCGAGAGGAATCTTCGCAGCAGCCACCTTGCGTGTCGGCTGAGATCAAGGTGAATTTCGGGCGAGGAGGGGGATAATAGCCCGCAGGAGGTCCAAAGGTAGCACCGCGCCGAGAGCTTACTGACTCACACACACTCACACAGCTGAAAGGAGGCCGAGTGCAAGACACTCGCCTCTGTGTACAACTTTTATTGCTTATATCTTAATATTCAGCATTTCGGCGGCAGCAGAAGCTTGGAAATAACTATTTATGTTGATGAGCTTCTAAATTTGTTTGTTCACCCTAAAGCTTGTCTTAACTATGAATCAACTATTTCGCGTGTTGCTAACAAAGAAAAATTATGTGGCGCGGAACTATAGACACCCAATGACTTACTTCAAAACATACAAACGATGTTGTCGTGCAAAGTAGCTGCTAATAAGTCACGTGCTTACAAATCCAAAATTTATTTGAGTAAATTTGATAAACAACGATGAAAAAAATCAATATTTTACCTCATTACGTGCTTTGCCAATTCGCCATTTTTGCAACTTACTATTCAACGTTACAAAATAAAATAAAGGAAAAACTTTACATCACGGAGCATTTAGAAAACAAATTATACATAAATACGTGAACTGGAGAAGGTTTCAGTGCCAGCCATTTATATTGAAAGGACGAAAAACAAGTACAAATTTACCCTCAACAGACGTGAGAGTTGCACCCTCAACATCTGGGTGTCATTTCACGCTCACCGGGGGTAGGTGACCCCTACACGACTGATTGTGAGACAAATCACTCGAGGCGACAATTATCGTTTTAAAGACACAATATGACGACGCAAGGCGACCCTCTAACTAGTCTAGATCTTTACAGATCTCTAGACCATTAGCGCTAACAGATAAAAATACTAAATTTCGACTCATAAATAGGCCATAAACGAGTAACATCAATTTTTTCTTTTTATATTTGATAATTTAACTTAAAAAAGAAAGTACGTCGAATCGACCTTATTCCCGATTTACTTGAAAAGACGAACATTGAGGGAAGATTACCTGTCTATTATATAAAATTGATTAGGGAATAAGGATTTCATGAGGACTGTATTCAGACCAAATTTTAGGCAAACACTTTTGTACCTAAAAAATTCCAAAATCATTGAAATCAGTGCTGATGCAATAAAGAGGGCCCACAAACAAATTTTCTCAACCATGAAAATCCCTTACTAATAATTGAAAATTTATTTAATCATTTTTAAAGGCAGAGAAAATGACTTTACCTGTAAATCATGACACCCATGTTCAAATCCATTCAGGACCTCAGTGAAAAATACCCCACACAGTCAATTCATTCTTCATCGCATAAAACTGTCCACATGAAAAGAAGACCTACAATTATTGGACAAGCAGAATACCTATCTCCGCCACAAAAGCAGCATTCAACCTAATTTCCGACCATTCTGTAAAAAATTACAGGTTCTCAGCGGCAGAAGACGCAATAATTCACGCGCGGCACAATGGCCAATTAGGCACAAATAATATCACACGGTCCATTCACTATCAGCAGAGTTGGTCGACCGACGGACGCGGACGCACACGGACCGACCTGAGCGGCGGCTGGTAAAGGTGTTGGTAAATAATTAGAGAACACACACACGTTCTCGCGAGGACCGCATCTGCCGCAGCCTGTGGCACGCGGTGTGGCTCACACACACGCACAAGAGGTGTGAAAGAAGTGCCTCTTTTCTTCTTCCTCTCTTTTCTTATTCAATCTCCGCTCTTCAACCTCGCCGTTGGGCACTTCAGTGGCGAAACGTTAGCAATCGCCAACAACAGAAAATATCACAAAATCATTGTTGAAAAATACAACAGCCCCATTTTAAGCAACACTCATTTGAACAAATAAAATGTCTTGTAACTTTTATTCTTGTTTTTAAACTAACTCTCAATTTTTCTCTCTGTCAACTATATATTTAATTAGTGACAAAAAACAATAATTAAAATTTTAAAAAAACTTTTATACTCAAATCTAATGACTTTTGATTGCTGCATGTGGAAACTTAAAAGTTACTTCAATAACAACAAATAATTATTAAAAACTATAAATTTTTAAATTTTTTATAATTATTTGTTGTTTAAATTGTTTCAATCGCAGAAACCGCTTATCCACTTTGAGATGTGTGATAGGAAAATTTGAATCGTGATCTAGACTTCTTTCCATAATTTCCTTGCGGATAAATATTGAGATTTTATGTTCCTGTTGAAAAATTGTTCTCTTAAAAATCGTGTGAAGCGGCGCTTTTCAAGTAAAAGTAAAAATGGCTCAATTAGGCTGGTGCAATTCTTCTGAACACGCCACTGAATCCGCATTTTAACGGGCATAGATACATAAATATATGATGTACGGGACGCGCGGTGTGTGTGCATGTAAAAGCCACACACAAACTCACGGTGAATAGCGTTTCTCTCGGCAGCCAGGTCGGCTCGGCGGTCTGCCTTTTACCTGCTGGCCGGGCGTGAGAAAATGACTCAATTCCCTTTTGTCGGCGCTATCTGACGTGTCAAAAAGCAGCCGCTCAGCCGATCCCAAAAGAGCCGCGCGTGTAATAATAATAATTCTTATTTCAGAGCGCGCCCTGAGCGATCGAACGCGAGCAAAAGTTAATTGGAGCCCGCACATCGCATCTCTATTTAGAGGAGACCAAAAAGACAATGCCCCTCTCCCCATCCAGTTTTTAAAATTAAGCAAAGAGTGAGTCCAGTAAAAAATGCTATATTCGATGGATTTTAATAAATAATTATGTTTTTTGGTTTCTCAACATTAATCTCATTATAAACACATTTTAGTGCTCTAAAGCAGAGTTGTACCTTATACTTAATGTTTAACCATTGTGAGCTTTCCAGAGAGTTAAAAAGCGCAGATTTACTCTCCCTTCTCTTTTTCTCGAGAGATTAAATAGAGGTGCCATCTGTGTTTATAGTTCTTCAACAGTTTCGTACCGAAACATTACACATTTATAGGAAACCAAGAACGGAAAGATATTTGCATGAAGAATAATGCTTCATTTGTAAGGATTTCTTTCGTTGACTGTAATAAGAACAATTTAACCCTGTCTCAAGCAGCTGAAGCAAAAACGAGTAGTGAACGTTGATATCCAGAACTTTTCTGTTGTAAAATTTAAGTGTTTAATAAAAATGCTTCATTCATAAATTGATATGAATTTATTTTGTCATGCTAGAAGCTTGAAGTGTTACACCCCTAAAGTAAAAAGATTATGGGATAAAACATTTCCAGCGATTTTAATTTTTAAAATTGCACAAGTTGAAAAGAAGATAAGCTTGCTGATTGAGGTATCAATTTATGATAAAGATGCGGTTGATATTTTATGAAAAAAGGGTAAAACACAGTTTGTGACATACTCGACCTTAAATGAAATGAAGTAAATCATAATCACTGCACGCATGCATCAATCAAAAGAATAGCTCGATTTTTGGCTCCCTAAAATGAAGCTTATTCTCCTAGACAGTTTTGTTTCCCGGAAGTTTTACATTTTCTGGAGGATGCACCTTTTGTATTTTAGCAGTTTTTTCTTCATCACTTTGATTCAATGAAAACACCAAGTTGGCAGCAGCCTTACTTTTATTGAAGTTTGGAATAAAAAAACCTGTGATTCTAAGTTGGAAAAATAAATGTTTTTATTTAATTTTACAAATGTGATTCGCACAAATAACGCATAAACCAGTAACATGGCACGTCATCCCATTTCCAATTGTTAGTCATGTCTACTAAGACGCAATTGTCATCCCCATTGTGTCCATTGTCTGGCTGAGTTTCGTTCCAGTTCAAGTAAGGCCCGAACTCCATTCCTGTAGAATCCCAATAAAATGTATCCGATCTTCCCAAATCAGTACCAGAAGTCCAGAAGGACGGGCCGTAACTCTTGAAATTATCTATAGGAAAAAGTTATTTTTTACATCAAATACCATTTTGGAACTTAAAATATTTACTCAAAAAGGCTTCGATTGCTGCACCTTCTTCTATAGTTTCGATGCTGACCAATTCCATTCCACGAGACTCGCAAGAGTACTTAGCTAAATGCCACTCTGCCTAAATTTTAGGTTTCATTACTATAAGCTTATAATTTATTTCGATTGGTTATATTTACAATATCAGAAGACATCCAGTAATTGCTATTTTCAAAAGAAAAATCCCAATCATATACAGTTTTGATTTCCAGCGTTTCTATAGATAAAGAAAATAGTGTTATAAAATTAATAAATGAAAATTAAAACACACACCTAGATCATCTGCCACTGTAACTTCCTAAAAGAGTTAGTAATGCATTAATTGAACAATAACATGATCGAATATTGATTGTACCTGAACTACAGTAACTTCCTCACAAATGAATCTTAGAACTTGAGATGAGCATTCAATGTCGTACCAAGTAAAATTGTCAGCATGATTCATTATTAAACACTCCAAATCTCTCTCATTCTGTTCGTCAGGTTGGCCTGTTCCCCAGTTTACGTATGGTCCGAAGAAATGTCCAGTGCCGTCCCAATAAAAGTAATTTTGGGCACCTCTAATGAAATATTGAAATTGGTCGTTTCCAGATATCCAGAATGATTCCTCGTAATCAGCTGTAGAGAGACGCAATTTGCATGAAATTTTCAATTCACCATGTCTTGATTACTGAGAGCTTGTAAAATGGCATCGTTTTCTTCTTCCGATTCTATGCTGACAAGTTCCATTCCTTTAATTGCGCACTCTTGCTTCGCCGTAAACCAGTCAAACTGTGATTTTTGCGGGGAAAAAACTGTTCAAATAAGCCACCTTTCGTACAGCACTAAAATACCTTAAGTTTTGATATTTCATAAGTCCTATTTTGGAAGACAAATCTGCCATTTCCTTAAAATAATATAAACTTTTTAGAATGGTATTAAAAAACCAGAATAAGCCTTACCGATTTCGAGCATTTCAGTTTCATACGTTTCATAAAAAGCTGTCTGTATAAAATATCTTGAATTATTCACTGATGCAAAAGCAAATTACTTAGTACTTCATCAGAAGTTGGACGAAGTTCACAGATGTATCTTGCGTACTGTTGGCAAATTACGTCTCCCCATGATCCACTTAAAGTGTCAAACGCAGTGCAATGTTCATCTACGCCACTGTTTGGTTCACCTTCATTCCAGTTAAGGTACGGTCCTAAATATTCCCCGGTAGAATCCCAATAATAACCACCTTCACTTCCTAGGTCTGATCCAGACATCCAGAAGAAGCGGTATACATCCGCAAAATTTCCTAATTATATTTTGAAATTGATATTTATATGTAATTTGTTTTGAATATTTTACCGATGTTTGCCAATATTGCTTGGTTTTCCTCCTCAGATTCAATTGAAAGCAATTTCATTCCTCGTGCTTTGCAGTCATATTTCGCTCTCCACCAATCCAACTGAAAAATAGAAAATTCAATTAATTGATAAAGCACAATGTGTTAGATCAAAATTATCACCGTGAGAGGTGCGATCTCGTATATAGTGCCATCGAAAGTAAACCTCTTTCCTCTTTCTTCCTCTAAAACATAAAAAAATATATCCGAATGCAAAAAACGTGTTATAATCTCACCAGTTATAGCGTCATCGTCCTTTTGATGAGTTTCCTATATTGGAAATAGATATCATCATTGTAATAATTTTGAAAAATCGCTCAAATTTAGCAATTATTACAGCTGTAATTTTTCCTTCGCAAATATAGCGATGGGGGCTCGTGCCGTCGCAAGGAACGTCAACCCACTGGTAGCCCTCCGTGTATTCCAGCACAACACAAGATTCCTTGTTCCCATCAGAGCCACCTGGATAACTTGACGCCCAGTTAACGTATGGACCATGTGCAGAGCCAGTGCCGTCCCAGTAATAGAAATCATCTATGAAATCCCTCTGAACCAATATTGGAAGTGTGGCCGATATCCAAAACGATTCAGAGTATCCACCTAATTATTTTTAATGGAAATTAATACTTTGAGAATGATTATTGTGTTTAGCTATTATTACACAATTCAGCATAGCTTCCGAAAATTCGAATGTAATCTCGTTCAATGAGTATTTTTAAATGAATTTCTCCTAAGCATTAACAAAAATTGAAACTAAGATTATGTTGTGATTATTGAAGTGATATGACCTTTAAGAATTTGAACTAACAACCTCAGCGTATTTACGGATTTGTTAAGGAGGCAAAGACTGCCTTTGCACTGTTAAAATTTTAGCGCTCATTAGCAAGCCATAATGAATTAATATTTCATTGTGCATCAAATATATATTTTTATAATTTACTAAGCAAGAATTAGCAAGTATTTAAGCAGCAGAAAAAATAATTTTGATGCATATGATTGCCGCAATATTGAAAATTGAATTCATAATTTGCGAGTAGAGGGGGCGAAGCAACACAAAGAGCATCACCGGAATTGAACAGTCAAAAGGCATATATTTAAAGCTATGTTATTTTTAACACGAAAAATACTTACTTAATTCAGCTAAAATTGCGACATTCTCTTCAGCCGATTCGATGCTGACTAACTTCTTCCCTTCTAATTCGCATAACAGTTTTGAGGTGTACCAATCAAACTACAAGGTTGTAAACATTCACTCGTTTTTTCAACGTGAAAATAAAAATAGCATACCTTCAGGCCGGATATATCGTACGTACTGTTGCCAAAAGTGAAGCTTTTACCTTAAATAATAAAAATAATTAATAAAATCGATTTAACGTTCCTAAAATTCCGTACCTCCTTTCACAGGCAATATGGCTAGCTGAAATTTTCAATTTTAGATCAAGGTTGGTGTTTATACATTTTTTAAATATGCTTTGCATGTGATTTTACCTATAAAATTTGATTATTTTGTAATGAGAAAATGTGAAAGGCATAAGGTTATAACTGCCACAATACCGATTTAACCGCTCGTGTATTATGTAGGCGCATTATTTACTTAAAACTTTTAAAGGTCATCAGAATGGTCACAAAGTTGCCGTTAAAAAAAACAATAAGATTTTTTAATGCAATTGCACTCAAACTCTGTTAGATCTAAAAAATCAATTTATTTGATTACTTACTTCATCTCCTTTAATGTGATGAAACTCAGTGCACAGGAGCACGAGTAACGATAGCGTGGTTCGCAACCACATGATCGCAAGTCCAAATGTGCATATCAATCTTGCACAGTGCCTTCATTTATATCACAAATTAGTGATACACATAGATAACTCAATTTAATGTTCAAGAAGTTTGCAAAACACTTCATTTCGTTAAGCTTTCACGCATTTGCTTTTTATCAAGTACTATAAATGATAATTTTTCTTGCTCTTATCGCTTACAAAAATACATATAATTAAATAGTCTATGCTTACTGATCCTAGCAAAGAAGTGCAAAATTATTTCTTTATTGCTTCTAAACGTGGGAAAATCCTTTGAGACGCTACGGATGGCTTGAATATTTCTTAGTCAAATTTTTGCTGCCGAGTATTTGGCTACTAAATTATTAATCAGACCAGGACTGAGTCTTTTCGGTCGGTGCCTTAATTTGTAATGCAGAGCAGAAGGCAGTTACCAAAAATATATTGCCAGTCAATATGCAGCACAATGAACCGCTGTTCGAGCATAGTTCGTGGCTCAAGAAGTCAAAATTCTCCGTGTGCACTCAACTGTAATGTGTCAGATCCACATTCATTATCGTCAAAATCAATCGAAAAAGCGGAATCCAATCGTTTGACGTGCAAAAACCTTATCATGACTGCAATTTCTTGAGTATTAAATGAAAGGATACTCAAGAGTATTCTGGGAACAACAATCCTCGTAAAAGCGTATTGATAAACTAACACGACTTGCTTACGTGATATTCATTTTATGGAGTAGAATTTTTGTTTCAAAATTCGTGGTAGTCATAAAAAATTAAATGATATCTTTTCATGTTTTATATTAGTATCAAAACTATAATTCATAATGCACAACATCAAGCCGAGTTTATTGCCTTATTTGTATTAAGAAATTTCATGAATAAAAGATTTAACAAAATTTGGAGTCTGCTCATAAAAACAATTCCTGCTATTGAATCAAAGTCCCTAAAAAAATAATTGAGATAATTCTAACCCACTTTAACGTATATCTGATTATAAACACTTGAGCAGTTTGATGTGTGCGGTGGAAAACCATTTTAATAATTTCTACTAAGCCAACAACAACTATTCCTTAATATTAGTGCCATGCCATGCTATCAGCAAAGATATGCGTATGACTATAACATTGTATAGTTACTGCTGATTCTTAATATGAAGTCTTTTACGTGTCGTGGACTGCATAGTGGGGGCTGTGCATCAACAAGATTAGCTTTTTGTTAGCCGTAAAATGGTATGGCACTAGATGTCTTCACCGGCTGACAAAATTTTAAAAGTAAAGTTTAATAGTGCTTAACGACCCAAAGGGCCAGAGACCATTTTTTCTCTGGCACTTCTCGATTTCTTGACAATTAAATGAATAACATGACCTTCCTTGTTGAATTCGGAGTTATTTATGTAAACTCGACCAGTTTCGGTAAACATGGAATTTTTTATTTTTTATTTCATGAAATAGGGTGGACTAGATTCACCGAAACTGGTCGAGCTTAATTAAAATCACTATGAAATCAACGAGGGTGCAATCTTGTTTTTCATTTCCTATCAACAATCTGCGACTAACCTCAAGCGAAAATTCGGTCTCAAGGACTTATAAATTTTTTCGACTTTTCAACCGGCGGCTGAGGTGGCCGGAGCAGCTTTGCCACGGCGGCTGGCGGTTGACCATGTGACCCTAAATTTGCCGGCTGGCACGGCGCAGCGCGGCAGGTTGAGGCCTCTATGTGGCACAAATGACATTTCATTAAACGCAATCACTGATTAATTAGTGCTTAGATCAGGAAAATATTATTTATGAAATAAAGTATCGAAAATTAAATGCAGAACGATTCGTGTAAATTGATTGCATGCGCTATTTAGTCGCGGAAAAATACCTCATTTAGCGCGCACGTGTGCGCGAGTCGTCTGCGCGCGAAAGCGTCGGCGAAAACTACAATTAGGGGATGAATGCTCACTGCAAGGGTGATGAGCGCTTGCGTTTAAATCTCTGTGTGATGGGGAGCATGTCACCCCGCTGCGGCACTGAGTTTGATCAAAGAAAGAGATCAGTGATGAGGTCGGCTTAGCTCGCGATGTACAGGGTCTCGTTTCACTTGGTCAGCATTGTCCTGGGTTTGGCGTTGGCCGTCAACGTGCCCAACGCCCAGCCTTCCTTGAATTCAACATTGCCTTCAAGGTGAGCGAATCTGATTGAGGCCCTACATTAACCGAGCTGCATAAATGAAAAATATTTGAAATCAACTAAGAAAAATCAATATGGACTGCATCGTTCTAGATATTTTAATCTGCAGGAAGAAACTTTACAGGCAGTTCTTATTTGAGTTAGGATACACAGTTAATGGCTCTTCCCTGTGCCGTTTATTACCAGCATAGGTGGCTAAAAGTGAAATTTGAAGGAGGGAAATCATCTCGCATGTTCTCTTCAATTTTTCGATTTTTACCGCCCATCCTGGTTTTAGGGTGGATTTCAATTTTTATATCTAGGTTTAATGAAATGGTTTATGTGCGCACATATTTTTGCTATTATTTCATAAAATTTTGAATTTCAATTGTTATGAATAGAACTATTTTGTGTACATGTATTCATTACAAACATTTAAATAATAGGATGAGAAAATTTGGCTTATAAGGAAACAATTTTCTTTGTGGTGTTTTTTATTCTTCTGAAGCATCCTACCGTAATCCTTTGTATTTTTTGGCTATCTACCTCTCAAATTGTTTAAAATAGCTGCTTTAATTTAATTTTCTTGAACAAATTCTGCCTTTAAGGGTCCCATGAAGTGCACGAGTGTAGCTGCCAATTTTTAATTTTGCAGAGTTGCTGGATTCCAATTTTCACTCCTTTTGTTTGTAATAATACAAGAATTGTAGCACCCTAGAGCAATTATCACTAAAAGCTTGCCATTCCGTAAGCACCAAGAATGCAAATTATGTAACTATGAGTTGTTGATATTAAGTTATTTTTAAAGTGTTTATACACTTAGCAGTCAATAATGCTTTGTTGATCCTGATATCCTTAAAACCTTAAAAATCGTGGTCCAAATCTTATGGCAAAAAATCTCTGTGTTCAAACTACAGAAGATAAAAAGTTGCTAATGACGTGTTTGCTCAAATAGACTGCTTAACAACATGGGTCGCGTTTTATTATATATTTAAAAATAAGAGACTTCTAACCAACTGGTGCTTATCTGCTTGAAGTGCTCCTTCAAATTTTACTACTGCTAAATAATCACATATGGCGCCGATATTACCTCTCTGTCTAATTGGAATCATAATATCTCTTTCTAACTTTGGAAAAATAAAATTTCGACTGGAAGAATTCACAGTTTAAGCATGTGAATATTATTCCTGTAATTCTCTGCTTGTGGTTTTGAATTAATATAAAATTTAACGCAGTTCTCTGTACCATTGTAAACTAAAACGAAAAATTTCAATTAACTGAATTAATGTAGGCTGTGGTGATCTTATGTTTCATATTTGGTTAAGAAGACAGCTCGATTTAGGAGCGGCTGTAATCAAATGGCGTCATTTCCAAGGACTCAGCAAAGAGCAGCGAATGATGTGGTCAGAGAAGCCCAAGGAAGCGGCAGTTGTCCTTCAGGGCATGGAGATGGCCATGGATGAATGCCAACACCAATTGCGGTGGCACAGATGGAACTGCTCTTCACTGCACAAAACCAAAAGCAGAAAGCGCAGTATTTCGCTGTTGAATAAGGGTGAGGTCATAATTTTCACCATTTCGGTGCATCTATGTAGATTCCCCCAAAAATAAATTTTCACAAACGATTTTCGTCACCAAGCAATAAGCTAAATTATTGGGAGCTATGTATTTGATTAATAAAAAACCTTATCCTCCGTTGAATTTTTATTCAAATTAAATTTTAAAAATAGAACCAACTGCATCTAATGCCATTGTAGAGGGATTTTCTATTTCGGTCCAGCGTAAGCATGAGAGGATGATGCAAGGGAAGAGGTGGGGGCGCGGATGGCTTTCGAGGGTGTTGTTTTGCACGGTAATGAAAACACCTTATTAGCGAGTGTGACAAGTAGCGGCGACGAGCCTGGCGCGAGCAGGCGGGGTCATTGGTTTGCCGTGCTAATGGAGCACGGCGTGTGCACCGAAATACCCTCCCGACCAGCCAGCCAGCCACTCCACAGCATCACTGCTGTGGGCGTGAAAATGAAACAAGAGTGACTAATTGCCTGTACGTACACCGTGTGCACTACATGAGTCCTCATGCACGCGACACTGTCTCTCTCTCTCTCTCTCTCTCTCTCTATCTCCCTCTCTCACACTCAGCCCCTACGAGCCGCAGCATAACACAATATACGGGGTATGAATTGCAGCATGCCCGGCGCCGCTTTTACAATTGTGGTTGCGCAAACACCCTAAAGTACGGCCCTTTTCTCCATTTTATTCTCGCGAGTGCATTTGAGATTTTCCAGGGAGGGAAATACCTGGTCTGGAGACTAGTTAATTTTTGTCTCTCTCTTAGGCTGTTAGGTGGTACTAAATGATTTTTTCAGGCACAGTAATTTTTAATTTAATTTTGTCGGCAGGTTACAAGGAATCTGCTTTCGCGTACGCCTTGACGTCTGCAGGCGTGATGCACGCAATTATTAAAGCTTGTCACAAAGGCATCCTTCCAGGATGCTGTGGGGAGGTGGATGTGAGAGACGGCAGAAAATTTAAAGACGAAAAAGGAACACAAAGTAAGCATATTTTTTTTCATAAAAAACACCTCTTTCAATGTTTTACAAACCTAGACTTAACAGGTAATCTGTCTTTAGCATTTAATTAAAAAAATAATCATGACTCTTTTGATTTCCGGTTTAGTTAAAATTTACAAGTTAGGGGAATCCTACGAGTTCAATGAAGTGTTCAATGACACTGCACAACAAGAAAGGCTGAGTCAACAATCAAGAAACAGCTGGAAGTGGAAGGGATGCCCTGCTAACCTCCGTTATGGAGCTAAGTATTCAGAGCTTTTCCTTGACTTGCGGGAAATGAGCAGAACTGATCTGCAATCGGACGTGATTTTGCACAACTACAGGGCAGGCAGGGAGGTATGGTATCAATTATTATTTTTTTTCAAATTTTCTCTAAAATGTGATCTTTATTCAGCTTACTTTTTTATGTATTTTCTACTTAATTGCTTTCAATTGATAAATTACCTTATGAATAATATTGGCAATCAATTGTAAATGTACTTGATTGGCAGGCTGTATCAAAAAACGCACGACAACGTTGCAAGTGTCACGGTGTTTCGGGCAGTTGTACACTCAGCACATGTTGGCTGGGGATTCCTGAATTCCGCAGCGTCGGTAACACCTTAATGGGAAAGTTCAAAACGGCCATATTCGTCAAGCAGGACAACCTTGGAAGAAATGCAGGGAGAAATGAGATGGAAATCGCTGAAGAGACTGACAATAGGTTTGCTTATCGACTAGCATCTCTGACTATATTTTTTCATTTCTGTCACAGTGTGCACGACATTTTACCATATTATCCTTTTCCTTAATTTTGATGGCTGACCTATATGAGTGAAGAGCAGAATTTGAATTACTGCTTAAGTGACTGAATAAATGTTATTTTTTATTTTGCACGATGATTTCGTCTTTTCAGGGACTTATATTATGTTTGCACAACAGCATAAATTTCCTTCGCGGGCGGGCCAGGCGATACTATCTGTGGAAAAACAGCACGCATTTGAAAAACCAACACATGGAACCGCATGTCTCAGAATTGCTTTACTTCAAGGAGTCACCGACGTTTTGCAATGAAGCTGATGACTCCCCAGGCACAGTTGGCAGAAGGTGAGCTTTTCATGACAAATTTACACAGGAATTTAATTAAAATAAACAGGTTTCGTGAATAAGATAAATAAAGATAAAATCAATTCGTTCTAGGTGCAATAAATCAAGCACAGGCACTGACGGATGCGATACCATGTGCTGTGGACGCGGCTACGACTCAATCAGAGCGGTAAAAAGGTACGAAAAATGCTCGTGTCGCTTTGAGTGGTGCTGCCAAGTGATGTGCAAGAACTGCACCATAGACGAGGAGGTGACAGTTTGCAAGTGAACTCCGTTTGCTCTCCCAACCCACATATACATTGTTTGCTCATTACCAGATTCTAAGCTCATTTTTTAATCCATGTTCCTTAGAATGTTAAATGTTAGTCAGCCGGTGTCTATTGCATCTATTATACACTAACAAATAATAATAAAGCAGCAAACCTAAAAAGCAAATTGCACTCTCATTTGCGTCCACCCAAGCTGAACGAGAGAATAGGCTTTGAAAACGGGCCGAGAGAAGCGTTTAATTAATTTTATAATCCGCACGAAATCACGCGCGTGGCTGCGTTTCAAAGGGAGTGAGTTTTTCGTGCACTTGGCTCGCAATATTAGTCCCATTACGAGCAGCTTGCTCTCTTGTCGAGCTGCAGGCGGTGAAATAGAGAGGCACTTGATGTTTTTGACGTAACTACCACTGCGAACGAGATCAAAGGAAAATAGTTGTCTGTGTGTAGTTAGTTGGCCTTCATTGCGAGCAGCGCAATGCGCGCTTGGATGAGCAGCTCGCCCTTAGCAGCCAGACAAAAACGCAGAAATGCGCAGATTCCCTGCCGTCCTTGCTGCCTGTATGGATTTGCGGAGCGGCGCAGAATTCCTCCTCCTACTCCAAAGTGGTCTTCTGCTCCTGCAATCTGCCGCTGACATGCATGAATGCAAAGGCTGCCGGGTGTTCCGCCGTGAGAGTTCTCTGTGCCCGACCAAGAGTCATGGGGCTCACGAAATAATCTCCTTGATTGAACCTAAACAAAATTTCGTAGAATAAAATTTTTCCATGAGTTCCATAAAAATGTACTACACAGAACCTCAGCTATTTTTTCTAGAAAAAAAATCTAGCTTCCATACGTAATCAGCAAAAATTAGGAAAATACACTCGTAGGAAATTGATTGAAAAATAAATAAAAACCACGAAAAGGCTTGAAAACAAAATGGAAATATGGGCTTGTGATTTTTTTTCTTAATGAGGAGTGTTGGTCGTAGGGAAAGTTGTGAGGTTTTTAGATTCAGAAATTATTTATTGCAGATCAGCAGGGCAACCATGCCCCATACATCCACATCCAGAACACAACAAAAAGATACAACAAACCTTTTTTTTTGTTTTGATAACAGAGGGATAGTAAAATCAGTCTATCAGTTCAGTATTTGGCTAGAAAAATTCGGCTAACTTCTTGTTTGAATGCACTTAAGTTTTTATTATTCATTTATTCCCTTAATTGTTTGTCTCCTTTTATTGTATGAGGCAATAAATGCAGTTGCGATGCAAAAATTCCTTGCAGGTAATACGTACTACAGCGATGCACTTTTTTAATTAGAGGATATTAACTGCTGATGATACCTAGAGTGTCAAAACAGTGGCCGTTCTGTACGAAAGCGTGCGACTACACAGCCGCCCGTCCTTGTAATTAATTTCCGCGCAGATTATAATCATTTTGTTTGTAGCTGTTCTTTCTTTCAAATAGAATACAAAAGTTAATATTGAAGCCACTTGCTTCTCGATAAGGTTTTCCTCTTCAGTTGTTATCCACAGCAAAGTAAGTTAGAATATTGGCCAACTGCGGCCTTATTCTTAAATCGCATAAAAGGAAGATTGACATTAATCGTCCAGATGCTACATCATGTAACACTGCCTCGCGTGCCAAGAAGACGGCCGAGCCATTGAATTTCGTCAGTTACACACACAACTAAATAAAAGCGAGAGAAATGTAGACTGAACGTATAAATGGATTCCAATTGACACGCGTCTGCAAGCATGAAAGTGCGGCTGGCGAGTCGCGAGGGTAGGGGCCAACTAATCGAATAAACAACCGCTGTAATCTGCTTTTCACCCCATCGCTGGCGTGTATTCTTTAGTCTTCGGGTGTCCGAAGAATCATCAACAACCGTCACCTCGATCTTTCCATTCGTATGCTTGAAGGTAGGTAACAAAAGTAGTAAGTTTCAAATGTGCCTCCTGTTTGAAAGTTTGAAGTATGCAATCTGCCTTATACGCATAACGCGCAAATTGCATACGCGCAGACGAGCCAGACGTTTATCAAATATTCAGTTTGCAGAGAGAGGAGAACTCTGCTTTGTGCATTTCAAATGCGTAAATTTGCGTGCGCTAAAGTACTAGAATATTTAAATATAAGGTGTCTACATTCAAGGTTGGTTGAAAACGTACTTCATCCTCGTTACTTACTATAGGTCGTAATTTTTTACTAGAATCTTCTCTTTGATTAGGAAAAAGTAGATTTCCGGAACATTTATTTTGCACAACTGTTCTAGATCTGAAAAAGATGTTGCAAACAGTTGGCTTTTTTCATCTCGATCATGGATTTGGCTACTTCTGCAGTCATGTCCACGAGGCAATGAATTACTCCATTTCAAAGCATAAAATTATGAAAAAAATGGTTCTTGGCTGGATAAAATATTTTTTTAAGATATTTCAGCAATTATTTCAAAAAGCCACTTCTGTGAGCAATTTGTGTCAGTCACACTTTTGGCAGATACGTTTTTCTTCAAAAGGAGTTCAAAATGGCCAATCGCGTCGCGAGACGCACCCGGCATTAAAATCAATGGCTCAGCGCGAGCTGAACAAAAAGGGTTCTCTCTCACTCATCAGTCGGCAAGCTTTTTATATGTAAAAGTGCAGCATCGCAGGGCGGCGTCACACGCGCACACACATATACACACAGAGACAAGGGGCTCAAAATTAGCGGCGAGAGCTCGCGCGCACACATACACACGCGCCTGTCCTATTCGACTAGATGCAGCCGAGTGGAAGATCAAAGGTGAGCCATATGAATGACTGCCACTACAGGCCTGATTACAACTTATATGCACGCGTTAAGTAGGGTTGATATGCGCGGGCGAGGCGGGTGATGCAACACAACCCCCGCAGGCTGGCCGGTCTCTCCTCGCCGCCAGCAAATTCGAGTGAATTAAAAAGTACACCCCTCGTTTTCGTAAACAGCTAATTAGCAAATCTACCGGCGTGTCAGTGTGTGCGACGAACGCGACTCGCTGCGCGATCACGTTCCGCTTGTTAAATTTCCCTTAGCATGTGGAGGTAAAATGCACACGGCAGAGTTAATGTAATAAAAAATGATCAAAGAAAATCGCAGAAAAAGAAATTTTTAATAGAAATAACTAGCAATATGTCATTGAATTAGTTTCCTCTTTTTAATTCAATTAAGACACCTCAGTTGCACCATAGTTTTTAAGAAAATTTCCAGCTATATAGATTTCCCAGATTTCAAAAAGCAATGCTTGGAATTCAATCAGGTTTTTTTCATTTAGGGAAGTCTGTGAAAGGCAAACAAAGATTTTTTATGAATTGCTCGTCGTAGTTTTTTCCTGGTGTTTTAAACAACAGAAATCGATTAAAAAACTCTTTTGTCCTGTTTTCAATTTGAATTTTTTAAAAAATTAAAAAACATTTTTCTGGAACCATTTTTATGTCGAAAAATAACATTTATCCTGAGAAATTTATCGTGGCAAATAAAAACTAAAACGATCATCTTGTCATTTTTCGCCCCCCCCCCCCCCGAGATTCTTTCGTTTGCACTATTTAAATATTTCCGGAGTTTGCAATAGTTACAAATCGTAAGAAATAAAATAACTATTTTGTGATTTAAGAAATGCCTCTCTGTTGTAAGAGAAAACCTATCCGAGGTGTAAATCTGATTAGGCACATTTGTCTTGAACTTTCACACGTTTTATTGGTATATTCGGAAATAAAGATGCATCAATGAATGTTGAGTGACCCAGATGCGGGTCGTATAGCAGAAGCACTACTGAGGTTATATGCACGGCAATATTCTGTCGCCGGGAGGCAGAAAGCAGCCGTAAAATTGCCTCCGAGAATCATTTTTTATGGCTTCTAATTCTGCTGGCTTGACCTAGCGGAACGCTAATTGGGTTAAAATCCAAGTCGTAGCGTCCAAACGGAATCTTATGTTGCTCGGGGTTTGGGTTTGCACTAAAGAAATACATACTTTTAGAGAAAAGTACGTAAGAAAAGTAATTAAGCGCCTTAAGAATAATTGGCCTCTTCTAGAAACGACAAATTGATTTGGCCTCATTTTGTGAATTTCATCATAATTTATTTATTGACAGTTCATTTTTTCTCCAGGTTTCCAACCTTAATCAACCAACATGAGTCAGCGGAGAAGAGGCTCCACTGGTGCCATCAAATGGGATTCTCTTCCTGACCCCGGCCCTCGTTTCCAATTGGGCGAACGACTTGGAATTGGCGTTAGTGGCGAAGTCTTCCAGGCCACTGATCTTCAGGAAGGTAGTCTGCGTTGATTTGCAAATATTAAAAATGCAATAATATGGCATAAATATAATTTGGCCTATCTTAAAAAAGTGGCTATAATTTTGGAAAAGAGTTAAAACACGTTATTTTAAGAAAGTACTGGGTATTTCAAAGTATATTAAGATCTCGGTATGTGCACGAAATAGTTACCAAAGACTCAATTCAATTTGTAACTTAATCAATTAATTAATTTAATCTCCCTGAGACTGATGCTTACAATAAATTTTTAAACTCAAATAAATTGAATAGAAAACTAATTTTGACTGAATTCTATGAGACTGAAACAGTGTTAATTGGCGTGAACCTCATTTTGACTTCATATGCGCTCACTATACTTTTTGTTTAAATCAAATGTTTTAATAGTAACCAAACGATGATTATAATGTAAATTGTGCAGTGAGTGTTGTGAAGCATATCACATACAAAAGTGTCGTGCAAGAAAAATGACATTAAAAGAAGCTCCAAAACTGTGCAAAATTTGAAACTGTGATGATTTTAGTGTTGTACGCTTAGTACGTTTAATAAAATTGTAGTTTTTATGATGTGATTTAAATTCTAGGAAACCTGCAAGTAGCTGTTAAAATTCAAAGAATCACAGACGAGAACTGGGAAGACCTAGAGGAGGAGTACAGGTTTTACAAAGATCATGCAAACCACCCAAACTTGCCTGATTTTTTTGGCGCCTACTGCAAGAGGAGTCGCGATGGAGACCAACTTTGGCTCGTCATGCAGGCTAGTTCCCATTTAGGGACATTGATAGGAAGCAAAGCTAAATTATATTTGATTCAATATAGCTCTGTGAGGGAGGAACTGTAATTGATATGGTCAAAGCCTTGCACAAGTCTGACAAGAAACTGAGTGAACTACATATTGCTCACATCCTCAAGGAGACTATTAAGGTATAACTTGAAAGTCTATTTCTCACGCAAAAGTGGATAATATCAATCGTTTATAAGGAAATATTTCGATTTTACTTTAATGCTCATCAACCTTCCGCGTCTATTTCATTGTAATTACGATTGAGCCAATTGAAACAGGATATTTTTAGGCCGTGGTTTACCTGCATCAAAACCATTACATGCACCGCGACATCCGTGCCAGCAACATCCTCCTTACAAAATCTGGGGAAATCAAACTAATTGACTTTGGTCTTTCGAGGTAAAAAAGCTACGAACACAATTGAAATGACTTATACGCAATATACACAATATTTTCCCTTCAGGGAGCTTCGCAGCACCATGGGCAAGAGAGGCTCTACTGTGGGCTCTCCTTGTTGGATGGCTCCCGAGTTGGTCACAAGTGAGCAGAGGAGTCTCAAGATCGGTCATGACGTGTATGACAACCGCGTTGACACTTGGGCAATAGGTTCGTAGATTATTTAGCAAACTTTCAAGTGCAATTAAATTTATTTTCTGATCGCAGGTATAACCGCCATTGAACTTGCCGATGCCAAAGCGCCGTTTGAGGATATTCACCCGACCCGTGCTCTTTTCCAAATCGTGCGAAACCCGCCACCGACTCTCCACCGACCTGCAAGCTGGAGCCAGGAATTCAATGACTTCATTAACGAGTGAGAGTTTTGCTCAAATTTTAATGGGACAAAAATTTTAAAAAATGCTTCCAGATGCTTGGTGAAAATAGCTGAGAATCGGCCTCTGGTCGTGGAACTTGTTGAGCATCCTTTCCTCACGCAAATTCCAGAAAATGCCACGCACGTAAGTACTATGAATTTTATCTAAAAGGCAGATTTATTTTCAAATTCAAAATTTATCATCAGATGCTGGGTGAAATTAAGTCAGTTATGGATAGCGTTGCATCAGTTAAGAAGGAAAGACGCCAAGAAGTGGCGGTCAGGGGAAATTTCCTGAAGGTAATTTTATAATACAGGGAGTAATTTTATGAGATCTGAACCGTTTTTTTAAACAGGCTGACCAAAATGCTGAGCCAGAAGTAATGTACCTGGAAGATTTGGCTGCATTGGAAAACCTCACTGAAGATCTGATCATTGAGCAGCTGCAACATAGAGTCAAGAAAGGCTCATGCTATTCATTCATGGGAGACGTTTTGCTTTTTGTTAATCCCAATGAGACCCTCAACATTTACAACGAAGAGGTCTGATCTAGTACAAAAGCACAAGCTCAAACTTTGACAGCAAATACGAATTTCCAGAATCAGAGCAAATACATGTTCAAAAGCCGATCAGACAACCGCCCCCACATCTACGCAGTGGCAGACTGCGCTTACCAAGATGTTTTGCACCACGATGAGCCTCAGCACATTGTTCTGAGTGGAGAAAGCATGTCTGGGAAGACCGCCAACATGATGCACGTCATCCGCCACTTGCTATGGCTTGGAAAGGTAATTAAGTTAAAAATTACTGCGGGCCTACAAATCGAATCTAAATTGAACAGGGCAATATTTCTGTTGCTGTCCGCATCCTGAACGGTCTGACAGTAATTCAAGCAATGGGAAATGCGTGCACCCCTCTTAATGGCAACTCTACGCGTCACGTGCTTAACACGCAAATGACCTTTACAACCACTGGCAAGGTCAGCGGTGCCATCTTCTGGCTGTACCAACTGGAACGCTGGAGAATCACCACAAACGATAGGTATAAAAAAATACAAATTTGACTTCCAAGTTTTAAATAGTAATAAAAAATCCTAGACGTCAGGGCAACTTCCATCTTTTCTACTACTTCTATGACGCGATGGATGACAAGCGCGAGCTGAGCAAATACTTCTTAGAACCAGGACGCAGGCACCGATATCTGCGTTCAGTGAGCGCCCCAAGTGGGTCCAGCAGCCAGACCTACGTGCCCTCTGATTCCAACTCGGCCAGCAACAATAGCAGGCAATTTGAGACTTTCAAGACCGCTCTCGTTGACCTCGAATTCGGCGAAAATAACATCGAGACCGTCAAGAAAATTTTAGCTGCCGTTCTTGTTCTTGGGGAGGTCAGGTTCCGCGACAGTGGCAATGGCAAGGCCGAGGTTGAAAACCCTAAAGTTGCCGCCCAAGGTGAGCTATTCATGTGCAAAAATGAGATGTTCAATTTGTGAAATTTACAGTTGCGGAGCTCCTCGGACTGGACGAAAAAAAATTCTCTTGGGCTCTAGTTAACTATTGTCTTATTGAGAGTGGCAACGCAAAGAAAATGCAGCAGTCACCAGAGGAAGCCGAAATGGCCAGGGATTCTCTCGCTAGAGCACTCTATGCGCGAATGGTCGACTGGCTTGTCAACTTTATCAATCTTAAGCTCTCTTACTCGCGCGCTGTATTGTGAGTGTTAAAAATGACAAAAAAAATTGGTTACGTGCAGATCCTGAAATGTTGACAATTTCAGCGGAGACCGTCACATGATTTCTATCCTGGATATGTTCGGATTCGAGTGCTTCCAAACCAACAGGATCGAACAACTTTTTGTTAATGCATTGAACGAACAGCTACAGTATAACTACACTCAACGCTTATTTGCTTGGGAGATGGTGAGGATATTTTTGCTTTCACGCAACTGGCACGACAGCAGTGCTGGGCAGTTTGCCTAGCTATTTTAAGAGCAGGCGACTTAACATTGTCTTTTCACTATTCATTGATTTTCTTCATTTTATATGAGTCCTTTGTATTGAAATGCTTATTTTTATAGATTTCATGTGACTATAACTATATCTTTAAAAAAATTCTTATTTTACACCACAGCAAGAGAGATTGGAGGATGAAGTTCCTGGGGAGCCTCTCACTTTCTACGACAATAGGCCATCTGTTGACGTATTGATGGGCAAACCTGATGGCGTTATGTGGTTGATTGATGAGGCCACCAGGACAGCTAAAGGCGCTGAATTTATCATTGGTTAGTTTGCATGTATGAGACAGAGCAGTTTTAACATAAAATTGTGAATGTAGAATCAATTAATGCACGCAAGAAAACACCATTTTTGCAATCTTCGTCTGAATCGGAGTTCAGTGTGGCTCATTACACCGGTAAGGTGACCTATGATGCCAAGGATATGTCTGAAAAGAACAGAGACTTCATCCCACCCGAGGTAAAATTTCAGTTTGTTTTTTATTGCTTCTGACATGTATCTGCTCTGCATGCCCGTACCTTGCGTGCTTCTGCCTTCATAGACATCTATGAATTTTTTTATACCCTTTAAAAATTAAAATTGTTATTGCATGCAGCTCACTGAGACTCTCCGCCTGTCAAACAATGAGTCGATTAAGATGCTATTTACCAACCTGCTGTCTAGAACTGGTAATCTAGTTCAGGCGCAGGTTGATGTGTCAACTGCTCAGAAGAATATGCCCGAGAAGGAAACAAAGCGCCGTGCCAGCAAGTGGAATGCCGCCCTTGTTGCGGATAAGCATCAAACTGCCGTAAGTTGTCATTGAATATATCGAACCAAGTGTCACTTATCCGGAATTTCAGAGGAGCTACAACACCCTGTCCAAGGGCCAGTTCAGCCAGACTCGTCGCATGCGTACGGCCACCACCACGTTCAGAGCAGCCTGCTTGGAGATTCTGCGCAACCTAAACTCTGGCGGCACTCACTTTGTGCGCTGCCTTCGCGCTGAACTGACCGGCCAACCCAGAGGATTCCAAACCGAGGTTGTCCGCCAGCAGCTGAGAGCTCTTGGGGTTGTGGACACGGTCAGGGCTCGCCAGAGGGGCTACCCTTGCCGCGTCGTGTTCAACGAGTTTCTCAGGAGGTGAGATCGTTATAGTGGCACTGTCGATTGCGACGGGTATTGAATTTTTGCAGATATAAATTCCTGGCTTTCGACTTTGACGAGAACGTGGATATGACCGGAGATAACTGTCGCCTGCTCATGGTCCGCCTGAAGATGGAGGGATACGCTATGGGAAAAACGAAGGTGTATCTCAAATACTACAACGAAGAATATTTGGCCAGGTGAAATCCACCTTTCGACAAAAAAAACTGGATCATATAAATTTTTACGTTTTGAATTTTGTTTTGATGATTTTAGACTGTATGAGCAGCAAGTGAAGAAGATCATTAAGGTGCAATCTATGATGCGTGCTTTCTTGGCTAAGAAGAAGGTTGGCGCGTCAGACAAGCAGCCTGGCAGCCTAGCTGGCGAAAATACTACGAATTTCGGTAAAGATCGCCCGTCAGTTGCTGAAACCGAGCATCTCTCTCGCTTCAGGCAGCCCCTTGAATCGGTTTTCGACTATCTTGAGGAGCCACCTGAGCCAGAGACTGAAGGAGAGGCAGTCGAGGCTTCTGACGATGTATTTTAGTCGCGGTCTGTTGTAGTTTGGGCAGGTTGCAGCGCTGTGCCTGTTTTAGCATGTTTTCAATTTATTTAACCACACATACAAATCAAAAAGTAGTTTTGTGAGATCATTTTGACTCACGTGTCGTTGGTATGAATATTTAGGACCATTTAAAACATTATTCGCGTTTTATCGACCTTTTGGTCTGATGCTATCTTCTGTGAATACAAGTATTATACTGATTAGAAAAATCCTTAAGAGTTTTTCCAGGGAAGTAGGTTTCCTAAACACAATTTTAAGTCTACTGAATAATCCTAACAAGGTCCTTATTTTAATGCTGAATTTTATGCAGGAGATAAGCCTATTTTTCTTAAACATATTTTATCAGGATGATTGTATTTTTTGGTGCATTTTGTATTTTTATTCGTGTTTTTTAAGTGAAGATAGACGGTTATTTTCGCTTAAATTTGAAAATTTGATTTTTAGCGGCAGGTAAAAATGCTATTGATGCCACGCCAACTCTTATCATTGGAACGATAACTTCAAAAAAACCTGACTTTTCAAAATCCAAGCTCCCGTACACTTTTGACAAAATCTTTTGCAGATAGAGTCTTTATAGAAGCGCAGTTGTATTTTGCTAAAATGTCTATTCACCAATAAAGATATGTATTAATAACCTAAGTCAAGGTACACTGGTCTTATTTCCTACTTGCCCACAAATTTTGGACCAACTTTTTTGAGGTTTGACAATGATAATTGTGGCGTGTTTTGCACAATCAGCATTTTCATCTCTGACTGAATTTTCCATTTTGTTTCATGCCACATTATCAACCTCACCATCAAACAGGTCCAAAAAAGAAAACTCATTGTAATTCCATAAGCTCTTGTCTTTTGATCTGCATTTTGATTTTTGATCTTCTGCTGTTTAGCAAGAGCTACAGGACACTCATCGGTATCGAAATATCAATCTGAAGACGATGCGGCACTTGCTATTCAGTCGAGTAATGGATTATTTTTTTGCTAAGTGCACACTTTAATAGCGTTTTGCGTCAGACTTTAGGGGATACATAACTCGAAAGGATATTGCCGAGACCAAAGGCTTCAAGTGCTCAGGTATGTGAAAAGAGTCGATTTTTTTGTATTTTGAGGTCTCTTTTCACAACACACTTTAATTGTCGTCTCCACGAGTGTACATGTGTCATGCTGTCAATGTGTTCATTGATCTCATTGTTATGAGCCGCAAAAAATTTCTGAAAAAACCCCCCATCAAAACCCATGAAAATATTCCAGCCGATGCTAGCTCATACGACATGAGAACGACCGCTCTTTTGAGGAAGTACGCTCGCAGATGGAGGAGACGCTCTCTGTTCCAGATGCTGCTTTTGTATCGTTCAGTTAGACACAGCGACCTGGTTTACTTCTGTCAGCAGGTCAGAAAACATTTTTTTCCAGCTATCAAAGTTTAGGAAATTCCATACCCATTCATTTCAGGTCCACGTGTATAACCAATCAGCGATAGATGGATTAAAGGGTACAGAAACTATGTCCATTTCCCAAGAAAAAATCAAAGCCGTCAAAAGCAGCGAGGCTTCATTTTTGCTCGGGAGACAGCCAATTTTCGTTCGAAAAGTTCCATTCCAATTCCAAATGCTACCGTTCTTCGACACCTCTCACTTCTGCGACCCCACTGAAGCAGGGTAAAGACAGTCGTATATCAGACTGAGTTAATTTATGGCTTGCAAGTGGATTAAATTGAAAATTATAGGCTTGATGGAATGTATGCTACCGGGAGGCGCAATCCGCGCGATTTTGATACTTGGGATGCACCATTGAGGCGTAAGAAGATGCAAAGGGACGAAAATAGGTCGTTCCAACGAAACAACAAGAAAGTGCGTGACCAAGGCTGCCAGACAGGCAGTCACGTAGTTGACAATAGGGCGATGAACAACAAACAAGCACAGGCAAATGTCCCGCACATCCAGACTCCTTACAGAAGGGAACTCCTGGACAATCAACCAAAAATGCCAAAGAAAACGACTCCAAGACAAATGTCTGCAGGGCCAACTGTCTCAGCTGTGAGTAAACTTGATTATAAGAAAAAAACTCCGTTGAAGTAAAAGTTAATGAACTCATCCATGGAGTGGGCCATTTAAATTCTTTGTCCCCTTTAAATTTATGATCCTAATTTTAACTATGGACACTGAATAGTTAAATCTCTTTCCCAAATTAGAGCTCTTCCCGAGCCAACGATTCTGTCATTGATCTGCCATCCAGATCCGTGAGTGCAGTAAGGGGACAATTCGAAGGCGGAAACAGCAACCATAGTGCACGAGTTGGTGCCAACCCAACTGGTCACATTCAGGAGTTAAAGAATTTGGGCAAAGAAATGTCTGGATCGGACACTGGGACGTTTAACTTCCAGGTTTGCCTCCTACAATGCTTGATTCAGCGTAAATATTAATGTTGGAACGCAGGGGATGCTCCGCAAGACAAATTTCAGCCGGGGTTCAATGAAGAGATCCGACATTTACTCCCCTGACGACGGACCGTCTTTCAAAATATCGTCATACAATCAGCAGGATAACAAACAAATGTGGGAAAAGAGCGATTTGGACCAGAGTAAGAACAAAGGTCCGTCTTACTCTGCAGTAGTCAAGCAGAAGCAGCCAAAGGTAGGCTTTGCTGACAAAAATGACAACCGACATGAAATAGCTCCAGGACTCATCATTGAGGGAGAAGTGTCTGACTTGTAAATTCAGCGCTGTAATTAAGTAACACCCAATTTTATTTATTTTAATTGTTTTCAATTTTATTATAAATCAGTTTCGCTTTCCAATAATTATTGGATTAAAATAGGCGATTTTCATCTATTATATTTTGACCCTTTCTGTTAAACTAACTACTTTTTGTTACTGGATGCTTTGAAAAAAATAGAATTAAAAAATAATATATATCCCGTTAATGACTACAATGATTGTTATCAAGAAAACAGTCAACGCGTGCACTTACTACAGTTTAAGATAATTGCTTTCAGTAGGTGTAACCTTTAAATTTACAGCTGAGGTATCAAAGTTACATTGCTCTTTGTTGTTACATTAACCTGATATTGATGTCTCATTTTGATTTCTAAAAAATAAACGCTGTTCTGTTGGCAATGTGCAAGTTTTTGACACAACCTCCAATAAAATCATATTATGACAGTTCCAGAGTATATCGACATTAACTGCTTCTTGAAAAATAACACAGTCTCTGACTTCATAGAAAACTTCAGAAGGCACTACTTAATTTAAAATTTAGATGGCAGTGAGACTAGATTTCAATGTGAATAGCAACTATTAGTGTAGAAATTAGATATTCAGTTATGTTTAGACCTGCCAGAGCTGCTACTGCTGCTCGACCTGTCACCTTGGATGCGGACCGACTCGGTCACCACTTCACCCCTTTTGATCATATCCACCAACGATTCTAGTTTAGTCGGATTAGGGATTTGGAGGACAGTGTGCGCCTCTTCCAGGATCAAAAGGCCGTTACGAGCGTCTTCTGCTGCTAGACCGTGTTTTGTGGTCACGTGCTCCTCCCAAAAGCCGTGATTATTCAGTACCTAGAATGAGTTCTTTCGTTGAAACCACCCTAGTTGAGAATAACTCGGTTTGGATACCTGAGGACACCATTTGCAAGTCAACTTTGGGCTCGATGTATGCGTCGATTTAATGTGTCGCCTCCGAAAACCCCAGCTTGTGTACGCTCGGTCGCAAAACGGGCAAGGGAAGGGTGGAAACGAAGCAGCGTCATCTGAATCAAGCCGTGAGCTCCTAGATAAAAGGTCTCCTATCAAAACGTACCTTTCGTTGGGTCAAAATTCAGATCAGAGTGGAATGCGAGGGAATCTGTTCTGCAGCATCCTAGAGGAAGACAGAAATTTTTCATGAAGCAAAATATTTTTAAAAGAACAGAGCACTTAGGTTTTTATTATTAGTATCGCTTGTTGGCAATAAAGATTAGTGTTTGCTTACTTATTAACTGGATGGTTTATTTCTCTTTGTTTACGTATTGACATAAATTTTTGTACATTGCACTTTCTAAAAGGGTTGTTTGCGTCAGCAATTTTAACACACATTCTAAGCATTTTGTTCGGTTTTCTGGCAGGCGTATGGACACCAACACCTTTTCTGAAACACTCACTGCTAAAATGCGAGTTAGGCTCATTTTCAGTGGCTAGTTGATTAGGAATCGTTCTCTTTAATCTGTAACGCGACATTCAGCTCTTCAATTACAGGTTATTAATATCATTCTCATTTTGTTTACTTGAGATCTCTTGCGGTTTTATTTTGATTGGCTAACGACATCACAAGCAATTTCTAAGACATTTATTAACACAGCCAACATTTACAGTTGATTTATTGTTAAAATTGATGCACTCTGCTTCGTAGCCAATTAGCAACAATTGTTGTCACTGTTTAACATTTAATTTTCAGCTTTCCAAAAAACAACGTCATATTTAACAGCAACAATTCAGTTAAATATGTTATAATTAATATGGCTCATCATATGTGGAACAAAAATTAACTTTGAGCTCGTTCTGTCAGCAAATTGTTGCATCAGATTTTCTTCTAAACGGTTTATGGTAATGTTTGTTGTTTTTCTTCCTAAACACACACATATACACGATATACAGCAGTGTTTAACGGTCAATGTGTTGTATAATGTATATTGCTTCTAAAATATTATCTCACCTCTAGTAACACTTATAAAAATCAGTACACAAAATACCCCTGTTTGCAGTTACTCTCTATAAACACCTTTTACAACATGCTTTGCAAACAAACAGCGTCTTTTTGAAGCCACTCACAACTTTTTCCCACTCGTATACACACATCAACCACGAATGATTATATCATTATTGGCACTATAATTATATAATATGAATTATGGTGTGAATATCATTAGTCAACTCAAAATAAAAATCAATCAGGGCACGGCTTATTCACAGAGCCTTGAGGTATTTGTCTTCGCTTTCGTGGAAACGAAGCCTGAGTAAAAAAGGAACTGCTGAAAATACAAAATTTAGGGAGTGTCGCGAATTTATGTCGGCCAAGGCTCTGCAAAAGCCCGAATATAAATTAGACTTTCACTACGGCTTACATCACAGCGACATCTTATCTACAACTATAAGAGGAACGGCGTCTTCCGCCCTTTCAACACCAGATTCCGTTTCAGCCCACGGTTGGCCGTGTCGATTTTTGTGACACAACTTTTCCACTGCTCGTCAAACTCGGCCGGCGTCATGCCACTAAAGTGGTTGAGCACCTCTCTGATGAGTTGAATTTTGTGAGTGTTAAACTGCCGCTTGCCCATCTTGCCGTTCACATTGCACAGTAGCCGCTCCTCGGTGGTGAAGAGCAGCTTCATGAGGTCGCAGCCAAGCTGCTCAAGCGTTCGGCCGGTGGCCCAGGTGGCCAGGATCTCCTTGCTTGGCAGCAGGCAAGCGTACGGAAGGCTCTCGTAGGCTGCGTCCTCCGTGTTGTCCTCGGTCTGGCACGGCGCCAGCACTTTTGAGTCGACCGGCGCCGAGTCAGTGTCGTCCCCTGCGGCGCCAGTCAAGATCAGAGAGCAGTTTGATTGCCATCTAGGTGGGGGTGCAGCAGGCGTACAGACTTAGCTCTAGCCACAAGCAGCAACAAACATGCACAGCGGTAACACAGCTCTTTCTTTGTAAGTCCAGTGATTCGCAAAGAGTGACAGTTTTTTTAGAGATTTTATGGATACAATTGATGAAAAACAGAAGAAAAAAGGCGACAACCACCTTGGCACGAATTTCCATGAAAGCTTTAAGATCTTTTGGTAAAACGGTAGTGGCTTTGTTCCGCTTGGGGAAAGGTCAAACTATGTGGATTAACAGGGAAATGATTGCTCTATCAATTTCATGAGTTTCAAGCCTAGGGGTTAAAAATAAATTTGCAAAAACTTTTGTAAATTAAATTTTCCGTTGAAATGAAAACTCTGTCAAAACTGACTTAGTGCAATTATAATGTAAATTTTTACCTTAGGTTCCTCGATAAAAGCATAAAAATATCGCTAGCCTTGGAGAAGTTAATGAAATTTGTTGAAATATGGTGTGCATATTTAAGAACTTTCCCAGAAGTAAGAAAATTCGTCGCGCTGGTTGCATCAAACAGGCATGAAAATCGAATGCTTTTTTATTTTTTATTCAGACATCACACCATTTTTCACAAATGTCGTTACTGTTTCCACATGTACACCACTCGAGAGACCACTGGTCTGCTTCATTGCACCACCCAAGAATGCAGCTCCTTCGCACTAACTGAGATCCCAGATTGGAAGGGGTATGTGATGATGTGACAGATGAAGGGTCGGAAACGGAAAAAACCGGCGGTGTTTGGAGGCACAGACATGGATGGCTTGCTTGTTTTGTACAAGAGGCACCAGCAATACACATAATTTGCAGCTAAATGAAGGCACAGTTCAATCACTACATTGATTTAATTTTTGAAAAAATAACTCGAACTGCGTCCTGCTAAACACCCATCAACAGTGCTATCTCCTTGACACAAGAATTCTATTTCCTCAAGCATGACAACCACATTGAATCAACAGCTTCTCTAAGCCACCCAGCTAATAAATGCACATTTAACATTAAGGAACTAACATCAAAGCTCCGTCAGATTTAAACAGAATTCCACCCAGAGAGGAGGTGTAGCATGAAAGAACTCACCTTTTAGTTGGTTTATCTCTGCCAAAGACAGTTTCTCCCCTTGCCGCTGCATCATTTTTTGCAGCTCTTCAGGAGTGCCTTCATCCATCGACTCCTCAAGAGGCAAACTGGCCAGCGACTCTGAGTCATCACAGTTTGTGTCACTGCTTGGCTCCATTTTTGGGATAACTGCTGCTTGGGGTGACGACGATCGCTCTTCGCTCTCTTCATGGCTACAACTTTTGGATCGGTGAGTGGCTGATTGTACAGGAAGAGCTGCAGATGGCGGAGGTAGTGATGAGCAAGCTGAGGAAGGCCTCTTTTTCTTAGACGGAGGACCACTGTCCGATGGAATCAAGGAATGCTGCACGTTGGCAAAGGACAGGCACATTAATAAACCTCAATCCGTTTTAAAATACTGAAACAAATTGCAGGGTCAAACGTACTTTCACTTTCCCTTGAGTGCTCGCTGTGCATAGGCCACGAATTTGCAACGACTCGGCTGCTTTAAGAAGAGCTGGCAGGTCATCCTGGTCTATGTTAACCTCGCCCTTGTACACAAAACAAAGCAGAGCTTCCAGATCTGTGAATTGAACATCTTGAAGTATGATGACAGGGTGTTGGCATGGATTTGTCTGCAAATGATCAAAGCGTGTCAATAAATTCAACCTAATTTATTTTTCTTTGAAGGTCGAGTTACTTCAAAAATGCGTCTAAAGAAAGGGCTGCACGCTGATAGGATGACTTTGTGCGCCCTAATGCACTGTCCTTCACTTGCCAATGTGCAGTCCACTAGGCCCTCCTCCTCCCACAGCGTTTCAAAACACGTCACTATATTCGACTGAAAACTGTTCCATTTTAGGCATATTTGTTGCCCGGTCATCGCTGCAGTCGTTTCGATACCGACCGGAGAAAAATATATCAACAAGAATAGGTAAACAATTTGCTGAAATTGTACATTTCTCTGGAAAATGCCAGCTGAGAAATCAAAGGGGCGGGTTCCGTGATTGTAAAACAAATTATTACAATGCTACCAACCCATTGTTGCGGGACAGGCGAGAGCTACGAAATTAATTTTTTCATTTTGCTCGATTATATTCGATGAATAGGCATGATGATTTTATTTTTGTGTTAATCTTGCAATTTTCTATTCTGAGTATCGATTTATTTTTTAATTTTTTAGAAGCTGATTGCTAGCCAAGATTTCTATAAGGTTTGCCACACTTTGTTATTGACCTCGAACGCCCTGAACAAACTTCACTCACGCAGCGCACGTCCAGTCGCGGAACATCGCACGCAACCCCCAGGAAAAAGACTGACGTAACCTATGTACTGACGTGAAAATTTTTAGGCCACCAACTTTAGAGCATGGATTTCATCAAGAAATTTATCGGCATTGCTCCGCCGAAAGAGCACAGCGATGGGTATTTTTATTGGTCTGCAACACATTTTTATGCCATTATAATTCTATAATATTTATTTACTCCTGTGCCTGCTTATCCATGGTTATTTTTAATTGCTTTGTATCAAACTGTACCATATATATTATCTAATAGTCTCAGTCAAATCCTATTGCTGAATTATGCTCAAATTTTACTGTCGTTTTTCGATTGAATTTTACATTATAATAGATATGTGTATTAATGATAACTTGATTGTGACGGCAGAAATTTCTAGAATAATTTATGTACATATGGGCTCCATCTATAATTTAATATATTATGCTATGAAGACACTCTAGAAAAAGAGGTAAAACTGTTTAAATTGCGCCTAAACTGCTCGTGAATATTACATATGTATAATGTTGATATCTTCCCATTAACATTTTATATATCAATTATTATATATAGCACAATGAAAACTGTGTGATAAAATCCTATTAAAATTAGCAAAAAATAATTTTAATAATATTATAATCTCGCAGCCGCCTTTTAATTACATAATAGATTTTACCAGTTTTTCATAAAATTTAAAAAGAATGATGATCTAAAACTCGTTAACTGTAAATAAATCAAAGCTATGATATGTTATTATAAAATTCTTTTTGACTAAAAATATGAAACTATTCTTTCAGGGGCTTCAAACCATCTGATGAAAATGATTTTGAAGTATTTGATATCCTTCCAAATGGTACTCAGCATAGGTACATACAACAGGACTTTATTATACCATTAGCAATTAAATCTAAGCTTCACTCATTTTCAAGATGGCACTCCTGTGATATACAAGAGTACATGCAAGAAATGGAGCGCAAGTTTCAAGAGATGTTGATACCTTTCCAACAGCGTCCTGAATTTTCCAATGATTTGTTTCAAACACCAGCATATAAGCAAGATATAGATGGGTCTCTGGACGGCTGGTTTGTTAAATTATTTTGCCCATCACGCAATGCGGCTAAAAATATTTATGATCTTCCAGTCGACCAAACGCTGACCAAATTTTGGAAATCATGGAGCAAGACAGACACATGCAAAAGAGCCCAATACATCCCCGACATGAGACTCCCAATTTCTTCCAGCTGCCACCAGACTTTAAAAGCTTCAGCAGGTCTGTCTCTATTCAAACATCTCAACGTCCAGATGGGGTATAAATATTATTGTTTCCTGTTTTTCAATCATTACTAACTTTAATTATATTAATTTATAAGGTTTGGGAGACAAGAAAGGTGGTCAGAGATGAACATGGCAATGAACAAGTGACTGTGACTGAGCAACTTGATCGCCCGGGTAATAATGGCAGCCTCTTAGATTTACCTAGAATTGGTGCAGACTTTCCTCAATCGCAATTTAACCCTCCAGACCGAGATCATAGAGGAATGAGCTTGATTGATAAGCTCTTTGGAAGATTTTCAACATAAGTTTATATTAAAAATTGGAAGTCTTCGATTTTAAATGAAAAAATTTTGTGTTCACCTTCTGATATTAGAAATAAATTACATATATTAAGATTGAAGTTAAATGGATTTTTATTTTCATTAGTATCTCTAACTAGCTAGTAAGCGATTAGAATTAGTTTTATTCAATAGCAAAGAAAGGCACGATTCTATCATAGATATTGAAATTGATGAATGCTAGAGTTTAAGGAGAGTAGTATCTGTTCTACTCTCCTTACTAGAGTTTGACTGCAATTGAGAATTGAATATTATTTTGTCCTTGACCTGTGAGACGTGCGCCATCTAGCGCCAGTGAATGTAGTGGGGATTTTAGTTATGGGAAATTCTCATACAACTGCTGTCATCGTCATCCTTTAGAATGGCTTTTAAAGGATGTTGCGTACCACCATTGACGCCAACTTAAATAATCTAAATTTCTAGCTAAATTCATAATTTTGTGTAAAATGTGAGTGCTTATGCGCACGAAAAGTGATTATTGTAATAAAAAGTATTGAAAGAAATTTATAGAATATTAAAAAACCTTTAAATGACTAGAATCCTTACCCTAGTCAATTTAAGTCGGCGAGGTGACAGGTCATGGTTATGTTGGCAACAGTGTAGCTGTACTTGCCTTGTTTTCCCAGGAATACATCTTCCAGGTGCATTTCAAAATGGACTAACTGCGGAGCGAACCCATCCCATCAATAGCGATTTGTTTGTTTGGGCAGTTTCAATGCGCTCCTGCCCAGCTGCATCACAATGATCATTTCCTGCAGCGACAATCTTTGAGCGAAGCAAGAAAATGTCGATATCGCATTTGTTCTTGGAAGCAGCTCACACTACTTGAGAAGCTCTTAGTAGAAGGTAATGTATACAAACTTGCGCCGGAGTAAAGTGCATAATAAATGTCACACTTTTAGTAACAATCTCCCCCGAGTTTAAGAAGTGACCTTGCTTCTAGGTAAATTTCGCTGGCCACAGCTAGCAGTAAATTTTCTTGATCGCGATCTTATGTATCTAGTATTATTTGCAAGAAGCAGTATTTTGACAGTAAAATCACATGGCATTATGATAGCCCGAAATGAGCCTTTGATGTTGTCCCTGAACATCTCGACGTTTGATAAAATGTAATGCAAAATAGGTGCAAGAGCACCACACTTGTTTGTTCTACTTTGACTGCAGTGTTCCTTCATCTGAAGCATGTGCACTTTTTAATTAAATTCATATGTATGTATCGATCATTTTGTTGCAGGGACGTGCGATATTCATTCCAGGATGGAGTGGGTCGAAATTATTGAACCTCGCACAAAGGAGCATATGTATGCAAACCTCTCGACTGGAGAGTGTGTTTGGGACCCACCATTCGGTGTGCCTGTGTAAGTAGAATTTAACTTTTCAAGGCCGAACACCAGAAATCAATAATACATACAAGCTGGTGCCAAAAACAAACCACACCCAAATACTGCATTAGATTAAACTTGATTTAATGCATAATTAAGGTTTGCTTGGGAAACTTGAGCGCCAGCAGTGTGATCTGTTATTAGAGACCGCGCATTGTTGCTTGTTGACATTCATATCCGTTTTGCATACACATGAATATTCATGAGCACTCTCTCATCGTGGTTGGAGGCACGTGAAGCTGAACGATTTTCGCTTTTTAGGAAAAAGACTGATGATAACCAGTGGTGGGAGCTTTTTGACCAGGCAACTCAAAGGTTTTACTACTACAATGCAACCTCGCAGAAGACTGTGTGGCACAGGCCGCACAACTGTGACATCATTCCCCTAGCAAAGTTGCAGGTATTTATCCATTCATGGGCTTATGTTTGTTGCTGTTTTGTTACTCTTCTCGCTGCTTTTCGTTTATGCCCCTGCTCCCTTGGATTTCTTTTATTTTACTGTTGATTTTGCAGACTTTGAAAAATAACACTGAAGTCAGTGACGAGACCTCTTCAATAAAGAAGGAGTCGGTTGCCACTCAGACCCCAGGCAGATCAGTTAAATGGCCTAAGTCAGAAAAGCAAGACTCTCTTGCTTCAACTCCAGTCCAAACAGTTAATTTTGACCATAATTGCGTTCGACCTGTACTAACGTGCATTGATTTGCAGCACAAAACATCTTCAACAAAAACCACTCCTACTAGCAGCTCGTCTCCCAATGGGAAACCCTTGTGCACCCAGACCCAAACCAGTCCTGCTAGTTCTCCTCTCTCAAACAAGCGAACGCAGCGAGTGAGTCCCTCGTCTCCCAGTGCTAGTCCAGCCTCTGAGGATTCCAGCAGAGCAAAGGGGGCATTTGCAGATGATGCGGAGAAGAGGGGCAGGCGCAGCAAAAATGTCAGCAAACCAGAATCCAGCAGGTCAGCAAGCTCATCAAGTGTGCCGCACAAGCATGCTTCAGTTGATGATGGGTTTGCGTCTATTGAATCTCAGAAAACACCGCCTGGAGCTACACCAAAGGTATTGCCAATAAAATAATATTATGTTTTTACACTTTTGCATCAGGAATATTAATATATTAGAGTATAAGGTTCAGAAATACATTTTTGAAATTTTCCACAAAATCTATCAAGCCTTAGTTGCAACGCCATAGAAATTGCATTTCAATATCAAATAAAAATTTATTGAAATTCTTCCAGACTCACACTGGTAGCAACAGTAGCCGAGGCAGTAATCAAATTCGCCACCAGAGAGAATACAGGGAGACGAAACACTCTCCCAGTGCTGACATTGGCATCACGGTGTCTACCAGCACTCCTCTCTTCAGTAAGAAGAAAAGCCCAAGTGCAGCCGCAATCGGCTCAAATGCAGCTCAGAGTCTTGATCGTTATGGACTATCAGACCAACCTGCATCATTTGTGATCCCCAAACAGCGCAGCTTTGACGTTGCCAGGGAAAAATCATCGCCCTCAGCTGAGAGAGGCACATCGCAGCATGAACTGGTCAGCAATCATCCCTCGTCAAGCTCGCTCTGCCGCAGCTACAGCTTCATGCAGACTCGCCCCGAGTTAGTCAGCAATAAATACCAGCAGCAACAGCATCACAGTCGCAGCTGCAAGTACAATGACGACGACGCCATGCACGAAAAGTACTTCATGGTGTCTCCATCTGGTCTAAGGAGTGTTGAGTCAACGCCACAGGCCAGACGCAAGTACCTGCCTACCGGCCAGGAGTTTTTAAGGACCGAAACAGCTGTCACGCCGGTCGGACATAGAAAGTCAAATGCTGAAAAGTATCACCTGGAAGGTGCTCGGTCTGCTGATTCTAGTCCATTGACAAGAGCAGAAAACACCGTCATTGGGGCGGCGCATGAATCCGGCCCTGGCCCTGTGGAGTCAAAATTAGGCTTGAACAAGTCAATCTCGTCTAATAGTCCCCTACTCTCCCCCGCTGACTCTGGCCTTCACACCACAGGTAGCAGCTCCAGCAGGTAAGACATATTGCTTGTGTTGCTTGGATTGAGAGATGTTTAAATTAAAAATCCGCTCGCATCCAAAAGTTAATGGCAATATAAAAATATTTCAGTTAAATATCTAAGAAATCTAACTAGCCCATAGCTCAAATTTTCAAGAGATCGGGAAATAGAATGTAACGGTGACAGTGCTAACCCAATTTCTTAATGCCTTTTGAAGGAGGGGTACAGACATCACAAGAGAGCCAAGCTTTTCCCATCGCTCAGACAGCGAAGCAACTTCAGGCAGCATTAGAAGCAGCTCTGATTGTGCGCATCATCACAACGGCTCCGCGTCTTCTAGCACAGCAAGTAGATCGGTAGTTGGAGACCCTTCATCCAAGCACCTTTACACTAATTTGGACTACTCGTATCCGTTGGATCCTGCTACTCAGGCTCACCTACTCCCTCTTCAGCAATACATTTTGGAGCAAGCAAAACTTTCAGGTGCGCATCACGTGCTTTTCATTTGACCCTTGATGATGCACACATCCGCCAACCGCAAACCCACTCCCCTTGCATTAACATCTGGGATTTCAATGTTTCCTTGTATTTTGCGGTTAAAATCTGTGTCATGTATTGTCAAACACAATTCACAGTATTTGCCATGATGTCTTTCAACGCGTACACTTTATTTTTGAAAGCATTATCTTACATTAAAGTTTCTCTAAAGAAACTCTTTAGAAGCGTATTTTTTGGTAAAATGTATTTCTACATGTATTTTTACCGTAGAATTTACTTGATTTTCAATCTATTCAGGTTGCTACAAGTTCAGTGATCCATTGAATGATGAACAAGATTCGCTCCATTCAGAGGAGTCGGCAGGCAGACATGATGATGACAGTGATGAGTTTGCTGACGATGAAGGCATGTCTAACCCCGACTCGAGCTCGCAGGAATATTTGGATGACGCTCACTATTTGGACCCCGACAGCGATGATGATCTGCCCATTCCAAGGCGGACCTGCAGCCACCACCAAAGTTCCTCTTCGAAGCCGCAGCCTCCTCCGCACCACTCAACATCCCCCTACAATTACATGAGCAGTAACAGACCGAAACCAAGCAGAAGTCACACGTTAATGGGTGCGTTGTGCGCATTATCATAATCGGCTTAACTGTTACCACTAACTTGTTAAATAACAGAATCGACAAGGGGCAATTACGACCTCCCCGACTGTAAGAAAGATGATGAAGCCACTTACTATAACTCAATGGCTGCCACTGCCCCATCCGCCAGTGTTTTGACCGCTGGAGGGGCGCGGGGCATGAGTTTGGCGCTACAGTCTGGTTCATACCCCCTTGAGACGCAACACGCGTCGTTGAAGCGTAAGAAGGAACCAGCTCCAATGCCTCCAGTATTGTACTCACCAGTTTTGGAGAAGAGTGAGGTATCCGACCATTTCCCTTTTTTCCTCTTCTTCTCAACTCTGTCTCTATAACTGAAATTCTTTCTTGCCTAAAGCGTGTTCCAAGTAATTTTGTTTTACACAGTGTGGTTTACTTATCTACCAATTAAATCTAGTTTGCACAAGTTTCACAAAGTTAGTGCAAACTATGAGTGTTTTCTTTGCTGCATCCATAGAAACTGAAATTCGCACGGTCAATCTCAATTCATTTATTCTGTGGATGCTTGGCATGCGAGTTGAAGACTAAAGCGCAAATGTAATGCTGCAGTTGCTGCGTGCTCCTCAAAGCAGTAACCACCCGCAGCACCACTATCACCAACACCAACATCAGAGTCAACATCAGATGATGTCGTGTCTCTCTTCCAATGGGGGGTGTCGCATGCAAACCCTGCCAATAGCAATATCGCCCCCAAACTCTTATCTTGTTGGCCCTTGTGTCTTCCAGCCCGTCATGATTTCCACTGATCAGGTGAGCTCTTCTCTCTACCTGCCGTGTAAAAAATAGTGTGGGCTTTCATTTCCATTCTATTAATTCGAGACATTGGGACCTTCAGGAATTTTTTGAAATAAACTTGATTGTTTGTTGTTTGTCAATAAACAACATGAATTAAAATTACTTACACAAAATATAAATTACTTTGCATTGTGGGAATTGAATTAAACTAAAAATCATGGTGTGGATTTACAACTAGGATTGGTGGCTAAAAGCGAACTATTAATCTAATACTCCCTTGCACTTGTCAGCCAATTTCAATTGTTTGTTGTGTTACCCGCCAATCCTTGTCAAAAACCCACACAGACTAGAGCCACTGGGCTATTTTTCTTAGTTGAATTATATTGGTTAATGTTTTCCCTGAGATAATGAAATTTTGAAACACTATTTCTTGCACTACTTCTACAAGCTACCTATCTTTTGCAGCTATGTCATGTCTTTAAGAGTTTTCTGTTGTACCATACTTTCAAAACCAACTTCCTTTCATTATGCAATCTAAATCCAATAATTTGATCACAGCTGCCACGACAAGCATCAAAATTTTTGATGAATCCTTCAGCCAAAGAAAAAAGGCCTCCATCAGACAGCGACATTGAAAAATACGCTGAGGACAATCTGAATTTCCACAAAAAAGGAATATTCAGGAAAAAATTCACCATTAGAGATATGCTGTCATGGACACAAGTAACAAGACTCTTTACTGTTCTTGCTAGTAACTACTGCAAATTTATTACCAGGATGGCATTCAAAAGCCTATGCTGGTGCTGAATGACAAGGCACTCAAGAAGGAGGCTTGTGAGCTATTCAAACTGGTGCAAGTGTACATGGGTGATCGCAAGACCAAGCCAGGCAGCACCTTGTTTTCTGTTGCTTTAGAGATTTGTATTACTGGCTACACCAAGCCTGGTCTTCGAGATGAGCTTTATATCCAGATCTGCAGGCAAACTACTGAGAACCCCAGAAAGTATGTTGCTTTTCTTTCTTTTGAATTGATTATGATTAAATCACTCAGGGAGAGTCTTCGTCGGGGATGGGAGCTCCTTTCAATATGTCTCGCATTCTTCCCACCTTCAGAAAAATTCCAAAAATATTTGGATGGCTACATGAACAGACACAGAGACCCAAGTTTGAACTTCCCAGAAGTCGGGAAGTGGCCCATTCATGTAAGTTTGCGCACAAATCCATAATCCTAGTTATTTATCACCACCTTTTACTCAGGTTCAAATTAGTCACTTCGCCAAGATCTGCTGTCAGCGATTGGAGAGGATAGGAGTGACCGGCAGGAAGCAGCCAAAGAAACCAACCATTGAAGAAATTGAACAGGCAAAAGTAATTTAACATAATTTCCCTTAAATTAGTTTTGCTAAATGAATTGCGTGCTAGATTCAAATCTTCCGCACAAGCATGTTTGGAAACAACCTGGACGAAGTTATGGAGGTCCAGAAGGAGAGGTACCCCCAAAGGAAGCTGCCTTGGGTTCAAACCACTCTATCAGAAGAGGTGCTTAGACTGCAAGGTGCACAGACTGAAGGAATCTTCAGGTAGTTATGCCAATTTCAAAATTTGCATCAGCTAATAATGAATCGTATCCAGGGTGTCAGCTGACATTGACGAGGTGGCAGCTATGAAATCGCAAATTGACCAGTGGCAGCTCACCGACACCTGTGATCCTCACCTGCCGGCGTCCTTGTTGAAACTGTGGTATCGGGAGCTGTATGAGCCTCTCATCCCGGATTCTATGTATGAAGAGTGTGTCAAATGCCATGACGATCCCCAGGCGTGCCTTGCTATTGTCCAGATGCTGCCTGAGCTCAACAGACTTGTGCTGTGCTACCTGGTCAGATTCCTACAGGTGAATTTTCCATTTTTATGTTCTAAATTTCCGATGATTGTGGAAATGACCACTTCCCTATTATTTATTTGAACATGAATTTGGATTTACTAGCACAAGTTACAGCTGCACAAACCAATGTGGAAAATTATAGCATAATATACAATAAAACTAAATTATTTGTGAACATATCCAGCAAGCTCAGGTATGAACCAAAATGTACATTTTTTTGTCTAAATATTGTGATTTCTCAAATTGGTTTGTATGGCTTGAGAATTCCTTCAGGTAAATATGAGAGCAAGTTGAAATTTATTTTTATTTTAATCATATTTCATTTCATTTGTGAATATTATACAATTAGAATCTGATGAAACCCCCTATCATCTTACAGATTTTCGCCAGACCAGAGGTAGTCCAAGTGACAAAGATGGATGCTAGCAATCTTGCTATGGTGATGGCCCCCAATTGCCTTCGATGTCGGTCGAACGATCCCAGAGTCATCATTGAAAATGCCCGCAAAGAGATGGCATTCATGCGCACTCTGATCCAGACTCTAGACACAAGTTTTATGAGTGAAGTATTTTAAATTGTTGCAAAATTTGCCTCACTCTTCAACTCAATATGCCACACTAATATTGAACTAACAAAACTATTGTCATATTTCCCACGAGCTATAGCGAATTCCACGTAAAGTTGTCTGCCAAAACGTTGTGAATCTAGTAAGCTGAACATTCTCTTTTAGTTTGTTTTGGCCTTTTGCACCTGAATTATACTGGGAGCGTTATTTAGTGAATTTGACGACACTCGCGTCAGTTTTTTGATTTGCACTGCTAGTCCTAAATATTTTGAGGGTTCAAAATTTCAGATACAAATCTTCGACCCTCTTTAAATTGAAAAAATTTAACAGATAAACCCTATTTGAAATTTCCTCTTACAAAATGTTGTGGAACTTCATGTTAAAAAAGTTCGTCGCATTAAATGTTGATTACAGCTGGTCCAATTCAAGTCAAAAATGCCAAATTCTTTGGACCTGGAACTTTTAGGAAACTTAATAACATGCAGAAATCGCTTATTAATCCTGGAAAATTAAAATCTTGGAAGCAGCAATATTAATTTACTATTTAAATGAGCCAAACAATATCAACCCTCTAAAAGTATACCATCGATTGGTAAACTTTGTACTGGCTTGTGAAGAAATTTTTTCGACAAAAGTTATTTTGAGAATTACAGAATATAAACGATGTTATTTTGCATGTGCCATCTTGAATTACTTAAATTTTTATGAATTGGGCAGCATGAATAATTTTCTTCGCCCACATACATTATAATGTACCACTTTATTTCTTTACCTTTGTGGTCAACTTGTCAAGTATTTTTGAGAAAATGCATTTAAACATCAATATTTCTGAAAAAGCCTCTTGCCTTCCTGAATCTCCGTCTTTAAGAATATTGATTGATCATCACGTACTTAAAGGAACAATACTGCCCCACAATTTTGCTTCCTTGGCTTTGCTGAGCCATGGTTAGATATAATTTTCTCTCGACGGTTTTCCTCTACCAAGTGCCGCATTTTCTATTGAACATGGTTGTAATGATTTGCGAACTATATTAAGTGTCAGCTACTTTGTTCCATTTTTATTTTGTATCTGATTTACTATGATTTGTGGAACACTATTGTGTACATATAAACATAATGTAATAACTAATAATATATATCCAGATAACCAAAAATATAAGTCACATGAACAGAAACTTTTCGATTAGCTTGTTTCATTTGTTCCATCCTCCTCCATGCAGTAGATAGGTCACAACAAATATACATAAGAAAATCCAGACAACCTTGGGATTAAGGTATCTGCATGATTTTTTAAGTTATGATCTATGTGTTTCCTTAGATTTGGAACTATGACCTCAGATCACACGTGATATATATATATATATATATATATATATATATATATATATATATATATATATATATATATATATATATATATATATATATATAAATGTGTGTGTGTGCATATATTATAAAAAAGTATATCATTATGTGACAGGAAAATTAAGTTACTTCATGGCTTTATAATGTCAGGAATAAATCCAACAAATTTGTAAAAATGCTGAAAAATTATAACATCTTTAATTAAGTATCAGCATCATTAAAATCTCAATAATTTAGATAATATTGTTAAATTTTGGGAATTATGTTTAGTGTCAAAGCATAATATAAATCATTTTAGCTATCGAGCGAAAAAGAATCAATTTTTGATTAAAAGCAACGTGGGAAAAATACAAGTGCGACGGCCGATGAGTAATTTTAATCTTATTGTCAGGAATACAATAAGCAGTTGAGCACTATCGATTCGCCTCGGCTCAATTCATCACTAGTCTTTACTGCGGCCGTGCAGCCCCATTGACAAAAAGCAGCCAGACAGGCAGTCAGACTGTGTGCTGTGCTGCTTGCTCCCCCTGGTAGTACTCGGAGCGTACTCTGTCTCTGGTCTCTTGCTCTCGAGCCGCCGGAGGGTCAACGCCCCTCTCGCGCTGTTAGAGCAGTGTTGTTTTGATGAACGGATTCGGCTTGCGGCCTGCAAATTCCACGTTATTCGCGATTCACAGACAGAAGCTGCTTTCGAGTTTGCAAACACTCTTCCCGACACCATCGTTTGCCATGGGGATTCCGCCGTGCAACGAGGAGGGCTGAGAGGAGACCGGGACCCAGGAGTCGAACTCAAGTTGGGCCACTGTTTCGCGAGCTCGCAAATTTTGAAGCAATTAATACAGGCACGATTTCCTGCTGAATAATCATATTAGGCTGAAAATGTCTGGCTGGATGTACAGGGGCCGCAGTCTCCGATCGAACCATTCATCGTCCATTCGAACCAGTGAGTTTCCCTGATTTATAATCAAATAGGAAAATCTAATAATCATTAAGCGCTTAATTCAGATCGGCGTGACAGCGAGGATGAATACGTCCGTTTGGATGTTACAAAAGGTAATTGTTTTATTGTTTTCAATAAGCAAATTGCTAAAATATTTTTATGCTATATTTTGAAATTCATCCAATTTTTTTATAGATCCAAATGAAATGACAACTGAAATTTTGAGCAACATTACGCGACGGCAAGGAATCTCCGAAGCGAAAAAATTTGGATACCTAAACGCATGTACCAATTTTTTCACGAAGGAAAATTTGGCTAATTTAAACTACACATTTGATGAAATACTATGCTGGTACAAATTGATTTTTGGCATATATATTCCGCCTCTAGACGGTAATTATTTTGGATAGCTTACGAGTCTCTTTGGTCCACGAAACGGCAAGAATAAGAGCAACCGGAATTCGAACAATAAGACGTTTGATCAAAGATGAGCAGGACGTGGCTGCAATAATTAGACTGCGGTTACCCTATCTAGTGGCTAGGTGGGAGTTGATTTTATTTTAATAAATTCTTTAAAAAAATATTTCTATGTCTGCAGAATATTAGACTCTGATAGTGATGTTGAGCGAGTGCAAGCTCTCAGATTTTGTCGGAGGATCATCATGTGTGGGCCCAATTTGTTTCCCAAAGAGTTGGCTCGGTCGTTGGTTTCGCTTGCCAACGGAGGAGCAGAAGAAAAAGACAAAATCTTGCGAGTTTGTCTTGCAACCCTGGCAGAATTAGGTGAGTGAAATAGGAGTCACACTTTGTGTATTTCTTACTAACCCGATTTTTATAGCTGTGATGTGCCCTGACCCATTCATCTCTTGCGGTGGTGTGGCATCAATGAGCCGAAATCTCATTGAGTCTCACTCCCCCAGGGTAACGGAAGTGTTGGTCGGCTCCCTGCTCTTCCTTTTGGTTCATCCAAAGACCAGGAAGCAGGCTAAAATTGACCTGACTGTGCTATCGGCACCATACTGCGACATCCACTACCAACACTACGGCTGGACATCTGGTGAAAAGAACAAGGAGGACCGAGACTCACGGATCAGCAGCACCCACACCTCCATCCTTTCTGTGTTACGCTCATTCCCAGGCTTTCTCCATTTCTGCGACCCCTCTGACGTGTCTAGTGGACTAAAGTCACTAGTCGACGTGCTCAGGTTCCAGCATTTGGAGAGCAGGAAGAACGTCCTGGACCTTTTCAGTGAACTCTTGGGAGTGCCTGAAATCTCCTGGACGGACGAAGCCAGTGTGGCGTTGTCAGACGTGGACCCGTCTAAGATGCAGGACGCCTGGAAGCTGGCCGACGGCTTTGTGGCCTTGGAGGGCAAGGAAATTCTGCCGAACCTCTCGGTATTCAGGCCAAACTTGGTTGAAGTCCACAAGGCACTGCTGTTGCAGACTTTCATTGAGGCCAACCTTTTGGAGGCGCTGATTGAGGTTATTGTAACTAGCGACTCCTTCATCTCGCTCAGGGCTGCTATTTTACTAGGTAAACTTTAGCTTTTAAACCACGTATTGCTAGAATTCAAAAAATAATTTTATATACTTATGTAACATTTTAAATTAAGAAGTGATCTAAAATAAAATTTTCATCGCAGCTTAAATTCAGTGATTCCCCCACTTAATCAAATCTAATATAAAAATGACTTTCTCTTTTAAAGCTTTTGAGTTAAATGTACTATAGGAACGCAAATAGCTTGAAATTATGTGCTAAACTTACTATTTTTGACCCTTTAAAAATGAGCACAATGATTTAATTTGTTGATCGCACTTACTGTAGAAATTAGTTCATCCATAATTTATTATTATCCTTTTTAGTGGATATGAACTCGATACATTTTGTGTATTTTTTTTACACCGAACACATTTTCTTTCGAGAAATCAAATTTTTTTCACCTCAATGGATTGGTTGCTATTTTTTCTAATTCTTTACTTTCCCTTATTTTTGACATAAGAGGCACCTAATTTTTAACCCTGTTAAATTAACTTAAAAGGCCATGTACTGCTGTTGAACCACAATCTCTTGCCGACGGGTTGCGCCCTGCCGAGTCTACCAACACTGGTGGCCTATGCAAGTGGCTCAAGTGGTGCCTGTTCTCAGCAGCGCTCTCTCTCCGCTCTCAACGTCATCTCAAGACTGAATTCCATGATGAAAATGAGGCCCACCCCATCGAGTTTTTTTCTGCAACAACTCATGCATTTTTCTGGTAAACTCAAAATCGAGTTAGTCGCTGGCCAAATTGTTCCTAAGTCAGCTGTTCTTCTTGTAAGCATTTCATGTTTATCACGTGGCATCGTTTTAATTTGATTCATAATAGATGGTGTCCAAAGACATTGAAGACTCGATTAAAAAGTCTGCAGTGTTAGCAAATAAGGATCCCTTCTTCTGGAACTGGAATGTAGTGTTGACAATTCTAAGGGTATGTCTGCTTAATCCAACTAGCACTTTTTGGTCTAACATTGGTATATTTTAAGAGTCGAAACAATTCATTGATGAAACTGGAGGATTCAAATTTCAAGCTATTTGCTCGAAGATTGGTAGAGTTTTTCAGGCCCAGCAACAACAGATTCAGTCAAATTAAACTAGGTCACTCCCATTCCCACCTCTACACTCTGGTGGCCTGTGAGCTTGTGGAATATTTGGTCGAAGCAGATGAAGTGAGTTTTATTCTCTCATGACATATTTTTAGAATTAAAATTAAATATTCGAACCAGGGAGAGGCAAGCCGAATTTTGACTGATTTGATGGCTGACATTGGAGAACACATTCAAGCCATCTTGAAGGCTGAAAGTGCACATGATGTTCTTTTTAGTCCCCACAACGTGACTCATTCAATGTGCCAAGTGTATTTCCTTGTGATTGGAAGATTAAGCCATTTCAGCAAAGGCACAAAAATTTTGGAGTCAACAAACATTTTCAAAAAGTAAATAATAATTTTCGTTTGATATTTTGATTTTGACTTTTCATCTTTTCAGTCTAATGACGTTGGTAGTTGATACCAAACATGATTGCTATGTGAAGCTTATTGTATCAAGCTTGGATTACACCCACGATGGAATGCCAAGGTTTTACTATTGCCTTTTTGCAAAGGATCTGGCTTGAATTGTGCATTTTAGACAAATTCTAGGAAAAGTCCTTAAGTCACCGTTGGAATCATCTCGAATTTATGCCACCAAATTTTTCCTGCTTCTTGTTCGATCTCATGTTGCTGACTTTGAACTTTGGGGCATTGAGCTACTCGTCATGCAACTTTATGACTCCAGTACTCAAGTTTCTTTGGCTGCCTCAGACATTCTGGATGAAGCCTGTGATTACAAGGTGAATTTGTTTGAAAAAAGTGTACGTTTTAAATTAACGAATGCATCACTCCAGCCTTATATGGAAGCGTTAGTACAGCTGAGACCCACTTTGTTACAACTAGGAGATAGAGGAAGGCTCTTGCTAATCCGCTTTCTCTCCACCCAAACTGGGTTTTCATACTTGAATGATGCCAACTTTGTCCAGAATGAGCTTCACTTGTGGAAGAACACGTTTAATGAAAAGTGAGTTTGAACTTAATCATTATAGTTCAGATTATTTAAACTGTCCTTTTTCTGAAGGTATGTGCGGATTGTTGAAGCTAACCTTCACGAGGCGCTTACAATGCACCAGAAGAACGAAGAGGGTTCTTATACTGGAAGACTGAGCAACGCGAAAAATGTCATCAAAAACTCCTACTTAGCACCTCACTTATATGGACAGTTGGTTCAACACAAGGATGGCCTTGAGCTTCTTTCTCAAGACATGAACCTGCTTAGAAAATATTTTGAGGTTAAACCATTTTCACCAGTTCTAATCCTAGTAATGCTAGAAGCTCAACTTTTTTGTATTCAGATTATTGATATTGGACTTGTCAACACGGAAGAGGATGTAACCAACCTAAAGACTGTGATTTGGGCACTGAGCCACATATCCTCATCGACTGGAGGAATACAACTACTGGAGTCGTTAAACGAACCAATACCATTGGCTGAAAGCCTCGTCAACCTTGCAACAGGATGTCCTCATTACGGCGTTCGAGCTGCGGCGTTTTACGCCTGCTCCCTTCTGGCCACTACTGATCTGGGCTCATGTCATTTAGAATATTCAGGTGCATGCAAAAAATGATAAAACACTTATTTCAATATATCTCACAATTTAAGCTTATATCATAAACGCCAAGAAGTTAGAAACGTTTGACTGGCTATCAGGCGATTGATTGTTCATAAAATACTCTTTTGTGGTCTTTATTGTCATTTTTATTCTTTGCAGGATGGATTACAGTTCGCCACGCCCGTAACGACAAATTTCCTGTTATAAAAGTGCCAGACTTGTCGCCCCTAGAACCGGAAGACAAAATTCTCCCTGATGACACCGGCATTTGGTTTGAGTTGCCTGATAACAGGCGAAAGCGCTCCACTAGTCACTGTTCTTCGTCCGCAAGCGCTGGATATGTTGTTCCCTTTGACGGAGAACTGGAGTGTGTGATTAACCCATTAATGGTGCAGAGCACCGCGTCTGCCAATGCATCTCCGTCCAGGATTAATGGTATCAGCACTGTGATTCCTCCGCTTTTGTCTCTGACATCAACACGGTCTCAAACGTTGCCACTTTCAAAACCTGGAAAGTACCAACAGCACCACAAGAGAAGCTACAGTGAGTCGAAGAGCGATTTTGCCATGATGGGAGAGTCGCCCAAAATCAAGGAGCCTTTTAAAAAGCCAGAAAGAAGTCCCAGGATTAGAAGCATATCTGTGAACTCAGGATCAATACCTCCTGAATTTGTCATTGAAGATGAGTCAAAGCAAAGTAACTTGGAAGTCACTTTGGGTTGTAAGTATTATTATTTAAAAAGTCCTCTTTAAACTCAAATTTCGTGCAATTTTTTTTCAAGTCATGATACATATATTATAACCAGTTTTCTGGCTCGCATTGTTGAGGTATTCCTAGAGTGTCACAGCGGTGCGAGAATTTGGGGGATCTGTTCCTGCTGGCTGTCCATTGTCAGAGATGGCAATTATTGCTAGTTAGTGGCTTGGCTATTTGACCCCAAATTTCTCAAATATTTATCAGCGAGACTGGGAGGCGCACCAGTGCCAACTCGCCAATTGTTGGTTTACCACTTTTCCAGAAAATGTTTTGCGTTTAAATCGGTGGAACAAAAAGAAGGCCAAGCTCCTCTGCGGACACTTAGGCCATACTAGGGCCCCATGTAATTTGCTCGGTGATTATACTGGGACCCGGTGAGCTCATAGCCCACCGGAGGTGCTGAGCAGAGGTTAATCGAACAAAAAATCAGTATATAATGTATACTGGATTTTGAGTATTTTCAATTAATTGGTTTTTATTAACTTACTCGATCCTAATTGATTAAGTAAGAATTTTAATTGGCTAATATTTTATGCCAGTGTGATTGAATTTTTTCGCTAATAATCTTATAAAAAGTTAAAATTGTTTACAAATTAGTAGCTTTTGGCTAACCATCTCATATTTATTCAGCGTCACCAATTGGATCTATTAATGAATCAGCAAAGGAAGTGCTGTCAAGCAGTTGGCAGGATGTTAAAGGATTTGCAGCACTTAGATCGCTTCCGAATCGAATGGGAGACATATATGAAACCGCAAGTGATGAGACAAAACTGTCAGTCAGACTGTTGAAACCGTTTGGGTAATAATTAAGAAATAAAATACTCTAGCAATATGAATTAAAATTTGTCTTTCAGCTCCACTGACTCCGATATGCCTCTACGGAGGGCTCCGTCATCTCTGAACTCCATTTGCAGGCTTCCAAAACTTATCAATGTCCAGTACTCAACTGAGTCTTGTTACAAAGGAATTGCTTTGCCAGCCAATATCTGTGATATGTTCAAAAATGAACAGTCAATTTACATTACCCGGATGATGAAAAAGAGGAAGGACCGCGATTCATTCTGCGAATTGGAGGAGGTTCCTGAAGCAGGTGAGCTGAACTGAATTTATATTCGCCATTGGGTTCTCTTTTCATAACCTTTCATAATTTAAAATATATAACAGACTAATATTTTTACTATTTCTTAACAAATGCAGGCGATTTCAACGGTCGAGAGAGTCCTTATTCAGACAGTGAGGGTTCATTTGATGGAGTCATATTGCATGACCCCACAAAGTGCATTTCGTGCTCCTTTCGCACACAAAATCCAAGAACTCCAATCAGAACGGGAAAGATCTCAACAAGCTCCCGACACACCCGAACAGGTCAGTTTCAATTCCCCCATCTGAAATACGTATTAAAATACATTTGTGCAGACACTGAAAGCAGTGAAGAATTTCGCATAGAAAGTTTTACTCTAAATTCCGCCACCTTGGAGACCGCTACGCTTAACAGCAATTTTAGTATCAGCAACTTTGAGCTTGGTAGGCTAGGTTTCATCATTCCTTGCGTCGATTTCTACCATTTTATTTGGCCGCAGATATGAGTCAGATCAAAGGGGAAGAAAACGCAATCCTGAGCAGGTGCGCTGTGAAAAATGAAATCCTCAAACACGCAGAGAGGCTAAGCAATCCAATTTGGTTCAAGTCATCAAAAACAGCTCTTTTACAGTACGTTTTTGTGGTGTGTAACTTACTTATTTATAAAATATCTTTGTAATTACTGCAGGCTTAAGCAAAGATGTCCTCAAGTATTTCAAGACCTGTGCCTCTACTCTGACATTTGTAGTTTGTTAGAAACGTCCAGCTACAGACTTTCAGCTCGGAAAAGTGTTCAAGAACTTTTTTACGATTGCTCTTTTGAAGAGGTGCGCAACCTTCCATTAATTATTGATTTTTTATCAATTAAATCGTCTTTTCATTTCAGCTTTATGATGAACCTACTAACATCCTTAAATCCAGAGATCCCAATGCTACTACCTCGAATCTTGTTTTTTCTCCGCCCAGCGTTTTACTTGAAGAAACACCCACATCAATTCCAACTATCCATGAGTAAAGCAACAAATTATGTTAAATGTTATACTTAATAAATCATTGTATTTTCGCTTTTGAACTGCGCAACAAAAAATTGTTTAAATAAAGTCAAAACGTAACAATATATATGTTATGCGCAGTTTTCTTATTTTATTCAATTGAACTTTCTCTTGCAATGATATTGAGACTAGAGAATTGGATAAAAAAATTTACTAATGAAAGTGACACACGTCTCTTTAATAATATCAGGTCAATCCTATAATTTAGGTTTACAAGGGTGGAAAATGAAATGCAAAAAGAAAAGCGAGAGAATATAATATAGGTTTCTTATTTCGCTTATTTCATTCACTTACTTATTTCACAGTAATAAAATTGATAACGACTATCGATTTAACAAAAAAAATTGCGAATTAAAAGAGCAAGAAATTCCGGGAATTCCACTACAAAATAATCATTGAAAAATCTGTATAATCATTGAAAAGATCACAATTTTGAAGAGACTCGCACTGTTTTTGCATCAGGAGATGATAAAAATAATTGTGCCTTGTGTGCATAAATATATGCAAGCCGCAAATAAAGGTTTTAACAGGTAAATGATAGGTCAAAAAAGCATTCTTTTATGCTGTGCAAGATGTGAGCTAGTTTGTGGCTACGTGTTTGTACGGCACACGTGCGTGATGTGTTGTTACAGGTTCGATTTAGGTTTATCTTACAGTGTGCTAGGCTGCGTGATGCTTGGTGATGCTGCGCATTCGATGCGCAATTAATAACATTTAAAGGTTAGTGACTTTGTGTGTATTATGTATTACTAAATTTATGTTAATCCTCACTTTATCATACGACTTACTTTTCGCAATGATAATCGTAGGTGACAGGTAAAATTATGGAAAAATCACGTCTCTCGATCACACTAACGCTTATCTATGCATGTAATACTTATTATGTTTTTCTTATGTTAAATTAATTACAGTTTCCGCTGGGTTACACATCTCGCGTTCTTACGAGAATCCCATGTAAAAGTAGGGGTGGCGAAAACTGTTCATTTTTCGCATTTTTCCATAATTGAAAGGAGGAAATGAGATAAGTATGAGTGAACGATGAACGATACTATGTATGTACATACATAATACGTTATTGTAGCATAACTTACGTCATTTCTCTATTTATATAATTTATGTGTACATTATTATTACATATTATGTGTGCACTACTGTGCACTGTACATAAACATTAAGCGCTACTTACGAGTTAACGCGTGAATTACACAAATGTCATACACAAAAATTCTATCACCTCTGCCCGCAGATACATAATTTATTATGGCAGACTCACCATTTTCGCCCAACTCACACCTCTCGCTAGGATAGGGATTAACTTTGAATCTTCCCATCAGAATCATAGCGAGAAGTGTGAGTGATCGGAAAGCGTGAATCCCCCATATATGTATTTTTGCATTGTATTGCATGACGAGAAGACGAGACTAACATTAATTGTTAGATTTTTTAAAGGCTAATAGAACGGTGAAGCATTATTTATGTACATATTTATTTTAGAATTTTTCATAATAGCCATCAAAATAATCACTAATGCGCAAATTAGAACGATATTTAGCGACATCTAGGCTAGCAGTCTACGTCCTTGCTGCATGTCGGCAGTGGCTGTGTTATTTCAAGGCACTACTTGGAGGCCTTCAGACTCTAGGCAGTGCCTTTTTTAAAGTTTCTCTTTTCAAACTTTTCAAAAAAGATACCAAATTTATTAATTAATTATCATTTAATGAACAATCTTTTTCGCATTCTTCGTTGGTTTAAAAAAATAAAGGTTGCCTTCATGCAGGGGTGACGCGGTTGGGAATTACTGTTGGGGGTAAGGTATAATAATTACATAGGGTAATTCGTGTAAATTGAAAGCGGAAATACATAATAGCGAATCGATGGAGGTGAGGGACTGTAATAATTATAAAATCGAATATTTCAAGAAGTATATTAATTTAAAAACTGAGGTCAATACATTTCACTGGTGGTAATAGTTGGTAATAGTGGAGCAAATATTTATTACGTGAATTTCTTCTATAACCAAAATTAGTTTAGACATGGGGGACATAAATTAATCTCGGCAATCTTTATGTGTTTTCTTCGTTCACTGACAGAAGTTAAAATTATTTCGAAATTTGCTCTTAGTTTCAAGCCTGATCAACCACAGAAGCGTTTTTACAGCGTTTTTCCACACTAATATACTTAATATTTTCTTAAGGTAACTTGCTGTTAATTTAACTTGAATTTACGCTTAAACATCCTAGGTAAAATTTTCAAGGAAAATATCCACAGATCATCATTTTGATTGAAAATATGTTGAAATCTCTTACTCGTAAGTTTATTTTTATTAATATCCCTCGTCTACATTATACAGGAGCTATAAATTTTCATCCACCACATCTGGTTTGTAATCGGGCTTGATAGCCTTGGTCAGCGACTCTGCGTACAGATCCAATCGTTGTGTCATCTGAAATGCGCCGAAAATTAATAATTTCTAGTTTGTCAGTAAATGCTCCTGTGCCAAAATTACCCTGAAGCCCCAGTTGTCCTTAGCCTGTCTGCACAGATTGAGGTCAATCTCGGTCACCAGAAGACCGTCGTTGGTCCTGGACAATCCTGGCGTGCGACTTCCGTCTGGGGCGGCCGCGTAGCTTGATCCGTAAAAGTGGCCGAAGTCCCTGTGCGCTGGCTTGCCATCAGCAGAGGTGAACTCATTGGGGAAAATCTCCGTGCCGACCCGGTTGATGGCAAACGTGAAATAGCTGTTGGCGATGGCCGCGTTTCGCGCCTCAATCGGCCATAGGGGCTCGCTAAAATTGAAATTAATGTTAACTGCAGCACATTCGCCAATCGGTTCAATTTTCCCGAAAGTTTGCGATGCAGGAGAAAATAGTGTATTGGGGTGCGTGATAATGGAAAAGGGAAATAGGACTATGACACCCTTCGCATTTCTAATGCGAATCTCACCTCAGCCCACCGATCGTTGCAGAGGGGTTGAAAACCATTTCGGCGCCGTTAATGCCGTACATGAGCCAATTCTGGGGGTGATGCCGTCCATAGCAAATGTTGATCGCGATCTTCCCAAATTTAGTCTGGAAATAAGAAAAGTGGATTAGCCGATATTTATATTAAACATGGAAATTCTCAAATTCTTTAAGAACCAAATTTTCATTTGGTTTTTAATATTAAAAAACATCAGCCCCTACGCTCTTTGAAATTTATTTAATTATTTGGTCTCGCTTAGATAACCTTCGCAAGCGATTAGCAAACGAGGTGCAAAAAAGGTCTGAACTGAAGTGTAAATAACTCTACGTCTAGAAACATAATTTTGTCATAACTATTAATAGAGTTACTTACATTGAAGACCTTGTGTCCGGTGTTGCCTTCCATGTAGTAAGTGGACTCGTTGAAATCGCCAACCCTCGGGATGTGGTTTTTGCGGGTCTTGCCGATGACATTTCCACTGGTGCCAACGACGACCGTCGTGTTCCAGAGCGTGTCTCCGTGCACGCCATCCCTCTCTAGGATGGGTGACAAAATTACCATGCCGAACTGGCGGGCGAGCTGTGCGGTCGTAACAAGCGGTGCAAACAGAAAAGCAATGTCAACAGGTCGTCGGGTGAAAAATCAATCAGACAAATACTTTTGGCAAACAGAGAAATGAGGAGAGAAAACAACAACCTTTTGGACGAATTGAGTGGTCGGACCGGTTTCCGCGTCCTCGGCGAACTCGCACCACGGCTGCTTCTCGCGGGTGCAGAATGCAAAAGGCATGTCTGGGGCACAAAAGTAATTTGCATTTATAGCGGTGCACCGAGTTTTGCGATTCAGATCTCCGAAAAATCCGCTCGCGCGTTGTGCAAATTTTTAAGAACTTACTCCAGGCCTCTTGGAAGCACAAGACGTTGACGCCGCACAGAGCGGCGGCCTCGGTGATGCGTCCAACGCGTTCAAGGATGGCATCGCGCTGTTCCTTAACCGGCGCTGTCGTTGGCAGCAAAATTTTGTGCTGAATGATTCCCGTGCGGACGGTGCTACAAGTTTTGGATATTTTCGATTTAATCCGCATAGACAGTTTTGTATTTCAGAGAGCATTAAAGAGTCCAACATATATAGTGATCATAAAATGGTTTTGTGATGAACTACCTTTTTCAGTTTTTGAATCGAAAATCTCCTTAAAGCTCTATTTAATCTCTCTGATTGCTATCTATAATTTATGAATATTAATAATCCAAAAGAGATATTTTGGAGTTGCGCAAATTTTTACCTGTGTCAAAATTAGAGCATAAAGGAAAATATAATTAGTCGTATATTATATTGAATCATTGAATATATACGTAGCATTTTATTAACAATTATTTTCGTTTTTTTAATATCGTTTTGAGGTTAAAAATATATTTATACTGTATGAGCCCGTATTCGTTCCCGACATGAAAATATTTGTCCCTTAAATTAATTAAAATAAATCTTGGTAAAAATGCTGCCTCAGCTTGTACACATTATTAAGTAACTGCAGATTAAGCTACAAGACTTTTTAATCATGCGGGTTTTGCAATTTCACAAAGAACAGCGCTCTATAATGAGCCGTAATTCTACCTTACCGTGGCTTCCTCAGCTCCTCCGCAGCCGCATTAATCTTGTACGCCTTGATCTCAAAATCCCCATTTTTTCCGAGCGCCGCTGCTGCCGTGGGAATTTCGATTGCCCTGAAAATTTTTACATGCAAACAAGAGTTGTTATCTACACTGGGCGAAAACATCACCCAAAAAATAGTCTCTAGAATGTTTCGTGTGCAAATGCAGTTGCACTGAATTATTCAGACTCGGTGCAAAAGAAGGAGCCAGTGAACCAGAAAAAAAGACTAAACTTTTCCTCTTTCCCGGCGACACACGCTTGTCTTTTTCGTTGGCCCCTTTTTAAATTGTACTGCTATGTACTCACTCGACGGGCTTTCCAAACAAGATTCTCTTCACCTCCGCTAGCTCAGGCTGGGGAATGTGTTTTTCCAAGCACTCCTCCAAACTTTGAAATTCTCCAGAGGACATTATGGAAATGCGACTTGTTGTTGCGACGACAGCCACTGGAGAGAGAAAGAAAGAAGCGAGATGAAGTTTACGATCAGTCGTTCATGTATTAGAGGGAGGTGTTTTCAGCGGGGCAGAGCCGCGCGCACCGGCCGCCCGTCCTGGCCACGACGTGGGCTGACAGCGAGTAAACAGTTAATAATTTTAAGTAATTCTTTATCAATGACGGCAGCTCGTTGACCTTGACTTGAGTTTAAAAAGTCAATGAAACTGCCACTCATGATCAGCTTTGTATTGTATAGTCAATGTTTGCAACATTCCAAGTCTCAACAGCCTCGCGGCATCATAACATATTTTTAATTTTAATAATTTTCCTTATCCAAGTTAGTAATTTCGGCACGAGGAGATTTTGCGTTGGATTAGGAAAATAGAAATTTCTTAACTGATTAACTCCCATAAATTCAAGACCATTAAAATTACGAAACAAACAATGCTGACATCGACCATCGTTCGTCATTATTTCAAACCCATTTTGCACCTGGTATGTAAGCATAGTTCTATTCTTGCAAAATCATTTTGTCAATATTTATGAGTTACAAAAAGATTCCTCACACCTCCCAGCATGACTTTTTTTAAATAAAAGTGGTCAAGTATATCTGGGCTCACTTCTGCTTTGTCCTCCAGGGCAAGGCCTTAGTCACTTGTTTTCCTGAAGTGTCGCCCTTTTTCACAAGACTTCCTACTGTAATTGACTGTGTTACTTTAATGTATTTATAACAAAGTGTGAGAATAAACATCCAATAATAAAGTACAAGTTTCAATTTGAATAAATAAAAAAAGTTAAAAAAAAAATTAAAATTAAGGGGAATAAATATACTCTTTAAATAAAAATGTTTGCGAGTATTTTCAGAAACAAAAATCGAGTTTAAAGGTGGCAAGAATTTTTTTATAAATCAATACAATTCGCTGACCTATGTCTTGTTCAGAATATTGAGTATTGGCCGAGCTGCTAAAAAGTGATCAATTCCAAATATTTATCCCTTTAACTTGAAATTAATTTATACTTAAATATCTGGCGGTAAAAAACTTTAGTTTCAAACACATCAAAGTTCAAAGATGATATTATTCTTATTTTTAATCGTTTTGAATATAACATTATTTAAATATTTATAAACTAAAAACGCTTATTGCGTCAAGTGTGGAGCAGTGCTTACATCCCAGTTAAGTGCTTTTATATAGATCTACTATTTGAATCGGGTAAATATTTTGATTCTTAACTCGTGTCTGCATTCCACTCTTCAAGAACGCTCTATAATAGGGCGTATACTTCCTCACAAGGCTCCTTGGTCGAATGGTGCATGTAACCGCGGTCTTCTTCAACAGATTTTATGCCAGAGAGAAAAAATATTCTCTGTCCAGATTAGTCTACGTTTGCTACGAAAGCAATATAAATATCCTGCAATATTTATGACGAATGATCTTAAATTGAGAAAAACTATTTTCCAATTTTCGCTTGGTGTTTAATTTATTTAGGGCAAAAACAACACTGACACAAAGAGCAAGGTGGACGGTGGTCCATAATGGAAAACGAGAAAAACTTTAAATTTTTACACGCTTTCCGCGTAATCTGGAGGCACATAATAGCTAGACAATATAATGGCTTTGGTTACTGCAAGGCCTCAAAAAATATATCAATATTGTTATACATATGTACCTAGTTCCTATAAAAAATAATAATTAAAGAATTTTGTGCTCTGAGCCCGAGATTCACCCTGATCAACTCGATCGAACTGATTAATTCTGATTTTAAGTAAAGTGCATAATTTTTTTCCATGCTAAATGGACTGGAATATTGAATTTTTTTTAATTTCCCCGGTTAATAGCGCGCTTTGGTAGCCAGCGGCTTGAGCCAAACTAGCATTTGATTGGATCGAAAGTTAAAAGAAACGTCTCTCTGCCGCGCCCAGGCCGCGCCTGCCATCTGGTTTCGTCTACGTTACCTATATCCGCGTGTGCGAGTGGTATATTAGTAAACAAACGCCCGGCTGCTGTTTTCAATCGAAAAATCCGATTTTTCGCCGATAATTATCATTTTCCGACCTAAACATGGCTTCAGGAGGTCTTGAGTCAAAGATTGTGGAGGAAAAGTCTGAGAACGAGAAACCAGTCAACAGAGAAAAGGTGTGTGAATTGATGCAGTAAAAATTTTCACATAAATCGATCTGAATCTTTGCAGACCTGTCCACTTCTTTTGCGAGTCTTCTGCAACACAGGTCGACACAACAGCATTTTGCAATATGCTGCAGGTACCGTGCCAGGCAATGAACTTCAAATTTACACATGGTTTGTATTTAGCTCTTACATATCATTAATCATGTATATAGATACATACATTTGAGTTGAAAATTATGTATATCATTAGGAAGGACGCCACTTTGAAAGAACTGTCCACTCTGGTGAAAGAAGTAAATCCTGACGCCAAACGGAAGGGCACAACGCTTCATTTCGCCCTAGTGGCCCCTGATCCTACCAGGCCCAACGCAAACCTGAGAGCGAGAGACTTGGGCGCCACTATCAGTGGCCACAAAGGACCTGATGATAACAAAACTCTAGCCCAGCTTAAGTACGTTTTTTCTTAATCTCGAACTAAGGGTATTTTCATTTGAAGTGTAAAAAATAATCATAATATTGCTTTCTTTATGATATATTATTTATTTCATCTCACATAAATTACTACTCTTGCCATTAAAAATATCTCTGTAAATAACTTAGAATATTCTGCTTCACAATCAGGCAAGCTCGCATCACAACCAGAATTAGTGACTTTCATTGATACATTTGTTCACTCCACCAATCACACAATCGAGACACATCTGTAAATTATAACATTGTGCATTTAAGATTCCGCATTGGCGACTTCCTGGACATCGGCATTTTCCCGCCAACTGACACGATGGGCATGGACAGGATGGAGCGCATCGGAATGGAGCGTTCCATGCCAGACAGACTGGGAATGGAGCGGGGAATCATTGACCGGCGTCAGAACAGAAGGGGGCGCGCTTATTAGACCTACATTCTTACGTATTCATTGTCATTCACATTGTGCAACACAAAATGTCTGTAACTTTTACCTTAATGTAAGTTGTAAAATTAAAACTGAGAAGCTAAATGCACATTTGGAAAAAAATCTGTCTTAACTCCATTCGTTGAACTGATAAACTGAATCAATGGCTACTGAACTGAGGGAGCTTTGGGCGAAATCACAACAACTGCCTTCAGAGAATGTCAGACCAATGAGAAAGCAATGAAGGCAAATATTGTCCAAATGAGGGTGAGAATGGCCACCACACTGGAAACGAAAGGCAGGGACTGGTTCCACGGCCACCCTTGGGACAAATGTAGAGGACGCAGCACGTCCAGACCCGAATTCAGAGCGCATGGCAGCTGCACTATGATATCTTGACGCTGGACCTAAAAACAAGATGTTGCAATCAGAAATGAATATTTGTTTTTGTGTTCGTATACCGACCACACAGTTATCAGACCTAAAAACAGCAATGCTTAATCGACAGTGGCATTTAGCTAATTATAGACATGATTTTCTGAAAAACTTTCTTTCGGCGAATCAAGAGTTAACCGTCCATTGACTACCTTAATGATCAATCTTTTTTTATATTCAGACTAAGACGGAGGTTGGTCGGTACCCATTAAGCACATAAGTTTTAATATTTCTGCTGAACTAAGTCTCTAAATTATTGACTTTAAAGGGTGTCATCAGTCAGTCACTTATCCTTTTTTTACATAATTTTATTTTTAATTATAATTACCAGGGTCTCGGGTTTTTTAAAAATTATTTTGGCATTGCAAAAAGTGAAATTAAAAAGGAATCACTTAGGATCTTTTTAAATTGCACAAATTTTGTGTGTGTGCCCTCCCCAATAATTTTAAGAGTGATTTCCAGTATTTGTTTTAAAAATGTTTCGTTGAAGACGTACAATGTGTAGTTAAAATATACCTGGACTGGTCTGCAAGTGACCGAGGTGACTTGCAGCAGTTCTGGCTGCACCAGTGTGTTGAGTATCCACCGCAATGGTGATATATACTGCGTCCATGCTTGTGCCAGGTCGTCCAGGTGCAGTGGGTATCCGCAGGCAAATAGCAGCATCCAATTGGTGCCCAAACCCATAGTGCAGCCCGTGATAGGGCTGCCAGGGGTGAGCGCCAGGAAAAACTGCATCACTGCGTGCGAGCAGAGCGCATACAATAGCGTCAAACCTGTCGATAAGCAAATTAAAATAAACGCAGGTAGATTAACAGATCATAATTACCAATATAAATTGAGAAAAGGTCGGCTCTTGGGGCGGAGGTTACGCTGCCACTCATCGCGTAAGCTGGCGCAAAAAACGCGAGAGCGAGACAAAGTAAAGGTGGAATATCCAGTAAGATCTAGAAGATAAACAACATATAAATTCTAAAAGTTTATATAAAAATCGGTGGAAATAGACGAAATGTTATTGGCTGCACTTAGAGGCTTGATGTGCTTCGTCGCAACTGCGACCAAAGTTCAATGTGCTGCTAATGGGAGTCTCCAGAGCCAGAGTGCCAAGCTATTGAGTACGTATGTAATCACGTTACCTTGCAAAACGCCTGAATGGGTCGATAGATGCTCTTTTTGTCGTTGGGGCGTTTGGCCAGCGCAGTCCAGAAGGATAAAGGCATGTTCCACATTCCCATCATCACCACATAAAAGCTGATCCAGTCAGGGAGGGAATCCTGGGAAGCCACTGGGTTTCGGAGGTCCCAGTAAATGGCACCGATTGCGACGGACAGGGCGGCACAAAGCAGCAGGTTGTGCGAGAAACGCACCAAGCACAGCGGCCACCGCAAAATTAACCCCCGCCTGCGAAATGAGCAAAAGATATTAGCCTCCAGCTAATTTATGAGCGCGGGGGCAACTGGAAAACTTGATCAAAAGATGCATAGTTAACAAATTTATACTAACAATAAGAGGGCCCAAATTTGTAGGAAAAATCCAGGCGGCTTTGCAACCGACGGCATCTCCAGTGGTGGTCCCGGGTCCGATAAGGGTGGTTGTCGGTTGGCAAAAACTTCGGTCAACTGCTGGATTCGTTGACTCGACTCGAGCATCGCTTCCGCGGACAGATCGTCGAGCGTGACCAAATCGACTGGAAAATTAAAGAGAGTTTTGTACACGGTAAAAAGGTCGAGCAGTTTATCGTACTGTAGTAGTCTGAAGGGTTCTTGAACGCTGGGCACGGGTACTCGATCTGCTCAAAGTAGGGCAGCATTTCTGCCCTACGGCCAGTGAACGCGAGTCGGCCGGCGCACAAAAGGGTGACCCGGCTCAGCATACTGAATATTTCAAACGTGAGCGGGTGAATGGTGAGAAAGACGATGCGAGGACCCACTGAGGCCCACTGCCGCAGAAACTCAAGCAGAAAAAATGTGTCGAAAATATCCATGTTGCGGGATGGATCGTCCAGGGCGATCATGTCACAACCCTGAAATTATTTTGGCCACCATTCATATTTTTGACAATTTCATTTGTTCAACATTATCAAGTTGAAAAACAATTTAAAAATTCAATTGTTTGCGATTTTTGTAGTAACTTCTTTACAAACATAGAGTTGTCTCTCAAAACATAAATTTGTATACCTGTAGTAAAGCACATGCCAACTGCAGACGGATTCGTTCTGAGTGTGTAAGAGCACCGATTCGTGTGTTTCGCACTTGGCTTAACCCAAGCTGTGACAGCAGCGCCTCAACCTGTTGAAATTACATATTTTATTTTATAACCCTTGCGCACGAGGTAAGCCTGTTAAATTTTTAGAGCCGTGATAATGAAATTGCAGCCTGAAGTACATTCATTTTATTACACAATCTCGTTGCTTGTGTACAGCAAACACTTTTAATAAATATCGTATGAAGTTGTTTTAAAAGGGTCAGTAATTTTTTTTTAGAGCATAATAATATGTATATTAACCACAGATTTTTTATAACAAAACAAACATTCGAAATTATCTTTGTTTTCTGTTCTAACCCAATGAAGTGGTTTTTCATTCGTTAAATAGGATGCCCATATTTAAACCTTTTTCTTTACTTTTCCTGCTAGAGACGCATCACATGCGTAAAAATTCATAGTAAAAATCCACTAACGAAAATTAATAAAATAAAGACTCACCTCTGCCCTCCTGACCTTGGCGCTGGGAGCATTGCTGAGCCAAGAGTGGAATCGGAGTGTCTGCTTGGCTGTTAGGCTGGCGTCGAAATTCTCATTCTCCAGTTTCACCACGGAGAAATGTTTTCTCAGCGCCTTTGGCCTGACACAGTGTCCGTTCAGCCATACTTCGCCTTTGCTCGCCCGCAGCCGGCCCGAGATGATATCGAGCAACGCCGACCCTTCCGTTCCTGAGAATTAATGGTAAAACAATATTGGATAATAAATGTGTAAAGCGGATCTGCGTACTCGAAGTGGCCATAATTCCGTGCATGTCTCCGCCGCGGGCCTCCAAGTTAATCGTCTCTAAGAGTCGATTTGAGCCTTTTTCGTAGTGCACGTTCCGCAGCTGCAAGTTGGGCAGGATTTTGTGGAAGGCGCGTCGCTTGTGCGGCCGCAGCTCGGCCATCGTGAGCAAATTGGCCTCGCTGGCGCTGCGCAGGGGCTGGTTGTTCATCACGTTGAGCGCCGTTTCGCTTCTAGAACGTGGCACGCCACCCTTGGCGCCGCCGGCTGCCGGTGCCCGCGGCGAGCCGTCTTCGCTCGAGTCGTATCCGCTTGAGTTGTCCCTACGTACGGGAGGAAAGACTCGCGGAAGACCGAACTTGAGGTACGTGTACATGTTGCCCGTGAGCTCACTCTTCGGACCGTAACGAGGGTGACGCAATATGGACCTGACCTGAGGACGAGTTAAAAGAAAATAGAAATTTAAATTTTTTTAATCTAGGAAAAATTTCCTTTAATAAAATCTTGGATTTAAAGTATATTAGTTACGACAGAGTTATAATATACATGAGATTTTTTCTGCCTAAAAAGTAAACTAAAACGCACAGCCTTGGTCATTACACTTGAGCTTATCACTCTTGGCATTTTCTAGAAAAAATTGGCTTTATTTTTGTAAAAGAAAATTGGGCGCTGCGGTGTTCCTGACGGTTATATATAGAGGTTCTTTTTGTTAAAAATGCCGTAATTTGCCTCAATTAGGACCAGAAAAAAAATCCAATTTCGGTCACAAATTATGGTTCATTTTTATTCAATCCTACTCTATGGTAAAAAAAAACGGAGGCAGCTAATTTGTGTCCTTGTCCAAATAGAGAGGGTAATGTAAGGAGAAAGAAATCGCTGGGAGTAATCCGTTCAATGGACTAGAGGAACAGTAAATAAATATTGTTCGCACGTTTTGCTCTGGAATTTATAGACACCAATAAAAGAAAAATTTAGCAGCAACACATTGCTTTAAGTGTGCTAATCCATTTTCACTGATATGAATCAGAGCTGACACGGAACTCACCAATTCACTCGAACTACAATAAACGGTACATATGCGAATACGTATTTGACAGTAGGCCGCGCAAATTAGCATTTTTACATGCTAGCCAGAGGAGCACGTAGAGTTTAACCCAATTTTAAACAATGATAATTGAAATCCAATAATGCTACTACACCACTTTCCACTCTCGTTCACCGCAGCTGTGTTTATCGTTTGAACACCCATATATCAAAGACCCTTGAAGGACATTGCTCATTGATAATGGATATGAAATTAAGCGGGTAGTGGAGCAGCTCATCCCCCCAGCAAAACGCGAGTTAGGAAACACTCTTGTGCGTCTAGTCGGATGCTCAACTTTGCATGTCGCGCAATACCTTTGTCTCGCCCCGTCCTTTAACACAATTACCCGACGGCGCCGGGCAAATTGGGGGCAGTACCTCCTGATAAGCTAATCGCTTACAAATCCTGTGAATAATTCAATGAATTCTCGCGCCCTAATGCATTTTCAGAACTTTCTGCTCGAATATTCGATATCTTGCGGCGAAAAAAATGTTCAACACGCGCCAAGCACTTCCCACGAGACCAAGTGCAAGGGCGAATTTTCCAATTAATAATTCAAATATTGGCTCTGCGAATTATATGTTACTCACTGTTGATTCTCTGAGCTGGAAGTTGCCGTAAGGCAGTGGACTCTTCTCGCCCGCTCCCAGCGCGGAATCTGCAAAATCCGAATTGAGGTTCTGTCTGTAAATGGACCACGCGTGCAGGTCCTCCGAAGCCAGCTCGTGGAGCCGCGCGGGCTCGTTGAGGGACGGCACCGAATAGCGTCGTTCGTTCATCCTGCAAAGAGAAACACGCCCTGCGTTAAAGATTGAGCATGAATTAAGTTTCCGAAACCCACGCCTCGCTGCCGAGTGAATTTAATATACGGCGTCGAGCTCGGAAGGACAGGAAATGCGGCAATACTCGAACGCAGAGGCGTGATTAGCCGCCTAATTACATATTCCGCACTGGTCGCTCTCCTTAATTTAACAACAATGCCGCAGTGCTGTAAATTCCACAGGTATGAGAGCGAGCAAGCGAGGGAGACCATATAATATCGCGGAATATTTTGTACAATTCCCTCGGACCCTGAGAGAGCCACAGAGAGTAAACGGTGCTTGCTCTTGCGTGCCCGCACGACACACGTGACGTTTCCTTTGTGCGCGCGTGTAAATTCGGGCGGACCCCGTCTGTAAATTATGATAAATGAAATGCAAACCTCGAAATTTATGTTGGCATTGCAGCGCGAGTTGCCTCCATGACTTCTTCTCCGTTGCTCGCTTGTTGGATGGACCCGTCAGGGTAGAACGAGCCGACTCCCGCTCTAGTGGAAGGGACCTAAACTAAAGTTACAATGACGTGTTTTTACGATCAGGTATATGCGAAGGTATAATCAACCCAGCCCTAGGCGTGCTAAAAGCCTCTCCTCTCCTCCGCGCGTTGTTTAGCTGCTGGTTCGTCAGCAGGTAGTGGCAGCAGACGAGCCAGCAGCAGTGGACCTGAAATTTTTAAATGTGCCGCAACGTTTGATTTTTCGGCCGCAGAGATGAGAAAGATGTCGGCCAGGCACCAGCCGTCGGTGCTCGAGCTATGCAACATCTTCCACACCGGTCAGGTAAGATTATTTATCTATTTTTTCTTTAGAGAAAATCGCACGGATTGCCTTGACTCGTGATCTCTAGTCGAGATGCTCTTGCTTTCTTGTTTCGCTTCAACGAGTAAGACCTTGCGTGTCGCGCAGCGCTTTTTCGACTTTTGACGGATGCTTTTTACGAAAATTAATTTACCTGCAACAGGTGGAAAGCGGGGGTTGCTTGAAAAGACTGAGTGGCAGGGTGCGCAGCGGACTGGTACTCAAGGACGTCTCCTTCGTCGTGCACTCCGGAGAACTGCTCGCCGTGCTTGGGTCAAAAGGTAATTTCGTTCCACATGCCTTCTTTTTACAGTTGTTGAAGTAATGTCACGCGCAGGTTGTAAATTCTTAAGAAGACTGTGTAACAAAAACACAGGAAATGTTTTTCCTTTTTTTATCTTTTGTTATACAAATTTGGATAAAATACCAAACATACAAATCTTATCGTAAAGCAAACGTGTTTTTTAAAGGTTTAAAACTTTTTTATTTTTATGATATATCGCTTATAATTTCTTTGAGTATATTTTAAGTCCTGAAAATCGTTCTGGATGTATTTTTTCAGCAATTTTATATTGAGGCAAACTCAGATGTTCGTCAGTGAATGGCGATGAAAAGATACTTCTTTTTTCCGCTGTATGAAATAACGCATTCAAATGAATTTTGAAGACATGAAAAGCAGTATTTGCATCGACGCTGAAACTCGTTATAGCACTTAAACCTTTTAAGCGTTTTGAAATGGTTGGAATTTTATCCCATTTCATTCATACCCTATGCTCATCATATGCTAATTTCCCACACGTTATTTTCTTTGAAAGGGAGTGGAAAACGCGCGTTGCTGGATGTCATCTCTGGCAGAGCCGAGGGTGCCACTAGAGGACAAGTGCTTCTAAACGGCACGCCACTCGACGCTTCAGATTTCCAGAAGTGCGGCGCCTACGTTGGAAAACGGAACGACCTTTTGACAGGTCTGACCACGGAACAAACGTTGCTATACGCGGCCGCGCTTGAATTGGGCTCCAAGGTACGCTCGGCAATTGCTTAATTGCGACGCATTTGTATTCAATAAAACCCCAACACCAATATTAACAGACGGAAAACGCGCCGCCAGCGTTTCGAATAATTTGCATGCGAGTGTTGTTGGCGAACTCTATATTCAAATTAAATTTCAATGTGGATCATTATCGTTTGACGATAAAATGAACGCTGCTACTGTATGTTTGCGTCGCCCAACAATTTGGCGTGACTGTCAGCCTGGTTGTAATTTTTTATTCGCAACAGCAACTCAAAATATTTCAATTTACTAGAATCCTCGACCCGTTCCTATTTTCTCTCTACCAAACTCGTTAAAACTTCGCAATGGCTTGACCAGAATTTAGAAATTTCCTCACATGTCCAATATCACACCCGCCGTGTAATTAATTCGGAAATCCCATTTCCAACACACCATTGCTTCGCATACCAATTAGTTTTTAAAGGCGGAAAATACCAACTAATTTCCCAGGTGTCCAATTACGTGCGCCGAGCTCGCGTGAAGCAGGTTTTGGCGGACTTGGCGCTCACCCACGTCGCGTACCGCGGTGTCGACAGCCTCGACAACAGCGAGTACCGCCGACTTGTAATCGGTGTGCAGATCATCAAAGACCCGAGTGAGTGGCCGAACAAATTGATCATCTATTTTCACACCATATTTCATTCCGGCGCGCAGTTCTTCTTCTGCTCGACGAACCCACCGCCGGCCTGTCGCCGCTTCACGCTTACTTGGTCCTTTCGATGCTGGCAAATCACGCGCGCAATTGCGGCCGCATTGTCATTTTATCGATGGAACGACCCCGCTCGGACGTCTTCCCCTTCCTCGACCGAGTGGCCATCCTGTGCCTGGGAGACGTCGTCTACGCCGGCCGAACGACCTTGCTGCTCGACTACTTTCAGCAGATCGGCTTTCCGTGTTCCGAGCTGGAGAATCCCCTCATGTACTATTGTGAGTGCCGAAATGAAAAATTAACTCGCAAAAAAACATTTCTATATTTTTCTTCAGTGTGTCTTTCGACTGTGGACCGGCGCTCTCGGGATCTGTTTATGGACTCGACCCAGCAAATTGCTTCTCTTGTTGAGAAATTCAAAATCCAAGGGAGCGCTTACTCTCATGACATAGCTGGTGTGCCTCTGTCCCCGGAGAGAGGCCACAAACTGCCTCTGTGTGTTCTGGGGCGGCCGGGAGCACTGAAAAAATTCTGGGCTCTCTTCTGGTACTTCTTCAAATTGGTTACATGGGCCTCCCGCCAAAAATGGTCCATACGCATTAAAGTTAATGAAATGCCCCCAACGTTTTTCTTTTGTGTTTTTCAGGGGGGGGGGAATGAAAGCAATTTAAATATCCAATGTTTGGTAAACAACGTTAAATAATATTTCATTATGCATATTCATGATGAAGCGAAACTGGAAATAAGACTGGAGGTTTTATTTTCCTGCTCGCTGTGGCATAAATTAAAAATTTCAATTAAGCTTGGGAATCTGCAATTCTTAGAAATTCAATTTTATATGTATTCATTCAAACGCGAGCTAAATTTCTGAAGTCGATCGACTCTTGTAACAGGTAGTGATACACGCAATTGTACATTCATTCAAGTTGTTAGCGGAGCCACCCCAAAGTTTTAGTTTTAAGAGGATTTGTCAGAATTTCTCGCTCAATTTGTAATCCTTTCCAGTCGCCAGACGGCAACTACGTTCAATCTTCGACTCTCGGGACTGAGGTCTTTGTTCTTGCAGCTGTTTCTGCTGCCTATTGTATGCGCCTCCACAATGCAGAGCCTCTCGACTTTGCTGGTAATTAAACCGCACCGTGTTTAAACGCTTCTCAGCAATTTATCGCGCGCACACGCTACAACACTCGTGCTTTCCTATATTTTCCAGGACTACCAGCGCTCCTACTCGAGCGTTAGCGGATTATGCTTCATAATATTGGCCATTTCGTACTACAGCGCGTCGCTGGTCACCTCGCTCCTCTGTAAGTGCAGCGCACGTTGGCTGAATAATTAATCGGATTTGCTAACCGGTCGTGCAATATTTATTCATTAATTGCGCTTAGATCCCGAGCTGCGAACCCGCTTCTACCAAGAAAAAAGGGATGGATTGTGTTCCGGTTCACAGGTCGTCATTTCGAGCACTCTGCTCGGCTTGCCGCTGAGCGCCGCATCTGCCGCCCTCTCTGCCGGATTAATCATCTGGTAAGACGCGATGATTCTCTCCAGCACCCTCCAATTAAATTTATATTCCGCATAATGCTTGCCCATTTAGGTTGACAGGCAACCATTACGATAACTGGCTAGTGCTGTTTGGAGCGATCTTGGCTACCGTGCTGGCGGTCGAGCAGCAAACCAAGGCGATTCTCATCTATTTGCAGGATAGCTTAACAGCCTTTCTCTGCACCTCGCTTATCTTCGCCATGGCCTTGATACTCTCTTCCGGAACACTAAGGTATGATGCGTAGATAGCGTAATAAATAATGCTCGTGATCAATGACCATATAAAGCGCACGCAAAGAAAGTTTACCGAGAGCGCAGGTGTGGATTTATTTGCGACACCTGCGAGAGGGTTGCATGCATTTGTCGGAACAGCTTGCTTGCTCGCAACCGTGAAAACAATTTGCATCGCATATCAGGGGATCCAAGACGTGTGACTGAGATTTTATTGCGGGTGTTAAAAGCTCATTGTGAGAGCTGGAATTCCAATAAAACTCGTAAAACAGAACAATAAGCCCATTCTTACAATGGCCCTCAATGAGGAAAATACGGCTCTTCGCATAATTTAATCAAAAAGTTGAAACGAGAGCATGATCCGCCAGAAGATCTGGCGAACAATTGACTCAAGTTTTCAAGGGAATAACTCGTCCAGGTGGCGTACTTTTTAAAGTAGGGGACCTTATCTAAACCGTTCGCCTTTAAGCGCTGGCTCATTTTAGTAAAACGCTGACGGCGCAATTTTCAACTAGCTTCGTCCTTTTTTATCAAAGTTAATTTGAAAATGCTCTGCTCTGTGCCAGGGCTCAAGGTGGCATGCCGGGGTGGCTGCAGTTTTTGACGACCGTCGCGCAACCTCATTACACTTCAACGGCCCTCCATCAGGCACTGTTGGCAGACAGCATAGCGGCGCCGCACAACGCTACCCTCGCCTGTCCCGTTTTCAATAGTCCAGAGTGCAGATTCAAGGACGGAATGGATTTTTATACTGAGAGATTAGGCCCTGATATTGGGTACTCGCAGGCGGTGGCCTTTTTGTTCCCTCTCGCCGGATTTATATTCAATTTAATTTTATATTCATTGCCACTGCCAGAATACATTAAGCAGAAGCAACGCGAATAGAATGAAGAGGAAGATGAAGAGGTCCTTTATCGCGCACTCCCGAACCTGAGAGGCAGTATTAGTGAACGAATGATATTAAGGATGTTAAGGATGACAAATTTCTAATTTTATTGATATGTAATATGTATTTATTTCTATGGACGGATGTACTCGTCTGAGTTAATACTTTGTGGAAACCGACCATGATTATGAACATGATGATATTTTATTTCGCAATAAATTGACATTATACGTAACACTACGTGTGATTTTAATTCACGCCGCACTCCCACGAGCTGCCGAGCAAAATGAAAACTCGGCGCTCAAGCATCGACCGATCGGATTCTCGTGCCGCCTTTATAGGTGTACTTAAGGAGATTACTTGCGAATCGCCTCTCGTTTTTCCCATGGCGAATGAAGCGGCAACCTTCTTTTGGTATTCAGCGAACCGAGCGATGGAGAAATCCAAGCGCGTCAAGAAAAATTGTTTCCATATATTGCATTTCTCTGCGGAACCCTTTGCACGTCGTTCGCTCCCTCACGATGCGCGCTAGGCGCCCGCGTTTGTAGCTTGTCAGCGAGCCGCGTGTGGAGGCGGCGGCCGATTGAGAAACAGTTCGTATGCAACCGGCTCAACGCGCCTGCAAAGCGGGTCAGCCACCGGTTGCAATGCAGGGGCTCGTCTCGGGTTTCTCGGCCACGGCTGCCGCTGTTATGAGCTGCGAGGGCATCACCGCTAGGGTGCTCGCCCGCTGCCGAGAAAATTCATCGGCTCACAACCAACGCCTCCTTGGTTCATTCTCCGCCGTCTTTGCAGCTCAATGGTCCTATAGCTGCTGTCTACGAACTTATTAACTGGGCCTTCTAAAAAGAGGGCCAGGTTGTAACTGGGTTAACATTATAATTTTTCTAACCAATTTTCACTAATAATTGAGGTTTCCTTGCAAAATATTTTTGAACCAATTTAGCCGGAGAAATTGTGAAGGGCTATTTTTGAAAACAGAAACACCCAAACATAAATTTTACTGGATTAATATGGAGGGGCTTTATAATGGCATGGCATAATAAAATAGCCGTCGAAATAGATGTTTCTATTATAAAAAACCTTATGAACTGCAAAAGAGCTCTCTGCGTGAAATTTGCCGACATTGAGGATGAGTGGCTATTCGAAAAGAAATTGATATTAACAACTTTTCGTTTCCCTACTGTGCAGCAATCTTATTGGGCTCCGCTGAACTCAGTTCAGCAGCAGTATTTTTCCTTCAAAACAATAATCATGCTATAGGGTAAATATTCTGGTGGATATTCGTTAACATCCTCGCCACAATGAATTGATTTTTCTTGGTTCCCTTCATAAAGTGTATTTCTTTCCTCCATTCTGCACAAAACAGACCCCAAATAAAATCAATAGAATCCAAAACAATCTGGCAACAAAGTGGCGGCCCCTTCCACAGTCAAATCCCAATCCACGAGTTCCATACTAAATTCGCGGCTCTACTAAACTTGTTTTTTACTCATAAATCAAACACACTTCTTTCAAACTTTGTCTGCGCAGTCTCCGGAGATTCGTGTTTTTTTCTCATAGCAGCAAATTAGAACGAAATAATTGCGTTCGAGGACAAAGGCCAGAGCCGGCGGTGTTCGGCGAGGCGCGAAACTCGGCTGGCCAAGACACGCGGTTGGGCGCGGCGAGATTTATTTATCTCTGCAATCGCTTTCGCAGGGCTGAGTTACGAGTGAAATTGATTTATTGCGTTCGCAGCGAGAGGGAAAACAAAAAGTGTCTCCAATGAGTCGCATATGTATAAACGTGTATAGCTGGCTGGCCTCTCGCCTCCCTGCCGAACACGCACACGCGTCTCTCTGCGCCGATGCTGCCTCGCTTTTAATGTTGCAAATGTTTTTCACTTTCAATCCGTTTGAATTATTTATAACCGGTGGCGGAAATTGCTGCTATTCAAGCGTCAGACGCCGTTTCTCGTTGCTTCATTCGTTTGTTCGGTTACTCGCACAGCAGACCGATCGAAATTTATTTCAATTTGTTTGTGCGCAGCACTGATAATTTTTTTCCGCAATACGCGCGCACCGAACACGAGATCGAACTGTGTACTCGCTCGACTCACGATTTTTTGTTTGTCGCGATGACGTTTTCGACTGCGCTTCAATACTTGTCACTACGAATATATCAGCGTGTGTAGTGGGCAGTGGAAAAAAAATGAAAAATCAGTAGTAAATTTTGAATTTTGAACACACAAAGAAGGCACACATGTGATAATGAAAATCCAAATATCATAAATATAATCAAAATTACCCAGCGCTGTCAGTCAGCGTAAGCTTAGCTTTAAAATAATTGGTGTGGAACTAAATGATTCCCACGCAAACTGGTGCAGTAATTGTGTTTACCTTGCTTTTGACGTCGTACACGTTTGGTCGGTATCCCAGCAGTTTACACTTTACATGCAAAATTGATTAAAGAAGATGACGAGCAATTTAATGAAGCCTTGCAGCTTCCCACAAAAACTTTTATCATGATTAAATCTACTCATGGCGTTTCAGTCCAGCGGATGAAGTAGACCTTTGAGAGCACATAATTGGCTTTTAAAGTTTTTGTTCTGTTTAAGTTTTTGTGAGACTGCAAAAAATGTACAAAATAATTTAAGGCAAACTAGCGTGGAGTTTTCATGATTGCAAGTTAATAAATCTCGAACAGCGCTTCGCTCTGTGTATGTTTGCCTTAACTTTTTGCTTTGATGAAGAGAAGGAGGAAAAATTAGAATAAATGTAGCTTTCCCGTCTCCAAAATTATTTTTTCGCTAGTTTAGTTTGCTAATCCTATAGAGAACAACATTTTTGCACGTCCCTTAAGCAGCAAAGCCGGTCGTTTATGCATGCCGCGTTAACAGAAAAAGCGAGAAAACAAACTTCCAAATATCAAATATCGTTTTGTCAGAGGCAAGTAAGCCTTATCAGTAGGGAAAAGCAGCGTGATAAATCGCCTTTGCCATCCGCGTGTGCAGAAAAATAGACTGCCTAAACAATATCTGAGAGCCGGAAAATACTCAAAATCGATTTTATATCAGGCGACACACCCTCGCACTCACTAGTCAAGTTGTTTTTACTTTCCTCCAAAATGAAATATAAAAATGTGCTTTTGTTGTGTTTCACAGGAAATGCGAGTGATCGAGAGCGGCGTGTGTTCAATCAAGGAACTCGATCTCGACGCTGAAGCCATCCTCGCCTCGACAAAGTAAGCTTGCTCGCTCGTTTGCCCGGGCCTTTTTTCGCGTGTGTACATGTGACTGACTTACTGACTGACTTGGCTGCGTTTGGAATTTCAGAATGTACGACCCGGCTATATCGACAATTCTGATGGGCATCGGGGCGGAAGAGACAATCCCCTTATTTGAGAAAGCCAGTGTGACAATGAAAATGTTCCTCCTGCTGACTGATGACGACTTGAAGAATATTGGCGTCAGCCTCTCTCAATCTCGCAGGGAAATTCTCGCCGCCATCAAGAACTTCCACTTGAAGGACTGGGCTGACGAGTCGATGCCCTCCATGCAGGGCATTCCTATTAGGTAATTGATATTGCTTGCGAGCCGGCGACTAGCTGGCTTAATTATTTTTCCATTAGAAGATACACACGCAGCAGCTTCTGCCTCCAACAGACTTTGTTTGCGGCTTTTGTGCTCGGAGAGAAAACCTCTTGTTTCTTTAACTCGACCTCCTTCTGTATGTACTTCTCCGCGCATCAAGTAAATTTAAATTGCGCCACAGGCACCCCCATGATATGCATCGGGGAAGTGAAAACAGGATAGATTTATAGGCGTCTGCCTTGGTGAGAATTTACTTTTCTGAAATTAATGGGGAAACCGCCCGCCCCTGGCTGAAGAGTGATTGCGTTTGGAACTGCGCGCGCTAAACGGTAATTTTGTTTGCGAACAATGAAAACTCGCGATAAAAATGCCACCGAAAACGCTCTGCTCAACGGCCCGCACTAAAATAAACACTATATATATGGTGATTGATCGACTGTGTCAAACGCAATCCTGATTCACTCTGCCCTGAAGTCGGTCTGCAACAACTGTTCCAATAACCGCCCACTGCCTTTCATTAAATGCGAATACAATAAAACGCTTTTGCCGGGTGACATTGATCGCGACTAATTAAAACACACATGGCTGCCGCAAATTAACGTTATTGATTTCCTCTTCATAATATATTCGGTTGTGGGTGGCCGTGTATCTGCTGATCCTTTTGTTGATAGCGAAACCGCGTTCGCCCCACTGAGCCGAGTTGGGTTTTGGCCTGTGCTGCAGGCCCGAAAAAAATGCCGGGCTTAGTGCGGCGGTGGTGCTTGCTGGCCTGAAAGAAAGCACGACATTGGCGTATTCATGCAGTGTGCAAGGGCAGAATTTCTGGCGGACACTCCATTCGCTCTGGGGGAAGTTTCTGATCCTAGAGCCAAACACACAATTCATTTCCAACATATTTTTATGTCGTTCGGATTCGTATCTGAATTTCTTGGTCTTTTCAATTAATCAATCGTAAAGTACGGGGCTTAAACACATTTCTTAGAAATTCATGGATGTTACGTGCAACACATACGATTTAACCTTTTTTATTTAACTGGCTTCATTGCACTACCCCGCAGGGATCTCTGAAATCGAACAGTCTCCCCTCCTGCTAGATAACTCCCTAAGGACCACTCACGCCATCTTTCTAGCTAGCTAATCCGGCTGAGAGTGGCTGTACCAGTTTGTGGTGAAAACACGGCACATTTTCATGCGCGAAATTGAAAACTGATTTGATTTATCAAAGCAATGGACTATCGAATTATAAAAGTACATTTTCCTTCCCACTTGCTAAATATTTTTACTCTGTAAAAATGTAATCAACTGAGAGTAAGAAAAAAATGGAGAGGATGTAGACTATAAATCCTTTAAGTTAAAATCAGAATAAACCATTAGCGAGAAGAGAAAAGCGCCACAATTTCACACAAGTGCGTCTTTACTGGGGAGATGGAAACTGTGTCTGCTGTACATTCCTTGAGTGAGGGTTAACGGCGTGGAATGGGAAGGCATCTCGACCGAGTGGCTTCCGCTGACTCTGAGTTGCAAATTAAAAATGTTCAGAACTATTTCAAATGACTGGAAATCAATCTGTCTTTTGAAACGTGTGGCACTCAAAGAATTGCCTTCGAAGCAAGACATCAAGCTAAGGCAGATAAATTTTTAACGCATGGCTTCTTGAAAGAACGGAAATCAAGATTGGCAACGGTCGAAATACCGAGCCATTTCCAGCCAACTTATTGCCCTGCACAAATAGTGGTGCGACAGCAGGCCGAGTAAAGGGCCCCTTGTGATATCCCCATTGCTATATCCTCTCCATTTTTCTGATCACACACACACACTCTCTCTCCAGGCGGCTGTGAAAGTATAGTAAAGGAGGAACGAGCACTTTATTTTTAGGGGCCAAGAGTCACGTCCGAATATTTATTTCGGTCACAGTTTCCAGGAGGGTCTCACCATCACAATGAATTCCCTGAAACAACTGCAGTTGCTCGCCAGCTCCTTCAAATACGTGTCAGACGGACTGCAGCGCAATTCGCCACCTGTGCCTGTAAATAAAGACGTGCCGGCGACCGTGGTGCTGTGCAAATGTATCGACGCAGCCATCACTGTGAATGAGCTGCTCGGAGCGGAGATGCACGCTATGAAAGCGCTCGTAAATCAGGTACGTTTAATAATGCCGCGCCTCCGCCTTTATGCAACCAGCCGAGCGGAGCATGTTTGAATAATAATAATAAAGCTACCGGCAGCCTTTGTTCGACGCCTGGCTTATTTTGGGCGGGCAGGTCTTGCCGGTCCTTAATTTACGACGCTCGAGACGTGAAAGGAGCGAGTTGCAAGCGTTGAGACTAACGAAATTTTGAGTTCTAATTTATTAAGTGCTCTCGTCCCTCATTTAAATATCGTTTTCAAGCTCACGTTTTTCTCTGCGAAAGGTGTTTTCCGCGAAAAAGTAATGTATTAAATCATCAGCCGCTGCTTTTTACGAGGTATGACGATTGAAGGGGACAATTTTGCAGAGGTGTTTTCTGATGAAGTTGAGCTGCCCTAGAATTATTTTCAAACGTTAATAAATGAGGGAGCGAATGCAACATACCATCCAAAGAGATAGATTCCCTTCACTACATCCCTGGTACCATAATTTAAATTTCATTTAAAGGAATTGTTTTTTGGTGGGTGGCACAAAGTAATTGCCACACGAAAGAGAAAGTTAATTGTGAAAAGCATGGTATAAGTCAAAATTGCAGCTAAGAGTCAACCAGAATTTACCCAAATAGTCGGTCGACGTTACTGTGCAACCCTGGCTGCCACTTTTATTTCCAATTATCTTGAGTTATCGAGCTACCAAATTGACACTGAATGTGATGAGTCAGGAGTTTTGAGTTAGGATTAGTGGAGTATTAGGGGTTTAATTCTATTTGTTGACCCTAGCTCGCCCTCTCTCTTGTCTTACTCTGCGCTGGGTCCAGCAATAGATTTTCTATCCATCGAGAACTTGACAGCCAGAGTCTTGTGCCTTTGCACGTAGTGAACAATGCGTTGAGAAAAGGCGGTGGCTCTTCCTTTTATTGACCGAGCAGGACGGCAGCCAAGTGAGCAGAGAGTGGACCAGAATTCGATATTATAACAATTAGATTCCGCCCGGGCGTTGCTACTCGAAAAAGATTTATTCTAAGTGTCACGACAGAATTTCAGCATGTACAAAAAGGTGATTTTATACGTTGGTGGTTGTCTTCAATAAATATAATATTTTTGTTTTTCAGCAAATTAGCATTGAATTTCAGATTCAGACACGATGCAAAATTACAAGAAACGAACTGCAATTTAAAAATTTGAAGCTATAGATTTTTGCGAATTTTCTAGTCCATGTCTTCATCTCTAGAGATAAGACCCTCTGCTTGTCTAGTGACAAAAAGTAGCGCTTAACATGAGCGCAATTTCCGTAGTAAAAAGTCGAGTATAGTTCCTCCATATATTTGTAAAGTTTGCTCTTTAAAAACTAATTTTTTGCAACTACATACAACTCTTAAGCTATAAAATTCGGTCATCGTCTGCCCTTACAAATTGTTCCAAGATGACGAAGGAAGAGTTCCTAGGCGAAACATAAAAGTGGCACACTCGGTTAATTAGTTCGACAAGTTCCGCAACACGTTGCGCGTCTCGTCTTCATTCAAGCAGAGGAAGCCCGGCCATTTTTGCCTTTTCCGCTTTTTTTGTTCCATGTCTGCTGCAGAGACTCGCTCGGAACGCGGCTTTAAAAAGTTGTCTTAATTTTTCACGCAGTACAGCGGCAACGGCGGTGGAGTGCGAGAGAAAAACGATAAGAGCGCTTTTTGCTCTTTCCGTGGAGCGAGAGACTATTTGCATTTTTCCCAGGTCTGCAAACACAACCCATGCTGTCGGGCTTCTGGCTTTTTGCGCCGGCAGACAACAAATAATGGAATGCTCCCCGGAGCCTAGTTTAAATTCCCAAATCTCGACAATATATGCATAAAACCGTGATAAACGTTTCCAATTAGCAATTATGCAAATTAGAGTGGCGGCGAGCCGCGTTGCTGTGATGCACAAGCTGCTCTCTCTGCGCGTCGGTTATTTTGCCTGGCACTCCGGGCAACATCAATCAGCGCCTGCCTCCCTTCGTTCGCGAATATCGCCTCCCTGCGTGCAGCGAGCCAACCAGAGTCGTCGGCAAAGTGCTGTCACGAAGGTGCGGTCTAGAGACGGTCTCATTTAAGAGGCACCCGAACAAAAACAGCCCCGGCAGTCGTCTCCTCCAAAAGTTTCGACTAGAGGCAACCGGATGAAATTCACTTAAGCCTGGCGCGTGAAATGGACTTTCTATCCAGTGGCCGCGTCTAAGGAAGGGCTTGTTTTTAATGTTAGATTCGTCCAGGGACCCGGGTCTGAGAGAAAAACTAACAAAGTTCATTACCAGAGGAGCAGACACAAAAGCACAGTTCTCGACGCCCTTATTAAATGCTTTTCTTTCAGGCCATTTTACCTGGCTGAAGCGAATTGCACGTGCTGAAATGCAAATTTCATTAATGCTTTCCCGGAATAGCAGGAGGAATATTAATTTCAATATTTACATTCTTTGGCTCGGTCTTCCTCCGTTACGCTTCATAATGAATGTAATAATGACGATGGAACGTTTATTTCTCTCAAATGTAACACTACACTTTGATATTCGAATTTTACGAGGGTAAAAAATAGGCATTCACTTTAGAAAGAAAGTACTAGATGATGTTGTTTTTAAATACTAGCTTCAACATAATTTTTTTCGCTCTTTTACAAGCTCTTTTTAAATAAATATTTCCGGGAAAATTATCTCATACCATATTAATTTGCTCGTTTATGAAAAGTAATCAGATATTGTGTCAGCAGTGCTGTTTCTCTGGTAACTGGCAAAGAATAGCATCTGAGTGAAATATTGTAACGTCTCTTTGTTTTATCTAAGCGTTTATAGGTAACTTTTTACGCATTATTATATGTAGCATTGCTACGAGCGAAGAAGAAATCTCACGAAAAAAATACCACCAACCTTTTCCGCAGTAAATTTAAAATTTCATAATTTTACAAAACTGACATGTTTGGGATATGGATCCAATTTTATCCCTGAAACTTGAGTTCTTATCAAAGCAATGCGTAATTTACAAATCTGAGGAAAGTTCTTTGACTTGCAGACATGTTCATCGTAATGTATGTCTGGCTAACGACTTGCCTGCAGTGATCACGGTAAAGTATTGAGCGAACTCTCGCAGCGTAAACTTTGCTCAGAGGTGAAAATGGCACAAAGCAGGATTATGATAAAAAAAACGGACGCTGGCACGCCTATTGTGTGATATTTCATGCAGCACTACATTTTTTCGTGTCAGAAACTTTTCAGACTGGTATCTGGATGCGCGCATTGATAGATTTCGAACTGATCGAAAGCGACCTTTCAGAATGCTGTGGGATCAAATTTTGCCGCATACTTTTACTCGATTGGGTTTTTGTTTTTAAAATGTTAAAAAGTTGTGCGCCCAACAAATTTCACACTCGCAACGCATTTACAGAGGAAATAAGACAAAGAGATATCCCATTTCGATATTGCGGTCGGGTTCTCTATCATTATCATAAAACGCGATACAGCAGCAGGAGTTGAAGCCTGCAGAGCATGAACCAGTTTGCATACTTTCCGCCCGCTCGTCGCTAAATCAGAAACGAAGCGGCAGCGTGCTCGTCGCCCTAAATGAGACCGCCAGGGTGTAATGAAGGTGTGGTCGTTTGAAAGAGTTCAAAATGTATGTAGGGCAGAGCAGCAGCAGCAGTATAGCGGGCGGTGCGCTGTGTTGTCCCCCGCGAGCGCGTTTTAATTTATACACGCTCGTTTAAAAGCAAGCGAAACCGCCTGTGCTTTGGCTCGTTGTGCGGCGAGGAAAGAATTCGGTCGCGTGTGCACAGCGAAAGCGGCGACACACATACACACAAACACACACACAGAGGGTAGAAAGAGAGGCGCCTCACCCTCTCGGCGCGCGTTTTAATTGGTAAAAAGCAGCGTGCGCGCGAAAGCTGAGGACGAGGCTGCACACGAGACGATTTGGCGAGGGAGCAAAAGCCGCCAGGGTTGCCACAATTCGAAATATTTCATCGGAATGTGTGCTGCATATGCCTTTATGCTACCTTTGCGACTTCAATTATGCTCGCAGTCCTCAAGGATTGTTACCTTATTTGTTTTATGATTATGTACAGTTATTCCGGCTGGTTTGTTTGCTTTCCTTGTTTGCTGTGAAATTTATGGAATCTGCCTATATGATATTTGCTCTGAATAATTGCGTTCACGTTTCACAAACGGTAATAGGAATGAAATATAGATCATCATTTCCGTAGCAGCAACAATTTGTAAAAATTGATAAATTTTAGACGTAGCGTTGAAAGCATATCTTGCGTTTAATACATTAATTTCCGTAGTTATAACTCAAAGAATTTTGCAACTGTTGCAAAAAAATTTTCTCGGTTCTTCTATAAAAGTGGTTAGTTTAGTGACTCGAATTGCTCAAATTGCTCGACGGGCTGGGAGGCGCACCGGCGCCGACTCGCTACTTGCTGGTTTGCACCTTTCCAGCATGCGTGATTTGGCTTCACGGGACAAATGTCTAGCGTTTCAATGCAGTCCTCGGTGCAGAGGCAAGTGGCCCTTCAGTGGGCTGGGTCCCTGTGCGGCCTGGTGCGCCCATGTTATCCGTTCGCGGTGTTATTGGGACCCGGGTTTCAGCATTCGTGCTAGTGCAGTGCGCGCCCTTCCCGGTCCTCGGACGGACAAGGATAAAAAGAGCAAAAAAAAACATATTTTTTACACCTACTTGGCCCCTTTAAAGTGCCAAAGTTAAGTTTCAAATAATCCGCATACCCTAGAGCAAATTTTAAGCGCAAACCCAAAGGAAATTTGCGCGTTTTCCTTTGGAGATAGTAATTGGGTTTTTTGTATGACGAACTTGAATCCCCTTTCCCGCAAACTTCACGGCTCACCTCAGCTCAAAGCTAATGTTGGCGTGGTTAATCTGATTAATTATGCAATAAGTCTTATTACCCGCGCGTGATGAGGTCAAAATTAGCTTTGCCTGCCTTTGATGCCAGCCCGTGCTAATCAAAGATTGACGAGCAGCGTTGCATTTGTTGCCAGGTGGAATTTGGCAACCCTATAGCTGCAGGGGGGGGGGGGGCTGTTCAAGTGTACGCACTCTTGCAGCCAGGCCCGGGGAGAATGCTCTGGCGAATATTATGGAGAAAATTAATTAATATCGCTGCATGCATTGATCGATAAAAAGAAGAGTCTGGCCTTGCGCGGCCGACTTAAAATCTTTAACGCGACCGTTCTCGGAGCAAAAATAATGTGTCGAAAAAAGAAGGCGCGTCTTCGTTGGCGCGTTGGCGCAGTTATTACATTATTAAATCTCGCAAATTGCATATCGTTCCACCCGCTCGGCTCGTTCCAACTCGTGTGTGACATGAAATATTTTTGCAGATGCACCCGGCGCAGGGTGACGATGCAGAAGCAGATTACATCCCCCCGGCTCCACGCCCGAGGCCAACAAACAGCAGATTCGGCGGCTTCGCACTGACGGCGATTTCCCTGGCACTGCTCGCCGCCTACGCTGCCGCCAAGACCGATTTCCTCTTCAAAAGCAATTGAGCTGAATTGCACGTCAAATAATAATTGAGATGTTTAATTTCAAGGCAAATATTTGGTGAGAAATATTCAGTGTTTGCTTGTCTGTCAAATAGACGTTGGCCAATAAATTTATTCTAGTAGAAAAATAAACGAGTGCTCCTTCTCTCAGCTTACACTTTCTTGCGCACCCTATTTTTTGCCCTCGGGCCACGTGCAATCAAACTGGCTGTGTCCGTCTGACTGAGCGAGCACGCCAAGCTGGCTGACCTCGACAATGCGTCGATGTTCCGCCCTGCTGCCAACCAGCCCGCTCCCACGAGGCAGAAAGAGAAGAGTGCCGCTCGCCAAAAACTCTCTCTTTCGCCCACATTCTATTCTCCCCTGTGTGTCAAATGAGTAGGCTCTGGGATTTTAGGCAAATTTTCACGCTTCCCGCGGTCTATGAATGTCAGCAGACAAAATTTTTAACACGCTGTGAACCACTTTTTGTCATTTGCCAACTAGACGTGTAAGAGGCAGCCGCAGGCTGATGCATGGTTAAAAGCTTTTTCTAGACTCTGTTTGAAACTGACACGTCATTGCAGAAACCACACTTCATTTGCAGTTGTAAGCAATCTCTACTTGCTGCGCACGAGTACGCAGCTTTATCACGCAATTCAAATGTGAATAATGCGAAATCTCAGGTCAAGTAGGGACCTACAATTCTCTAGGAAATATAAATTTATCTTGCACAGAAACAGGAAACTCTAGTTGATATTTAAGCGAAAATATACCTTGCTTTTATCAATTGTCTTGGTGTACTTGCGTTTTAATTAATATTCAAACAATTTTTATAAACCATAAAAAGCATCTCGTCTTAATTAGAGAAAAGAGCCAGGAAACTAAAAGATAAGGTTTATATTTTTTCTTGATTCTGCCTCACGCTGAAACGGTTGTCTGTAAGTAAAGCGAAAAGGGCTTGTAAATGACGCAGGATTTAACAGAATGCGGAAATTACTTGTTTTGACTTTGGAGAGCATGATGATTTGACGGGGGAGAAACAGAATAAAATAATAATGAAAACGTCTCAAAGCTCAAAGGATGCCTTTTTGCATTTACCTTTCTTTCTACATTCACGCAGAAAATGCCTCTTCTGACTTTTTGCACATGCCACATTTTCAAATGTGTAATATTTATCATGTCAAAACTTGTTTGCAAATACTCTTTTAAATTAACATTTATTTTTCGCCATCACATTTGAACATTTCCCTTTACTGCAGCGAATTGCAAAAAAACATACATCAAACTTGACTTGATATCTAATGCTTAACTGAATTTTAGAACAAATCCTTAGTATACTCGACTACAGCTCTTAATTGTTTCATGATTTTTTACATTTTAATAGTTGCATAGTTCTATGATGCATCCTATGTCATTTCATTAATGTTGGCTCATATTAAAAAATTATGGTAACCTCTGCCTTAATGAGTTGTCATTGAATAGGAAATCAAATCATTAACGTGCATGGATCACCACGTTTGCTTACTCTCAATGATTCAGGCCAAGCAGGGCTCTCTCTCTCTCTCTCTCTCTCTCGCAATCTCAATTTTGCTGCAGGTTAGTGGCTGCGGCTTTAAATTCAATTGGTGCAAACAATCGGGGCTGCCGAATTGCCTGGGACTTTCTGAGGTTGGGGAGCGGCTGCAGGCCATAGATTTCGACTCGTAGATATACGCGCCGTGATTCCTCCAAATCCCATCCAACGGCGCCTATCTATCGCATGATTCACCGGCTAGAGAGAGTCGTAAAGGAGATTTATACAGGGTAGGCAACCTGCTCGACGCCCGTTTCGCGCAAAACTCTTGTCAATTTCACAACAATAAAACTCGAATAACGCCCTTGCTGCTTACGCCAAAACGCTGCGATTTTCGCCTTTTTCCATCTTTATGGCGTCTCACTTTTCACGGTCAAATGAATTATAGCTTATGTGCAGAAGCGCTCGTTTCATGGTTGGGAAATTCTCGCCTCGCGCGAAAATTGCTATTTAAGCTCGTAGATTTCCACGTTTAAAAGGGTTTTCACGGCTTTTAGTTAGCAAAACGGAAAGCTTACGTGAAACCCCAAAATTAAACTTTGCTTTTATTTCTCTCTCTCTCCCTCCCCTCTCTCTCTCTCTCTCTCTCATGCTTTCCGCCCTTTTTACTTAAATAGATTATTGTGGTTTTTAGTCGGAGATTATGCAACCTGCTCAAGGACCCTTTCGCGCAAAATTCTTGCAATTCTGTTAAAATTAAAAGCTTGAATCAAACTATTTACGATAGCTGCTAGATTTAATTTTGAAAATTAATTGATGACATTATATAGGTTGGCAAATATAATTACAGCGTTGCGCAATAAAAGCTTGTTAACAATTCCAAATCAGTTTCTCCAAAACAAGTCATTACATATTTGTAAAATTGGGATTTCAAGATCGAATCCATCGGTTTAAAACACTTCTCTTTTCTTGAAAAACAATTGTAAAATTCTACTTGCAAGGATCGTGCAATCAGATGATCTTTCCTCGCCTCCTGGGTTATAATGTTAAAATAATTTCCAGATTTTTCATCCGGTAATGTCTAATAATCAAACTAATTAACCTATGTTATTATTATTTCACAAAATTAAAATTTCGTACTGAAATGTGGCCGCTCTAGGAGGAAAAAATTAACCTCGCTTTTCCACATTTCGATATAATACTTTTTCATTTCACACCCCGCTCACTCTGCACGTACTACATACACCAAGTACCTCTAAATAAACTTTTGGGACAGCGCTATTTTGGCTTCAATTCGAACTAATGGATGGACTAATTAAAGTAATGACCAAAAGGATTTTTCTGCTACTGGTAGTGGGGACAAATTCACAAATTGAATGCCATTTGAGATATTTTCCTAAAAAATACCCAATTACGAGAGGAATTCTTTCACAGCCCTATACGATTTTTCTCGAGATAGAGTTCCTTCAGCAATATGGATCCACGTAACACACGTAGGATCAAGCTCATATGCGCGGGACAAGTCACGTTCAAGACAGACAGAACACATTACAGATTAAAATACTCGATCCGATGAAGTCCATGAGAATTGGTATGTGGCCGGAGGCGCCTGCTGCGCCCGACCCACAGCAGATTTCTTTCCCATCCGACTAGTACATGCATATATGTGTATATTCCCTCTCTGATTTGCCTGCGGACCTTTTTTACTTGATTTCCAAGCGCAAACGGGAGCAGGAGCCTAGCAGAGGGGTCAAACAAACGAGTCGTCTCGTGTTTATGGTCGCGCGCGCGAGCGTCACTTGTTTTATTTCCTCTGGCTGCACCGCCCTGCCTGCCTCCCTGCCTCCGGGGGCGAAATTGAGTTCGATGAATGAATTTCAATCAGTCGGAAGGAAGGAAGCGCAGTTGTTGCCGACAGCAAGCAGACACAATAAGCCTCTCGCGCGCGCCCAAATCGAGTTCCAGTTCAAACAAACTCCGCCCGTTCCGCTCTGCTCCCGGTGCTGGGGTGTAAATATGTTGGCGCGCGCCTATTCTAATTGATTATTTGCTGAGGGAGGCAGTAGCGGCCGCGTGGCTGCAAAACTGGCTCGTTTGCAGTCTGCTCTTCATTTATAGCTGCCACTCGAAATTCCGAACTGTGAATTGCTTTATCAGCTGCTAATTAGTCTGCAAACACTGTTGCTTTGCGCTCGTGTGCCTTGACTTGCTGAACGCTTTTTGCTTCTTTGGATTGTTGTTCGTCAGTGTCAAGTGACTCTGACACGTTCCCCTTTCGTTTGTATATCGCTAGCTGCTGGTGTAAAGGGGTTGTGGGCGACGAGGGTTGTCAAGAAGTTTCTTGTTTTGTTCAATTTTACTTCTAATTGAAAATTGAAAGCACGGCGTATAGCTGTAAAATATTGTCTCACTTTGCTTATCTCCGAGGATGGGCTTTATTCAAAGGAAGGATTGAAGTTGGAAATTTAGTAAGAACATGTTGAAACCCTGGAGAGGTTGTTAAGAATAGGAGAGGGTAAGAAATAAAAATCCAACGGAGTGTTCAGAAACTGGATTTTTTTCAGGATTGGAGCCATAAAAAAAGGAAAAATGAATATTCGCAGTTATGTTCCGGAAATTTTCCAACCCTTAGAGAAAATAGTATTTTTTATCACCTTCCAGAATTTGTGATGATTTTATTTTGCAATAGTATAGCCATTGCTGACTTAGATATATGTTAGATCATACGTGGTTTCTGCGTTATTAAAGGAAATAAACATAAATCCCCAAGAAAATAAACCACTTAAATTACTTCATCTTCGTCAAACCTTGTACAAACGACTTGAGTTAAATGCATGTCTAACCCTAGCCAAGCCTAATCGCTTGGATGTCATAATTGATTCTCACAACACCACCGAGGAGGGAATTATCTTCTCAGCCGCACGCAAGTCAACGCATTTCCGGTGCTTAGAGTGCCAGAGTGCGAACTGATGATGTTGGAAATAGACCCCTTTGTGGCTGCGAATAAACTTTTTGACCTAAACAAGACTGGGGGCAGAGGGCGAAATCAACCCTTCCATGTCGAGCCTTTGCAAAGTTTATGTTCAGTTCAAGAGCCAGACCAAACACAAGGCCGGCAGACCAACTCGGCGGAGAGCAAGGCCAATTAATTATCAGCCAAGTTTTTCCTTTGACTTTTCAACTATTTATTCAGAACAAGCAGCAACTAGGCTCGGTTTGTTTAACGTATGTGAAAAAAGCGGCACCCAACTCGTCTGTGTACATTATCAACATTGATGTTTACGCACACGTACGCATGTTCTCTTTAAAAGCACACAACATATGTGAAATTCCGAGCCGGCTGTGCACATTACATGAATGAACTCCATCGCTCTGCCCGCTCTGCCGCCCGAATATAAATTAACCAGCACGCGGCGTCGAAAGCGCGAAGGCATTAATCAGACGAGAGCTCAGCAACAAACGTGTCGGCGTTGCTCAGCATAAATATCATCGGGCTGGATAAAAAGTGGATTATTCGCACCCCGGTGCATACGGCGCAGAAGCCGTGAGAGTGTGATCTCTGTGACAAGTTAGGTGAAGCAACTGTCAATTCGAATCTATGTTGGCGAAATCATCTGCGTCCAACGGGCACTACTTGGATGCTCGAGAGGCTATAATTACCGTTTCTATAGCAAAGGGATGGCACGTAGCTTGATCTTTTCCAATAACAAATTTATAACGACTGCTGCAGTACTATTGTAACTTTATATTGGCTAATGGTTCAGTTGATTAGCGGTTATTGATTCAATGGGAGCGCTAATTTCATTAAATTTTGACCTTTGTATTTTATATGAATTTTTTACCGGTTACAAATTATAACTTTTTTGTCGCTCGCTATGTCGTCCAAGGTTTTTTATTACCAAGAAAATTTAGTTGACCGAATATTTTTATAAGATCTGCAGATTCCAACTGATGACAACTTAACGAAATTTTAAATTCAAAAAATACATTTTTACCAATATTAGATACTTTCCCCATATCTACATTTCTTATAATTATTAAAAAATACCTTACTCATTCAAATGAAGACAGAGTAAGATAATAAATGCTTTATAATATGATAAAATAATTTTCCCTGTAAGCTGGAAATATTTTGCTGTACATTTTAAAACTTGGTTAAATTATTCTGAACCTAAAAGTTAATTTTTTGCTCTTATAACGGGTTAGAATTTTTTCATATTTTTACATACTGCAAAAATGTACAAAGGTTGCCTCTTAATCGCCAAAAACAACTATTTTAGCCGGGAAAACCCACTAAGAGATTGATAATATTAGGTTCAAAAATATAGAAAAAATATAGAAGCCGAAACAATTAAGCTTACAAATCGTGGCAATCATTTACTATAAATTAAGTCAATTAATAACGATTTCTAAGAGGATGCCACAATATATTATCGATTTAATCATTTAAACACAAAAGCAAGAATTCACGCCAGATTCAACTGAACAAGGGATTTTGATTAAAGTCTCTTTAGAGCGATCCAATAAGGAATCCAGATACCAAAGTTTTAACTAGTTGCAAAGATGATTATGCAAAATTAAGCCGATTCTCAGAATTCCGCTGTCACACACAATCCCGAATGCTGGCAATTGGACGCGGAGGCTAATCACGCATTCAAGAAAATTACCCCGACAGACGCACAAGTCAAAAATCCAATTTCCTCAAAGTGGTCGCTGGTTGCCGGCTCTTTGCGCAGATAGAGCAGAACAAGAGTGCGGGCTTGAAGATAAGCAAGAAAATATTACGCGCGTGTATTATTATATATATTATATTGCGAGCTGGAGGCGGCGCGCTCGCGTATTGAAATCCAATTTCTCCGCTGCATGCACAGCCAGCACACACGTCCGCACAATTCGGGCAAAGCGGCTCCGACACGGCCAATCCGAATATTTATTATTCGATGTAATGGTGCAAAAATAGGTACGTAATAAACCAAGCTCAACTTCCTCCGGGATGGAAGCGAATAAATTTTAATAAGTTGCTCATTACCAAGAACTGCATCAAAGCAGCGAGCGAGCTGTCTGCCTGTCGAGTGACGGGGAGACAAAAAGCAAAGCCGTCTGATTAAACGCCGCCTTTTTGCCGTCAATTTCGTCCTTTTGCTGTTGTTTAATTCCGAAAAAGGCAGCCAGCAGCGGCAGCTTCAAAAAGGAGGGGTGTGTTAAATAATGAGCCTTTTATACGTCAGACTGAATGTTTGTATGTAGCTTCGTAGAAAAGTGCTGCTGAACATTATTTAATTCATTACTGACGCTGACAGAGACATTTTTTGAATGGGAGGTGTAATTTGATATACCCTGAAGAACGCCTTTATCCTAAATTGTCAATATTTAAGGCAGTGGTGGAAATGTGTAATATTGGTCTTTATTTGCATGACAGAGAAATGTTCAAACGTAAGTGTAACTTAATTGATATTCCTTTTTCGGATTCAAACAATCTACATTGTAATTGATCCTGTTTTAAGTTAAGGTAGAATTTATCTCGTTTGTCTTTTGGGTATCTGAAATCATAAATGTGAAATTTGATGCTAAAAGTTCGAAGGAGAGAAAATGTTTTAGTTGATTGAGAGGCACGTTTTGTTAAAGGCTAAAAGTGATTTTTAATCAACATTGGCTATTGATGAGACTACAAATGCACCAAATAAAAACTAGCCTTTTTATACTTCTATTTGAAGGTTCAGGTTTAGATTCGTTTGATGCTCTAAAAGTCAAACTGAAAAGGGCCAGTGGTGGCGTTACTCTTTGTCAATGTTTGCTTCCCTTATATATGTATAAAGCCATTACAAGAGAAGTATTCTGATTCTTTTTTTCACGCTAAATGAGAGAATATGCACGTATAAAAACGGAACGAATATTCAAAGGAAAAACGATTTTTCACGTCCCTCTTCAGAGAAGTGTCGCTGTTGGCTTGTGTGTTTTATTTCCTCTTTTTCCGTCATCACACTCATGAGTCCCAAGACCCCGGAGCGTGGGCAGTCACTCAAAATGCCTTTACGCCGCTTTAAAGTGCGTTTTCCGAGACCGACTGAGCTGAAATTCCACGCATTTCTGTCCTCGTTGTCACTACGCGAGAGAGTAAATTTCAATCTAGAATGCGGCCCCGAAAGAACAAGAAGATGCTGACAAAGCCCTATTTTTAAATCTGGGAATAATTTTTCCCTGCGGGACTTTGAGAGAGCGAGGCACTCTCGCCGTAATGCTCCGAAATGAACGCGCCATTAAGCACCTTCGACCCCATACATACACCCCGAGCCGGTGCTCGCAGAAGCGAACACTCGCACAGGCCGGATATGTGTAGAGACGGCAAGCGAGCCGTCGCCTTGTTTATTTGCTTAGCACTGGCAGCCGGCAGGAAAAATTAATTTATTTGCTCATTCAGACGTCGACCCGAGCGCGATTCCTCCTCTCCGTCCCTCCTTGCGCCCCCGGTGCAGCAAGGGTAGCCTCCCTTGATCCATAATCCGTTTTACGTACACAGAGCGGAAACTGCTATTTCCGTTCTGCGTGTTGGCGTTTGTCAAGTTTGCTCTCGCGGAAATGTTTAGGGTTGATGTTAATTATTCTGTGATTTGTTAATGATACCCGCAGGCCGTTCAGGGGCCAAAATACCAAAATAGCTTGACCAACGGTCGAGCTGGGAAAACTTGAAAAGGGTTTTTGCCAGATATTAGTAATTTTTGCATACGTTTTAATCCCAGATCTAATATTTAATGTCGCAAAGTAGAGCAACAGTTGTTATTTTAATTAGCTTTTTTTGAAAAATTTCCAGCTTTGTAAAAATTTTGAACATATTTTAATCTGATTTGCAAAAATCCTTTGGATTGAAGATTTTAGCTGGAATTTTTTACTTAAAAGACTAAAATAACTTAGTGAGAATAAGCTAGCAGGTTTTACGAAATATTACTCACTTTCAAATAATGGAAGCTTTAACTCAAACTGTCAGTGTCACTTCCTTCCAAATACTAGACTGAATATTTTTTCTTTTACTATTTTATTTTAGAGTAGTATGTTGCGTAAAAAAATTAAATTCGTTTTCAAGGATTTGTTTAGAAAATAATTAAGTGACTAGTAAAAAGGAATCTCCTAGTGAGACAAACAAATGATATAATTTCAAATTCATGGAAATAACCTCTCCTGTTGTAGATTGGCAGAATCCTGATTTTTATATTATCTTGGTAGGTGTTACAATAAAAAGATAAACCAATGTTGTCAGGGGAATAAATACTGTGCATACAAAGTGGCAATCACCGAGAGGACGCGCAACAAGATTCTCTTTTCCCCACAATCGTCTTATGTATATCACGTGTATGCATCATGCATCACTTCTCGGCGTCACATAAAACAGTATAATATACTCCATTATCTTAAGCATTTTTCTCGCTCTCCCGCCCGTCTGCCAATCATGAAAAGAAGTGAAGAGCACTCACAGAGTTTTGGTCAATAATTTCGTACATGCTGGAGACAAATTTACCCCAAATTAAATTTATTTGTAAGTGGAGTTCGTGTGAAAAAATAATATTTTTATATAAGTATATCGGCAGATATTTTAGTATGAAAGTAAGTAGGTGTTTGGAGAAAAATAAGTAAAATTGCTTGATAGTCCACAATTTGTGCTCATTTAAAGTCGAGAATTAACTGGCAAGTACCAGGAAAATAGTTGAAAAACAAAGCGCGCATCCTTATAATTGTAAAAATATGAATATAAGAGCTTGAAACACCCATAGAGTTGTATACAACATGCATGTGCCATTATCAGAAAACAATATTGAGCGCCTTGTTTTTGCGACGGAAATAGATTTAGGAAAAGTTCCGAACAGATTTATTGGCTTCTGCTCAAGCTTTTGGTTTCGCCGTGATTCCCGTTTCAACAGTCAAAAAGCTATCTGATGGCGAAGAAAGTTGTTGCAGCTAGAGGATATAATAAACAAAAAAGTTTGCGACGTTTTTAAATGCATACGGGGTGCACCGGCGACTGCTTTCGTGCTCTCTTGGCACGCCCGCACAATGCCGCATGAAAAGAGAAAAAAATAAGTGGTACGAAAGCAACTTGGGCAGCCAAATCAGTATTTATAGATCTATCAAGTGAGCTTCTGGGCAGATTGTTATTTTTTATAGATGCGTGTGGCGCGCCCGGCGCGCCCGGCGCGCAGCCGTTGTTTCCTTTTCCTGCCCGGGGCTGCAAGTGAGCGAGCAAACGATCTTTGCGGATAATTTTATTAGAGGGTCGATTGAGTGAGTGAGTGAGTGAGCTCACTCGCAGGGGATTGACATTCGCCCGCCGGGCTACCTGCTGAGATTTTAATCTCGTCCTTAGAGCCATTAGCCGCAACTTAATTGAAATTGATCCGTTTGCTGTGCGCCAAGATAAGTGCGGACACGTTTTGATTTGTCTTTGTCGAGCGAACTTTCCATTTATCTTTTATAACATTACATTGTGCTGTGAGCAGGGTGTTTACTCAGCCCTCCCTGCTGCGGTGACCGATGGTGTTCGGAAGCACAAGGGCGGTGTTTTCGCATAATCATGGTTCATTTTATTAATGCAAAGGCTGTCGACTCACGGGACTCGCCCCAAAGTGACACTCGAATAATAGTACATTTTCCTTGCATTCACCAATCCACTAGTGTAGGTCTTCAAAATCTGCATTAAATAATACATCTGTGGGTTTATTTTAAAAATATTTTTTACGTTCAGTTTACCAACTATTGCAGAAATAACAGATCTAGTCCATAACACCGATGCTATGCTTCAAAACATGATTAAACAAGTATGAATGCATTTAACCATTTTAATAAATTCATTTCACGATATTGTTAGCTCCAATTTTTTCCCTGCAGCTTGTTATTTTTAATCAAGTACTTGTTTTGAATAGAACATTTCATAATCGGGACAACACAATGAATCCAAACATATAACATCGAATTTATGGAATTTATATCGCTGTTTTGTTTCTGCAGCTTGTGCAATGTTCGTAAAATCAACAAGCAGTCGGCATTTTCGCTGATTAGTTTGAGTGTATGGACAGAGAACAGCGCCGTCTGTTTCTAAATTATGCAACACGCGTGGCGTGTGCGTTCAAGCGTTTGCCTAACTTTGCTCAAGCAGACGGCTTCCTGGATCTGTGTCAGAGGCAGAATGTTGTGCAGTCCTCAACTTTAGTTTGCAAAACTGATTCAAGCAACACGTTTTACTCGTGTTTCAGTCAGTGGAAATAACATCTACCAGAAGATTGCATTTGGATGGAAGAGTTGGCAAAAAAATATCAGCTTCCGAAGGCAAGATCAACACATTAGCAAGTTAAAATAACTTCAGAACTCTTGGAGTGGATTGAATTAGAAATTTGGGAGAGAATCATCTAATTAATTTCCTTGATTAAATCAGTTAAAGTATAATATATAGTTGAAAGTAAACAAAATATCGAATAAATTACTATTGATCGCAAACACACAATAATTATAATTGAACCTGTTATGGCCAGACTTTTCAGCAGAATCAAGTACAAGTTTGACGCATTAATATTGCGTAAAAACAAAACAGGATTAATTAAAAATTTGTGCCATTCTAGCATATTCCCGGGAGGGAACCGCCGAAAATGCAAACTAAAAAACATTTCAACTCACACACGCCAATCATCCGCTCTGCTCAACACACTTGTTTGATCAAACAAATAAAAAATTCACGCTCGACCAACAAACATAATTCATTTTGAGCGAATCTCGGGAGATGCGAAACCATAGCCCGACCGCAGGCAATCTGAATTAATGAATACGATGTGAAAATAATGACGATAAGTAACACGGCTCGCGTGAATTCATTAGAGGCTTGCTTTCCAGGGGTCGACCGCAGGCTGCTGAAATTACTGGGCTTGATTGTTGCATGCAAATAATCAAAACTTGTATGCCGAGGTGGCGGCCGGCGAAGGGAAGGGCTCTATACAACTGAGAGTATCGAAGGGCCGCCGGAGCGGCCGGGGTGCATGCGCTTTTCGCTCTCAGCAGGCTCTCTCTGCTACTGCTCTGTGCCGTGGCAGTGGATGTGCGTCTGTGTGTGTGCGGTGCTCGCCCGAACCGAAAGCAGCAGCAGCAGCAGCAGCTCGCGGCCGGCGCGCTCCTCAGTCAGTCAGAGTGTGATGCACTACATCCACTAGGTGCAGCCAAGATGTGCTAGTGCTCGAATTACCAGGAGAAATATGGTGCCACTGCCAGCACTGATCGTCTTGCTCCTGCGAATATTGTCTGCCACCGCTTCCGATAATTTGGGTATGTACTCTCCGATTTTATATCACGTGAAACACTTTCAAGCAGTGGTGCGCGGGCGGGGGATGACCGCAATCGGGCCGGGGGATGACTTGTCGTAACTTTAATCTTTATTTTCGGGATTGTAATGAAGTACAAGAAACGCTCAAGGACGCTGACCCTTTTCTTGCTTCGAGAAGCAATTATGTGTGGCCTGCTGCTCGTTCCGACCCTTCGAGGGCTGTTTCTGGCTGGCCGGGCCAAATTTTACGGTCACCATTCGGCTAAACTCTTAATATTCTGCCGTTTAGCCGGATTTCGCCTCTCTGCTCCTCTTTTGTTCGGATCAAACCGCACTCGAGATTCGTTTTCCTCATACGAAGCACTGTCGGTTTTCCTGCAGCAAGAAGTTGGACAGTCCGTCAGAGATTTCTGTACTTCATTAATCATTTCGCGGTTGATATAAAATAAACTCGCCGTTCTTGTTGGATTACGAATGCCGCGTTTACAATTGTACAAATAGGGTCAATAATACTCAAATCCCTTGGAGAGAGAAACCTACTGCATCACACGTAATAGTTGTAACACAATTAATTTTCCTCGTCACATTTTCTTAGCAGTTTTATTTTTGTATCGGTTTTTTACAATATAATAGACCACTCAATCAATAATTTTCCCTGCTTTTGAGTGAATTGCAGCACTTTTAATTAAAAATAAATTGCATAATAAACTTGATAAACTCTGCTGTAAGCATTAAAGGTGAGAAAATTGTTCACCACACGTTTTGTCGATCTGCAAATGACATTTCTATCAAAAGTACAATGCTTGGGTTAACGTTCAATATGTGATTTAAATTACTTGTCATTTTCTAGCTTGTTTAAGCAAGAAGTGGAAAGAAATTAAATCAAACATGATCTTTGACAATTTCCCAACGACTGCAAAATATCTCTGCATTAAGACTCGTTGCGGAAGAAAGCCTTGATTTTTTTTTCTAAAATAAACTTGAAAACGCTTCAAAATTTCACCACATTTTCGTTAAAGTTACATCTTGCCAATTTGTGCCATTTATGCGAAGCGTTAGTAGCTTTGCAGTAACTTATCCAATTTGCTGGGCGTGCTGAAATTACTTGAAATTCCTCAATGGCGCTTGTTTATGCTTTGCCGGTGGTCTGCTGAATGCAGCAAAAGGGGAAAAAAGCACAGGCCCGCCATAATATAGCATAATGTGCTGCACAGCTTTGGTTTAGCAGGGTTTTAAACTTCTCCGTCGGGCCTTTCTGTTGCTACTGCTGCAAGTTGTGTTTTTCGGGCGAAGAGGATTGGAACTGGGCTAGCTGGCGCGCAGAGTGTTAAATTCAACCGACAACTCGCTGGTTTAACCGTACAAATGACTGCAGAGCGCAGCAGCTCAGTCGGTGCGAAATTTTGCGCAGCCTGCACTGTCTGTGCGAATTAATTGGATTTACAACAATATACGAGCAGCAAACTGAACATGCTGAAATTATTAGCTAGTCGGTTTCCGCGAGAGGACACGCCAGGAGGAGTGGTTTTTGCAAAATTTCGGTGCCGCAGTTTTGCCAGCAGGAGTTTTGAGGGTGAGTTGGTTTTCAAACTTGTTGCGGCTTAGCTCAGAGTGAGTTACGCACGGGCTTTTTCCTGTTTGAATCACCAGAGAGGCAGATGCCGAGCACCGCGTGTCATTTATGAAGAGAAGAGGAAATAGAGGATTTTTGGCCCGATAAAAATCTTTAACGCAAACACTCGCGTGTCTGCACCATTTTTAGATGGATTTGTGGAAATCCTCTGCGGTCTGTGAAGCTTTTGTTGTTTTGCGAATGGCCAATTTGCAAATAAAAGGCTTTCCAATGGTTGAAATCCAATTAAATTGTGTAGTCTACTTTTTTGCCCGTCTGACATAAAAAGGATTACTTGATTTTGTTGGTAAACGCAATTAGCTATTTTATAATATCTGTCACATTGCGCCCCTATGAGCTATTATATGGAACATAGATGATGATAATAAGTAATGATTTTGCTCTTAAAATAATGCTTCATAAAGAAAATATATTGTTAACTAGTTTAAATATGATTTTTATGCTCATGCGAATGATTTCGGAACTCATCCTTGTTCAGACATCTTTCTTCTGGAATTTTCTGTTCAAAAATCCAACCTTAAAATCATTTTAATCTTCCGTTAAAAAATTTCAGGCTGATTAAGGATCGATTCACCGCATAAGTTGATTGGTTTCAGGATATATGCTTAAGTTTGTTATCGCTGCACCCAGGAAAGCCATGAAAGTTAATTAAAATTCCGAGAATATGCAAAAGACGGATGTGGTTTCTCTGCCAAGTCATTTTGCAAGCCCAATTTCCTCGAAAATCCTTTCAAGCGATCGGTTTCTGCTACGTTTGGTCGATTTTAATTAGCAACTTGCCTCGTAATCCTTGCAAATTCATTTTCTGCATGCTACCCCGTGCTTGAAGTTGGCGAGAGAAAAGTAGCGGCGGTGGCAGCGTGCTCATTACAAATTCCACCCCTTCGGACTGAATCCCGTTTTTCGTGACCAACAGCAGCAAGAAGTGGAAAAGTTTTTGCGTCTGCACATAAGCAAGCAAGCAAGCGGCTTTCTTATTTGTTTCCTCGCGATGCTAATGGATAGTATCTCTCAACCTCAAACTGTGTGCCCGCTTGGCGACGACCTAATTTCACAGCCAGCAGCGACAACGCACAAACACACGCAATGAAAAAAAGGGGAGCGAGAGGAAAAGCCGCGAAATTATTCCGCGTCTCGCGTCGGGCGCGCGTGCTTTTTGCCGCCCGTTGATTTTTTGCGCGGCTGGCCACTAATAAAGTGATTTCGTCGCGTTTGGAGCTGGCTCAAAATTATTTCATCCACGATGACGATACGTATGTACACGCTCGTATAAATAAAAGGCCAGCAAAATTTGCGCGCAGCCCTTGATGTCGTCGCCTCATGCATAAATTTAGCTGGTCGTCCTTTATAACACACACTACACCGCGGCGGCACGCTCTCCGACTCGGCACGAACATCAGACTTCTTTTTCTCTGTCTGCGGGAATTATAGTTATTTCACCTCAGCCATATTTCGAAACGCCGGCGGAAAGTTTTAATAATAAAACTAGCGCGCCGAGCTCTAATAAGAAGCAGTCCGTCGGTCGGCTCTAGTCGCCGGTGTCTCATAAATTTCATAGCGTGTGGCTTCGAGAATCGAGCAGAATTTTCAACAAAACGCGCTCGGCCATGGAAAATTCAGAATTTGTCGGCTGTGCCAAAACGTTTTAGCTACGTTTGGATGGACCGTTTTTAAAAAAAGTCAATTCACCACACCAGCCGAGGAAATGGTCGTCTGGTGCGAGTAAATTGTTGGTTTATTATTCCATGATTATTTATGCTGTACACCCGCTGTGAGCTGTTTGTTTTTGGTGGTTGGTTCGTTTGTTGATTGGTTGGTTGTTGCTGCGTATCAAGTTTTTTCGATGAAAATTTTATGTGCTACGAAGCTCCATGCTCAACAGTTTGCTAAAGCAGGACAGAGTTTTGAAGCCAGTTAGGAAATGGTTAATTGCTCCTTCCTTGCAAATTGTTAAAATTAATGAACTGAAAACTTCCTCTCAAGCAGTTTAAATTTCATCAGAGTGACTGTTGCTGTGGCAAATATCGAGCCCTGATGCTTTGATGAAACAAAAGCCTCCATTTTTTCCTTTAGCAGCTCAAGGAAAAGCGTTTCTAGACTTTTGCTTGTTTTTCTCGTTATTAGTGGCTCAAGGAAAAAGAAAGTATTTCACTGAAGCAACTGAGTCTGAACAGCATACCTTCTGGCTGCGCAAAAGGAATAATCTTCTTGCTTTCCCAAGACTTTTTATATCGCGACGTTGCGTGGGAGTCGCACCCACTCAACGACAACCAATTTTGATCTTGTTTTTTATAAATTTACTCGAATATGATAAAAACCTAATTTTATTTTACTAAAATGCTCTAAGAAATGTCTTGTCTAGTATATTATTGGTTTTGATTATTTCATTTAACTTTCACATTGATATATATCCCTGAATAAATTTAATAAAGGACGCCCTTGATCTCAAAATCTTGAATTTAATCAATTGAACAATACTCCAGAACCCATCAAAGCATCGCTTTTAAGGATTTTAACATTCAGCGCCGAGTAAATCGCAGGAATGAAAGTATGCAACCTGTGTGACTTCTCTGCTGGGAACTTGCCTATCTGACGATTTTAACCAGGGAAATTGATTTTGAAAACTCCATTGTGCGGAGCTCACTTAGGCTGCTGTCTTGTGCAAAGAGACAGTTCCATACAAGTCAATTTCCTTTTGAACAGCACTCACTTTTCCTCCTTCATGAAGTGCTTACCTTCGCGATGTGTACATACGCGCAAAGGGCAATGAAAAGAGATGCTTATGCCGCTATTGTATTTTCATCTGGCTTTCTTATTAGGCGCAAAATGAGAAAAGTTTGCCCATTTTGTGATAAAACTTTCATATTTTGGCACGTAATAAATATCAGTAGCTTGGTCCTCTCTTTTTATTACCATTTTACGTGCGGTGTTAGGTGGCTGCAAACACACGCACGCAACCACACACACACACACTCCGCCATAACACTCGAAGGTTGAGCTGATTAATCGCGCCGAATTATCCCGCAGAATGCTCAATTCGCCCGCGTCTGAATTAATGGCGCAATGAAATGCGAGGGAGGGCCAAGCGCGTATAAATTTCCCAGCCGTATCCCTTTGACTCGGTGGACGCGAGGAACGGGGAGCGGAAAGAACGCGAGCAGTGCAAATCAAAATTTTATTGCCCGCTTGAGGAGGAGAACGAGAGAGAGAGACGAAAAATAATGTTTCCCTCGTAAACATTAGCGTGATTGCCGTTATTACATTCCTATGCGAATCGTTCGTCTTTCTCCTATCTTATATACTTTGGGATTGTCTTTTCAAATGAAATGCTGCGGGCGCCGGAAGAAATTGGCTGCCGCCACGAGGGGAGTCGAGCACAATAAGTCACACGCGATGATAGTAGTAAGAAGAAAAGCGGAGCACTCTCAATTTTTTAATAAGCTCCATTTTCTCGCTCTCTCCGGGCCGAAATTGTGCGAGTCGACCACAATGCTCACTCTTCGCGCGCGCGGCTAGTGAAATGTACTGTGTGAGCCGTACGTAAAAGCCGCTGTCAGCGAAAAGCGCGGGCGCGCCGCAAATAAAATAAAAAGCTCGCTATTCTTGCGCGCCGCAGAAAAAGAAATCTCATAAACTCATAAAGCTCACATTTTTCATTTCCTGCCCATGCTCGCTCTCTCGCTGGCCCATTCCCGCCACCCACAAGTCTGGGCTGCCTTGGAGCGAAATTAGAGCTAGGTGCTGAGCGAATTGAATAGCTGGCATTTGCATATTATTCATATGTATACGCCGGGCGACCCTCATTCCCGGCCGGTAGCCACTCGGAGATTGTTAGCGCGTTTAGCACCAAAGCGGCTGCAAGTTTGGTTCCTGCCGGCGTTTTCGCTTTACGCAGTACATGTGTCGCGACTAAAGCCTTTCCGAGAGATACGCCACCAAGTCGAAACATATTAATCAGCAAACATTTGCTGCAAGCGCTCTGTTGAAACTGTTCTACGTACGCTGGCGCTTTGTGGCCTCGTAATTAATTGTTTATCCTAAGCATTAATGATAAAATATTGATCAAGCTAGTGAGTTAGTCGCTATTATTCCCATTTGATATTGTTCGTGACAATTCGTTGGCTTTTAAACATATTTGCTGACCGTTAGTGTTCTTCCGTTCTTAAATGAAATCTATTAGAAAGTTCATTTTAGTTTGCGATAAATTTATTGAATTCGAGCACTATTCAATAATGCGGGCTAGATCATTATAGAGGATATGTTTAATTCGACGGCGTGAACGAGCTATGGAACTCCGAAGAAATACAATATTTATGGGATTTAGCTTGAAAATACTTTTTTAAAAAATCGATTTGAAAAGCCAGTTTTCATTTAATTATGCTGATTTTTTGCAGGTTGATTCTTTTGATTAGCCTAATTAACCGATGCGTGTCATATTTTTATATTTAAGATTTTTTCAGTTGGAAAATGGATTTGAAAAATTTCTCCATATATTTCGAGCTGGCTAAATTACTAATAATTACTACAGTGTAGAAAATATTGTAAATGTTCATACAAACGTAGCTTTCAAATTTTGAAATAGTTATTTTTTATTTTTGGAAAGCTGTAGCACTGAAAAAATTACCAACTGCGGGAAAGTTGTATCTGCATAGAGATAATGTGGAATTTTCCTCTCAACGACCAAGAAATAAATACCAAACTCATAACAATAACACAGCCCACAGAAAATTTTATTTTTATGATATGAAAAATTATTTGTCAATAAATTATTTTTAATTATGTACTTAAAGTACAGTTCAATTGAGAAATTGTTGGCCGTTTTTTTCTTTTGATCGGTTATAGACAAATTGGTCAAATCCAAAAATAGTGTCAGGCTTACGAACACAAAAAAGAATCCAAGCAAAATGTGTCACAATCATTTAGTTCAGTTGTTTTTATCAAAATAAATGTCCAAGAATTAGCTAAATTAATATGTAAAAAAAATTTCCCAGCTTCAATGCACTGGAGCAGAACTGAATTTAAAACGGTTGTGCGTCCAGTCGGTAACATCAAACACTAAGTGATTTACGCACATGGCCAGTTCCCATCGGTGACAATCTGTTCCATTTCTCATTTCCCTGGGCATGCATATGCACTCATTCCTCAGAAATGCATGAACAAATGACACTGATGAATACGCTTGATGCATGACAAAACGCTGCTAATTCTTCAACAAAGAGCTTTGCCAAAGTGTTTACGCATGACAATTTAACACGCTCGGATTTAGTTCAGCGGGACGCGCGGATTTTGCAAGTTTGCACATCTCTCGCGAAGGTCTCCGTTATGCCGGACAAACGAGCGGACCGCTCGTATACTAATTCGAAGGGGGCCGGCCGGGTGCGGTCGGTGGCAGAAACATTTTTCAGAACAAATGCGGATGACAGGCCCGAAGGCGCGTAATCTCAGCGGACGAGAGGCCCCGCCAGCCCTTGCTGCGTCGAAGGCAAAGCCACGAACGATTTTCGCGCCCAGATTCCTTCTTTGTGCGTCGAAACCGCGGCCTTGCGGCGAAAAAGGTCCGTTTTCGCCTGCTCTGCTGCGCGTTCGCAGCTCGAATCGGAATAGTTATTCCGCGTGCGCCTTGTCCACTCTTTGGGGCGATACCTGTCCATTTGTGTGACACAAAGAGTCGGTTTGAAAATAAACCCGTGGAGAGTTTCCTTTTTTGCACGCAAATTAAGTCCTGCCCCCGACCTTTTCTTTGCAAAACGTACTTTTCCTGATTGCGGCCAGAGTGGGACTGCCTCAAGTAATCCTCTTTGCGGATTTTTTAAATTGCATTCATTTGAATGCACAATGAGTCCACTTCTGTGTGCCGCCGGTACACTGGCAGGAACGGGCAGAATGAGTTGTGGTTGACGCGCAAACACAAACACTTGTTGGCGCTCTAAATACCTCAAACGGCACGTTGCGAAAGGATGAAATTAATTTGTCAGAACAGTGCGCATTACGTCTGGAAACGGTATGCTTGCTTTTTGCTTTAATTAAAAAGTTTGAGAATTGGGTTTCACAAAATATCCTATTTGACTTCAAAAATTTTTAAAAATGAAAAAAGCGACTGAAGATCTTATTAATAGAACACCCAACTAAAAGCTTCATACAATTTGAAAATCAAAGTTTTAAATGCAAATATTTAAAAATAAATTAGGCGCCATTCATCAGCACTGAATGCCTGAAGTTTATTACGTCTTCGCTTGTAAACAGCGTCATTTATGTTTCTCGTACACCTGCATAGAGAAAGTTTGTCTTTCACGCGCAGGCTAATGAAACTTGTTTATTTGTTTCGCTAACGCAACACGGAAAAGAATTCTGCTGCCTTAGTCTTCATTGGCGTCGTCATCACAGCGTGTCACACTCAATTTAACGCCAAAGGTAAAGTCCGTACAAATCATCCAGGCCATTGCACCTAAATCAACCCCCTTACCACCTGCTGGCTTTTACAGCTCGAAAAACAAACCGTCAAAAGCCATCATGAATGCAGCAGTTCTCAGCTTTCGACTGAGTTTTCATTCACTTTTGCGCTATAAATTCCTTCATTTTTTTTCAAAACGCACCACCCTAAAAGTTTACTATTCCTTGCGGAATTATTACTATCTCAGTTCTCGGATGGGCTGGAGGAATTTCCTCATAAATCCTTTGTTTATGTAGCCCGTTGGGTTCGGGTGTACAAAACGCTTTTGGTCTGGCAGAGAATTCCGCATGCATTCGAGCTGCTGGTAATCTCCGTCTCGGAAACACACACACTCCACCTCTTGCTACCGGTTTCGGGAAAACGCGAGCGCAGAAAATATGCAAAGATTGCAGCCGCACGGAGGGTATGGCGGAGCAGCAGCGGTGGTACAGCCCACCCGCCGCAATATCAATTTTTCTCTCTTTTGAAAGTGCTCCGTCGGGAAACAGGATGAGAGAGATCGCGCATCTGCTTCCGATTTTTATCAAACGTCAGAGGCAGCGAATTCGGGAATTTTATCAAATGTTGCCTGCTCGAATGAGCTCCCGCATGCCCCATCATCACCACCGCCACCAGAAGCAAAAGACCTCTGCTTTTACGACCCAGTTCGCCGCATCTCATCTGCGCTCCCACCCACCCGCCCGTCCGCTCGTTCATTCGTCATGCGAACGAGTACATGTGCCGAAACGGAGCAGAATCACAGCTCCTCTGGCCCACAACTCAACTAGGGGTGCCGCTGCTCCCATTGTTGTGCGTCAGCCAAAGTCGAAAGCAAAACAGAGCGTTTCGATAATGAGAATCGCAGGCGCCGCGGCGCTCGCCTCACTGCCTCTAAGAACATAAGACCTCCTGCCCGCCCACCGCAGCTTTCTCCGCTCACAAAAAGCAGCTTATTTTAATTGTTCTTTCTGGAAGTCGTAAAATCAATTAGTGGGTGGTGCAAGTGGGAAAGCCGGCCGTAAAAGCTGTTATCGCTTCGATGGTACACTTAACACGGGCGCTGTGCTGTGTTTACACTCCTCTCGGGGGAAGGAAGGTCGGCCGCCCAGTACAACTGTTTGGTACAAGCCGCACGATGCACGTGTGTTGTTAAGACGCGCAGGCAATGCATCCGACTGCTTAAGCAGATAATTCCCAGCATTTTTCTGGGCGTAGTAAACGCGCCGCGTATTTATAGTATTTATCCAAGCAGGGCGCGCACTCACACACAATATTTTGGCAGCTGGGCGCGCACATGCCGCACTCGCTGGCACCAGGACTGTCTGAGACGCGGGCCCGCTAATTGCACCCCCGCCGGCACTATAGCGCCCGTGATGAGGCCGCCGGCTGTTTTTGCCAACTCCAGGGACGCGATGTCGGGAGGGGACCAAGTTAGGCTTGACTAAGTGGACACGGTTGCCCTGCGTGGACTGCAGAGTCAGCCGTGTGCTGCTGCGGCCCTGAGAGTGACAAGCAACCCGATACGCCAATTTCGACCAATTTGCTGCCATGATTCAGCTTGAGCCGGAAAAATGAGGCGTTGCGGTTTCTGTGGAGAATGGGTGGGCCTTGGAGTGTGAAAATTTATTTTTTATTGTATTAAAATGTTGATTTTTCTTCAAATAAAAAATTAATACCCAGGAAAGCACTCTAAGCAAAAACATTTAATATTTCTTGTTCATCAAATTTAAAATTTTTTTGCAACACTACTTAATATTTTATTTTCTCAAACAAAAGATAGCAGACAGGGTTTACTTCGTGGCTAGAAACAGTTTTACTATTTTAATTCAATAATTGATTTACTATTAAATTTTTTAGGAACTAAATAATGAAAACCCTGTCAGGTGTTTCTCTTGACTCGTGAACATATGTATATCTATTGACAAACATGGCTGCCTAAAAATTATGGTTGATCGATAACAGGGATGTTCAACTCTGGGTTGATTATAGAGCCTCTGAAAAGCTGATTAGCAATGAATGACTTAGTTTTCTTTAAGAAAACCAGAAAGTAGCTAATTACTCTCTCTAAAATCGTATGTGAGCCTGGATTTCAATAATTTCTAATAAAGTTTGGCATTGGCAATTGTCTTAAGAAGACCAGATTTCGAGGATTTTACTAAAGTGAATATCTAATATCAAAGATTGTTCAGTTTTTTTTTCATCTGCTGGTTTAAAGAAGCGTTCTGAACTTGGTTAGGGCCAGTCAGAGCCAACAAAATTCATTACTTTGTTCTCAACGATATTAAACATCCCGGAATTTATTTAATGCCTTCATTATTAAATTCTTGTTGCACTGTGAGGTAGCTTTGCTTGTTATTGTGTTTTAATTTTCACATGAACAGCCTGTTTGCTTGTATATATATAGAGGTTGGAATACTGAAAATAATAAGGTCTATGCAGAACAGAAATGAAACGCACAAAGCATTTTTTTCTCATTCTTGTTTATTTCCAAGCAAACTACACCGCATTGTCAGTCTTCCTTCTCATGATTAAATTTTTTGTTGCTAGCATAAAATCATTCTCTGTTACCTGTTAAAAATGTGTTCGACTATTGAGTGGTTAAATTTTGGAACGATCTTCCACCTGTGATGAAGACATGTAGTGTGGCGCAGTTTATTCCTCTCTGCAAGGAATACGTGATTTCAAGTTTTTAAAGTGTTAGTGATGTGTTTTCAATACTAGTCTGGGCCCACTCCGGCTCTGTCCTCCTGGACAGGGTTTTCGTAAGTTTTTTGCCAGGAGTGCTGCCTTTTCTCACATGCTTATATATATTTTTAATGACGTGCTATAACATGAATGTATTTGACAATTTGTGAGAATAAACAACAATGATAATAATAACGAAATTTCGTGGCTTTTAAAATAATGGCGTCAGGACGTGCGGTAATCAGGCTTAAAAAGCTGCGCGAATATTCAATTATCAAATAAATCCTCTTAGCTTGGTTTCATAAGTTTAGTGGTGTTACAAGCACTCTTTTCAATCTGGCCATTTCGCAGGAGTTATTGGCGCACTGTTCACTTTCCGCCCATTTTTTGCACGCGCTCCCCAACGTTTCGACGGGCGCGCAAAAAGTCCGAAAGAAAGCAGTGCACCCAGCAGTGGCTTTCATCCGGCTTTTTGAGGGGCATTATGGCCCGTATTTCAGGGGGTTCCGCGTCACGGCACTCTGCGATGATTCCTCGCTCTCGTCTTGCCCGCCCGTGGCCGCACACAATGTGCAGATAGAGAGCGGCAGCAGCAAGAAAAGCGCGCGCACAAGTGGCTGCCGAGACTCTATTTTTACTAAAGTATTCGGTCGTCGCGCGGAGAAGACGGACGAACTGACAAGAAAAAGAGCAGAAGATGCGCGCGTCCCGAGCAAAAAATGAGCTGTTTTTTATTGGCCTCGCGCCGTGTGTTGCCTCGCACACTGCAGGCCTAATTAATTACTTCCCTTATCTGAAACGCAGTGTCTTAAAAGTTGCCAGACTAACTGATGTTGCCCGGTTTATCTTAGCTGCCGGGGTATAAACTCAGCGCGGCGGACGGACGGAAAAGCGGCAAAAGTTCGCGAGCGACGACGAGATTTATTTACGGGAAAATTGGGCGAAATTGCAGCAGCAGAGCACGAACCAACTTTCGGCAGCAATTTCAACAAATTAAGCTAATCCCATTAATTTTTCGCCCCCCGCTGGCCGGCACGGTGAGCTCGCAGCCGCCGGGGCGCAGCACATGCCCAACTCGTTAGGGGTGGCACCACTCGAATACACGCGCGCCTTCCGTCTCGTCTCATTAGAAAAAGCCGCCCATTAAACAAATTATCCGCCACCACGCTCGTCGATATTGGCCGTCGAAAAATGATTGCAATCATATTTTGCGACGTGAGCTTGTTTGTATTATCTGATAAACGAGATGCCTACTATTGATATTAGAGAATGCATGGGCTTGATTAAGAGTGACCCGCTGCTCCAATACGTAGGCCCGTCGGCGCTTATTAATTAGCGTGAAATTGATTTCGCTGTATGAGGGCTGCTGCTAAAACGTGTGTTTATAAAGTGTGCTCAACCATAACAGAGGCTTTCAATTTTTTCTACCACAGATTTTTATTAAAATTGGGGCAAAACACGAGGGAAAAAAGGAAAAGCATAATTTTCTTGTTGGAAGTTTTTCTAATTATATTATTCAGTTATGAACGAACTCTATGTTCTTTTTATCTCGTTTCATACTTTTGAAGTCCATCAATGGCTAGTAAAAACTTCGTTGAACGATTCAGTTTCATTTTATCGTCATGCAGTGACTTGATTTCCTGGAAAATTTTTACTTTGTTGTTTTTAGACTGATTAAACTGTGAATAATTATGTAAATTGATTAAGTTAGTTGGAAACTGATGATTTGAATTGTAAATTAATTTCACACCAGCAGCATGCGATGCAAATCTAAGAGGGTATAATGTCTGTAAAAACTGCTTCAATCTTCTATGTAACTTACTTGCATGAAAAAAGGCATTTTCGCTGTATGTAGAATGCAGCATTTACAATTATTTATAACAATCATTTTTCTAACATCAGTTTAGGTAAAGGTGTTGCGTTTGTTTCATGCGCCTACTTTACAATGATTTTAAATTTTTTAACTATTAGGCACCAAAGTGTTTTGTTGATTAATTTTTATTAAAATGGATTAACATATCTCTCAAACGCAGTTCTCTCTGCTCACTCTGATAAACTAAAATATCGCTTTCCTCATTTTCAATACAAAAAAATATTTGAAGTTGAATTCTGAGCATTAAGCACCATGGTATATGAACATAAACGATGAAATTTGATCAGGAAATTTCCTTCACCGCGACGCCGACGGCTCACTTTTCCCTTTCATTTTGAGCCACCTCCTTGTCAATTTGTCGCAAACCCGACAAAGAAAACACATTTTTCTCCATAACGAAATGAGAATTCCTTTCACTGACAGTCACTGGGTAAAAAAAGAGATATATAATCGAACGAGAGCGCGCACCTTAATTTTATTTACCGTCGTCGCCACGTTCGTACTCTCTCACACACACGTATATAATATATCCAATTTCGAAAAGCTCTGGGGCACTGAAATAACTTTTCCGCCCACTCAGCTGAATGAGCGAGTTGAAAAAGGAAGGACCGCCGGGTGAGAAATCATTATTCCCAATTTGGTGCTAAAAAAAATCGAGTCCGTCCGCAGGGTTTGACACAATAGTCAGTCAAACTGTCAGAATTCCCTCGCTTGCTGAGTCAAAGCTACAGATTTTGTCACTTTTGAAATATCAATGCGCTCCCGTTGAGCTATTTTAACACAAACTGTTAGAATGAAAAATTGAATATTGCTGATGTTATCCCTTCTATAATGTTGTATTAGAATGCAGTTTATTTTCTTGTTTCTTAAAAGTATGGGTTGATGAAATTTTTTAATTTAGAATTCAAAAAATAATTTTTATATTGCTAATACGAGTTGACAAGGGGGTAAAGAAAATGATTGTAATTGAATCTTTGTAAATCGATTTAGATTGACTACTTGCTTTTTTAAGCAAATGCTATTTTCATGCACTTAATATAACACAGTTTTGTCTTTACAAACAAATTTATTATGCCAGCTGTGGAGCTCCGAAAAAAATTGTTTACAGTTTCTTGCCCAAGCTGGAGAGGCCGAGCTGAGTCGGGCTGGACCAAACATAGCTATCGAGCGTTTTATTAATGAGCGAGAGACGAATCTCGCGGCTGCGGCAGCTTTAACAAATTTCCGAGCCGAGCCGATAGCGTCCGATACACCGGAACACTCGTCGTCTCTGGTGCTCTCCCGCCTCCTGCAAGCCTGCTCTTACCAATCCGAAAACAACAACATACCTCTCGCGCACCGTGACCCGTTCGGAGCCGTTCTCCGCCGCGACCATGCCATGTGGATAACGCTGCTGCTGTTTTGTGTCGCGTCGCCTGCACCCCATCCGGCCCGCGCCAATAAGCTAGGTAATTATCGATTCATTCTCCTGCCTGCAGCTCTCTGTCTCTTCTTTCCGCCGTTTTTCTCCGCACCTTCCGTGCGTATTTTAACATTTCACGCGGCCCAGTGTGGTGCCCGCGAGTGGCCGGCCAACGTCACGATATTTGGCTGCGGGGTACCGTTAGGCCTTTATCTATGCAAGTAACCATCTCTGTTGTGAGTGAGTGAGCCATGTGCGTTGCTCGCTCTCGCTCCCTTCACTCCTTTTCGCCAAATAACATTCTTTCGCTTTTGTTTCTGACCGCATTATTCGTCTTGGGTTTTGGTGCGCGGACGCCTCGAATCGATGTTAGGTGTTCTTTACACAGATGCCGATGCTGGTGGGAATTGCTCCATTGACTCCATAGAATGTTGTGTTGTTTGCAGTGTTCATTCAGATGAAATCATCTTCAAAATATGCCAAACTTAGCTTCGCAGCATTCCACAGTAGGAGCAGAAGTTTATTAATATTTAAAGCGTGTCTCGAGGCACTTGCCAGTCTGAGCATGTTGAGATATGCAGACGATTTTGCGTTTTTGCGTATGTTTTGAAGATTATAAAAAAATCCAACGGAGGAGCTGCACTGTCAATCTAACTTCATGTATTATTAAATTTCTCCTTGCGACCTCATGGTCCTCGAAAACGATCCCTTTTGGCATGCTCCGAGTTTTATGATGATTTTTAGAACTCTCCTAGAGATTTAGATTATCCAAATTGAAGAAGATGGGATTTTTAAATGAGTAGTCGTAGTTAATGGAAATTATGGATACCACTTAAGGGTTGGCTGAAAAGTTACGAATTCCCTCGTTTTTGCGTTTAGCTAGACAGCTGTTTCGGCAATAAAAGTCTCATCTAGCAGCTGGATACCGAGACGCTCCTAGAGGCCCGCTTCGCGGCAATCTCACTGGCTCCCCAATCAAAATAAGCGAAAGATTGTCAGCGTTGATGGCATTCCCATTTAAATACATAAATATTTATTTACTTATTTCCTATAACATCGACTCCTCTCTCATTAAATTGATCTCTACTGATCATTTTCAGATGTAACCTAAATATTGGGAAATAAAAGCTTAAGTTTGCTTGCAGTGTCGTTCAAATATCCGTTAAAACCATCCGGTACCGTCTCCATTTGAAAATAATTATTTATTTCCCCAATCGCAAAAATTAGCGTTATGATTCGCACACCGTTGGATAGATCGCGACGAGAAGAAATGAAATCAAGCGGAAAAATACACCCGCAAAGCCATTCATTTTTTGGAGAAATTTGGAAAAATTTGAAACTGAATTGTAACTCGGTCTTGCTTTTTTTGCACAACGTAGAGATGATTTGTGTTGTGGTTAGATTTATTTTCCACCAAAACAAAACATTCGTTTGACTACAAGAGCCAATAATGAATTATTGTTGTCCTTTAAAGGTGCAATGTAATTCTTTTTAACGAATACGTGTTGTTTTTCAGGGTGGAAAACTAATAAGGAGAGGAAAGAGCGATTTTTATAGCAGTTTTTATTGCGCGGCGAAGAGAGAACCGCACTTTTGACAAATGAATTTTAATCCTCAAGCAGCGCGCTTCTAATTTGATTGTGCGCTGGCTGGGCTCGACTTTTTATCGCTTATATAGGGTGGCCGCCTTTCAGCCGCTCATTCATAATATGGCTGATATAGTCTCTTCAAAAAGTCAAATAATCATAAAAGTCGCACGATCTCCTCACGGCATTAATCGACTTTTCGCAGAATAACCATCGCAATCAGGCGCAGCATCAGCGGCGGAAGGCGAACTGGAGCAAGCAAAAGGGAAAAGTTTTGAAAAGCAGTGTTCGCGCTGCATAACCTTTTTATAATTATAGCAAGCAGCATTGCGCCGGCGGAGTAGGCGCTTCCTTCATTAAAAGTAAAAAGCAGCAGCTGTTTAATACCTTGGAACAGAGCACATACTTTTAATTAAATAGCGTATTCGTCCTGCAGGTACAAAAAAGGGACGGGAAAGAAGGATATGCGCGGTGCAGAGAGCTTGGAAAATAAATAAGCCAGCGACGATTCAGGGAAGAGCGGAAAATAATCAGCACATCAGCGGAGGCAGTAAATTGAGCCGCGTTGTGAGCTCTGTGTGCGGAAGGAGCAAAAAGATGAGTCGCTTTCGCTCCTGCTGCTCAACGGGTTAATATTTTGTAATGAAATCCGACACAGCATGTACACGGCTGCTGGAACAATCCGTAGCGACTCGAGAAATGCAGCAGCGCACAAAAGGAAATATATCATGTAGCTGAGACGTTTTTTCCCTCCGCCCCGACAAAGGGAGCCGAGTTTCATTTCATTTGCATGCAGATAAATTTGCAATTCTGGAAAATTTGCTCTTCCCGTGGCGCGCGCAGAGTACACATTACATTCAATTTGTGTTGGCGCGTGTGCTCTGCTGTGCGTCTCGCGCGCGCGGAACAAAGAAATCAAGTAAGTAATTATGCCGGCAGGAGGCAAATGTGCAGGGCACACGCGAAAATCCATTCAGCGTAATTAGCGAGCGGGCGGGCGGCCGGTTGGCAAACTTACTTAACAGAACGAGCTGCAGAACTTGAAAAGAAGGCAGCTAAGAGAGCTAGCTGGCTTGGCTGGCTGGCTGCTGCACAGTTAGTCAGCGAACGCGCCCATATCCAGGCCCGGACTGCCGGCGGGTGCGCGGCGTCGCCTCCAAAGGCCCACGGCAGCCCATTATGCAGCCATTAACTTCGATTCTCGCGTGGTAAATGATACAGGCACGATCCTAATGCGCGTCTCTCTCTCTCTCTCTCATTTGTATTCATGGGTACCGCGTTTTGTGGTCCAATTAGCATGCTCCTTGTTGCATCATGTAGAAAATTCATTCATTTCGTTACATTAAATTGGCATTTTTATCGTTTTGAAAAACGATTCACTCTTTACTCCGTTTTTTTGCAAGAGGCGAGAGCTATTTTCACAACTAACAATGAGTTAATTGCAACAAGTGTGATTAAAACCTGTCACGTAGTGGTTTTTAATTACTCATAATTTCCTACCTACCAGTTCAGTTTTTAGTGGAGTTTGCTTCTAGGAACGGGATTATTACCGTACAATGCACTTAATAAGCGGTGAATAGTGGAATTAAATTTCCATTAGAGCATTTCATTTTTCTTAATTTGAGATTCAAGCACTAGGAAGGCTTCGTAAGCCGCATTATGTGCGGAAATCCTCGAACAAGAGAGCTCGCCATTTCACATCATTTTCTTTTCAGAAAACTAAGTACGACGCTTTAGTCACAGCATTTTGTAATTTTTACTTCACATTTTCTCTGCATACCATAAATATTCATTGAAATTTGGCGCACGAATCAATTTGACCGTGAAATTGCACTCCGAAAGAAATTTGAGGGGTTATAGGCCATAAGAAAAACACGAGTCCTCCGGGAAAGTTGTGGGTTCACAGCGGGGAAGACCCTAAATGCGAATCAATACTCTCATAATAGGGGAAATATGAGTGTCTATGATGGTGCCTTTCGTCAAAATTTTGGCCCTTTGCCTTTCTAGAGAAGGCCGAATTTCGGGCGTGACTCGCCATTACATGCGGATTGGCCTAGCAGTCCGGTGCTGAGCACCACATATTACTCGAACATCAGTCCGTCCGACCGACATTTTTTGTTTGGCCGCGCGCAGGAGCGAGCTGAGCAGTTTACTCGGACTGCAAAGCACAGCTCCTTTGCGCGCTCGGAAAAAGGCCCTTTGAAGTATTAGCGAGAAATTATTCTCATTTGGCCGCTTCTTCTACTCCCGCTGGCACACGAGCGGCGAGATTTCTCATCTGCCGCGTCGTTTCCATGTCAAAAATGATAAAATGGGGCGGTAGAGAACGGATCTCTGGGGCAAAAAGTGCACATTGCAGAAGCTCGCCTGCCTCTTTGCCCGCGCCTAGACTGCCTTGTACGTAATAATGAGCAGATTTTCACAATATATTCCGCGCATCATCGGCTTTAAAGCGGATGGCGCTGTCGAATTTGCATCGAAAGGGCCCACTCGGGCCAATGCATACATGAATTCCGAAGCGCTAAACACGGCCGGTCTCCGAGGCCGCGGACGGAAATCGAAATTTCGGCTCATCATGCAAGTTTCAAGCGCTGCGTTCGACGGGCGTGTGCACCAGTTTTAAATATATGGACGCGATTCCGCTCACGGCTCCATTAACAGTTTTAATGTAGTGGAAATGCATTTGGATATGATGGATTTTAGCCGCTAGTAAAAAAACAAGAAGCTGCGTGCGAATTTATGATCATGTCGCTTGTGATTTAGGGAGCTCTGCGTTTGAGGAATAAATTTCCCGCCTTGACACCGCCCTTAAGATGAAAAAGTTTGCCGCTAAACTTTTGTTGCTGAAAAAATGGTTACAAGAAACTAATGAAACTGAGTAACGGACGGGGATTTCAAGGTGCAGCGAGCCCTTGTTAAATTGAGCTTGCAGATCTTGCGTTTTTGTATTCTGCAGTTGAATCGACTCTTTTCGGTGGGAACAGAGCCAAGGGTCAAGTTGAAGCCCATTGCTGCTTCCTCTATTTTTATTCGCTATATAACGTTTGCACATGAGCAAGAGCTCTTTTTATGGCTAAAAACGTTTTGACTGTAGGAACAGAGGTTCCGGTCGAAATGGATTTGCAAAGTTAAATTATAAATTTCCCAAAAAAGCAAGAGAAACCCACATTTAATTACATTTCCATGAAAAAATATAAACAATGTGCGTCGTTTCCCACTTTCTTCATTATTTTTAAATCAAATTAACATAAGGTAGAGTGACAATCCATACCCAAAAAACTCTTTCGTTGGATTGAAGTTGTGGTTTTTGTCTTTTTCGATCCATCCCGCCCTTGCTCTCTCCCAGTTATAACCGTTTTACGGCTTATTTGCAGTTTTTTTCTGCAGTTGATATATGTAAATTTAGCTCACAGATTAAGTACTGCTGATGAGACCTCACTGGTTGAGATAGCTGCTGTCAGTAATGTAATGTGACAACATTCTTTTTCTTCTAAATATGACTCACAGCCGACTCATTTGGATCTGAAATAAACATGGGCTGAAGTAATTAATTTGACTTTCAAAATATAAACCATCCTCGGCGAAAGACTTTAGTCATTTCGTGGCCAAATCAATCTCGAATTTAACGCGTATCACGTTACAAAACAAACCATAACTCTGTGTTGGCGCTATTCTCGTGAGCCAAGTCGACGAGAGCAAGTGTGTCGCTCTCAATTGGACGACGCGACCCGAATGGCACGGCCCGACCCAGCGCCGTTTGTCTTTCCTTATATGAGTCATATTTCATTCAATTAATTCAAAATCAGGCCCGTCCAAATATTTACCCAGCATCCACTTTAAAAGCAAAATACAGTGCCGTCCACGAATTTGGCACACATATCCTCGTGCCATACCATAACTCACTGCATAGCGAGGGGGAGCGACGGCAGCAGCAGCTTTTTGCTCGCCGCGGCAAATCCTGCCGCGGATTAATTTTTATTCTTGTTGCGTCACCCCGCGGATTCATCATCATCAAACGCAGGCGGGCGGGCAGGAAGGCACCATAGGGTTGCCACGCTGCTCTGGTGTCCGGCTCTCCCGAAAATCCGGGATGATGGTTTCACGTAAAAACGACATAATCAGAACAGCTCTGTGATGAAAAATCAATGTTTTTTTAAATTTAATTGATGAACTTGTTTCTTCAAAAGAATTGATTGACTGTCAAAATATTTAAATTGAATTTGAAAGCAGCTTCCAGCACCAATTAAGTTTAAAAGCAAATTGACAGAACGGATCAGTAGCCGCGCCTCTTTTTAATTTGTCACCATGCTCAAGTCAAACTTGTGAGTGTCTGTAATGTAGGCGGCAACCTTAGAGTTCGTGTCTGCTCTCATGAATCACGATTTTTAATTTTCCGATTGCCAGCGAGTGGAATTTTCGGCTGGGTCGTGCGCTTTGTCGGCCACGCCACGGAAGAGGAATGCGAAACAGAGAGAAAGAAAGATGACTGATATACAATGTTGTGCCTGCGAAGAACAATGCAGCACAGCACACAGCAAAGGAGGCTGCTGAGTGGAGGAGGAGGCCACTCGAGCCTTTGCTCTCGCGCTCGAGACTTCACCGAGAAGTGTAATATTTGATGAAATAAAAAGGGAAAAGGGTTTGATTATTGCCTCGCTCTCGCTGCTCGCGCTCCTTTGGCTGCTTCTGGCTTTATCATCGCTTGGCGCTGCGTCGAGAATAAGAAATAAGCGCGCCTGTGCCTCTCTTCGGGATAAGGATCTGTCATCCACAGAAGCAGCCACATTATGCGGCATTGATTTTTTCTCTCCTTTTTTGATTCGGCCCGCTCCTGCAGCTTCCTCCTCGTCTTCCCAGTGTTGCATTATAATCACTTCCGCCTCCGCAATGCCGCCTCTCGAATGCAGTCAGCGTAGAAAGTTTTTTAATTTCGATCCTAAAGGTCACCGCGGCAGCAGGCGCTCTCGGCGCCAGGGTCGCTGACCCACTAAATGCACCGAAGGCACGTGGACCGTGAATTTAAATGACTCGGCTTTTTCGACTGCCATTCGCGTTAAATCACCAAACACATTTTTCTCACAAATTGAGCGCCGCTTTTAACGGCCGCGCAGCATACCGTCACTTTTATTTCTCAAGTGCTAAATGGCAATTGACGCAGCACATATTTAGCTTTTATTCCATGACTTTGTAGTAGTTCTCGCTCTGAAAGAACACTCCATGATAAATTTAATGAAATTCGTTTCTCAAGTCGATTCATATGGGCTGCAAAGGTAATAAGTTTTTTTAACTGTTCTTGTGATTTTTTGAATTGCAGCTCATTTATGAGCGTTTTTAAAAATAACTCGGTCATTTGCAGCACTGAGCGATATTTTTTAATTTGGTGTATTTCAATTTTTATAAGTTCCTCTGTGTTCTCTGTTCACTACAAGAGACCTTTTCACACAGTCACTATGGACCCATTATTTTTTCTTCTCTTTCAAAATATCTAACCTTTTTTGCACCAATCTAATTTGCACGTATTACTGAGCCGCTTCATCCACTCTCTTTCATACGCCTCTCCGGCTTTTTGTTGCTGCTGATTTCGTCTCTGCCGAGTGCAGCCGGCACACGCGGATAAGCTCGATTTTCAAAGTTTTAAGCTGTTTATGCAAAATCCCCTGATACCACCAACGCCAACTTTCGGGGACAAAAAGTGCACGAACTCGGTCAAAAGGTCAATTTCCCTTCTTTGGCCAACATACTCTTAATGTACATAGAAAGTGAAAAGCATCTGGCAAAAGTTTTTGCCCACCAGATAGTGAGTGAGTGTGTGTGTGTGTGTGGCCAAAGTTGGGTGATGCAGTAAAAATAGAAATTAAGAGTATACACCCAGCGCAAACTTTGGAACTAGGGTGTCAAAATTTCTTCTTTACTTCATTTGCTAAAACTAGCTCAATTCAATTCAAAGTTTTCTGCTGCCGTGACTTGCCACGACGATCCCTTTTTCACCGTCTGTATGAGCGCGAACTACAATTTATTTTGCGCAGTGGAACCTCTTTCTGCGAACTCAATTGAAGACGTCGCATTCATGCAAGTATTAATTTCACTTAATCCCTCCTTGTCCCCAATCAGAGCAGGAGAGTCGTTTAATCAAAGGGCCGCTCCCGACTAATTGGATGAGCAAGCACCGTTGATAATAAATTTGTCAAAGAAGCGAACGGGACGAGAAAGAGAATTAGCCGAAACAAATGATAGTTGGAGTCGATTAATGTCGTCTGCTCCGTGCTCCAAATCTCCCCTGTGCTGCAGCACAGATTTTTCTTGTTTGGAACTTGAGTCAAACACTATCAGTGAGCATTAAGATGCCGACGAGACACGAGACAGAGCTTGATTCGTTCAAAGCTCGCTTGATTGATAACACCACCCGTTGCACACACATCACGAACACACATACGGACGACGTGTAGCGTGTGCGCATCGGAGGCGAAACCGCAACAACAACTTGATTACTCTATATCCCAGTGCATACATATATGTATGTGTTGTGTGGGTGCACGACATACGCACGAAGGGATGCTGCAAATGCGAATGTTGATAATTGTTTGAGCGCGCCGTGTAAATAATTATTACTATTATCATACGCATAGGCATCAGCGGAGCAAAACAGGAGATGAACTCAGCGGGGAAGTGTATAAACTGGTTCTCTCCAAAATCTCGTTCACCTTCAAAACCGTTGCCCATTCATTTCACCTTAAACGTAAGAATCCCATTGTTCTCGTAAAATTTGTTGCTTAAAAATAGTGAATACTCAAAATGTTTATGCATTGTTACAAACGCACAGACCGACAAAACTTTGCCTTGGTCTGACCCAATTAAAAATCCAGCTCAATAAATTTAATGCCAATATTTTTTTTATCTTTCATCCGCATAAATATTTTTATTTTGGAACTGATTCTTTCAAAAAATCTAGCAAAATTTAAAGCATTTATTTAAGAAACCACGTTTATAGTGTTTATATATTATACCTAAGTTTATAATTAATTTGGTCGTCAACTCTATGTTCGAATATAAGGGCCGCTTTTTGAACGCGGTTACCTTAGTCAAGAGCAAGCTAAGTTTTTTTTAATTTGCCACATTGCTATTAAATTTTTGAATTAATTTTTTGTATGCTCGTCTGGTAATCAAACATTTACTGAGGCAATTTTTCACACCCCTCCTACCAGTTAGGTATTTGGCTTCAGTGTTGGACCAGGAAATTCACGCTTGGAGAAATTCATCGCACCCTACCTGCAAATTCGATTTGACTTGTGAGGGATGGGAATCCAGTTCTCTCTAATCTGTAATTTTGTCGCAATATACACTGGCACGCCTATCAAGAGCAGTAAATACTCAAGAGTAATGCCTTTTATTTAACAATATGTCAAGTCAAGCTAAATTCAGGAAAATTGTTATGCCTCCAATATATAATTAATCACAACGACCTAATTGTCAAAGCTTTGTATAGTACCCAGCAGTTAAGGTAATATGCTTTTGGCATGGTGGAACAATATTCATCAGCGCCTCTGTGTGCGAGCCTTTCAGCTTAAATTTGAATGAGCAGCTAACTAGCCGCAAGACTCAGCAAGTAAAAAGGAAATTTGGCTTCATAAAATTAGGGTGGGATGCTATGAACTTTATTTTGTACTAAGAAAAAATATTGCAGCAATGAATTGTTTTTTGCTCGTGGTGAACAACGTCAATTCATTTTCTCCAACTAGTTTTGGCTTAAAAACTAAAACCATTATCCTATATTTCATGGAAAAATTATAAAGTTAATGCATAATTTAATATTTACATAGGTTTAAATCACAAGGAAAAAGAAATATTTTATAAATTGAATATTTTGATATAGTACCTATTTCATGGAGATGGTTTACTCTCCTGAAATAAGTTGTTAAGCCAAAACTATAATAGTCGGAGAAAATAAATTGACGCTCTTCGCAACATTGTGGCCGTTTTTCATTGCTACCATGGAACATTCCTCGAGTGGCTTCTTCGTTAAGAAAAAAATAGCTCAACTTTGCGTGACTCAAACTGAACAATTTAAAGGACTGGTGCTGATTAGTGGCTGTTTCGGCCCCTCAAAGTCTCATCTGCAGTACTTGATCGGGTCTGCAAAACAAAATGCACGTCACAAAATTGACTGCAAATGATGATTCTGAACCACTAGCCATTGAAAGCGATTTTTATTTCATTCATTACTGACAAATCACAACTTAATATTTATTTCTGCTTTTTAAGATAAATCAGTTTTTTTTACAGTTAGATAACTTGAAATATGGGCCTATCTTATCCCCAAAGGTCAGGACTTCTTTAAAAATGGCTTTATGTTATCGTTTGATCTTTCGATCGCCTCTCTGTATATTACACTCACCTGCTCTAAATCAAAGTTTTTAAGTCTCCTTCCCTCCTTATCTTAGCGAAAATCTTCCCTGTCGTGGACTTCTGAATTCCGAAGTGTCTCATGTAAACCGAGAATGTTCAGAACGAATCTGGGCCGACAATCATTTATATATATTCGATCATATCCTTTGAAGTACTGCGCAATGGTTTATTCGCCAGCGTAGGATTCGATTATACGGTTGGGAACCAATTTATTTATTTCCCGCATTCGGTGGTTCGAATTGTTGATTTCAAAATGGAAATTTTCCTTCGCCCTCGCTATCCATTCGTCTGTTGGTGTCATAAACCCTTTAGGAACAGGGCGTTTATTCAATATATCGGCGGCGTTGTTCGGTTAACAAGTTTTAATTGGCGCGGAATTAGCGACATCAATTTGCATTTAAGTCCGTTTTATCCGAACGGCAGCCAACTTATCGATAAACATTAAACACACACAGCTCTGGACGCAGTGCAGGGCGGCGGGCGAAACTAATTACTCCCCCACCCACGCCACGCAGAGCGGGTTGCATACACGACCATACACACGGCCCGGCCAACCACTTTTAGGTTCGAGCAAGCCCAGCAGCCTTTCAGCTTGACACGCGGCGTAATCAAGTGCGTTTCGGCAAATATTTGCCCGGCCGCCACCGCTATTAGGATGCAGGTGTTTCGGCCCAGGTGCGAACAGTCGCGCGTAATAGCCTAATAATCGGCGGGCAGGCAAACTACCAGCGCCGTCCAAACAGGCATAAAATGCTCGGGACATGCACAGGGAACGTGTTTCTTCGTGAACCTTCAGGCTCTTATTGTGTCTGTACCCTTTTACGGGGTTGGCTCGCTACCGCGATGCTTTTGGAGATTTTCCCGGATTTGCAAAAGCTTTTTGGCCGGTGGGTTATGCGAAAATACTCTTCTGTTAATGCGTTAATAGAGCCACCGTTATATTTCAAATTTTATTTCCATTTAGTTTGATATTTATAGGACTTATTGGCATTGCTTTAAAAATCATGTTATTTCAACCGACATTTTCCTCATTCCCATTTCTGATGATTATATAACACGAAATTCAAACGCTTTGCATGATGACCTCTTTGTCGCCTTTGCAGATCAAAATTTTGCCAAAAGCCCGAATTGCGTGAATTGAGTAACACATAAATATTTCCAGTGTGGTCATTCCCGCAAATCATTGCCGTTCTGTGCAAAGAGAGGCTATTCTGTGATTTTAAACCTAAAATCTGGAAAAAAGACTTTACAAAACTATCCTTTAGCTTTGAATCATTTATCGTATTTATCTATTTTTACATATTTTTTATATAAAGTTGGTCTCTACCATTTTGTTAATCTGGGAAGAATTTTGGAGGATAACAATGACGAATAATTTGCTTTGTTGGCTGTAGAAAGTAGCGATCAATTTAGTCTACGCAAATTGAGTAAAAATTTGAGCTAACAAAATGCATTCCTCAAATTAGGCCGACTAAGTTAAGAATTAGGCCAAAGAACATATTTTTTCGACTATTTCATGACTTGACCATGATTTAGAACTTGATTTCAATTCTTCACATCACGATCCCTCCATGTTTTTTACTTTTTTTTAGTAAATCTACTTTGAGCTATTTTTTCAATGCAGCTTTGCAAACTAGGAATTTCAAATTATTTGGAAAATCTCACCGCCACTTGTCATTTTTGTTATCTAAAATTTGTCAGCACAACATTAAAGGAATAATTTGTTTCTCTCGTGACAGCAAAATATGAAATAAAAATTGGTTTCTCCACGAAACTTAACAGAATTGCTATCCCTTCATTAGCTCTCCACTTAAAACAAGCATTGTTTGCTTTAGAGCTAAGACGAGCAAATTTGCTTTAATTCGAACGGAGCAAAAAAGTTCGAAAAAAAGCAAGCAAGTTGGCTCGATTTTGCTACAAGCCAAAAAGAGCAACGCCTGCTTTTGAGAGAAAAAGAGCAAGTTTGCTTTAAAGCGTACGGGAGCGAAAAAATTCCAAAAAAGCAAGCAAGCTTGCTCGATTTTGCTACAAGCAAAAAAGAGCAGCTTTGCTCGGCTCCTTCTTGCTACAGATTTTTTGCTGGGCTTGCGCAGATTTTGCAAAACATATATTTAGGAAAAAAAATCCATGAAAATTGTATCGCCAGGAAACAAGAAATATCTTGGTTTTTGTCGGAAAAATCTGCAGATGGAAAACCAGATGGATGATTGGAAAACTAACTTTGTGTTTGCAAGTATCAGCACAACTAATTTAACAAAAAGCAACATCTCGTTTTGATGTAAACCAGCTGCTTTCACAGTCGAACGAGTTGTGTTCAACTGGCATCCCATTTTCCGTCGTGACACTCGCCAGAAGCTATCTCCACAGAGATAATTTCTGCATTTCATCCGCTGCACATTTTGTTTACGTTGCAGCCTGCTCACAAAGACTCGTTTCGATGCTAACTAAGTAAAGTCCGACATTTCACAAGAAATTCAAATTGTTCTCGAATTCTTGTTGTCCTCAAATTTCTTTTGACATATTGATTGTAAAGACTTACAAAAAAAAAAAAAAAAAAAAAAAAAAAAAGTCCATCTCGCGGCGGGCTTTGCACGTCGGTGTACGGAAACAAGAAAAGCGGCTGTCCAAACGAGATCCACTTGCACTCGGCTGCTCGCGTTATGTCATACATATTAAGTGGCTGGCTAGTCGACCGCGGTCCGCGTGCTCGCGAGAGTTTGCAATGAGAGAGCGAAGAGATATTTTACGGTGCCATAACCTTTTCCAATAGCAAAGCACAAAGCCGGGCTTTGTTATTTGCTCGCCAGGCACAAACAAGAAATAAAAACTCGCAGTGGCGGCGGCAGCGATTCTGATTATAAAGCCGGCAAAGCTAGCCAGCTAGTGGGTTTAAAACTTGATTTTTACAACGCCGCTGCACTGCGGTTTGAATTCAAAATCAAACTCACCCGTCTCGGGCTTTTTGTGCCGCTGCTGTATGGCTCTAAGTGCAGAGGCAGGTATTTATTCGCAAAGGCGTATTGAATCGGAAAGCATTGACTGAGGCGACAGTTAATGATGTGGCTTGCTTGTGGCCATTCACCAGAGCTGCGCGAGCCCTGATTTCCCGCTGCTGGGCGAGTCAAACGAGCGGCCTTTATGGGTTCACGTCCGCACATTTTCAAAACACACTCGTACACACATAAACGTTTTGCAAAGCGCTGCGAAACGGGCAAACGTCTATACGTGTGGGTGAGTGTGCCACATACGCGGAGGCATTTCGCGAGTTACTAAACTTGACTCTTTGGCTTAAATTGGAATGAAAGTCGGGGAAATGAAATTTTGAGAAGAATTTGTGGGACCGACTGTTAGAATCGAGCCGGAAAAAGCAATTACTGAAACCTTTTCTGGCCGTTGTTGTGCATGAAAGAGACAGAGCGCGCGTGAAAACGTGTGATGAAAGCGACAGTGCTCACGCCTGTGAAGTTTTCAATTTGCTTTTATTGCCCAGTCGCAAATAACGGCGACGGTATGATCCATTTGCTCACTTTTGTTTATCAATTAAAGCAGCTCCATTTGGAATTTGCGTTTCAATCGGCAGTTGAAATACGCAAGCCAGTTGAATGAAAAAAGTGTGAATAAAACCTTTTGTCTACTGAAAATGACGCAAGAGAAACGCGTTCGCATGCAGGCTACCAATTGAATTGGTAATTCAACGTAATTTCATTTAGACGTCTGCTTTTATTTTGGTTTCGCAATTCAAAAGCTGCTATTAATTATTTTCTAGATTGTGCTTCGTATAGGCACTCCCGAGTGCGAAAGGGGAAGATTAATTTACCGTTGATTAATAACTTTAAATTTTCAATGTGTTAGATTAACATAGGAATGCTAACCAGTGTAATCGTTAGGATTCAAGTAGTGCAATTGTTTTCCGAATTTTTTAACGTTTCACCATTCGTCCTATTCACCTGGCGATGGCAGAGAGTGTTTCGGCACGGACAAAGAACTTCATGATATCATTGCCGGTGTGTTGCTCACTGGAGTTGAGCTCAGGTCACAAAGGAGCCCAACCCACTCGAGGGCCACTTGTCTCCACAACGAGGAATTTGTTTTGAAACTCTAGACATTAGTCCCGTGAAGCTAAATCACGCGTAATGCACGTTCTGGCGAAAAAAAAGCAGAAACAAGACATTGTGCCTACGCAAATTTAGGAATCGGATTCAAATTGTTTTATTCTTGTTTAAAGCAGTTCGTAAAAATTTGAAAATAGATCGCTTCGAGAAATAATAAGCCATCGTTTTTTGGGGAAAAAAATACGAGTTCTTTCCTCGAATAAAATGGTGCGCAGCATTAACTCCACACATAGCCAACGTGCTGTAAACTGCGACAGTATGATTCACAGAAGCTTGGTTTAATTATGAGGAATGGGTTTTGCACACGCACTACATTTTAATTAACCGCAATAGCATTTGCTGCTTTTAAATCTACCGCAACGCCAGGCGGAACGAAACAATTATGCTAGAAATTTAATTTTATTTGCCTGGAAAGGATGCAATACAGAGCAAACAAACTTTGTCGTGCTCATTGCATTGGAATAATGTAAAGACAACAAAGTAAACAGTGCAAATAATATTTCATCATCATGTTTGCTCTTGTATTTTTCAAATGAATTAATTATTCGTAGGACATTTATTTTTCCTCGTTAGGATTAATATGCAAACGCAATATGTCACGTTCCATTTGACGAGATTTTTCACGCAAACACATTATTCGCATATTCAATAGTATTATGCTTGCCAATCTTGCCATCGGGCCATCGCGTTTTGGCAGTCAATATCAGAATCGATTGCGAAAAGCATATAAAAGCAATTCATTTGGAAAAATGAATCGGCCAATAAACCTAATCCCACGAATGAATGTTTTTAGCCAGCTTGATCCCCATCCCGTGGCCATAGCACATAGGAGTGGCGTCGATTTGCATAATTAATAATAAAACTGTTTTCGGCCCGCTATTGGCACTCGGTTCAATAAAGTCCGGAATCGTTAAATTCGCGGGCGACGCAGAACTATGTCAATAAAAGAGCCGCGACTCGAGAGCGGCTGAGTGGTTGCAGACGACGACGACCAACTTTTCTTTTAAGACGAGCATAAATCCCTCATGTATAACACTATTATTCCTTCGTCGATCAATTCGCACACAACGCCGCCTGTGTGCGCCTGCATGCCGGGGCATATTGCATTAGTGTAAATAAAAAGTTCCAAAGCCCACTTCACTCTTATTCATGTGTGCGTGCGTATTCATTGGTGCGACTCCTTTACTTTATTTTGCACGCGAATGGCTGCCGCGGCCATGAGACAAATTACATCGATCAAAGTCCTTGGCAATTTTGCAAAATCTTGGAAAGCTTTTTCTTGTGCAGCTCGTAAGCGGTGATTCAACTTTTCAGAATTGTAACGACTTGCACTCCATTTATATCAGCGCACTCGATCATTTCAAGGAAAGATTTTCATATTTCATTATGCGTGCAATGAGTGAATCTGGACTAAAATTATAATTTTTTTTCATCGGTATTACTTTTAGAAGTAATTTTTACTGCATCTAATCATTTAGACAGTATAAATTTTGGTCGCTTTTTGGTTTTGATTCTAGTTTGTACTAATCTCGACCTATAGATGTCGCTATTCTTTATGATAAACTTTTCTCATTTACCCTGTATAATACACCTTCACTGACCGCTCACCTACGCACGCATACGGTCATGTCACATTTACCTCTCCGGCCGGGAGCTTAATGTCGTGCGCATATTTGACGCTTATAATAACTAATAGACCCGAAGATTATACCGGGGTAATCATTGATTATACTGTGATAATCATTATTTGTTATATTCTCGACTCGCATATTGATGCGTATGTTAATTGTTTATTTAATGACTTTACTTTGTGATTTTATTGTGACTCTTTATTATGTAATCTTTACAGTCTTAATTATGGATTAAATACGAGTACTACAAAGGAACAGATGCCTTTTCCATTTCCTTTTTGGCTCGAACGCCAGTATCCCACAATATAAAGATTAGTTTTTCAATGACTGCTCCAATATGCTGAAAAAAAGAAGTAAAACAATGGTAGTGGTATACACAAAAATTAATTTTCGTAATACAAATGAGCAGATTCCAGTATATATGTGTACGAATCCCTTTTTTAATATCTGGAAGAGAAGTTGGAAACTTGGCTTATTGAATATTTTAAGAGGGAGTTTTGTCATAGAACAGTGGGATTCCTCGGGCTCTCTTTTTCAATTGTGCTCATCAATTCATCATCCAATTGTTTTTAACTGCCTGTGGTGCAGAAAATCCAGTAGATATTTAAATTTTGTGTTGCTAATGAAGCCTGCAGAGCAGAAACAGCTTGCGACACAGTTGAAGAGCGCGTGGCATTTTTCCTTGCAGTTATTTACCACTCTTTTCCACCCGCACCCTTTATTTTTCAGCATTATTAAGAATACTTTAAACCAAATCCATCTTATGGTGTTCCACTTAGTTTCCAAATTTTATAGCAAATATTAATTAATTTGCATATTCCTCTCAAATTCCAGGAAAGCACTAACGCTGGTTAATTCATGGAAATGCCCTGGCAGCCACAATTTACCTGACTGGCCAGCAAAACAATAATTAAATTCGCTTCATGTTTCCATTAATTTGCACAATAGTAAAGTTCACTGAAAAGTCTGATATCCTAAACAATTTCCAAGAGGAAAACGGTTCTCGGAATGGAAAAAAGCTTCTGTATAATCAAATTAATATTAATTCAAGGAAATTTAGCATTGTGCAATTAGCGCACAGTGATTAAAACTTTTTCAATTGAAACCACAAAAATACTTGCTAGCTCGGAATTGAAAATGAGAGCTGTGTTCACTCCTGTTCGCGTTTTTCCAATTTGCAGCGCTGTCAAATGCTGGAAAAAAACCAGTGCCGTCCCGCAAAATGAAAATCGCTAGCGTGCTAACAAGAAAATAATGTGCGCGTCCACTCATGTCGATGGAATAAAAAAGCTTCTCTGTTGTGCAGCGTAATGAACGAGAGAGGCTTCTGCGGTGATATTCAGCCGCGGGCCAATTGCGGCAAAAAGACTGAGCTGACGACAAGCACACGCCTCGAATTATCATTTTGTTTACGTATGTGCGCGGAGTGCTCTATTTGATACAGAAATCAGCTTGCGCACGCATCCAGCTAGCGTCTTTGCCCAGGGAAAATATTTTTAATAATAAAATTCCCTGCGGACGTTTGAGAAATGTAGCAGATTAAATGAGCGAATTCGTAGCATTTTCATCGCTCGCAGAGAAAATGTTTTGTTGCGAGAGAAAGAAAGAGAGAGAGAGAGAGAGAGAGAGAGAGAGAGAGACGGCTTGGTTTGTTTTTGCTCTCTGCGAGAAAGGAGGACTGCCAATTAGCTCTTAGGCTTCTGCAATGAACTTGCTGTTGGCTTGTGTTTCGCCCCACTCGAAAATGCTGTGTGCGCCGAACTTTCAAGTTTTTTTTGCTGATATGGAGCTGATTGTGAAGTAAAGCAGCTTTAACGTAACTATGTTTGATAGCTCGCGAAGACCATTGCTATTGATTTATATGACTTTGTCAGTTCTGCAACGTCTTCCTATTTTTGCCCGCTCGGCATTAATCTGGTGATGAAAATTTCACGCGGTAGATTTTCTCAAGAGCACTTTTTTAACGTCAAAAGCATTTGGCGAATAAGTGTTTTCGGTCTATTGTTCACGCAACCGAAGCGATTTGAGGGGAAGCGGAGAGTTGGAAATGACAGACGTTTTCGATCTGTTGCATTCGCGTCTTTGGCACTGATTATAGTGACGCGGAGAATGAGTTTGGAGCTTCCTTTGATGAGAATCCGCAAAATGTGCTATAAATGGATGCTTTGAAGTCGGTACTCTAAAAAAGTCTCACGGGAGAAGAGCCTGTGTGGGAATCCAATCTTTTGCTCCTCTCAGGAGCACAACATGAAAAAAAGAAAATTTCAAATGTACAATCACGATAGTCCTAAAATATCCGTGTGGTAGTGAAATTGGAAATGAAAATAAACCAAGGCTGCGTCATACAGGTAACTTACTCAAGTTACGTTACTTTCCCTCTTTCGCAAAGAAAATCATGAACCAGCTTTTTTCAACGTCTCAGATGATCCTTAACTGTGGAAATCCCTGCGTTATTTGAACAGAACTGGAAATCGGCCTTTTTCACTATCAGACCTATGGATTCATAATTTGTATAAAATCAAACTGTTTTGGGAAATAACTATGTTTGCAAACCTCGATATGCCTTTTACATTTCGTCATTTTCGGAACTGTGATAAAAATTGTTTTAATTTATTATAAGTCACTACAGTAGACCTTAAAAAATTGATTTTCAATAAATAGATTTTTGCTTTGCGAAATATGTTTTACACATAGGTTTAAATTTAATAATACATTCGCGCTATGTAAATTTAGTTATACTTATTGTGCAAAACATTTAAAATTAATTACTTCACGATTTAAAATCTGATGTAGTTTTTAGAAATCCTCGCTCTAGAAATTGAAAAGCAAGAAGGGGATGGGTTCAAAGCCTTCAATGTTTCGTAATCGAATGACCAACGGCCAGATGATGTGTGTACTCTTTGCACTGCGCCCAGCACAAATAGGATTTTCAAAGGCAGGTGTCACCGTCGACAGCAAAGGGGTTAAAAAAGTACGATTACAGGATGAGCACGCAGAGCAGACAAGAAACGCACGGACACACAGGCTTAATTAGCTTTTTGCTGCGTATTTTTCGAGCTCTTTGAAACGTTTGAAACGCAATCGCTTTGAGGACTGCGCAGGGAGGCAGTAATTGGACGCGCTAAAGTATATGGAAACAGTTTATGAAATAAATTAGATGAAAACGAGCGGCTATGTCGCTTATTCACCGTGAAAAATAACTAAATCTGGCTGAATGTCAAAGAGCCTGACATTACATGACGAAATTGATCCAAGAGACGGAAAAGTGGATTCCGTTTTAGCAGATCATAATTGTGATCTCCTAATTAGATCAGTAGCTCATTTAAATATTTTTAAACATATAATTAGTAATTAATCCATTTTCCTTGTTAATTTTTATCAAAGAAAAACGTTAAACTAATAATCTTTTTCTGGACAAATTTTCATAGAATTTACTGGGCCTTAAGCATGTTCGTCAAATCTTTTTTTAAAGCTTACTAGTAAAAATATTGCTTATAATGATGACTGAAGAAGCAAAGCATATAAGAACTTCAAAATTCGTAACGTTGTAAGGTATATGTTGTGAAGAATATTCTATTTCCCGGAGAGCTGAAAATTTGAGGATTTTGCTATTTCCTACGGGTAAAAAACATCTCTCTAAAAATAGGATCGAATTTACAAGCTTATCCAAGCGTGGCGATGAACACGCCGCGTTTTTATGGAGGAAAAATGGATTCAATTAGTTTAAATAATGAGTTCAAAAGGCGAGCGAGAATTGAAAGCAGGCCGTTTTATTAGCATTAGGCTACAGGTGATGGACGGAGACCATAATTGGGCAAATTACTCTAATGAGCTCATTTCGCTACAATTAGCCGGCTGTGTCACGCGCTCACAAGAACAATATATGCGTCGAGAGCAGTGCTGTCTGGCCAGCTCCAGCCCTCATCGTGCGGCATCTTCCGTCCCGGCAAAAAGCGCAAAAAACAATCTAATGAGTCAGAGCGTGTCTGAGAGCACGTAAATAACGAAACGAGAGAAAGAGAGACCCGGCGTCGCAACAGGAAGAATGTTTTATTCGAGGAAGACAGCGACGCAGTCCGAAATAGAATACGCGCGCGCTCGCTTGTTGTGTATTACCAACAACGCGTATGCAACCCGCTGCTGCTTTTCCTTTTGAGAGTTAAATTCAAACAAAGCGAGTGCTGCTTCTTTATTTCGGCCGCTTTTGTGTTGTGCCGAACAGGCCGCTGCTCCAGCACTGCCGGTCGGGCGCCACTGGCAGCAGCCCTGCAGATAAAGGGGTGATAAAATCTCATCGGGGGCATAAAGAAACTTTTCCGAGCCGAAAATGGCTTTTGTGCCGCGCGGCATGCGCGATAAGATAATACTATAACCCGGCTGCTCTCGCTCGGCAATTTAATTATCAAGAACGAGAGGCGCACTCTGCTGTTATTGAGAGTGACACATGCATCCATACCGAGAAGCAGCTACTCCATTCGAAAGTGGGAACCTGCCTCCTGGGACTAATCTTTGATCTGCACTTGCGAGTGTTCGTCCGTGTATTTATCCATGTCTGTTGATTTCTAGCCTGTTTCGGGGGAAATGAGGCGGCAATTGGTTACTCTCGTACTTCTGAAGTTGCCAAACGATGGAAGATGTGGTTTTTTGACATAATATGCTCAGCTAGTAAATTTTTCATTTGCGCTACATTTTTTATTTGCTTGGCGTGAAGAATTATTACAATTTTGATTTAACAAACACCCTTGATTTATTTGAAATCAGTCAACCCTAAAAATTGTGATTATTTTACAATGATTCCTCAGGCGTGCCTTTTTGATGCATAAAATTTACACCAAAGAGGTTTTTACCTTCAAATATGAAGTTTTTGAACGCGTGGTCTCAAATGATTGCTTGCTAAGCTCCATAACATCACGAAAAAAATCGAAATTTAAACATTTTGTTACTATTTTCTTTTTTAATCATGAGAAACAATGAGTACACTCGCAACAAGGCTAGCTGAAAAGTGATTTGAGATTACCGAAAAATAGCTGCTGTACTTAACAGGGTGTTCGATTAAGAGTGAGGGTTGCTTCAATATATTTTTCGCTCTTCTCATGCTGAAAATGTATTTCAAACATCGATATTTATAATAAAAAATTAATTTTAACAAATAATAACAGGAAGAGAATAATTTTTCAAAGTGTCTCAAGGGTTTGAATTTGTTTCTGTATAATTATTTGATTTAAGTTTGATTTATGAACGAAAGAACTCCTTGTAGCTGAAAATTAGATAATGCCATTTTCGTAAGGAATTTGAGCCCGACGAAAGTAGAAAACATTTTCCAGCTATTGGAATTTTTCTTTTAACATTCCACGCTGTTTGCAGAGAAAGTGCAAAAGTGTAGAAATGAAAGACAGGAAAGCATAAAACGCACGTCTGCACAATGGTTGTGAAATCCGCAGTATTGCCAAAATCTAAAATCAATATTTGCTCTTGCAATACAATGACGACTTCGTCTTCCTGCGAGGCAAAAAAGCGTCAATTCCAAAATCGGCTTGCGACGCGAGAAGCAAAAAAAGCGATTTTGCCGGCCGGAAAATCAGCGAGAGTGTGATTAAATATATAAAGCGAGCGCGTTCGCAGCACTTTTCAATTAGGGCTCGCGACACGGCACTCGATTTTCGCAGCTTATTTCGCACATACTGGCATCGTGTCCACGCGCGGCGCGAATTATTATTATTACTATCGCCGGTCCAGGCAGCGGTCCATGGCGCAATTTGTTATTATTTTATCGTGCGTGGCGCTCGGCTGGCGAGCTGGCCACGCGTAATTTTAATCCGCAAAGCGAAATTCGCAACTGCGGCGGCTTTTTCTTCCCATCCCCCAGCTGCTGTATCATGACGATTATATCTCAATTTATTCCTCGGCCGGCGTAGCACCAGCAGTTGCGAGCAAAACATTTTCGGCTGAAATCACGTAGCGTATTATACGTCCATTTAGTTATCGCCGCCGCTGCGTGTTTTTATTGGTCCGCCCGGATGATAATTGGAGCCGCAACACTACACAGCCTCTCGCAGTCCGTTTTCACATCATGCATTGTCTTCCGTACTTTTTATAATAATTGCTCATACGCCTCCCGGCCGGCTATTGGTATTTTTTTTCAATGTTCGGCTCGAAAGGGAGGTTTTATTCAAAATTTCTCCCCTCGTTTAATAAAGGATGCGGGTATATTGGGAAAAGTTTGACGCAGAGGCGTGATCTTTGGGTTCTGCTTGTGATCTTTAGCTTGAGGGGAGGCAAGGAAGAAAGTCTTTATATATAAGCTACCCTGATCGTCATTAATGCTAAAAACGTTTCTATTGATCGCGGCATTCTGTATAGTACAATGCGGAGGAATAAAATAAAACACTCTGTTTTTAAATCATAAAAATTAAGATGTCGTTAAAGTTTGAAACATCCAATTTTTCCTTGTTGGGGAACATCTATAAAATCTTAAATCCAATTTCTTTTCAGATGTTTGTTAAGCGACCTTTTTCTAGCAGAAAACACAATTTCGCACAAACACACGCAATACAGTAAACCTTTTTTATCTTCATCTAAAATTTTCAACGAACCATTTCGTTCAAAGTGGTAAAATTGTGGTACAAATACCACTCGAGCTTAAGGACAGTAATGCAGCTGAATGACCCCTTTTACCAACAGGATTTTGTGCCAGGCGTTCAGTTGATTTTGGTTTGGATGGGTTATTGCGGCAAGAAATTGCTTCTGTAGCTAATTGTTTTGCTTCCCTCTTTCCTTCTTATAATGGTTTCAATGTTTTATCACTCAGTGTCAGAACAATTAAAACTTTACAAAGGATTATGCAATCACAGCGTGCAATTGTATATTTTTCTTTTGATTAAATTCACAGATAATAAGATCGAGCTATAATCCGGTTAGTATGAAATCTTCTTTTTCATTGAACTCGATAGCAGGAGAATCAAATTTTTGCTGAGCCTTTTGCAGACTAAATTTTAAGAACCCTTCTGAAAAATAACGGGATTCAATGCATGTAATACTTCAAAGAATTCCTCCATGTTGGCGGATTTACGTTACCAAATTCACAAAAATGTTGATGAATTTTGCTTGCCATGAGCGATTTAGAAAACAACGCTAATCGTATCACGGATAAACAAACTCGCCGAGCGGCCTTAAGGGTTAAAAGTTGATGGTCGTGTTGGTGCTCTCAACCTGGAAATCGATTATGTCGAGCTGGCTTATCCGGCGGAGAGAAGCAGCAAAATTGAATGCAGTAAGTGGAGAGTCCTTCCTAATTCCGCTATGTACTTTGAAGTGGAATCGCTGAGCAAAAATGTGAATAAATATATTACTGTAGAGTACGAGGAATGCGGCAGTTAGGGCCTTGAAAATGACTCCATTTTACAGTACTGCGTTAAGTGTACGCAGCGAATAAACGACCATTTCAGCTGGCAACAAAGTCTTGCTTTTTCTTCGTGAATGTGTGCCAAAAGAACAAAAAACTCATATCCTGTAAAAGTGTGCAAATTTTCCGGCGGAAAGCGGACCATTTTTCCCCGGTCGCGCTCGCTGATTATGCCGCCCGCCACTGTTCATTACCCCACTTGTAAAAACGAAGCAAGCATGGAATATAGCATTAAAAAAAAAAACTAGAATTATGATGCTGCAAAATCTGCTTGCACGCACACCCCGGGCAGAGTCCCGCGGCGGCCCGCGTGGCCTGGTTCGTCGTTCTATTCAGCCCACTCTTGCCAGTCCTGCGTTTGCGCTACTTTTGTATAGTTAAACATTGCAAGCGGTGGGTGTGTGCACAGGGATGAATTTAACATGATGCTTTTATGCCCGCTAAATAGGGTTGCCAGCCACGCTGTCGTGGAGGAGGTAGGCCGGAACATTATGCGCCGCTGAGCAGATGCCTCACTTTTCTTTTTTCGGCGCAACTTACTGTACCACGCTGGCTGTCTGCAAGTGAGGCTGTGCAAATATGCGCGGTGATCCTCCAAGGACCACTGTTTTGCCGCAGGACTGCGAAAGCCGTGGAAGGCGACGCGAAATGGACTATATTTATAATGCACGCCTACACCATGAATATATTAATTTGTTGCTTTTACGACAGACAAGCCGTTCATAATTTTCTGCAATTAAATCGCTCCGCAAAGAGACGTAAAAGCTTTCATTTTATCACAGAAAAGCTGGATTTCGTTCAACAGCCAATTATGCTGACAAATATTCCCCGAAGTTGCTGACTAACAAATTTACACTTTCCACGCGGACAGCTTTGGTAATGGAAAGTTAATAGCTCTGCGTGATTGCTATTAAATTTTGTAAAATTAGTTATCCCTCTAGATGTGTGCCTTTCAATCTGTGAAATGAACGGAAGGGCATTTGCACAAATCCGCTTACTTCGCTCCGCGAAATTTGTTCAGCGTGTGCGACTGTGCGTCGTTTGAATGAAGCAGCCCCCTTGGAATTCAGGCAACCGTTATGAAATATCAAGTCATATTCCTGGCGTGGAATCAATCCATTCAACTCTATCTTCTTTGCCTCAAATCATGTTTGTTTATTAATGAGAACTTCATGCTGAGACACAAGTTAAATTTACACTTTCCTCATTGAGATTAAACATTTCTAGGCATCACTAATATATGCCCTCTGACATTTTAGGGAAAATATCAGATGAAAGCAAAGGAAATTCAATCAATTCTACTCAGAAGCTCAAAATAAGAAGAAATGAAGCATTCCTTTCTATTCTCTCTCTCTCTCTCTCTCTCTCTCTCTCTCTCTCTCTCTCTCTCTCTCTCTCTCTCTCTCTCTCTCTCTCTCTCTCTCTCTCTCTCGCATGTCGGAATTTAATTAAAAGAGAAAAAATAGGAATGATTAGTATATGCTATTTTTGGAAATTGGTCATCATTACTCCTTGATTAAATGTAAAATCTCATAGTTCTCAATTTTTCGTCCCATCTTAATTGATATTTCCGTTGTTCTCTCTGAACAGATTTCCTCTCTCGCTTGTTCGAAATTTGCAAAAAATATCATTAAAAAGATAGAACCCCAGTGGGCAGTCATGGCTTACAATTTCATACAAGGCAAAAACTTTTCTACAAATTAATAAAGCAAACAGTGACAGAAAAAAGCTAACAAAGGCATTCGAACCCTTTGTTTTTGCCCAAAAATTGTTTTTGATGAACGACACGTCTTTTTCCGTAACAGCTGCAGAAAAAAACACGCAAGAGCCCAATTATCGTCCTTGAGATGAAAGCGCTCACGAGAGCAGAGATTCGCAGCCTGCCAAGTGCACTTGGGCAAAAAGACGCATAACCTGGCAACCTTCTCTTTCCCTCCGAGCCTCGCGCTGCAATGGTTATGATGATATGACGTAGTGCTGTTCCATAATGAGCAGCCGTATTATACAATAGACACGGCGGAGAACAATATATCTGCCGCAGCCAGCGCCGCGTGGCAAAGACGCGCGCGCGTGAGGGAATCGGAGCGCATGCCTCTCGCGTTTGATGCGGGAGCAAGAGAGAAAGAGAGAGAAAGGCAGCCGAGCAGCTCGCGGCCTTAAAAATTATTTACACAATGCGATGCCGGGTTAAAAATACAACACCTCTGAAGTTACGCTGCGCGTTCCCAGCTGCGATCGTTTTATTTTCGCCTCAAACTCGGCGTGCCTTTGTCGTGAAAAAATAAGAAGCCGCCCGCCGAAGCTCTTGAGAGGTGTGCTCTCTGTTTAATTGTTTATAAGCAACGTGAGCGCGCGCATTCCTTACGCATTACCCAACTCAAGCAGCCACGGCAAGTCAATTCCCCTGTTTTTCGTGGCTTCCGAAAACACATAAATTGTTTTTGGCATTTCACTCTTTCTTTTGCGAAGCACTTACTGGGCCTGTTTGATGGATTTTAGCACATAACAGCAGCTATTGTTGGGGCATTAATGAATCGATTTATTTATACGCTATAGAAACAACAGTATATTTAAGCGCTCTGCAAAATTGAAGAATAAGAGGAACTGGCAGCACAAAGTCCCTTACAATGAAATGGAGTAGGCCAAAATTGTGTCATTGTGCATGTATGCCTCGTCTGCGTTTATTTGTTGAGGGAATTTAGCAGAAATCAGTAACAATCAAAATATGGAGTATGTGCATTTCATTCAAAAATGTACACAAAATGCCATCTGGGTAAATTTTGTATTTAAATAGATCTTCGAAGACTGGTCTCTCTGATAATAGCCAGAATAATTTTTCTTCGGCAGGATCATTCCTATTGTAAATGCCAACTTGACCAAATTTAGCTCTGACAAATCCTCAAATTTAATTTTCAAGGGCATCAAGAATTGTCAGTTCTCCTAACACTTCAGTTGATCCATCTGAGTTGGCTTACCCACAGTAGATATATAACTAAAATATCAATATTGCAATGCTCTAAATTCTCTATCGTGCTTTTTTCAAGAAAGGAATTACATCCTCAACTTGAGCGTATCAATTGATAGCTTTAGTGCTCTCAGGACCAGATGCGAAACGCTTACAATTTGTAACAACCTTTGATCCTCTTAGGGTTGAAATCAAAATGCCGTTCCAAGTAAGTTCTAACACAAGTAGTCCTAATGGCGCGCAGCTTTTTGTCTGGCAGGCGTAATAAGAAGCTATGCAACTTGTAGGCAGCTGTGACGCGACGGTTGCCTACCTCATCAAAATTCCCAGCAGACTTGTCGCGTATAAAAAGTTTGAAGGCGCTCCTTTATAAATTGTGCACTGCTTTTACAACGTGTGAAATCACAGGGAGCTTAATCCGTTTACCAGTGCCAATGCAGGAGCACGCGGAGAGCCAATCGATACAGTTGCAGACAATCTGCTTAACCTGTACAGTTCAAATCCAGTTGGGTATGCGAAAAACCCAGTGTGCAGCAGTAGCGAATCCTCTCTCGCTTGGTTTTAGCCTCATGTTATCGCAGGGAGGACGAGAATATACCGAGTTCTCGTTCCATTGAGCCATATTACATTATTTCCTTGTCGTGCAATCCGAAATAAGCCTTTCTATACGTTTGGGAAAAGTGAGCGACGCGGTACCATTCTCATTATTTTATATTTTCAATTCCTTCCTGCTCTGAAATCGCAAGAAGATCGTATGCAAACAAGCGCCATTATTTCCAGTGTAAAAATCGCCTGACCCAAGCTCATTTTCCATTGCAGGCTGTAAAATCGGCCAGAACGAAAATCCGCACGCGCGAATGGTTATTATTTATCGGCTTTTCACCGTTTGCGCGCCATTTGCAGCAGAATGCGGTACAAAGCATCAGAGGCGGTGGCGGAAACAACGAATTCTACGAGCGCACGCACTTGTACGCATTCAATTTCGTAGCATAATGCACGTATCGCAAATTGATATGCGCGGACCGAAAAAACTTCGCCGGCGGCGCTGGCTGCCTTGCCTCCGCAGCAGCTCAGTTCTGCCACACAATCGCGGATGGAACTTTGATTTTGCTTGCAAATAATATTGATACACGTCGTCGGAGTCGTCAAGCTGAATGCGCGTGTGATGAAATTCAAGCATCCGTCGGTGCCATGGGCAAATTGTGAATTTGCAAACATGCCGTGCTGAAAAGACGCGCGGCCTTTTCTATGCGCTCTGCAAATATCGATCACCGCGGACGAGAGCGGAAAGTGAAGGTGGACCCGACTCACTTGATATTCACGCTGATGCGAAATGTGCTGGCTCGCTGGTGCGTCTTATTGTTTGCCAATATACCGTGAATGTAGACGACAAAGAAGCATTTGTTCCCTTCCAATATTAGCATTTATTGACTTTTCTCCTAAATTGAATGATACAAACAAAAGGCAAATGGCAGGCATTTTTTGTATAATTTTCTCAAATAAATCGCAATGAAGGCCAGAAAAAAGTAAAAAACATTCCCAATAAAAATTTCTTTAGACAACTTTTACTTGAGGAAGGTGGGTTGCTGTAAAGCGTCCTAAATAAAGGCAGTACCCGAAAGTATCCAGGAGACAGTGTCCTACGGAAAGTGCCCTATACGAGATATATAAAATGTGCTATATAAATTACATTCGTTTTTATTTAAAATTTCAGAGTCAGATAGCATTGTCATCAAACTTTAAAAAGCTATTGTCATTAGAGAAAAATATAACGGAGTGAGCCACTAAATTTTATTCTTCTCGACAGGCTCCACCTGAACTCATTCAAGATATTTTGATTGGCAGATAAAATCATTACTAATTTTGTATGACAAAGTTGAAACTGTTAACTTGAATAATTTGAATATTCAATTCATTGATAAAATGCATGGGCTCTAAATGTTTAACCAATGAAGAGGGAAACCCCGCAATACACCCTCCATGCGATGCAACGCCCTAAAACTAGGTTTTAATTTTTATTTTGAACACAAATGGAAAATAAATGATTTTGAGATGCTATAATCTTCATTTTGATCGTTAAAGACATTAAATTAATTAACTAGCAATAAAAATATCCATAATTTAATTCATTTCAGTGCATGGATTGATTTTAAAACAAATCGCAAACATCAGTGGAAAGTGTGGAAACATAAATCTTACCATCAGCAATAATTCATCACAATACCGGCAAAAAATACGGTTCTGAAATTTTAAAAATCACAATTTGAATTCCAATCGCACGGCCGGCAGTGAGAACAAATTTCGGAATGAATGCACACATTTCGCAATAATATGTAATGGTCCAATTCAATTATCGTCCTGCGAAATCTGTCAACTTGTTCACAAAACCGGCTCCCGATCGAAAATAAATTGCTATCGCACCCGGTCCGAGTCCGTAGGCTCATTAATAACCAATCGAGAGCGCGTTTTTGGCAAGCGCAAGCGATCGATATAGCCGATTGGGAATTCATTCGCTGTTCAGCCCAAGTTAATCAACTACAAGTGAGAGAGGAAAGTCGAGGTAAAACTGGGTGATTCACGCAGTCACAGTGAAACGTGGGAAAACAATTAGCATGAAAATTATGCCGCAAACGCTCTCTTTTTGGGGGAAGAGTTCGTGTCTGAAGTATGCTCAACAGTCGTGTAATATCTTGGGACAAATGATACGAACACGTTAGGCTGACATTTACACTTGTGGACATTTAGAAATTACTTCAAGCTTTTATTTTTTATATATTAATTTTACATTTTATCTAGCAGCGACGATTCTCTGTTTCATAAGTATCAAAATAGAACTAAGAATTATATTTTATCATTTATCTTGAAAATTTTAAATGGGATTTTTGTCTAATTTTGACTCTTACCAATGTAATGATGCCTAACTTATTAAATATTTTTAAATATATTTGTTTGCATATTTATTCTATTATCGGTTCACCTCTTTCGAGATGGGCCCCATTTATAGCGAACAAATCGCAAAAACTCCGCGTCCCAAAAACATCGCGAACGAATATTACGAGCGCACGAGCCTCACTTAAAAAGCTCTTCTCGTGTTACTGGAAAGGTGCGAGTCAGAAAGCTTTTCAATCCTGTATCCTGCCAAATCCAAATGGACTCGTCATTGCATTGACAGAGTGTCAATTGTAGGCGCAAACAGCCGGCACTCGACCCCCAAACACTGCTCCGATTCTCACATTGCAAGTATACGCAAAACGCAAAGCATGCGCTCAACATTGCGATCCAACGATAAAGTTTGAATTTTAGCTAACCAAATTATGATCCTCAGCAGGTGGACGAGCTTGCCAACTTTGAAGTCGATTTTCCTGGAAATACTCAATCCTAACTAAATTTTTGCATTGGCTCAATTTTCAGCGAATATATTAAATTTACGTTTTCCTCATTTGCGCATTATTCTGTATTATATAACAATCTATATAGAAAGAAATATTTTTCGTTCATATATATGATGGATAGCAAGCTAAATTTTATTCCGTCAAACTGTTGATTCCCAGTTGAGGAATGTCCCGAAGGAGAGGGATGCCTACGGTGCAAAAGTCGAGTTGTGCGCGAGCGAGAGACTTTGCACTGGAAAGCTGTTAATTCACAAAATTACAACGAACCGACCGCCGAAAATTAAGCCCACAGCGACACAGGCGAAACAGTTGAGCGCACTTGTGTGTGTGTGTGTGTGTGTGTGTGTGTGTGTGTGTGTGTGTGTGTGTGTGTGTGTGGTGCAGAGCGCACGGGCTGCTCGTGCCCTCGTAACTCAATTGAGGCTAAACTCTCGAGCGACGAGCAGCGAGATTGGAAACTGATAATAAATTTATTTGATATTAATTATAACGCCCCAATAATAACCGGGAAAGGGAGCAGGGAGCGTTTCGTGAGGCGGCAGAAGGACAAAAGCAAGCGCAGGAGATTCAATTTGTGCGCAGCCGGCGTGGCAGCGGCGCGAGGCGGGGCGGCCGGGGGCAGCAGCCAGGGAATTCTGAAAGGGCCGCATGCGGTGGATTTCAATTTGGCTCGCCGGCCAGCCAGCCGCGGCCCGTCTTGCATTATGTTGCCGGCCCCTCTTGCTTTCGCTCTCTCGAGATGATCACTCGACGCTCGTAATGTAGTGGAACTAATCGCCTGTGACTCTCTTTTTCATTCGGCGCGGCACCACGCCGTCCGGCACCGACACAGCTGGCCTTTTACGTTTGGCCCGCGTGCGTGTGAATCTCGGCAGCAGGCCGAAAACGCCTCGAGTGCTCGCTCAGGGCTTGAGGGTCGCTTTGATGTGCACTTGGTTCGTCAGATGCCGCGCTGACAAAATGCCCTTTTAATTTAGCCTCACACCCCTGATCTGCCAACTGCGCAAAGTAATTCCCTCGAGGCAGTTTGAGGGGGAGTTGCACTTGAAATTTTAATTTGGGTCAAGGAACTCTCTGGCAATTTATGTACGCACAGCGCATCTGGCAGCTTCGTGAGTAGGCAACCTGTAGAGCATTAGTGTCGACCTGGTTGTCTATACTGTAAATGTTCTTTGAAAATTTAATTGGTAGATTACAACTGATTTAAAAATGTCACGTTTGCCAAATTTAAGGTTAAAAATAGCTATTTATGGTCACAAAAATATGCACTAGTTTATTCTGACTCAAAATAATGCACACATACATATACATGCAGGACCACTTATTAGTTAACAAAAACTGATAACGACCTTCCGAATTGGCTGGACTTGTAACATTGCAAATAATAAATTTATAAATAAATTTACAAAAATAAAAACTTGTCAAAGTTAGAAAAATGTGAGAAAGGTCTTCTGGCAAGCAATGAACAATGAATTTAAGGGTACAGACTAAATGCACCCGCAGAATAAGAAATAACTGCGTCCTGTAGTTCAATTGAAAATTCGACTAAGAGTATGAAATTGCTGCTCTTTCTTTTGAACGTTGTTTTCAGTTCATTAGTTCCTTTGCAACGCAAATGTCTCCAAGTTATTAACCTACTTGTGTTTGTCTCTCTTTGAGAACAGCATAGTTCGATATAATGAATAGCTAATTGACCATTTAAAAAACACTCAAGTTGAACTTTTTGAAATATTCACAGACGATATTTCAAACTTCATGAAAAGTCAAACACAGCTCAGTTTGTAACTACCGTTGTTAGGCGGGTGTTATTATTCATTGGTTAATGTAAAATCGAAGCGCCGTCCACGTCTGCAGCAGAAGGAGCTCGAATGAATCCTGAATTTAGAGGGCGTTGTACACATGATAGGGCTCAACCGGGTGTAAAGAGCAATTAAAGGCCAGATAACAACCTGGCTTTTTTGTCTCATCTCCAATCCGTTGGGATCCAATTACTTTTCCACTCCACCCGATGAATCCAGCGGCGCCGATCGAAAGCGATTGTTTGTCCTTCCACAACGTGCAATTCACGAGCAGCAATCTGCCACTTTTCGCGAAACAACGAAATTGCTCGGTGGCCACTACGGCAGCAGTGCGGCTTTCCTTATTATTATTGTTGAGGGTTTTTTGGCCATGGGCGAATGCTCGACTCGTTCGCAAGAGCAGCAATATTCTATAAATGGAACGGCAGAGGAAGATGGGATTACTAGTCCATCTGGCTTTTGTGTCTATTTGCAACATCGCAAGGATCCATTGGGATGAAAATTATTAGTAGTGGCCCTGGATGGTCTGAAGCCGCAAAAGCCAGGAATGGAACCTACACGTAGGTGCCGCCCACGTAACTAGTTGAGTGTTTAAGTTTATTTTACGCGTGTGCTCCCAATTTCCATTTTTATTATCTCCACCGGCTGCTCGTTGGCCCGAAAGAAGGCAGACACGGTAAAGGAGGCGTTTTAAACGGCGCTCGCCATTAAATTTACACGGTGGGCTCGAGCTTGGGAGATAATTGAAGCAAAAAGCGGCAGGCAGCCTCTTGGAATTTGACGCTGGGCTCTCTCGTCCTGCCGCCGTCGAAATTGCCCCTTTTTGCCGGCAGTTTAGGGGCGGCGCGTATCTTTATTGTGCGGTGGTGCAAAGAGAATGCGCAATTTCGCGAGTTTGCACGCGTATCCATTCATATATTTCGGCTGCAGCAGGGGTGCCGTGCCGCGGCTCGCGGATTTTAGTCGATCGACCGGCACTCTCTGGCGTTCGATATACCTCATCGGATTTGCATAAAGCCGAATGAAAATTGAAAACGCCTGCTGCGCGGATGCGATTCGAATTCGCAACAAATTTCGCCCATTTCTCTTGCCTAACTTGTCTCTGAGCGCTACAAATGGAAATTCTTTATTCCTCCTCCTCCTTCTAACCCTCGCTCTCTCTTTCTGCGTGGCGAGAATTCCACACGTGCTCGGTGCGGAGGAGTGACAAAATAGGTCCACTTTGCCGATTTCAACACCACTTGGCACGCAACTTTGTCATCATTCAACGACCGGCTAAGTGTGCAATTGTAGTCGGGCTCAGGTACACACACACACAGCTCACCGACGGAGAGATAAAGCTGTTGCTGCCGGCCGTAAAGGACCCATTTTTCGCCAGGCGATACGGTCGGGATGAATAAACAAGACAATTTGATTTGCTGAATGGATTCGAGACCGAGACTATATCGAATCGGGCTGCTCCTGAATCAACAAAGTGTTGCGTATTTTACGACTAATCTCCCTTTCAGTTTGATTTCACCTCGTTTTTTCTTTTCTTCTGCGGGCGTGATAAAGCAAAATGTGGAGTTGAAAACCCCGGGGAGATTTTATTTGTTGAAAACCCTGCATTTGCATAAAACCCCGACAGTATTCAAATCTATGCAAATGTAACGTTTGAGGAAAGCACTCCGCAGGTGCCGCGCAAAGAAAATAGGCAACTTCTATTCATGCCTGATGGGCGGATTGCATAACTTCAGAACCATGCCGCTTCCAAGAATTGTTGCCCTATTTCGCTTAAAGTAGCGGAAGCAGTGATCGGCAGTGCATAAATAATATCCCTTTCTAAAGGAATTCCATGCAAGTCTCACGCTTTGACTGCTCCACTATTAATATTCGAACGAGATTCTAAAGTTTCTTTGGACTTTAAACTAAAAAAAAAAACTTCGAACTACCTCTGGAACTTTGTTTTAGAACAAGCACTTGGGAACAAACTTGTGCACTAGACAAACTTAAAGCTTGCCAAAGATTTAAGTTCTTAAAAGCTTTGTACCTTGGTCTAAAAATATTTGTCACACTACAAATTTTAATTCCAAGATTAAAGTTGGCAACAAAATTTAATTTATAACCAATATTAGACTTAGGAATTTTAGTCAATCGACTTATTTCAAAACCCTGTATAAGGCAACTGACAAAACATCTCTTGATAAACCCCATTTATATGGTCAAATCTTTCAATCCTGAGACCCCCATAGATATCTATTTCTAGGGAATTTGAATTTTACCCAAAAATTATAATCGTCTTTTTAAATTTATGAAATTGACTTGATTTTAGCCGGGAAAATCGACCATTTTGGTTCAAAATTGTAATAAAAAGGTCAACTTTTGCTAAAGAAAAACCAAAAAAGTATATTAAACTAAGTAAAATGAAATTAATTTCAAACGGTTACAAGGAGGAAAGTTTTCCATAAATCGCCTCTGATTGTGGGATAAAAGACCCTTCCTCAGCTAACTGCACGTGCTCCATTCAGTTTATCGGGACTTTAAGATAGCAGAGGCGGTGCGTCGTAGCGAGCCGACCGCATACAAATCGGCCGGACGAGGGCACGTGCGAATATTTGCGCGGAAAACTGTGCCGTCTGGATGATGAATCGACTGTAATCCCCGACCCTCAATGGACGTGTGCATATAATATAATTGCCGACAGGGGAGCCGTGGCACGGGGGTTGTTTCTGATGGCAAGCTTTAATGTGCATTCGCAAAAAGAAGCGCGGCCTGCGAATTTTAACACCAGCAGTAGCACTAGAGCTAATTGAAAATTTGCCCCGTCTGCTAATTTTTTGACACGCGAATGCGGAGGCCGCGCGGGTTTGCGGAGCACTCGAAATCCTGGCGAGGCCGACGGGCGCGGAATATATATTGCGCGGCGCTTTTGACAGACAGGACCTATATTTATGCGAGAGGGTTTGCGTCGGCAAGCAGCCAGGCAGGCAGCCACACGCGCCGCACGACGCACATAATGGGATTGCTGCTCTAGCACAGATGAATTCGAACCGCCGCCGCCGCCGGTGAGACCTGCTCTCGTGTCTCGCGCGATAATGACGGCAGACGCCCTCGTCGAGCGGTGGCACTTGACTTTGCGCAAAAAGAAGCGAAAATTAAGATTGAGAACGTCTCTTTCGCATTCATGAAGCTGGAAAGGAATTAAGTGGTGTGCACCGTGCGTGAGTGTCGCAGGGGATGTGCGCGACGGGGGTGCACGGAACAGACGGCTGCCCGGCTCCATTGTCAGCAGTCTCGAATTGCGGCAAAAATTGCGTTTTCGAGAGGGACTTACGATGAGGGATCCGGCGAAATTGCGTATTCAGCGCCGGATTGGGGCGGAAGCGTTTACTGCCGCGTGCTACTGCATCAATCAGTTTTATGGTCATTTTGTGAAGACCGTTTTGGCAATATCTAATTGAGTCTAGGGATTTTAATATCGCAATCAACAGTTGGGAATTTTGCAGCGATCATAAAATCTGCAAATTGAGCGCAATCATGATTGTTCCTGTCATACACGATACACAAAGCCCCGTTGAATTATGTGGAATTACACATATGTGTGCTGCTTTTGTCTCCCTTTTTCAGACCAAATTAACCGAGTTTTCATTTCATATACGACTGAAAACCTGGAAACGACTGGTTCGCATGACAAGTAACATTTCAGCAACTGCAATTTTCCGTATTAAAAGGCCCTCCACTCTGCGTCAAGCGCCGAAAACTCAGCCTCACGCGACCTTTTCCTTCCTATGGCGCGGCGGCGTTCAATCAAAATTTCTTTCCTCGCGTTTACATAAGAAGCAGGATATCGAAAAGGCTGCGTCTCAGTGGCCCCACGATACTCTTTCCACATATACATCACGCAATCTGACAAAATCAACTTTGGCGCACTTCCCCGCTTCCGCCGCTCGAGACAGTCGACCCTAATAAAATATTTGCCCGGCCCCTTTCCGGCGAAACCGCCACCACCGCGCCACGTCTAATGCATAAGAAAGTTCGCATGCTAATAATTGATTCGGTGCAAGGGTGCCGACACGGGGGCGAACCGCCTCATAAACGCGTCGATTTTATTCATGGTGATGGCTCTAACCCCTGTCTTTCTCTTTCTCTCTCTCTGTTTCCTGACCGTGCAGCCCTGCTCTCAGGCACCCTGCGAACCTACCAACGAGTCAGCTGCGACGACAATGCGGTGACCTTGAGATGTCCACCTGGCACCAGCATCTCGGTGCAGCGGGCGCAGTACGAGAGCGACGACCAGTGCCTGTGCAAGCAGGGCCAGTGCGTCGGCACACAGTCGTCCATTGACGCCAATGCAGTTTGCGCGTGGCCCCACGCGCTGCAGGTAATTGACTGGAAGTTATTTGCACGTCTCTTTGCACCCCCCCCCTCACACACTCACACGATCCGCCGGTCTCGACGCACCCCGGGCGGGAGGGCTGCGCTGGGCGAGATCCTAAGTCACATTCATAAGGGTGTAGGAGCTCCAGCCCGCCGTAATATGTGGGAATTGAATTCCTCGCGATGCTGCCGCGCACTTGCTTCGTTGGGCACCATCAACTTGGCACTAACAGTGATGATTGTTTGTCTCAATCAATTTTCTGCTCCAAGTTTGCTTTGAATCGCAAGGCCTCAATCTATTTTTCATATATTGATCCACTTGAAATTTTAATATTGTAGTTTGTGTTCTATCTAAATTTTTTAAAAGTTACTAAATACGTAATAAGTTAATCGATTTAGTCCATATAGGAGTTTTTCAACGCAAAGGCTGTTCTATTTGTAATTAATTTTAAATCCTATTAGATTATTTTAGTTTTCATTGTCAGCATGAAAAATTGGGGATGTTGAATAGATATAAGTGACAGATGATGATTTTTTGGATTTTTTTTATGTGATCAACGGGTTGCGAACTGAAAGAGATGTCGACGAAGTGCCAGACCGGACTACTGCGCCACATTTTGAACATATCTACATCAATCAATCACATTTGTCATGAAAGGCTGCTGATTGTCGAAATGCTTTCTGTAATATGATGTATCATTTTTAGTTCAAAACTTTCACGACATTGATTTTTTGTAAAGTGCACTAAAAACCACTAAATCGACCATCACAACTATTAATGACTAAGCTTTTTTGGATCATCAGACATTACAAAATTCATAGCCATAGAATTACTGGAGAGAATTTTTAAGTACCAGCCGTTGAAAACGATTGATTGCACTCATCGCTGAGTAAAAATTATAAAAATAAATTCCGTGATAGATTCTCTGAGTGTCACCTCTCTCCCACCAATTAGAGGAACTTACAAATTTCTTATTTAAAACAATTTTGGAAAGAGAAAACTTTATTTGCTATAGTATTTTTCCGTTCTAATCAGTTAGATAATGGATATTTTAATAAGACTTGGATTTCTGAAATAATGAAAAGTGCTGTTATATGGGATAAAACTTTCTCGCCGGAAAGTTTATAACTGAAAAAACAAAGCCGACTAGTAGACACAACGATTTTTTGTGATTCGAAAAGGCCTTTCCAATAATATGGAGTAAACAAAAGACTCTTGCAATTTATTTTTTGTCTGTCTATATCGTTAATTGAATCACAATCGATCTTATATTCCAGGGAAAGGTTTTAGATTTTGGTCTTTTCTACAGCAAGTAAACACCACAGACGATTTTGTTCCATCTTTGACTCGTTTCTCATTTCTAGCAAAAGAGCGTCGAGCAAAAATCTTTCCTCGAGATGAAAAACATGAGAGGAATCTGTAAAAAATTCATGCTCAGGTGCGCTCAGAATGCTATATCTGCAGGCAATCCTATTTGCAAAACACGCCAAACGCTTTTTTACATCGCTACTGTGCATACAGGTCGTTCTAGTTTGTGTACGTATATTTTTACTCTTTCAAAACTGCTGTCTCGAATCAACTGGTCGGAAACGAAACGAGAGCACATATTGCTGCACGACGAGCGACAAGGCGCGCTCACCTTTTCCGTGCCATTGTTGGACAAAGACGATCAAAGCAAAAGGGGAAAAATGAATAAAAATGCCGGTTTCCTTGACTGTGGCTGCAGAACTTTCAGGGATGCACAGGAAACGTCAGGAGATTAAAATTTCATTGCATTCTTAACTTTCGCATTCCGCAATGTTCACTTCTGTCGGTTGCAAACGAAGCTCCAACGAGAATGCTTAATTCAATTCATCTATGAGATGATTTTCAGTCTGCAAATTTAATGAATGTTCCATTTGATGAGGCAGAGCAGAGGTATTTCCAATTATGAGCATGGATCAAACAAACAATGCTCTGTTTGGCTGCCGTGTTTACCGAGTTTGTGTCTGAAGGGGTAATTTATTGGTAACTTTGACAACGAGTGCGTCTATTCAAACGCAATATTGAAATTTTGTTTGTAAAGTAGCAAAAGCCGAATTTTATTAATAGAACGCATTTTGACGGAGCTGCCAAAGCCGGTGAGATGGAGCCTTTGTAATTTCAGCCAGAAATCCCCACTCAATTACCGGCTCTTGAGCCAGTGTGTGCCCGGATATAGTAAGTTGGTCGGTCCGGCGGTTACGGCGGCGGCACGGCCTCGCAACCCCCGCGGCTCATTATTCGCCACTTCGACGGCAGACTCAATCAGTGAGCGCGTATGGAAATGGGGAGGACGCGAGAATTAGCATTTCGCCTTCAAAGCTAAATTTACCGATCGGCTGAGTGCGTCGATAGTGTCAACAGCCGCGCTGCTTGTGTACCCAGCCGATCTTGGCGGAGGGCTTTTTCGCCACTTTTTACGCTCACGCCGGCAACTTTCACCCCTCGGCGTGTTTGACTTCTCTATCATAAGAGGCGCAAAATTTGCCAAACCACGTGTCTCCCAACGCCGACGGCAGCCGACTATGATGTTGTGCTGATGGAGAATAATTTTTATTGATTTTGCAATCACCGACCGGCCAGCCAAGCACCCAACAAGGGCCATTATTTATTTCAACCCTCTCCGCAGCCCTTACTCCTTTTTATATACGTGCAGGCGCATTTTCTTCCCTCGTGTGCGGGCCCGGCGGGTCACTTTTCCTCTTATATATCTCTGGGAGCAGCTAATCTGTGGTGTAGTATTCTTTATTGCAGACAGTGGTGGAGGCCTGCCAGAAAAAGAGAAACTGCAAGTTCCATACGTCACCCAAATCGTACGGCGGCGATCCCTGCCCAAGCTCACGCAAGGCCGTGAAAGTGGCTTACAAGTGCAGACCGTGTAAGTATATTTATCCTGCATTTTAACAGCAGCCTCTCTTCGTCTCTCATCGCTGACATTCACAGCTCGGGAGAGAGAGATGAGAAAAATTCATAATGCTGCTTGCTTTTTTGCGCGACGTTCTCCCTTCACCCGTTGAAATATTCAGCCGGCTTCCTTTTTGGCAGAGGACGAGCAGGTTTCCACCTGCTCGGCGGTTCACTTCTTTTTTGTACCCCTCGAGAGCAATAATTCAAAACCCATCATATTCCTGCAGCACTGGATTATTACTGCCATAAATTAGTCAGCTCAAGTGCCATCTACTTCTTTTATCAACCCGTTTGCTCGCCCCCGTGCTTTCAACCCCGGCAATATATCCACTTGTGAAAGTCTGAACGCGATTCCATGCACCTATCTGGACTGGTGTTTTGCTTCGATAAACAAGGTTGAAATTTTGGTTTGTCACAAATTCTTCCTTGAGCGTCAAATAAATCTTTACTCCGGCTGCTGGAACCATCTGGCAACTTGCTTTTATACCCGTTTATTTGGTGGAATAAAAATCGTTTTTATACCCTTTATAGTATTTCTTTACTTAAAATATTTATTCAAGCAGATTGAGATTCAAACATGTATGAATGAACACCAAAAAAGGGTGTGTAGTTAGCAAAAGGCTTTTTTGAAACAAATTTCGATCCAAAAAATGAATGTTTATTGAAACTATCAGCAACGTTTGAAGTTCGCAGAAGTTTTGTGGATTTCATGTCACTCAAATTTTTATTACTTGAAATGCACTCGTCACTATTGGCAGCAAACCTAAATATCCAAATAAAAGCTTGAATAATAAATCAGCCAGCTGATCGCGTTCCGCATTCGACAAATACTTAATAAAATGTGGAGCACATAGCCAACCCCTGCTAGGCTCGCTCGCTTTCTCTCGCCCCAGTTTTTCTTGTTCCGCGTCCCTCGTCCGATTCAAACGCTCTTCGGCTCGCGATAAAACCCAGGCAGCGCCCTATATATTTTTTCAAGAGATAAATGGTGTAATCGTGTTTTCCAGATGAGTTTCGCTCCAAAATCGCCTGCATGAACGAGCTGGTGCAGCTCAAGTGCAACCCTCACTCGCGCATAGCCATCTACTCGGCCAGCTTCGGCCGCACCGAGTACGAGAGCGTCCAGTGCCCGCAGCCCCAGGGGGTGCCCGAGGAAAGTAAGTTACCATTGTGATGATGATCCTCCGCTCTCACTCTACCAGCCGGCAAACTTCCGCAACAAACTTTCGCCCTTTCTTTTTGTTTACGTGGGCCATGAAGTGGGTGTGAGGCAAGGAGTTATTTCAGCCTGGCAAAATTGACGCTTAATTCGCAACAAAATATTTGGCAGCTGAAACTTTCGCTCTCTTCATTATAAAATGAACATAACGGGCTAGTTAGTTCAACTATCGGCTTTGGAATATGTTGGCTCGTTGGAGATTAATTAAATTTGTGGGCCAGAAAGTTCAATTCCATTGGATAAGTTCTTGATCAAAAGCTCATCACTTCACTGCCACGAAATTAGTCCCTTTACAAGCCGAGTTGCTAGTAAAAAAGTCCTGACAGTCTTCAGAGTTTGGAGAAGTCGGTTTGTTTCACGAGCGAAAGTTTTTTATTTCCCCAAGAAAGGTTAGCCGCAGCAGCTATCGTTGTGGAAAGTACACACCCATACGTGGGTGATGCAAAGAAAATAACGTGTCAAGTGCGGTCCTCCGCCCTCTAACCTGCCTGTGCTCTTGTTTAAATTTTCATGTAGGCGCGCGTGAGACTCTTATAGCAGCCGCAGGCATTACCTCGATCCAGAGTGCTGGTTTAGATTCGTCGAGGTGATCCAAAGATACCTCACGTGCACGCTGATCCTTTAGGATTCAACTTACTTTGTGTTCTCTTCAGAGTAACCGATTTTCTTAAATTATTAAAGCGAGCGGTTGGAAGACGTGTGAGGCAATTTCGACGTAAAAAGCTTTTCCTCGTCACAGTTATCGGACAAAAGCAATTCAACGCAAATGATTAATTTAATGAGCACGAGAGATGTGCAGAGCTGAGTGCATTGAGTTGATTTTTTTATTTTAAATTGCTACCATGCTGGTGCATCAGTAAAAATTGTTCATTATGAAGTATCCTGGTAATGGTCGTTACTCATCTGGCGCAATGCTAGTGCAAATGACTGTAAATCCGCCTGGGTGTCGTAATAATTGCAATTAAAGATAACGAGACGCAACTTTGCCATTTTAAAAATTTCAAACGAAGCATGGAATGGGAGAGGTAAATTAATTTGTGATGTACCTGATGGAAAAAAAGCTCATTTTTGTGTAAACGAGATATATTTTTAAATTGATGATGGTAAGTTAATTTTTCCGAGTTTAACCAGTAACTTTCAATTTTCTAATAATTTGAACAGCCGAATAATGAAAAGAATACAATTATTTGTTCAGGAATGCTATTACCCAACTTGGCCTCATTTTTATGGCTTTGTCCATACAATTATTCTCAAGAAGAAAAAATAGCCAGATCAAAAGAATAATTTTTAACTGCGCTCGTATTAAAATTATCTGTTCGGCGAAAAATGTCTGAAATCTGACACCGTTAAAAGTTTTAAAATTGGCCGCCACGTTTATTGATTAAATGCGATCAGTACATCGTGACGTCATCTCTGCTCAGGGTGGCAAAGATAAGGATTAGTTACAGATATTAAAGATGTTAAAAATGTAGAATTTTCGGTTCATTTACTGGTGATGTTCTGTCTTCAAAAATTCGAACTGTTCTCTGATTTTCAGATTTTTGCCGAGAGTTAGCAACAAATAAATTATTTTTGACGTTCATAACTTTTCGGTTAAGTTAGAGCAGTTATTTATTTTAAAATTTAAAGGGTGGGTTTATTTGATGAAATAATTATGAGACAGCCATCACATAAAATTCCGTGTGTGTGAGTACATCCAACATTTCCAATTCTACCCTCGTACAATATATGGTGTGAGCAAACATTGCACCATGCCCGTGATGAATAATATAGATTGGACTACAAATTAAATTTACGGGTGCGATTTGATGACTTGGCATAGGATCCGAGTCTATAATTTTGATAGCTTTTACAGAAACCGCGAGCGTGTTTACTCTGGTGATGAACTGCAGCGAACAAGACTCGCATACAGAATGGAAATTGCTGCGCCAGCCCCACTCGGTGCTAATTTCGCAAATACCATTTCACTTGACGAGAGGAAACAGAGCAAGCGTGACGTCGAAACACGGTTAGTTATCCGCTGCTGCCGGAGATACAATAGACACATACAGATAGATTGTACACACACGCACGCGCTTAGTGGCGGCTTATTCCGACCCAATAGTTTGCGCCCGGCAATCCAATCTGAACTAATGTTGCACTTGAGCGAAAATTCGCTCGCCTCCCGCCGCTAATTTGAATTTGAGGAACAACGCGAGCGGGCCGTGGAATAGTTTTCTCCGCCGGGAAAACGGGCCTCAATTTGCACAAAGCCCGAGAATTGTTGCCGCTCCGTCCGCACAAATATCTTCATTAACGTGCAGCTAACGATAAATCCGCACAGCAGCTCTTTTTGTGGAAAAGAATGCGTAAGGCAGATGAGAAATCCACTCGCTTGCCTGCCCGCCCGCCCGGCACTAGATAAATTAATGTAATCGCCACGCTTGCTCGCAGTTGAATACATTTATAAACTGCAAATATGCGTAAGCCCGCCTTGATGGTAAAGGCACGCTGCAGGAAGCGAGTGAAATGGATTACGCGATAATATTTAGTGCCGAGGGCCACCACGAGACTGCAACACCAGGAGTGTGAGAAATTCTGACTTTTGAAGTCCGGTTTTACTTTTGACGTTGAAAGTGTGAAATGTTTTAGATTCAAAGCAATTTTAGTGCTTTATTTAGAAAACTGTTGTACAAATTTAGATAGTTTTTTTATTTGTAAAATGGATGGTTAACTTGTAGACTTCACGCATAGACGATACTCGAAATATATCATTCGTTTATGTTATCACCCATAACATTCAATGGCTTACTATTTTCCTGAAGGTGTCGTGCAAGAGGTACATTAAAGAATATTCAAATTGATAAACAAGTAACCTAGCAAAAACTTAATTTTGTAATAAAACACAAGTCTAATAAATAAATTAACTCACAATATTTTTCTCTAAATAGCAACATTATAAAATGGTTAAGAAAAATAGTGATGTTTCTTTCCACATGAGTTTGATCTAATAAATTAACCCGTTGGGAATTAGTGAATTCCAACTTGCAATTTTATATGGTCATCAAAATTTTTTTAAAATAAACTATTTTGATTCGTTACTGATAGAGCCTGTGTAAAAATTCATTATTTAGGTAACTTTTCTACCCACCACCCATCCCCAAAAAATCAATTGCATCTTGAACGCATTGAAATCCGAAAATGCGGCGAAGGCTGTAAAAAGCTCATGCTGAGTAGCATAAAGTTGTTGCTTGGCAAGTTCAGCATGGAAACCGATTTCCTGCTCCACCTTCATCTTCAATTTGCAGCATCAAACCGGACTTTCCTCGGTGTGTATAAATAGGTGAGCAAAACCAACCAGGAAAAGTTTAAAAGCGTTGATATGAATTCTGTTTTTATTCATCACACGAGAATAACTCTAGTGAGAACTTCCTCGGCAAATCTCCCATTTATTATTGTGAGGCACAAATTTCCCCGTTGTTGTTTTTTTTATAGCTAACAATTCGATTTTACTTTGTGAACGCATCCATGTGTCCAGCAGGCACGTTATTTTCAGAGACGATTTAAACCAGATTATAGGCACGCGTATTTAATCGCGTAATCAAAAGCATATGTAATACCAACACACAAAATGAATTTCCGGAGCAAAATGAGTTATTTTTCACAGCCCAGGGGTGTCATCAGCAGCCCCAGAATGCTGCTCGTTGCGGAAATGTCTCTGTTAATGCGCTTCCACGAATGGATCTAATTACGTGTGAAAACGCTGTTTGTTGTATCCTGCTCATTAATTCCGCCCTTAAAATGTATGTGTGCGCACTTATTTACACCGCAAACTGCACGCACACACTAATCGAGGGAAACGGGCACTACACTTGACTCTCCGAGAGCGGAAGGTGTTCGTTGCAGATAATTTTGCCTGCTTGGTTGGATCTGCTGCTGCTGCCGCCGCCGCCGCCGTTCTGACGTTGCACGCTTCGCCGAATTATATTTAATTAATTCGGCCTCTCCCTTGGGGCATTAATTAGAAATCAATGAAGCTGTGCGTCCAGATTTTTCCCCAGCGTTCTTTGGCTCGTCAGCCGTTGAGACGACGCTGGTTTTTTATGTTGACATCATTTTTAGCTTTTTCCTCGTCGTCCCCAATTAAAAATTAACGCTGGGGCGTCGGCCCTCGCAGTTCTCTAATATGTCAAAATTGCGTCCGCGGCTAGCGTCGACTCTTTGTGCCGCCAGGCTGAAGGGGTTGACGCCTCGTTTTCAGCCTCCAAAACTCTCCGTTGGCACCCAAATATTCTTTTTATGACTGGTCTCCCACGCTCGGAGTGATCAATTCCAACACGGGTTTATTACTTTTTAAATGTTGGGAAAATTTTGCATTCCGCTTGGCACCTCTCCCGAAATTTATATTATTTTAAAGATTTAAAAATGGCTCGTACACTGCCTATGAAATTAAGTTTGAACACGACGAGGAATTAATTTTTAAATCTGAACGAAATTAGTTAAAAATTATTTGCTGTGTCAAAATCATTTTTAAACAATAAAAATATTTCAACATAGTTTTATCAATTGCTACTCTGTATTAAAAAACTATCTGAGATCTTTTACTTGTTACAGTTTATTTTTAAAACTGGGTGAGTGTTGTACATTGTTAGTCGAATAAAATAATAAGCAGTTTTAAGGGTGAAGAACGGTGGATATAAAGTTAAAACAGATAACAAATAGCAATCTAGATTTTGTGTAATTTTCGGGTTTTAGCACTCTCAACATTCAGACTGTTAAACTTGTCAGTCCTGCCTTTTAAAAGTAACATTTGCGGCAGGGCGACGGCAGGGGAAATAATAAAAATTTCGCCTAGTGTGTTATTAACACAGAACAGAAAATGAATTTTACGCGCCGTCCGTTCCTTTATGGCGGTGAGCACGTCGTCGCGACGGAGAATACGAGATTAAAATATTCATTTCAGCCGGCGTTGGGGATTTGCATCCTTTATTTTTTTAAATCTCATTTATGCACCAGCCGTGCGTGTACGCTGGCTTGTTTCCCTCATCATGGCATCGCGGTGGGATTTTAATATTTTTACCACCTTGGCCGCACCTTTGTTGCCGCAGCGGTGTGGTGTGTGTACGAAAAGTATGTGTTTCATACCCATAATGCGCCACGCACATACACAACTGCAAGAGCAAGTTTTCGCGTGTTGAATTGGCCCAACTTTCTGTTGTTATGTGCTGGTCTTTTCTAACTTTGTCAAAGTTCATTCGCGTGTGTGTGTAAAATGAAATGGTTGCCTGGCTGGCAGGGTATAATCTTACACTCCTCCGCCTCCTCAACATTCTAACCCTCAACACAAAAAGCGGGCTCTTGTGCGCGAAAACGACAAACTTAGTTCCTTCTTTCTTAAGTAGTTTTGCCGAGAATTCATATTCCTCGCACCCCCAAAAAAGTTTCGCTCGTGACGTCGGAATTTTAAAATTTAATTGCGGATTACTATGGAGCAGCCGAAATTAAGTTAAACAAGACGCAAATGCTCTCCTTTATGGAGTGCGAGGCCTTTAATTAAAACCTCTTGCGAAAGAATCTTCTCGTTTTAAATATTTTCCGACGGCTTTATTATTGTTTCAGCTAAACGTTGTTAATTAGGAGTGAAGACCGTGCCACGGGCGCCACTTGAGTAATATTTTCCTCTCGTTCTAGCAGGGATGTGAAAAATAGCCCGACATACCAACGTTTAAAATTAATTATTCAGAGTTCATGATGTTGTGATTTCGTGGTAAAAAGCTAAAAACAATCCTCTCCAGGAGCATTTGGGAAACAAACAGCGCGTTCGAATCGGTCGACAATGCATGGAAATAACTCTCAGCGTAAAGTGTTTCACTCATTCCCATCCGTTTGATTAAATCGAGCCGCCTGAGGGGGCACCCATTCTCTTTTCTCGCCGGCTTATCTTGTGCTCTCAGCTAATTAAAATCTCGTTGTGCGCGTAATTAAGATGATTGATTGATCAAGTGTGTGCGTTTGACAGCGTGCTTGACGAGCTACGCGACGGAGACGGTGATGCAGCTGTGCCACGGCAAGAGACGCTGCCAGTTGAGCGCCGATACGGCCACTTTCGGCGACCCGTGCAGCGAGAACTCCCGCATGTACCTCAAAGTGGTCTACACGTGTGGTAAGTGACCCCAGCCCTTTTGTAACCTTATACCCTGCAAAAGCGCACTGGGACCAGACCGATGCTGGCCCTTGACGTACCAACTCTGCAGTGATTAGCGTAATTCTATTTACAGCAGCAAGAAATTGATTATCCAATCTCGTAAAAAGCCATTTGAATAAGTGCACAGCACAAGAATATCAGGATCGATATTTTTTATGATGAGAAATGAAAGTTTGATTTTTCTTACGAGACAAACATGGATGTGGAGCTTGAACGATTTTTCCCCACAATATAGGCATCAATGTTTTGCATAATTAATTGAAAATATGGTATTTTTTAAACAGCAGCATTTATTATTCTTGAACAATAAAATATTTTCTTAGAAGATTGTTGGGAAATAATTTCGCAGCACTTTCTGGTTTTTAAAAATTATTATATGTATCTTAAAAATTGTACTTAAGCCTGTTAGAGGCAAATCTTCGTATTTTTCTCTTTCAAAACTCAAATAATGTGAATTTACGGCTAAATAAACACTTTTGATTATTCTTACTGCCTATTTTCCAGATTGATCGGTGCATTGTTTTATTCATGAGTAAAACAATGAAATTAAATTAGAGAAAATTGATTCGTATCCACCGTGAACATTCCATCTGATTGGACCTAGCAGATGATGTGAATAGAATTCTTATCGTGAATTTGTTCCATTTCTCCGTCTTTGATTCTGGGAAGAAAAAAACGAGCAGCATGAGAGTATAGTTAGAACAGCTCCGAAACGTTCAATGCGCGCGAAAAAAGATTGTTTAATTTAGTTCCGAATGGGGCGGAAACGTTTTCTGGATGGCAGAGACCTCATCTCGCACAAATTGCGAGCGGAAGGAAGTAAATTTCGGTAAGCACTTGTGCGGAATATGGTGCTCCGCCGTTGGAAAATACACACACGCGACGCACTACACTGCGTTGTGGCGAAACACCAAATCTCTGGCATTAAAAGGGAGGCACGAGTCTTTTCCCAAAAGTGAGCCGGCAAGAGGCCGTTCGTCTCTAGAAGTTATCAAGACAAAGTTCTGCGACCAAATCTCGGGCAAACTCTTCAAATTTCATACCGAAGGCGCGAGATTGCAAAATCAATGCCTTAATGCTAAGTAAATAGCAGGCCGTCTTTCTGTGTGTGTGTGTGTGTGTGTGTGTGTGTGTGTGTACCGAACGCACGGGCACGGGCACACGCTCAAGAGAGCTTTAATGGTGAATTTACCCGCAGTTCCGAGACGGGTGCTGAAAGAGCGTTATGACGAGGGTCAAGAGGAGGACGAGTTTTCGACGCCGACCTCGTTCGTCGACTACGATATTGACGAGGGTGTCGACATGGATTCTGTGTCTCCGGCACCGGCCGCCGCCAACCCTGAGCTGCCGCAGCCGACCAAAAGTTTGCTGCTGCCGCAGCCGCCGCCACCGCTGACGCCGCCCTCGCCTCCGACCACCAAGCAGCAGGTTCCCAAAGGTAATTGATCTGATCGATCAGCCCGGCCGCCGCTTGATTTTGCATGTGCAGCCAGCACCCGCGGCTGCTCTAATGAGTGCTGGGATGTTCTGCATTTGCATGTGTTGCCGAAACTTTCTTCTTTCCTTCTCCAGGCAGCCTATTCAGTTGCCGCACACTTCTTGGTGCACGTCTTTTTTTATTCAGTCCGTGTCGCGAGGCCTTCTTGCATGCGGGCCTCGTACCAGATAATCTTGTAACAATATTTCATTGTGCTCATAATAACTCGTGAGTTTTTATTAGATAATTTACTGTGATATCTGAAATATATCAGAATCCCTGTTGAATTTTCAGACGGCAGTCCGGAAATCTTACTGTATTTCTTTCCAGTTATAGTATCAAGCATATTGGTCCTAAAAATGCCATAAAAATCCTATTCGAGAAGAATTTTATTTTAAAAAAACTTTAGATATCGACGATGAAAAAGCACTTGTGACCTAATTATTTTTATAGATGTTTGTAGTGCTCGCAATTCGTTAAATACGCATGATCAAAATGGTAAAATACAAGCATTTGATAAAGGCAAATAAGTTTACTAAGACTCAGTCCAGGAGGAAAAAGTCTGATTGAGGCCAGACTATTTCAAACAAAAGACATCACAAAAGTTACACCTTTGCTGTCACATACGCCTTGCAGATGGAGGAAAACTGTGCCGCCGAACAGTCTTTCAGTGCAGGTGGCATATAATTTCACACGTCCTGATGAAAGTTGTTGAACTAAATAACAGGGTTTAATACATAAGGTATTGTTGTTTATTGTTCATACATATCAAATTACAGTCAATTTTAAAAAAATTGTTGTGTCTTGGACTCGGCAATAAGTAGAAATTTGTACATCTTTAGGAAAGACTTAAGTAGATAAAAATAGAGCTAAAAATATACTTGATATAGATTACCTATTGCAAGCCGCCAAACTGAAAGCAATATAAAAAACAATCAGGTTTTAATGCCTGTTATGTTAATCTTTCTGCTTAAATGAAAATACATTTTGTTAGTAAATTCTGATTTGAGGATAAGTAAGCAATTTTTTTGGGACAACTAAGTGAGCCATTCTAGAACTTAATGAGTTACAAGGCTATAAATTTTAATTGCACTGTCCAAATATTACTGCAGAATTTGTGATTTATGTTTGTATTTGAATGAGAAACTGCAGTGTTTTATATTTATTTTTCTAAATCTCACGTTTCTGGTCTAAGTCGTCAGTCCTGCAAGATTGTAAAAAAAGTCAAAGAATCGTGCAGGGATTGGTTGAGTGAGTAGATAATTCATAGTGATTATAGTGGTAGAGAGTTGAGCACTCAACAGTGATTTAGTGCACAAACTAACTCTTGGGTCGCATCTTAATAAAACCAGTGCGTTTCTTGGTTTTTTCCAGTTTAACACTAGCAGACTATTCCACCAATGACCACGTTCACTGGCGTATCGACTAAGTAAGCAGCTCAATGAGGTTGTCTGAAAGATTTACAAGTGATACAATCTTTATGGATTGTAAAATAATATTATTGCACTAAAGCAATCTAGAACATTTCAGGGAGCCTTTAAAGACATACTAGCTCATTTATTTGTAGCTGCTTTTTGGCAATCACGTCACGCTCCAAGTTGACGCATTTCATGTCGTCGGTTTTTAAAAAGACAAGTTGTATGTTTTATTAATAACTAAGACTTTTACGATTAATAATCTTGTTTATTCTACAAAAAAGCAGAAAAGACTATCGGATTATAAGCTCTTTGCAAAAAAGCTTTTAGTCTGGAGATCCAATTTAACTGCACCGGTGGGATGAGGGACTGATTGTGGGTAGTTTTGGTTCACCAACTCAATAGGTTTTCGTCTGGCCCGCATTGGAGGCGGTCCGCCCTCTTTTCCTCCCTCTTTTCTTAATGCGGGCTGCTTTGCTTGTGCAAATAATGAAAGAGCATGCATATACGGCGCCATTGCGAGGTAAAGAAAAGTATGTCGCGCGTTTTTTTTACATCTTTTCGCCTTTGTCACTCTCTTTTTAAAATTTAACCTCTCGGTAGTGGCAGCAGCGGCGCGGGTTGGTTGGCTTGCGGTTTTTCCAGCGCCGCTCGAGCAGGTTTCGCACACAACACGCCGTCTTATACTCGCGCGGCACCACCATATTTATATTGATGTTTGCATTTCGCCTTCTTCGTGTCGTGCCAAGAAAAAGAAAATGCTTTGATACTCGAGGAAAAATGAGCGCCGCTTGTCGCCTTTCTTTCTTTTTCCTGCTGATACACTTAGCGAAAAATAAAAACCACGCCGCGACTACCGATGAGATAGCGCGCGCCTCTCTCGCTTGCTTTTGTTAATACACAAATGCGCTTCACCTTGCTCATCGTATGATGAGAAACCGCTCTCGGCGCGGCTTTGTTTGTGTGAGCTGCCGCGAAAAATCGTAAAATTATAATAAACCTCCGAAAGCCGTGAGGAGCAAGTTGGAAGGCGGCGGCTCGTAACTCGCCTCAGCCGGTTTCATCTTTATCATCAAAGACGGCGCGCGGTCTCAGCAAACACCAATTCATCATCGTCTGCTGCCACAACTGAGCAAATACACACTTGCGCATCTATACTTACTCGTCCTTGCCCGCCCTAGAATCGGAAAATAAATTATTTTTGCTGCTAATCGAAAAGTCAAGCCGCCCTATAAACCAGGGCTGTCAATTCCTTGCCCGGAGTAACATCATCATTACCGGCTCCAGGCTCTCAGCCTTTTTCATTTCTTTTCACGGCGTTTCTCTTGCTTGTTGGTTTTTCTGGAAAAGTCATAAAAGTATATCATTATATCAAAAGTGCCATTTTTTAAGTCGGTATTAATAGCTCTGTAAGCCATAATTAATCATATTTACGAACTTTAAGAGAATTTGTTTTCAAAATTATTCTCTAATTTTGAGAACATTGGTTCGTTAAATGTGAACGATGCAATATAATTGAAAATGCAATATTTTTTACCTTTGAAAAAGCTCTTTATAATGGCAACATTTAAATTAAATTCCATTGCAAAAATCTACACATATTTGGAAAGTAGATGCAATTTGCTTTTTTCGTAAAAATCTACAAGCTCTTGCTATTGGCAATATCTCCGAAATAGGAATAGAAATTTAGAAATTCAATTTCATCAATTTGGACAAGTGATGAAAATAAATTCATTATTACCTGCTGGCAAGCTCAGAGAATTTTGAGCAAATATCTGAAGACATTGGAGAAATTTTCCCCTGAGTCACCTAAAATGTTTTATTTTACTTTTTCAGGAATTTGAAAGTCCAACATCATTTTTTTTATCTAATCAAAGAGAGGACACGAATGTAACATCACTATGATTGAATGCAAACTGTCAACACTAATTATTGCTACGCTGAATCCAGTGATGTTCTCCCTATTTAAACTCCAGATCTCGCGTTCAGGCATAATCTTTACTTTTAAATGGTGCCCTTCGTTAATATATGAATATTAGATGCAGTTTTACGTTCGTCAGGTAACTTCGTTTTTCTGTTTAAACAGAAAATTATCCTTTTTTTAAAGCTGTCATAGGCAACCACGATGATAATTTATTCTGATTGATTGGCAAAAGCGTGTTGAGTGTTTCGCGAATTAAAGCTTCACGAGCGGCGACTGACGGCGTCATTACGGCACACTAGCGCGCGTTACAAGCTGCTGGGAAAAACGTCGGACTTGTGCTCTTTGAACAAGTATTTGCACTCACTCGCTCTACGCACATTTTCCTAGAGCGGTGTTCACTGCTGACTACCACACTGTATTTACTTTGAGCTGTGCTGCCGGTTCATCACACCAACGAAACGTTCGGCGGAAATTGCAGCTCTTTGTACGCTGCTCTCGGCGAATTGAGATTTTTTGCTGCTGTTTTGTATGCTTTTGATGAATATTTCCGTTCGTTGACAGATTGATTTATTAGAACACGTGCGGGAACCAATTTTTGATTCACGTACGGATGTGATGTTAAAAAACACAAATAAAATTCAGTACGAAAAAATTATATGCTTTTTTGATAAAAAAAACGAGATTTTACGTTGCATGTTTTAATGGGCCATTTATCGTCGTCAAAACGTGTGTTGGCATTACTTCTTTTTTTTACCAAAAAGTAAAATATACAAAGAGAGACATTTCGACTGTAGCATTTGGATATATTTATTATTTTAGATTTAAATTGAATCAACGTAGCGTTTTTAATACCATTTGCGAGTTTTAATTTGATATTTTGTTGTACGTGCCAAAAACGAGAACCATAAATCTTTGGAACGAGGTAAATGCAAATTTCTAAGCATTCTCTAGAGATTTTCGGAAAGAAAGCAACAGCAAAAAAACACAATCCATCGTGTTTCATCCAGTTTTAATTTCGTGCGCCGCGACAAAATTAGCATTTAAATTGGCAAAGCACCAAAACTTGTGTGTTAGCAAAAAATGCGCGGAGAACGCAAACAGCAGCAGCAGATTAAAAGTACATAAATCTTAGCTTGTTTTCCGATTGCGATTAGCATCCGATGTTTTGCATTGTTCGCCAGCAGCGGCGATGTTTAATTTCCTTTTCCGCCCACCCTTGTGTCGGTCGGGCGAAAGTTTCGCGACGGTCCAAAGTGCTGCGCAAAGTGAATGAAAAGGGCGAAAAGTTTTATTTTCCTTGTGCATTCGGTGTCAGCGGCGAGAGTGTATTAACATAACTGCTTGTAAGCCCCTCCGGCTTAGCCCGTCGGGCCATTTTCCATTGCCACCGTCGCGGTGGCGATGATAATAATAATAACACACAACACATTCGCGCAGCAAAAACACCGCCAAAAAACAGACTCAGCATCGTAAAAATGAAGTTTACTGCCGCAAAAAGGGGGCTGCTGTGAGCAAAAGGTCTGTTAATAAAGCATATATACAGACTGAGTTATTACGTAGCAAACACAATTTTTCTTCGCCTTTCGCTACCTTACACCACCCGCAACGCAGCAAAAGTGAGCAGACCTTAAAGGGAGATGTGCAGATGCTAAAGAGGCTGCGGCCAATTGCGCTATGTAAGAAAATTGCTCCATTTCAACGCTGCAATTTAGAAATAAAAACTTCGTTTACGTACATAATCTGTGCGGCCCATTTTTATCTCAAGTGGGTGTCATTTATTCTTTCACAATGGAAGTAGCTAGAAAGGCGAAATTTATTGATCTCCGACGAGCGATTGTTGATTTGCAAAGCGTGCTTAAGTGTATTTTAATATAAGAACCTATTTATTATGATTAAAGCTCCATCGCTTTCGTGTTGCGTTGCTCAATTTCTAGTTGCCCCCGCGAAAAAACAAGCAGCAACCCTTTCATGAAAATACATGACTTGTCTCCGTTCTCTCTGCTCTTTTTCGGTCCGTGTGTGCATGTGTGTTTACCATTTAAAGTAAGGATTACACACGCCTGGCCGGCCACTTTAATATTTCATCCGCTCCTTTCTGCGATGGTAAAAAGGCTCTCGTCCCTCTTGTTTTTCTTGCTCGTCCGCGAGATAAATTTCATTTGGGCCTGAATAAATGCACGGTCAGCTGTAATTGGGTAAAAGTGGCTGCATAATTCAAGTGCTCGGGGACCGGCTGGCTCTTTCTCACTTTTCTTTCTCGTTGGTGCTCCTGGTCGGTGCTTTTGGTCTCGGTGCTGGTGCGGTGGCGGAGGTTCACGATGCTCGTTGCAGCTAACACACCCACCCATTCTCCAAACTCCAAACGTGTAGCAGACGAAGATGCCGCTTGTCGCTTAGAGCGTCGCTTGCTTGTGTGTGTTTCAGTTTTCATTGCTACCAAAGATTTATCCCTTCAGGGCGGCGCAGCCCAGCCGGCAAACTGCACCACGGTGATTTTTAACAAAGTGGCCCCGCGCCCCAACACCCTCGGTTTCGTGTCCCAGTGGATGGACACGTACGCCTTCCTCAGCAGTGAGTAGCGCATGCATTTTTTACCGCCCCTCAGTGTGCGGGCGGGCGAGCGGGTTAGTTCGCCCGCCTGATTTGCATTTTCAGCCCCCTCTGCTGACCCGGTCGTGTGCACGGGCAGCAAACACCTGTTTTTGCCCTCTCTCTCTCTCTCTCTCTCTCTCTCTCTCTCTCTCTCTCTCTCTCTCTCTCTCTCTCTCTCTCATCCCTGATGTTCGTCCAATTTGGGTATTCGCCGAATAGCTGTCTATAAATCTGTCTGAATTGAATGTCCTTTGCTCAAAGCCCAACGGGCTCGTTTTTCTCCATCCCCTTAAAAGGTCAGGTGGAACCGCGCTCTCTACTTCCAACGAATGAATGTTTCTTTCCTTGTTACATGATGGGATTTTCCAGGAAATTTGAATGCTCTGCCAAAATATTTATGTTCCATTTGATATACGTGCTTTCAATCAAGAGTGTCCTAAAAAACGAACACGTGTGTGGTTTTATTAAATTGGAAATCAAACTCAAATGGATAACATGTTGCATTTTTGGAAAACACACAATATGGAAGATTTTGATCCAGGAAATTAACAATTTATTTTTTTTTTTTGATTTAATTTGGATGGGCAGTTAAGGTGAAACTTTTTAGTGATAAAAATTACCTCGCACGTTTTCATACTGAACAGCAGCTCTTTCTACCCCTGAGACTTCGGATCAGCAGTACCTGCAAAACAGGATCAACACTGCGGCAATCTCCAGAGGATTTTGCCTCGTCGCCTATGGAAAAAACAGACTGCGCTCCGATTCCGCTTTAATTTTTTTCATTTTCGCTTCTAATGTTGAGTTAAAATATATAGAGTATGTAATTTATTTACATATTTGCCTGAAATGGATTGTTTTTGCCTTTTTACTTTTACGATGCGGACATTTTTGACTGATAATTAATTTGGAGAATTTAAGACAATTTTTCGGCAGCAAAGATAAATTTTACTCGTAGTGCCTATTTTTTTATATTTGCCCAATTTTGCCTTAAAAGAGGGGAGTTTTGTGTCGAATTTAAAGGTTTTTTACTGTCTTAGAAGAATTAAAATGTGGCAAATTTGCTAAAAAATTCTTATAAATCTAACAACATAAATTTTCATCGACGAAACCCCCAATAGATGAAATAAATTGACTGATGCGATTTAAAAAAAACGTAATCAAAAGATTTTGTAAATTTCGCTTAAAAAATAGCAACGACTTGAGTTGTTAGTGCTCAACAATTTTAGAAAAATTGGATGATATCTCTAACAGCCCAGATTAAAGCTTATTGTTTGAAACGATCGTTTTCTCAAGGCCGATGCGGCCAATCACACATGGAGCCTTTTGATACATCTTACAGCGTCTATTTCAATTAGAGCAAATTGATGTTCACCACGTTCTTAAGAGGTACTGTGTCAAAGCATAATATTTTTCCTCTCACCCCAGTATCAAAGCCCTCGCACAAGGTAACGAGCCCCGAGTGTCGTTACTTCAAGCGGCGATGAACTTGCCTCTTGATTGTTTAACGTGCGACGAGTTTCCAATTAAATTCCCAACACTCATTTGTTTCGCGCGCACGCCGAGTATGAGACTCTCACTCCGCGAGGCGAATACATATACAAAGCGATTCGCGCGTCGATCTGGTGATACATCATCGCCGCCGGTTCGTGTTAGCTTCGAACAGCAAACAACGTGGCTCTGGTTCCCCCAAGGGCCTTTGCAGGAGTTCTCTCTCGAGGAACAAACGCAGCCTCTGTGTACGTGTATAGGCAACCTGCTCGACGTGCCGGCATTGGTGCTGCGTAATCTCCATTGATGACGGCGCCCGCTCAATCACACACGTTTTTCGCGGGGCTATGCCACGACCCGCACAGCACTTGATGAAATTGTCAAAATCAAACGCGCGTATTGCTTCGTGACGTGTCACCTGTCAGCTCTCGGCCGCACGGCACCCAGCCGGCGATTTAAAGGGAATGGATTGCGCGTTGGGACGCACGTAACGCCAATTTGCATTGTTTTCCGCCGTCCTGCACAAATGATTGATGCGCCGCATTATACTGAATATTCAAACAGCTCGTTTCAATCGGAAATTTTCGGTCAATAAAGCGATTTATCCCGGAACAAACTAGCGCTGGGCGGAACGGCGCGCACGCAGGTCTCCCCGCAAAATTGCTCGAGTATTATGGGCGGCAGTAAAATTCTATTTTACGGCCTCAAGATATTCACTTTTTAACTTTTATCCTCCAGGTTCCCTCGGTGGATATCTGCAGACGAACTTTTGTCGCACGCCGGTAGTAAAAATGATCATTGATGAGTTGTTTCACTTCAGACTTACAACATGATATAAAATCAATGAAAAATATTTCCTAGAATCTAATAATTATAGTTGTAGTTATAATTACTTTGCATATCATTTATTCATGCAATTTGATTCCGCGAAATAGTTTCCATACAGCTTTTGGTTTTTTTTATTTTATTGCTCAGTGCACGTAATAGCGAAATTTAAACGCGGAGAAAAGTAGGTCGTGGTGTTTTCGCTCAGTAGATATAAATCACTTTTCCGCAGAACAAATTTAAGGGAGTATACAGCACAAGCGTTGTCAGCGCTAATCGGATATGTCGCTAAGAGTTACGGACTTTGCGCGCTGTCAAGATCCAACACTAAAATGCCGCCTACTCTGTAACAAAATCTGCAATAATCCTCTCAGAATTATAATCACACGATTGGCTAGTTTCTTTGGTTCAATTCTCTATGAGTATTGTTCTTTGAAACGAAATATATTTTGATTTTTAGTGCTTAAAAAATCAATAGTTTTTTTATTGGTCTACTTCGAGGTGGTTGACCCCCCCCCCCCTGATAGCGAACAACTGGCGAAAATGCCATGTCCCGTGTCCAAATAACATCGTGAACGAATAACATGGGCGCACAGACCTCGTTGGAGGAAGCTCGCCAGTCCAGAAAAGGACGAACTCATTTTGCTGCCCCTGCGCCAGGGTGTTTTTATAAACGCTAGAGACATTCGTTCCGTGAAATTAATTCACACGTGCTGGATGGAAAGGTGCAAACCAGCGAGTAGTGAGTCGGAAAGCTTTCGCAATCCTCCAAAATCCGAATGGACTCGTCATTGCAATGCAAAAGGAGTCAAACGTAAGCGCATGAGCCCGCACTCGATCTCCAAACAGTGCTCGTATTCTCAAATTGCAACGTGCACGAAAAAAGCAGGCACTCTCAATAGTGCGAGCCGATGGCTTAGTCGAGACAAGTGTTATTTTTGACTTTATGGAATTAAAATTTTGTTATGATTAATCAAATTGGCTGCAAATCGCTGAAACCCATTTTTTATGTGTTTCAATTGGGTGAAATCATTTTGTTCCAAATATAAGCCAATCATAAATGAACAATAGTTCGTAATTTTTCTGCAATTTTTCACTTTTAAATTAGAGCAAGAATTTGCATGGCTATATGTAGTGTAGTTCATTACAAAAATGATACTTCTGGTTTTTAATTTGTAGTTTTCGCATGGAATGATATGACTGCAAATTATTCCTTCCCTCTTCCTGATTGGCAAAATGATTGATGCGAAATCATTTCTCCGATAAATACTTGTGGATGCTCAGCGTCTAGGAGTAAAAAAAGTTGGTCACCCTTTGATCAAATAACCGCAAATTAATGTAGAGTTGCGGACCCCTTCAAGGGTCCGTGCCATGGCATATATCAGTCAGAAGGAAAAAATATAAATATGTGAAAGTTTTTGCTATCGAGTTCATTAATTACAATTGGCATTCAATCTTAAATTGTATCACACAGATCAATGTCCACCTGTGTCTTGGAATTCCATGAGATTTAAACGGATTTGATTTGCTCAATATCCTTAAATTTTTTTGGGTAGAGGAAATCAATGCGTTTTTCCATATTTTGCAGGCTAAAAAGATCAACCAAAATGATTAATGATTCTTTTAGACTTATGCAAATTCTGCTTGATTGTCACAGAAAACCAAGAGAAGCTGTACCTCTACCTGATCGTGAGCTCAGGAGCGGGGCTGGTGTTGCTGTTGCTGGTGGTGATCGCGCGGCTGTTGGTGCAAAAGCGGCGGGCGGCGGCCCGCGGCGGCAAGTACAACCCAAACGACTCGCTGCCGAACGAGTTCGCGGAGGAAATCTCGGAGATCGACGCGGACATTAGCATGGCGGCGACGACCATCCCGGCGATCCCGCCGCCGCCGCCAGCCCCCGCGCAGGGCGAGGTGGTCAGATACGGGGGCACAGGCGTGCGTCGGCACGACAGCGACACCAACCCTCGGTCGCTCAGCAGACCGGGCAACAGCCAGTACTACTACGGATGAGGCGAGGTTTGTGGGGGGTGCTCCATTATCCCACCGCCCCCCACGTACTGCATCTAGAGGACGCACGCACTTAGCACGGACAGAGTGCCGGTTGGTGGCTGTGATCATTTTAATAACTCATGCCTATGGTGTGCAGCTGGCTGGAGCCAACACCCGACGACGGCTTATTGAGGTGGAACCATAGAGTATGTCGTGCGGATGCTGTCGTGTTCACCTTATTCAATTTGAATGCCAACGAATGCATCTGATATGCTCAAAGAAACGGAAAATATTTATTCTACTCTGTTTTGTTCGCGAGAAACTGAGTCAGTATTTTGACAGTGTGATTGTGAATAATTTCTTGATTGATATCAAACATATTTTTCTGCAATCGGTTGAAAATTGGGCCTATGTCCTTTGTGCTTGAAGCGCCAACAGATGGCGCCACCAATCATTCACAATTTTAAGGCACTCCAGCTCAGAGTTCAGATTAAATTCAAGCGTACAAAATTTGATATAAAAATTCAGTTCAAATGAAAATGATATTGTTTCATGTAAAATGTTTTCTTACGCCGATAATGCTCAAAAGCAGGTTGAAATTCGAAATCGGAGATTAATAGCTCTAAAATTGAAAATGAATGGTGGTGTCTTCTGTTCTGTTCGCACCAAGGATTTTTACAAATGGAAAATTAAATCATTTTTCGTTTCAGATCGCTTCAAGAATAATAATTTGCTAAATTCTATTAAAATCTTGGTGCTCTAAAATTTGTACATCTTTAATAAATAAAATTAATTTGTTATCAAATGATGGGAACAATATCAAATATGCAATTTAGTTCAGGATACCTGGAAACTTAACAAAACCTAAAAATTATCTGGTTGTATAATGAACAGGGATTTAGATTTTGTATGATTTTACCTCAAACTTGCATAAAAGAGTTTTATATTCCTGCAGATAATTTCAAACAAAGTGCAACAATGCCAATGACTCGAGTGTTAGGTACTATTATATTTCTTTGACCATATATATCTTTACACATTTAGACGCGTACGGTTCAGCTGTACCGTAATGCGCACACACTCCCATGTGCTAGAGACTGAAATTGTGAGCGTTAATTAGGGTGAACAGGACGCTATCATATATGCTCTGTGCTCTGGATGTGGCGTGAAAATAATTTCATCAGAGCGTCGGAGTGCTGCTCATGGTGGTGGTTTGTTTGTGTGGACGAAAAAAGTGCTGGCGCGCAAGTGGAAAAGCGAATGGAAATATCACCCTGTTGCGCGGTGCGCGTGCTATTAAATTGATGTATATGTCTCGTTGTTGTTGTTTGACACGAACGATCACCCGACCCGTGTTTGACGAGCGAGCGAACGTGTGTGCGAGTGCGCCTCTCACTCGCTCCCTTGCTGCTGACAAACCCCGTGAGAAAAGATTTTATACACGCATTCAAAATCCCCTGTTTAAAAGCTCTCTGCCGCTGTTTATATTAAAAGTATTTATTATTAAAAATATGGTTTGTTGTTTCTCTTCTTTTGAATACCTCTTGTTCGCTCGCAGAACATTGAATTTCTCAAAAAAGAGATACCACTTTGTTAGCACAAAGCAAAGATTTCTTTGTGAGATGTGGATTCAGCAAATTTGAAAGGGAAATTTTTGTCCCCTATATATAAACTATAAAGATTCAATTTTATGATTTTGTATGCTGTTTAATAATAATCACTAATTATTAGTAATGATAATTAAATAAAGAGTAAAAAACTAGAAATCAAAATTAAAATACTTATTTTGTAGTCATCAACTGCTCAATAACATATCAGAAAACCAGCTGGAAATTGTAAATGGCTAATCAGCCGGTAATTTTGGAATTTTATAAAGAAGCTACTCTGCCTCTGCTTGCTCTCTTTTTTAAATATCGGTGTGATTTTTACTCCCTGCAGGCAGTTTATAGGCGAAAACTGGTGTCTCAATTATGGCGCACATTAATTACACGAGCACACAAGCCACCACAATGGGTGGCCAATCCTTTGAAGGACCATCGCTGCCTCCACACCAAGGACTTCACACGAAACACAAAGCATTCCTCCAGTGAAATCACACGTGATGGATAGATGCAGACCAGCAAGTTTAGTAGGCAAGTCAAAGTGCCTCATCCCTCTTAATTTTCAGCGGACTGACAAAATGAGCAGCCAACACTGACCCCCCCCTCCCTTTGTTGATTTCTCTGTCTTCCTGATACCGTTTCTTCAGGACAACTGCTTGAACCTTGTGAAAAATACACTGGAAAATTTAATAACAGAATGTATCTTTGTTCAAAAAATATTATTACGTATGTTAAGTGATTACTACTGTGAAAAGTGGAAAAAACAGCCACTCAACTCAGTTTCAGGGAAGTATTTCCTCAGGGCCCGCCATAAACCTATCTCAACCTGCCTCCACTTATATACCTCCTCTTGCAGTGACTAAATATACTATGAACGGCCATCCTCATATTCTATCCTTTCTTACATTACTGATGGATATTCAAATTTCGGACTATTTCCGTTTTTAAATCCTTTTGGACAGCTTCCTTTCCAGAAAAATTCTTTTCGTACAACTTGCATCACCCCATTTAATGATAAAAGCATTATCACAGAAACAATTTCTCATTTTACCGTTTAACGAATCCAGCACATAATAATAATAAAGTGTGTGATATATTATCAACTAAAAGCTCAAAATATGAAATTCTTTGGCTTCAATATTCATAATCATCAACAAGCATTGAAGCTTTAAATGATTACGAGGAAAAATACCTCGATTTATTCAGTGCGTTTTCACCGGTTCAACAGTCATGGAGACCTGCTGCTCCTTGTGTAAAAGACCCATGGGTGCAGATGCGCTTATGTGTAGATTCTGCCATGATTTTGGACCTATATCTCATCCTGATTTCTGCAAGCGCCCCCTGACATGTGTAGGTAAGATATTTTATCGCAAAATGCATATTTTCCTTAATATTTAAAAATCCGATTTCACAGTTAAAACATTCCGGGAGATGCCACCAATATTTCAGTGGACTTGGCTTCCGTCACCTGAACTAAATAACAGCTTAAAATAATTATAGAGGCGTATCCTACGTGGAATTAGATGTCTGGTAATCAACGCTTTTTCACAAATGAAGCATTAGAAGACTTTCAGTTAAGAAATCAAAAGTTACCAATGTGTATTTGCAAATTTTAACGCTCAAATAGATTCCAAGAGCACACATTAACAACATAATAATCATTTTTATTAATTGAGAATATATGCATATAAATGAAAGTAAGGTAACACAGTTGTAGAGCAAATAAAAGCATGGAAGATTCTGTTGCTAAAAATAGAAAAGTTTATTTGGCAGTGCATGCAACTGTCACGAAATTCCACCTCAGTTTTTGCCATTTTAAAATTAGTCAAATGCAACCTCGTTCTGGCATAAATTCTCCAAGTTGTTATTTTCACAGTGTAAAAACAATATCATATTGTGAGATAGTAGCAAAAGAGATTGCTTATGTACTAGCAAAGTACTTGACCTGTAAGACAAACAGGCTTGTAGCGAAATAAAAACACAATCATTAACGTTACGTAACTTCGTAGTACTCTGTGCAACCGTGACTGGGCGCACCAAGTCGAAGAATGCCGACTGATCTGTCTTTCGAGCCAGTGACAAGATCTGAAAAAGAGAGACTTCCACTTAGAACCCACAATACGTAAAAATTAAAATTATAAAAATATTTTAGTCGTCTTTTTGGCACTATTTTAGCAATTTCCCACGTTTGGTCCATCAAAAAAGGAATTTAAATTTAAGCTAGATATTTAACTGTGGCTAAATTGGATGTAGGAGAAAATCAAGTTTTTAAATTCACAAAAAAATTTGGCCTGCTTGGAAAATTTTAAAATGATTGTTAGCTTTGAAACGATTATTTGACTTAGAAAGTGTATATTTAAAAGTAAAAACTATCAAGAAATAAAAATCCTCCTGATTGATACCAATGCTTTGTAAGCCTGGAAAACAATCCAATTTTCTGTTTAAGTGTAGTAAAAATCGGTACTCACATTCATCGTACTGTGAAATGTCGAGGTCCTGTGCGTCCTGCCTGTGCTTAAAGACAGGTCCCAGGTACTTGTGATGGTTTGGGAAGCGGCGGTAGCGTCTGAGGACTCCGTCGTCACCCACTGAGTAAAGTAGGCCGCCGTTGGAAGTATACCTGTTGACATGTCAACGGACAGCGCATTGATCTCATGACGCCCAAGGCTGCGGGGGAGGGAATTCGTGTCTCACCTTAGCTTCCAGATGGGCGTCTCGCGGTTGTCCTTTAACTTTTCTCTGACGCCAAAGTCGGGCAGGTACGTCGAGACGATATCACCACCCGTCATGATGACACCTGCAATTCATTCATCACCGCGATCAATCTCATCTGCATAGAAATGCGAGCCAGGCTAAAATCACCCCTCGCAACTTAGGGCGCGCGGGGTGCAGCCAATTTTACGCTGTGACAGTTCTGCTCTCGTAAGAAAAGAATCTGCGGCTGACAACCAGCGTCGCCGACACATTTTAATTCTCTCACGGGAACAAGCAGGTTGGTCCAAAATACTTAAATTGTTTAAGTGAATTCGTGTGCAAGGGGAATAATAGAAGTGTGCGTTTAAAACAAATTAAAAACAATTTGCTATCAATTTCTTTTGAAAAAATCTCAATCTCTCTCAATTTTATTTTAGCATAAATATCAAAGCAAGCGCACGCGAGCATTAGATTTTGTTTCCATGTGCGGATGATTATTTTAATCTATTCTGTGATTGGAAATGTCAATGGGACCTGATTTGATGATGTTCAGGATATAATAAAATCTGCAAGTTTTTTAAGTGAAGTTCTTCCCGGTCACTTTTCCATTAAATATTTTTCAACTCAATTTATGATTAAAAAGCTCCAGCTGAACGGGAAATATAGTTTAAATAAATTAAAAGTGCATGGATCAAGTCCTAATAAAACCTGTCGTAAGTCTGCGGCAATACCTGCGCTTGAAAAATGGATCAGTGGTAAAAATTCGGGATTCGGTTAGCAAATTAAACCTGAGTCTCTTGGTTTCCGATTATCCAGAAAGTAAAAGTAATGAGTCAACCCAATTATAAAGAGAAAGTCCACATAAACTTTTGAACTGAATAAAAATGACAAGATGTTTTCGATTTTATTGTTGAATTACCCATGGAACTCGTTGAACACGAAAATAAAACGGTCGAGCTTTGATCCAATAATATTCTCGAGGGAATCAAATCGTTTGCCGATTTTTGTTCCACCATTCCAAGTTCCCGACTAGCTCCTTTCCAGAAAACAAAGAACTTCCTAACTTAGCAGCTAAATTAAACAACAAGGATTGCGCGACGACGGTTTCATTTCAATTTGTCCAACTTTTATTGTCGGCGCACAGCGAAATTAAAACGACGAGGACGTTGAGCTGCGTTCAAGTCTCAGAGAGAAGTCAGTCGGGGGCGAAAAGCACTCGCGCTACGTTTTCACATGCATATTTTAAAACTTTCTGAACAGATTAAATATGCAACTACTAGCAGCCATGCAATCAACTCGTCGGCAGCGCATTATTACGATTGTGCAAACACTAGTTAGTAGTTGCATTCTGAGCTAATTAGTTTTTGCGGAGTGAAAAGGGATGGTGACACAAGCGGAAATTTGCATTTGTGATTATCAACACCCTCAACCGCTGCAGCTGCGGTGAAGCGCGGACTGTCATTTGTGGGTGTTTGCAGATTTTTTCTGGAGCAAAGCAATTTAAGATTTTTTACGAGTTGGCTTTTTTCAATTACCAAGAGGACATTACATGTACGGAAACGGGAAATTGCTTTGACGCCAGCTGTCATCAGGATGTGTGTTCTCTAATTTGAACGTATAAAAGCACAGCACATGTACAAAAAATCCGATGAATATTCATTCTGAACGATTCCACAGCACCAATGATTTTGCTGCCACTGGTTTTGCTTTCATGTGTGTCAATTTACAATAATTAACAATATTATTTTTGTTGGTATGGCAGTTTTTCTACTCCAAAACAAACAAGTATATAACGCTTTCAATTATATGCAAAAGAGTCAAAAGCTGGCTAAGCAGCGTGTGCTTTCGCCAAATTGTAATGGACAGTAATAATTAATTCTGCGCGAACCACACTTTCCATTATACACACTAAATGTTCACCAGAGGTAGGACCTAATTCATTTTGCTTATTATCCAATCATTTTATAGTATAACGCGTCAGTTTAGCTGTAAAATATAATGCGTTTTCCAAAAGCACTTCAATTGAATGTCAGTACATTCTGGCACATTTAGGATATTTAATTTTGAGTTTAATGCAACCTATTAACGTCATTATTTAGATCGCAGTGACAAAAATACGAAAAAATAAAACTAAAGCCAGCGGTTTGATATGTTGTATTACTGCATGTTATGTTAGTTAAAGAGATAAAAAAAGATTGAAAATATTTATAACCATATTACACTACCTTAAATCGTGAATTTAATGGCATCTATTCATGCCAAAATGCAATTGCGCTAAGAGATTGCTCAGCGGCACAGTTTCTTTCGCTGTGCAATGTGTTTTTAATGTGTGACTCTGATACTTTCTTGGTTTCTGTTCATTTCAGATTTGCCCTGATGCGTTAAGTCATTGCTTATAAGAATTGTTAACCAATTCTCACTTTTACCGCCGTTCGCCAAGTCATTATTAAAAAATGACTTTGTACAATTGTGATGAACTATAATTGTACGTGAGGAAAAACGTTTTAATAAATGTATGAGATTACTGAAGCCAAATCTAGCCTTTCTTTGGCCGCGAACTAATAACAGCGAACAGCACACGCCGCCAGAGACGAGCCAAGCCCTGCGGAGGACCAACGATGCCCCTGAACCAACGTCAGAAAATGCGTCCCGTGAAGACATTCACTCATGTTTAAGAGGTGCTAAAGCCAGCAAAAAGCGAGTAGGTGTGTTTTTCCACGACTCTCTTATATGAAAGGAATGGTAAAGTTCACAGTTTAAATTCCATCGTGTGGTCAATTTAACCTCAACACATTGCTTATTTTGCATTAGTAAAATAATTAATATAATTAGCATATGTATGCAGGAAATTACGAAAAAACTTTTTGACTCCCTCTTTGTCCTAAAAAAATACATAACTGTTAATATCCGCTTCCTCTTCACATTGTTAATTTTGTATTAAGTCTTTAATAATCATTGTAGGTATTTATATCACTAGAGTTAACGCTTTGCTATTGTCAACTAGTTTAATTTTGTAATTTTGAGTTGTTATCACAGTCAGAAATTTATGTAGATGCAAAGTTTCTTTAGAAGGAGTAAGAAGTAGTGGTTACCGTTCAATAATTTTTTGCTTCATGTTCAATGCGAAAGTTTATCAAAGAAGAATGTTAATGAAGATGCACACTCACTGTTAAATCCGTCATCAGATTCGTCATTATAGGTTTCAGGCGAAGGGCAGATGGTGTTCACATGGTGATTGACTTCAAATGAGTGTAAAACTCGACCATCAAAAGTAGAAACCTAATAATACCCATCAAATTTAGAAGTGGATTGGTGTGATTGAATAAGTGTTTTACCTTGCAAGTACCATCGCCGCTCGCGCTGAGCAGGACGCTTTGGTGTCCTCGGGCCCATGGCCACGATGAATCAAGAAACGTCACATCACGAATCACACTGCTATGGAGCTAGAATTAAAAAGAAAAAAATACCCGTAACAATAAATTTACCCTGCTGATCTGTTGTGAGAAATGCTACGTTGCTCCCTGTCAGAGCTGGGTCTGACATCGCGATAAAATCAAACTTTGAATCTAATAATTGTTTAGCGATTTTTTACAATTTTATCCCGCAGTAATTAAATATTGGCAATTTTTTTTAATTTTATAGGTAGAAAATTCATTTATAAGCCAAAGAGAAAACTTTATTGAGATAGCAGAAAAAATAGTAATAACATGAAAAGGGAAATATTTTAAATTAAAAAAGGATTCTCAAAATGCTGCTGTGTGGAATTGATGAGACAAAATCTCACATGATCTCGTTCTGATAAGCCGCACTTTTATCACCTTAGACTTCATCAGCAGTAAAAAATCACTATTTGCTGCTAGAAAATTTGGATCACTGGTAGCTGAAACTGACTGACTTAACTCACTTCTAAACATGGTTTCACCTATAACCGTCCAACCAAAACATCGGTATTTTTTATTTTTAAAATTCTCTTTTAGTTTGAGATGGAAGATTATTGGAAACTTCTGTGTGTTACCTTACCGCTGCAAAACACCGAAAGAAAAGACATAGCATTTTGCAGAGTATTTCAACACTTATACGTTTTCCTATGCTTTTTGTGAACGACTTCAGTGCAAAAAGAACAGCGCAGAAACAGACGCTTTCATTCAGTGTGTCGCCACAAATTGAGTTCCCACCTGGTGCACACATATATGTTCCATAAATTCCATCCCAAGATAAGTACTATGGAAAATGATTTAGCGCCAGCAATATCATCTTTACCATGTAACTTTGTGGACTCATTTTCACAAAAACCAATAAAAAGGTTATGATTTATAATCGAAATGTAATAAAAACATCTAATAAATTTGAGGATTCAATTATTGTGTTGAGAGTAGGGTTAAAATGCAAGACTTACATCATACAAAAAGTCGAGGGGCAGTGGCATGCGCAAGTCGAGCAGCGTGAGGCCCTTGCCATTGACGGCGACTGATACAGCCATGTTGGGACACACTGGGTCGGTAGCCAGCCCAGTCCTGTCTCGGCCGTTGAAGGCACAGTTGTCGTACGACAGTAGCTGGTCGCCTCTCTCTACATCGACGACCGCCACTCGCCGAACAGTGGTTGCAGCCAAAATCTTAAAAATGGAACACTCACGCTTTCAAGGATGCACGTGCATTTACGCAACAGAAACAGTTACATAAATATACTCTTTCATTCATGACTAAAGCACAGATTAACACCAAGAGCGGCCGTAAAAACTGTCTTCTTAAGTATATTTTCTCAAGTCTCTTTTACTACTCAAGTTCATTTTTTAAGTGCTCTGACCTTGCTGCCATCAGAGGTGAATCGGACTGCGTTTATGTTTCTGGCCAAGGTCAGGGTGGTGATCTGGTAGGTGACCAACATCTCCGCCCGCAGAGCCGAATACAAAATTAGCCTTCCATCGTAGGCACCAGAGCAAAATAAATAGCGGTCCTATCCAAATCATATGTTACTTTGTTATACATCTCTGCTAGGTAAAAAATAACCTTTGGACTGAAAGCCACTCCACGCACGCTGCCTTGGTGGTACTTGAGGAACTTGGGAGTTCCTTCTTGCTGCATGGCTCACTCTTTTGGCACTGTGCTCTTAAGTATCATATATAACACCATTGTGGAAGATTACGATCTTACACCACCTAAAAAATAGCAATTATGTTATACAAGTTGTTTTCGATAAAATACATATGTGTAGATTATGCCTTACGTTAAATATAATTTTGATAAATTGAATTCCAGGGTTGAAGTTTTTGGCACAAACCAAACCGCAATTTTGGTCCATAGCAATTAATATAAATAAAATCACGACAAATTAAAGAGAAAGGAGAATAACTTAACGTCCAAGAGTAAAAAAATTGCGAGCAGCCATAAAAACAATTAGCAATTCGCAATACTCTGCTCACCTAAGCATAAAGACAGCAAATATCAGCTAGTCGAGAGCCCCTCCATGGGCAGGAAGATGTAGGTACGAGCGTTTCGGCAACGAGTCGGCCGTTCAGCTGCCGAAATCAGCCAGAGCCCCCTCGCGTCGCCTCACAGGTCACCTCAATGCGAGAAGTAACCCTGTTCCGAAGCGAGGGGTAAGCAAAAACCACCGTGTTTCGGACGCGACGTGAAGCGTGAAGAGACGGCCGAAAATCAGACTGAGGTAAGATCCCGTCGTCTGTCAAAAGGAGGCGTGGCGATAAATAGATACACGGCCGAGAGCCAGCTGGGGTCGTCGGGGAGGAGGAGCAGGGAGCAGTGTGTCTCTCGCACACACTCTGCTGTTTTCGCTGTTATTTTTAGCCCTAATTATGATCTGCCCATTAGCGAATGTTCATTAACAAAGGCCAGCTATTAAGGTAAACCATCTGATGCATGAGGGAGCACGATAATCTAGCGCGGGCGCCCAATTCTGGCATTTAGAAACACTCTCTTGTTGTCACATGACCTTCGTGCTTTTTCAATGCGGCATTGACGGCCGCGATTTTGCCGCTGCCGGGCCTTTTCTCCATCTACGCAGCGCTTATTCCATTCTATCTTGCAGAGATTCAGAGAGACAACATGTTTGCGGAGGAGATTTTCAGCCTGAGGCCGCTGCTGGCGACGGAGGAGCACGAGATCAAATTGTGCGCTCAGCGCAGAAACGGACAGCAACAAATTTTTGGACTTGTCACTGGGTAAGACGAATTGATCGGTTTATTGATTGGCGATTGATGCTGTTTAATCTACGCTTTTATATGCATCTAGATTAGCTCCAAAAATTGTGCCATGGGCCTAATTCGCGCTGCCCACTGAATCTGTTTGTCTTGGACTAAAATCAATACTGCCATTAACATTTTTTTCTCTGTAGGAACAACCGTTTGCTGCTTTACTACATACATTCTGACAGAGAGCTATCAGTGATCAAAGATGTTCTGTGGCACTTGGAACCAACTCAACAAATCTGCTGCCTCGCCTTCGATCCTAGTGGCATTTGGCTCGCTGTTTCCTGTAACATCTACTCGCTCGGTTGGATTTAAATTATAACATAGTCTTTTTGCAGGCTGTGATAGCTCACTATGCATAGTTCCTGCACTTGCCCTTGTTGACCCTGAGGCTGCTCTTGACCTCCGCTGGCAGACAAGTGACATCACAAAGCTGCTAACCACCAAACTCCGACCAGTGGCAACGTCCATTGTCTGGTGGAATAGCCTGGATGGACAGCATGTGGCCATCCTGGGCTCTGAGAATGGCCAAATCACGTTTGTCAGTCTGACAACTGGCAATGATTTAGGACGCACATTTGTCACTGGGGAGATCAATTCGCTGCAACTGTGTCTCGACAATAGCCTTGACCTTGTCTTTCTTATTGTGAGTGCATATCAGTTGAAGTTTATTTTTAATTATTTACCATTATTGCGTGACCCTAATATCTGAAAAATCCAATGTCGTGGAGCGCAGTCATGTAAAAAATTCATATCTTAATTTTTCCTCTCGCAGATCTCTGGGCCGAAAAGCCAGTGGAGATTAATTTTGGAGCAAAGATCTATTGGCTACTGTTGGCCGCTGGAACACATTGAGGGAGATGGTTTGATGCCGATACCAGTTCGCTCCCGACTGCAAAATCTGAAGCACCTTTCAGTCGATAAAATGGCCTCGCTGAAGCAAATGCTGGTCGAGACCAAGAAAGGTGGAACTAGCAGTGCAAAAAAGGGTCAGTTTTGTAACATATATTTTACTCTCTTGCATTTTACAGTGGTAATGTTTCAGCTCCTGATGAGCCTAGTAGTAAAGAAATTAGCACCACGCCTGTTGCTTTACAAGGACCTGAAATTTACTCGTTTCAGTATTCCAAGGAACGATATTTAATCTCCACCTACAATCCTTCTATACAGTTATTAAAAGTGAGTTAATTTATAATATTTTTACAAAGTGTTAACTTCTCTTGGTGACAGATTTACCCTGCTGGTACAGGAGAAGAGAAAATTCTTTATGTTCACAAAATTCCATCAGATGGAAAACCCATCCTCTACGCTGACCGATTCATTTTGCTCTCTAACACAGAGAGAAGCTCTATTTATATTTCATCCTGCCACCTTTCAGAAGTAAAGCCTGATCTGGTGAGTACACATTAAAAATGTCAATATTTTTTACTTATTTATATTTTAAGGAGCAAAGCACAGAGTCTGTTGTACAATCCTTTGATCTCGGAGCTGGAGAACAAGTAATTGCGATGTACAAGAGACTGCGAAGCACAATTGCAGATAGCGACAGTAATCTAGGTGGACAGGAAAATCCAAGTACAGAAACGTTTATTGTGATCACATCTAGAAATGTTTTTGAGGTTGCCCCCACGTAAGTTGTCATTAATTTCTCTTGAATAAATGTAATATTATGCTTACTAAATAATCATGTATTGGCAGAAAACCGCCTGCAGAGCTTTTCATGCAAATGGCCTTGGACAGCAATCAGCTTGAGAATGCTGAACGGTTGGCTGTATTGTTTGGACTGAACTTGCAGACCCTCTTGGAAGCTGCTGCTGACCAAAAGTTGGAGGAGAGGCAGTTTTCCCATGCAATCACACTTTACAAGCTTTCAAAAGTGAGTTAGCTGATTTCCTGCTGAGTCTAAAACACACCTCTTTACTCTTTTAAACTCTGTAGACCGGCTCATTTCAACTTCTTGTCATTTTCAGTGTCGTTTTCTCAAAAGTGCTCTGAAATTTGCAAAAAGTGGCCATCCCAATGAGCTCCTGAGCTACATTCAAATTTTGCTTTCTGCCAGAGACACTGAGCTCTCTCAGTCTGAAAAGCTGCACTTATCCAACCTGGCCATGATGTCTTTTGCAGAACAAGTACTGCGCCAGTCTGCTCAGGAAGGCACTCCTCTTTTCAGCAAATACTTGTAACATTTCTGCATTCAATATGGAATTGCCACTCATAAATTTGATTACTCAGATCATTTTTGAAGTCCAATCTTTTCTACGATGAAGTTTTGGCTGTGAATATTGCCGGTCAGACGAAAACCTGGAAGGTTCTACATTTCTTAGCTACAAACCGAGGCCTGTATCCAGAAGTGCTGGACATTTTGCTGAAAGTCAAGCCAAGAGACAGTTAGTTCATGTTCATATCGCGCCAAACATAAGTGTAACCATGTTGCTAGGTTTAGTTTGGGACTGTCTGAGTGATCCTGAAATGCTTCAACCGCTGCTCTTGAACAATAAGCGAGCCAAGCTTCACATGCAGCTTGTGACTGCCCAACTGCCTTTCTTAGAGCTTGATGTGTTGCAGGCAAATAATCTCACTAGTCATATACTTTGTCTCAACTAATATTTTATCGTTATGTCACAGAAACTGTCGGCTTTGTACAATCCTTACTCGCCTAAATTCAAAAGTTTTTTGGACGCAGCTTACCAACAAAAGGTTTACAAGAACTCTGGAACCCTAACCTATAACAGAGTAAGCTTCAGCTTTCCTTTCTTACAATTTTGCTGACCATATTTTCCAGGAAAATACTCAAATCCAAGAATTTGTTGAAATTTTTATTTGCATCATGCTGCAATTGTTGAAGAACAAATCCTCCCCCTACCTCAACAGTTTGGTCAAGATGTTTAAGCCAGAGCCAAATATTAAGGTTTGGAATTGCTTTTTAATGCTTTCTGGATTACTGACGTTTTTATTAGACTAAGAAAAACGTTGCGCCAGCTTGTGGGCACAAAATCCTCAGCGCTGGATTCTCTCATGCTGGCCTGGTCCGAGGCAAACAACTCTACATGTGGGGCAATAGCGTGCAAGGCTGTTTAGGTAACGTCGCCCCTAACGTCTGAAACACAGTCCTCATTTTTTTTGCAGGTTGTGGTCCAACCATGATCAAGTTCATGGTTCCAAAATCACTGGACTTGTTCACTGGTTTGGGAGTCCACGTGCACAGTATTTCTTGTGGTAAAAACCACTCCCTTGCATTAACCTCAAACGGGGTAAGCGCAGCTTTAAAAATAAAAATAAATCTGGATTAAATAGCTTTGTTTTCTCTGCTAGGTGTACTCATGGGGAAGCAGCCAGTTTGGACAGTTGGGCTTCGGAATTACAAGCCACTCCTCGCACCCAAGGCTGATTGAAAGCCTGTCTGATGAGGACATCATCCAGGTTTCTGCTGGGCAGTACCATTCTCTTGCGCTCAGCAAGAGTGGGAAGGTGTTTGCCTGGGGCTGGGGCGTACACGGCCAGCTTGGAAATGGATCAACAGACGATCAGAATGTTCCGATGCCTATCGCCACACTCGCTCATAAGGTATATAATTCATCTCATTTATTTTATTCTATTTTTACAAACGAATTTCTAGGTTGTTGTTCAAGTTTGTGGAGCGCACGGCCACTCTGTTGTGTTGACTGACGATGGTGAGGTCTGGGCTTTTGGGAGCGGGGCCTTTGGCCAGCTTGGAGCTCCAAATCTGCCAAAAAGCAGCGTCCCGTTGCTAATAGACCTGCCAGAGAAGATTCGCCTCATTGCCTGTGGATATTTTCACTGTGTAAGCTGTACACTAGTCCATTTAACTCTCAAGCATGTATACTAATTTGTGCCTTCAGCTCGCAGTCAGCACCACGGAAAATTTGTACACATGGGGCTCAAGTTACCAGGCTCTTAGGTTGCACGCACAAGCCCAAAAACGAGCAAGGATTTTGCAAGAAAAACAGTTTGTGCCTGATTCAGCTCAAGAAGAGGAAATCATCGCTCATCCTCCTCAGTTTTCACCTAGTCTCATAGATACCAGCCAAGTTCAGGGAACCATTGTCCAGGTTGGATTTCATTCAAGCTTCTATCTGCAGCGCCTAACTTTTCTGGATAGATTTCCTGCGGTTTTCATCATTCACTGCTGCTCGACTCAAAAAGTGAAGTCTACTCGTGGGGTCGGGGGATAGATGGGCAGCTCGGTCAAGCGAACCGTAAAGAAATCTCAGCACCACTTGCCCTACCATCGCTGTCAGGACGCAACATTGTAGCCATTGATGCCGGAGCTGATTTCTCACTGGCCATAGACAAATCAGGAGCCCTTATTTCCTGGGGCAGTAACTCTCACTCTCAGGTAAATTCTTTGTCAAAAATTTGAAGTTTGTTCTCCATTAATATTTTCCAGCTGGGAACCATTCCTCAAGAGTCAAAGAGAAACAACATGGAGGGAAAGCTGGTCAAATACAAAAACATGAAACGGGTAATCAAAATTCCAGCTGGTCGCCAGGCAATTGTTGAGACACCAACTGACGTAATCTCATTCCCTCAAATTTTATCCTTTGCTGAGGAGGATGACGAAGAACAGCAAGTAATAAATTTGAGATTGTATAAATTATTGAGGTACTAGAGCTATCTTTTATTCAAGGAATGTGCTCCTGTGTGGAACACCAAAGATCTGCCCTTTGATGCAGAGGGCTTACATTTCGTCCTTGAGGCCCTCCAAGACCTGTATGACCCATCAAAAATACTGTCCAAAGTAAGTGCAACTTTTCCAGAATTTTTTTTAAGAAAATATGATCTATAAATTTTTTTACCATTTTTAAGAGTCATAATATTCAATAAAATATTTTAATATCATTAACTTGCTGTGAATGGTTAGCATATCAGTAAAGTGCTAAAAGAACTACCAGAAATGAAATATTACCCACCGAATTTATGCAAAAAAGGCTAACATTGATTGTAACTTGCTAAAGGTGCAAAATTTGGCCAAAATTGTGGTTATTGTTACTAGCAGTCAAACAGAATCTCAAGGTAAATCTTTTATTAATCATCATTTATGACTGTGTTCCAGTGTTTGGAGGCAGAAAATTACCAGGCTGCAGCCAAAGTCGCTTCTCTGCAGAAAAACTACGCTGTTGCTCTAACCTATCAGCTGACTGCCCTTTCGAAGGGAGGAAATAGCCACTGCTCTTCACTCTCCTCCCTTGACTCACCCCAAGGTGCCATATACTGCTTCACTGTCGAAGGAGGCTCCGAGCAGCGTGCAGATGAAGGGCAGGAGTTGCCCAAAGAGAGCATGGCAGGCGAAGCTAGCAATATTGTTGAACACTATATTGATTTCATTGAATCTGAGAGCCACTGTGTCATCAAAAAGCTGCTAGAGCAGGTGCGTAATGGTTTTAAATTGTAAAAATATTGGTTTACTAATGGTATTATGTCTAGGGAATCGACTTTTGGCTAAATCATTCATTGCCAATGGGACACTTGGAGGAGTTGTTTATGAAGCACATCACTAAGTTCTCTATGCCCTTAGGACTTATGCTATTTTGGTGAGTTACAAAATTATCTTGTTAATTTTTAGAAGTGGTAAGGGGCCACATTTTGATTTCTGTTTCTGCTGGGATTGTTTTTTAGAGATTAAGATGAAAAGCCTCATGTATATTACATTATTTTTCTCCAGTTATATTTTGGTTGGAAATTTGAGATGGCTATTTTGGTGTAAAAATACCACCATCGTTTTCCGCATTTCCAATTTTATCGCCATGTAAATTTGGAACAATTATAGGTTTAGTATGCGTTAAGGTTGAAAAAAATCGAATCCCCTTGAGCAATGTAGTTATTTATCGACTGAAAGAGAGCTCAAAAGGAAGCTAAGAAGGAATCTTATAAGGTGAAATACCCCCTGTTGTTTTTAAATTGCAAATCAGTGTTTTAAAAATTCAACAAGTGAAATGTTCATGTTAGTGATTTATCTTACAAATTTCCCTAACTGGATTCTAATAAATTTCAAGCAGCTCAACTAAGGAAGACTCTCAGCTGTGGAGTCAGCTTTCAACCAGCTTCTGTCTCCAGCTATGCAAGGACATATTGTCTGGGATGAATGAAAGTACGCTTTTGCCAAAGATTTTCTACAATTTCTCTAGTGTTGCTTTTTTATAGAAAAAGTGATACCGGAATACGTCGAGCTGCTATCCCAAGTTACCGCGCACCACGGAGGAGAAAGAGCCGAGCTTGAGAGCTGGAAGCGCGAGCCGCAAAGTCTAGTCGACAGTGTGCCAGACAAGGGCATGTTCATGACGCTCCACGAGAGCTCTTCTAGTCAGTCGGAGGAGCAGCTTATTTTCACTTGTGGCCATCGCTATGGACTGGACACCTTCCACAGGTCACTGCTGCCAGAAATTGAACTTGCGCTACTGCGCTTAAATCAGCCCTTACCAACCACTGCCTCCATTTTGAGAGAGCTCTTTAGCCTGAACCCCCTTGTGAAACTCGCCTGCCCAGTGTGCGTCCTTTCGCACCTGCAGGAGAGCTCAATGTAGGAAGCACTATAGGAACAACGAACTTACTTCTCGTCATTTGCATCAAGGCATACACAATCCAATATTTTGATATTTCTGCCAGTTTACCAGATTATATATACAGTATACTCGTTAGTTTGTAACTATTCTATATTGTCACGTTTACAGTTCCAAACAAGAGGACAATATTGAAGAATCTTATTAAAATATGTATACCTATTAAAAGTTACACACACTTAGTTTTTTTCCGTGAAAAGGATATAATCAAACAATTGAAGTGTAATTTTGTGTAAATTTATTTATTTACAAATAGGGTAACAGTTTTAATTCACAAAATTAAAAAAATCATACTCATACATAGATTCTATTAAGAGTTGGTTGTTAAAACACATATGGTCATCAGAAACATTTACTAAAATTCAACTTTCACACAATTATTGAAAAATAGAATGTCTCTCAGTCACAACATTCATCAGAGGGTCAAAAAAACACTGCCGCAGAAAAATTTCAAACTGGTCACTCTCATCCTCTAATATGGCAAAAGGCAGTATTTGCGATTTTCCATCGTCTACTCATTCACTTTCCCGAGTAGTGCGAGCCCATCGCCGAGCCTGCCCTGTTTTGGTGTCCTGAGTACCTGCTGCCAGGCCGCGAGTGCACGATCGCGTAGTGGTCGCTGTTGGTCGACACGGATCGAGTCGAGTTCATTGTCGAACCACCAGACATGTAACCTGGCTTTGCGTTCAGAGAGTACCTAGAAAATATTAGTTCTTGCTAGAAAATTTAAGATTTTTTATGTAAAAAGAAGGGGAAAAGCAGATATCAACTAATTACATTAATGCAAATTACTTTTTCATAAAATTGTTATTGACGAGTTAATCAAGGCTCAACGCTCAGTATGAAATGAGCAACTAAAATGAGAAAGGCCTCTGAAAATGTAATCATTTTCTCTTCATAAAACCGAGGGTCAAGCAAGATTTCGCGCTTGACTTGCTGTTCAACGGAGCAGTCAAAATAGCTGCGACACATTCAACTCATGAATTTATATTACCTAGATCCATAGTGAGAGTCCTGCCAAGTTCTGTATGGATCATACTCCTCGATGATGCTGGGGTCCTTCTCGATAATCTCGGTTCTGGCGCATGCACAAGACATGGCCGAGCAGAGGAAAATATTGATGATCAACATGATGAGGAAGAGCACGCCGAACGCCACGCACAGCCACAGAAGCCACGACGGGTGGATTCCGTCGCAAAGGGCAGCAACTGAAAATTCCGAAAATTTATTTGACGCGTAAATATGAATTATTTCATAACATTTATTTCTAGAGTCGGTAAGAAAATTTCTTCCTTAAATAAAATGGCAAGAAGCGATATAAAAGTTTTTATGACGGTCTTAAAAATAAAAAGAGGGGAAATTATTTTCGCTTTAATTTAAACTGGCTCGTAAAATATCTATAGCAACACAAAAGTGAATCTCACTTGATGGTTGTCCGGGTTCAAGCACAAAAACGTTGGTGCTGGCCAAGAGTCCTCCGTTTTGCTCAGCGCTCTCGTCAGTTAGTGCCTTACTCTGCCCGTCGCACTTGGGTTCAGGACACGCGCCTTTGCAGACTGCTAGGTCGCACTGGAAATGGATTTCATTGCTGTCCTGGAATCTGAACATGGAGTAGAGGGTTGCGTCGGCCACACCGAGGTTCTCATTGTAGCGGAAGCGGGAGATGACGCCGCCCGGCAAGGGACACCTAATTGGTTTTGAATTAGCCGAGCGCACAGGTGTGAAACGGTAAAATACCCTTGATCGTCAATCAATTCCGTTTTGTTCTGCTTGTTGAAGGCGAAGCACGACTTCACGTTGATACCGTAGGAACCTTTAGAATATTTATACGTTAAGTTTAATTAGTCTGTTTCGGTCTATCACGCAGACTTAAATTAGTAATCGAATTATAGCGAACCAAAAAATTGTTCGAAGTATATTTCAATTAGAAGTTAAATCTGCTACAAATTGTCTAGCAATGCTAAATTTCACTAATATTTTTATTCAATTCAAATCGGTTTATTTCTCCAAAATGTGATCATAAAAATGTATACGTTGACTTGTATCAATAACATTTTTTAACATTTTAATTTAGATATTTAAAAAAAACACGAAATTCTCGAAACATTATATGCACTGAAAAAATGCCCAGACCGACAAGAATTCGACTTTGTCTGACAATCAAATGCGTATATTAAAATTGAAAAAATTACCGTCTGGTCGTGAGATGGACGCTCTGAGGGTGTACGTGTGACCGTAGACGGCCTCGTAAACCGGCCTGTCCCTGTCAATAAGCGCCAAATTCACCAAGGCCGTCTCGTTCCTGGAACAATGCCCGCGTAATCTGCTTAGAATAAAAATTCCAATCTCCCGAAATGGGCAGGCACAAAACACACTGGTGTAATCCCATCTAACGAGAGACACAATTAAAGCAGAGACTCTTTTTAAAGAGCCAGAAAGGCAGTCTTTTTATTAACTGCAGTAATCTCCTCTGCACTAAAACGTGTGTATCGTCATTCTGTATAAACCTTTTTTGCAAGAGAAAATTTCGCGGCTCATTACCTCGCGTTCTTGAAGCCGGCCTTGCCGCAAGTGATGACATAAAACTTGTCATCGGCCAATTCAAGCGTCTTGTGGATGCGAACGGCTATCGGAACTGACCGCTCGTCCGCTTTCTAGAACAGGGACGAGATTTTTAGACTCCGTAGTTTAATGTCGCGTGCGAGGTGAAAAAACTCACGTTGTTTACGAGAACACCACAGTAGTCGCGGGCACCTTTGGCCGCCAGAAGGTTCAACTCCAGAGAAGTGGTTGTGGTGCCATTGCCCACCGCCATACAGTTGGATGTTCGGAAATCGCGAGCGTGCACAGTTCCTATGATTCATAATAAATTTAGTTTAACCATTCGCACAAGCGTTAATTTTCTAGCTCTGTTCCAATTTCTAGCTACTGTATTTTATTTCATATGATTTGACTATTTAATATGTATGAATAAACAATTTTATAAAATTGGAAAAACTTCAAAGATATTTTAATTAAAAGAAAACACTGTTAAAAATTTGCCAATATTTAGCAAAATGAATACAGCAATCATGACATTTAATTTCTTACCAACATAATTTTGACTCGTGACCACTTTGATGGTCATGTGTCCCGCTTTGCATGTTGCGGTGACCGTGGGCGCAAAGTCTTTGTCCACCAGTTGTCCGAGGGCGGCCTGCAAACAAAAGAGCAAGAATTAATCACGCGCACTTCCTGATCGACTGGTCGCTCGTTGCTGGCTGTGGGAAGAGCAAAATGTGTAACAACAGCGAGAATAATTGGCTCAACTGCTTTTTCAGCGCCCACTTTCGTACTCTCTGGCATTGGAACGAGAGACGGGAGCGAAGCGATTACGTTTCGCGCACAGGTGAAAAAGGAAGGAAATAAAAATGGCATAGTAATTTACAGCCGGCGGTTTATGAGAACGAGTCTCGTATTCACACAAATAATGCTCAGGTGGTTTTATATAATTTGCGGTAAAACCAGCCAGCATCCTGCGGAGCAGCAAGAAATCATCGTTGGTGGTTTCGCTTTTTTTCTCTCTCCCGCACGCATTCAGATTAAATTGTCTCGGCGAGATGAAATTTATGTCCGGAGATTGGGAATAATTGTGGAGAGCCAGAGATAAGCAGCTCGTGCATGCACTTGTCATTAAAAACATAAATCTGCCCGCGGTACGGAAGGGGCTAATCCATTGTTGGCCCGACAGAAAGTGAGAGCGACGCCGAGATCTCAGTCGGATTAGCTTCGAAAATAGAGGATATAAGTGGACAAGTGTTCAGAATCGACCAGACTCTGAGGGAGCTGAAATTCGAACTTTCTAACGAATTATATATTGGATGGAAAGGAAACGCTGGAGGATTTTATGCATCTCTCAATTTTCCTCGCACGGCGTTGTTCACATCATTCATTCGACCGCAGCTAAACAATTACGTATACGTATCCAGCTGGAGAATTATGCTGGCTGCCGTCTCGTTTACTAATTGAGATTTTCCACTCTGCAGCAGCTACTCTTCGCATTGGTCATTAAGAAAGATTTGGAGAGCACTGCCGTTGCTGCTAATGGTATTCTGAGCGCGGTTTCCTTTCATTACGCTATTTTTCCATGGCGCAGATGAGAGTAAATTAAGAATTGCTGATGAAACCGCGCCAGGCACTAATGACGCGATAATTTTATTACCCTCTTGCCATTGTGAAATGGAGCACCATAGAAACAACACCACGGCGTTGATTTTTTTTACCTGCCTTGAGATTGAGACATATAAATATAAGTTGATTTGGTTCTAGGAAAAAATATGGACACAAACGATAATTATCTTCTCCGTATCAAACTACATTTAAACTCTGTCAATTTAGATGCTCCATTTTTATAACTAATTATACGAAGACCTGCTGAACTTTTGTTAGTTTTTCAAGGCAGAGAGAGAGAGATGAATGAATTCCCATTAGTAGCAATGAAAACTCTTTCTTTGTCCGGTGCTCATTTTAAACTTTTGAATCTCCTCTAGCTTGACATTCAACCTTTTGAAAAAGTTAGTATTCATTTTTGAAAAGATAAAACATTGCGTTTCACGCAGCGGGGCAATATGAACTTTTCCACCACGCAAAACTTTTCGCAACTTATTTTTCCGCTTCCAGCATATCAAACGGAGAAGGCAACTTGTAAATGCAATAAACGTGGCGTAACACTCAAGAAACTTTTCTAAATCCATCCAATATATCAAACCTGCCAGCCAAGAGTTCGCTCTTGACAAAAAAATATTCTCATCTTGAAAAGGAGTGAAGTAGTACTTCTCAATTCTCTTCTTTATTTCTGTTTTTTCAGTTCAAAAGTCTGAACATCATCTTTCCGTAAATTCATTTGAGCATTGTAGAGCATATAGCAAAACCACAAGGTTAGACCCGCGCGTCAAAAATCAGTGACGAGAATCGACGGCTAATGTTTTCGCGGTTTTGAAAAGCACTCGCTTGCCGCTGCCACAAAAGTAACTGCTCTAAAACGAGGATTCACGGTGCAAATAATAGCACCAAAAGGTTTATATTAGTTCAATTTTAATGTTGTCTTAATTTAAAAGTTTTAAAGTCAAATACACTATTAGGGTAACTATATAGTTTCGATAAACCATTTTTTACTGGTAAATGAATTTTAAAGTTGGATTATTCATTATACACAGAAGTTATTGTTAGAGCACTAAATATAAATAAAATCCTAATTTATATCATTCATTGATTTAAGACCTTGGATATCAGACGTGTTTGGTGTTTTTCTCGAATCAAGTAGGCTGTCATGGGTAGTCGATTGACTATTGTACTTGACTAAACAAATCTAAAAGGACGTGGAAGTATCAATAAATATTAATTGATCTTAAAATGGCTACTCCCATAGGCAAATTAATAAGAATGGAAGGCTATTAAGTTGAAATAATATAAAAATAAATTGGAGCAAATATTATTTCGCTGCAATTTTTCTTTTAGGAATTTTTAAGCTATGCTCATACAAAATTGTTGGTCTAAAATCCTGACATAAGGGGAAAAACACTAATCCAAGTCTAAAATTTGGCCCTGACTAATTTGCTGTAATTTGTGTTCGTCGGTCCCACGCGTCAGAGTGCGAACGGAACGCAACAGATGAACACTAATCGATTCTCTCCACCCTTTCGCCATCAGGACGTCGAATGTTCGCGCGGGGTGCCCATATAAGCCTTGGCGCGAGTGTCCTTGTGGTGCGGTCGGTCGGCGAGCAGAGGCTGCAGCAGCTCTCGATCTCGACAACCGCGCGCCTCCCACATACCATAGCGCGCCACATACGCGCATACATATATATCTGCATCAAGGCCGCCCAGGATGGAACGAACCAGGGTCAGGTGAGCGAGATGCGGCTGCTTTTCAGTGCGGACGCTGCTCTCGAAATAATGAAAATCATGTGTGTAATAGACGCCTTTGTTGCTTGCTCGGGTTTCGTTTAAGACACGCAATTAAACGCCGAGATTCATTAAAGTTCGCCTTTGTTATGCGCGCCAGAACCAACATCAATCAACATAGCTATTCAGAAAGCGCGGCTTTGGAAAAACGACGTTGGCCTCTCGGTTAAATGTTTTAATATGCTAGCCAGTTTTTCGGCACGTTGACAGACAGCTCTTTATTAATTCAGCACACACGCGCCCGCTGGCTTTTCGGGGCTCGCGCACACGCAGCAAGCAAACTGCGCTGAAACATTGCACAAGTGTCGTTTTTGGCAAAGGCCACTTGCAAAAGAGACAACACGCAGGCCCAAATCGAGTTTTCCAGTCAAATTTTGCAACAAATTAACGTGCCCTTGGCAGCTAGACCACGTTAGCACTGTTTGTCTTCGTGTTCAGTTATAACTCAGCGGAAGAAATTCTCTCGATTTATGAAGCACATTTAAAAGGGGAAGTGCATTGTATTATGCAAGAGGCAGGGCTTTGGAATGCAAATGCAGCCCATTCCAACTTACGTGACACAGACAGCGCACACATCAAAGACAGAAAAGTCACTATTGTTGAGCATCCAGAAAAAACCTAATGGTCTAACTCTCGTGCAGTGTAATGTGCGACATTCCATGAAGTCCGCATTTTCCTCTTTCCACCGCATTGCCATTTCCAGCCCATATTACAGCGACATCAGCAGGAAAATGTTGGAGGATTTCAAAGATGAGGAAAAAATGTTTCTCTTTCTGACCGTTGGGTTCCAACAGAATTTCAAAGTATCCTTTGTCAGTGATTTTAAATGATCTAGTTTAATTTATTATTACGATGGAGTTAAGTGAAAATTTAGAATCTCAAGCCTCAAGCTGAAATTCCAATTGAAATTTTTCGAATAACTGAAAATTAATTTGAAGATATTAACCTGATTAAACGGTTGAAATGTTAATGTTTACTTTGAAATTCCATTCCCTCCATTGTTAAATGATTTCTGAAAATGAATAGTACCGTGATGTGAAAGAGCAATCTTGCTCATAGCTTTAATCTAACAGACATGAGCGGTCGGATTCCTCGAACATTTTAATTATACACGCTGAGAAGCACACTCGTGCATTTTTCAATGAAAATCCTTTATATGCCAGACAAGCAACAAATTGGAATATCATTTCAGGAAATCTCCCATGCTGGCAGCATCACGCGTTTCTCGACGCACGCTCGCACACATGAAGCATTATTTTTCAAGATTGGGTTGCAACATCTCTCAGCAGAAAGCAGAAGTGCTGCGGGTTGCCTCAGCAGAACTCACAATGTCTGCATGTAATCCATTATGGAGGTGGTAATTCGATTCGAGTCGGCGTGGAAAGGAAATGACTTTCCACTGCTGAGATAAGAGCCTTCCGAGAGTGATGAAATCTACTTGTACATATATGACTAAATATTGCCTATAATTTAGTAGGCATGAAAATGTAATGTATTTGGGCTTGATAAAAATGCAATTTTTGCCACAAGCATATATGGCTCTCATTATTTGTGTCTGTAATAATGTCTGACAAAACAAAGAGATTTTCCAAAAAAATCCAAGGATAATTTTTTCATTTTTTTATTATTACATACATACTTAACTAATTTTTCAATGCCTCTAATCAACCGTTTTTAATTGAAATTTCCTAGCGCGGAGGTTAAAAAAGAAGCCGCTGTTGTAGCTGTTGAGGCGACAAGTTTAAATTAAATAACATGATTCAAATGACGTACGCCAACACAAGCAGAGCCTTGGCAAAGCGTCTGTGCACGCAGAGAGTTACCAAACACATATTATTCCAGCAGCCTACGCACCTTCCACTCCATATAGGGTGGTCACTGCTTATATATATTTATGGTGCCGTGAGCGAGTTGTTGGCTCGAGCAGAAAGGAGAATGTCGCCGCCTCGTTCGCTAATTCACTCTCGCTGATTTTATTTCCAGCATACACGAATGGTGCATTTCATGTCTCGAGAGTTATTGTTATTATTTCAAGTCAGCTAGAGAAAGAGGTGGCGAGTGCTTTCGTTTTCAGTTCCTCCGCCTCTCTATTAACCGCACAAACGATCCCACGCGTTTCTATTTCAAGAAAAAGTTGTTTGGATGCAACTTAGACGACACATAATCGCAACGCAGCGATTCTCTTAATTAGAGAGACGGTCATAGAGTTTAATTGCATAATTCCAACTTGATTGCTCTTCAAGTAGGTGCGTCGACCGGCATTTTTGTAAAATCAACATTGCCATGTGAACTTTTCTAGCGTTTCACTTTTTAGGAACCTGTTGGATAATCTCTTCAGTAATGCTTCGCATTTTTCTCCATAATCTTAGGAGTGAAATTTTGGTGCTTCATTCAGAAGACTATTCTCATGTTTAATTTTTTTGGTAAAATTGCATATTTTTTGTTTTACATAATTTAAATAAACAATTTGCTTGGGCGCAACTTTCTTCTCATTCTGTGATAGGTTGCAAGTTGAATATTTTATGATTCAGTACGATAAACACATATAAAAAGGAATAAAAATGTTTTTATTAGCTCAGACTTTGCCAGCCGACAGAACAAGACAAGCCATTAAAATGCAAAGCACCGTGCTTTTTGCAGATCGCTCGCGTCTCGGCCTACGCGAGTTTGAATGGAAGACAAAAAATCTGTGAGCTCTCAGCTTAGAGATCCTGCACCTGTGCAGATTCGTAAGAGATTTCCCAAGAGCATCAACAAAACAAACAATCAGCCCGCGCACGTGAGCATGCGGGCGGAGAAATCCCTCTCTTGCCTTTGCCTGTGTGGTTCAAAGTCAAGAATGCGAATCAATTATTGGCGTGCGGCGACTCGGAATCAAAACAGCCGATTGATTGCCCGCTGTGCGAGATGCTCGCACGCACGCCGCGCCGCACACATTAATTAATTGCTTTGCTCGAGACATTGAGAGTGCCGAGCAATCCAGCAAGGATGCGAGTGGGAAAAACAGCGTGACGCGGGGTATGCGGATAAATTGTCCTCTCGCACATGGATAGTGTCGCAACCCCGGCCAGCAGCTCGTAAATACATTTTATATTATGTGGTTGCGCGCGCGAACGAGACTTATTTCTCCTCTTTAGGGCAAAACAAGACAAGGCTTTTGGGTCAAAGAGGATGTGGTGCGGCGAATTCGAGTAAATTGGCATTCAGCCACAGACTCGTGTCTCGTCCTTCGATCGCCGAAACGCCGTCCTCTGCTGAACACCTGAGCAAATAGAGACAGACAAGCAGAAAATCAATATTTCGCTCAGCTCTATGGCTCTATATAGGCAGTGCTGCAGCGATTCCATTCTTCTTATATGATGCTGTTTTTGCAAGTTATTTCTCAACATTTTAGAAGATTGCCGAGATGGAATGCTAAAGGTTTGCGCAAACATGTGATTCACGGAGCGCTCTTCTGTGCGCAACTCCGTCGTTATCGCAGCGTGCAACGCATGCAATATTTTTGCGTCTGATTATATCTATATCGAACATTAATTAGCTTTGAAATTTTCCATTTTTTCTATACCATTCATCAGTTTCCAGTTTACTGTATCAATTATGATACCTTACTGGTCTGCTCCTTGAAATATTATAGTTATATTGCTCATATTATGGTCTCAAATTATACTGTTTGAAAGGGAAAAACATCTAATTAAATTCATAGCCGGATTTGGAGCGTTTTGCCTTAATCGTGCTGCAGCCATAATATCGACACGGTCTCCACGATTTTTTCGTACTTTCAGCAGCAGAGTCTCGCTTATTAAGCGAAACCAGTTCCCGGAGCTGATCAGAATGCTAATTTTGCCTAGCACTTAAAGCCAATATAATACTTTATTTTGCACTCTACCCTACGTGACATTGGGGAATAATTTTTTTCCCTCGGATTTGCTCGACTCATTAGCATAAATATCAAACAAAAGATCCGTGCAGAGAGACGAGAATCACTTGGACGTAAATTTAAGTCGTGAGATGCGCGAGAAAGGAAGCGGCAATGCATCACTCCTTCTCGTTTGTCAAGCTGGAAATTAAATTACAGTCAAGGCAGAGGTCTAGGCTGTGCGAAAATAGTTTTGATTTAGTGACGTGCTTGCTAGGTGTTGAGATTCCGGATAATTGGCTGTGCCTGTGATAAAATTTATGGTCAGCAACGCTTGTGTTTTTCTCGTGTAAAAGGCCCCTGAGATGGCACAAGAGAAGAAACCTGAGCGCGGGTATATAGTTTTGAAAGTAGCCATTTTGCCGGTGAAAAAGCGAGATATTATTAATTATTTTTACTGCTTCTCGCAGACGACGGCGCACAAAAAATTAAATTCAGCTCACATATAATGGTTGCACGTGCAAGGATTCTGTTTACGAGGGTCGTTTTTCAAAAGCAATTATAATTTTCAGTTACATTCCCGGTTTTACGAGGAGCAGAAACGTCCATCTCTTAAGGTAAACAGACAGCACACAAATTTATTTCGATAAAGGGGCCTGGTATGGATACAAAAGATAAAATTGCAAAAATGGTTAGAATTCCTTTCTCGTGTTGTTTTTGTTGATTGGTCTTTGTAAGACAAAAGCTAAAAATCAGCGCGAGAATTCGACAGCAGCAACGATGTTTATACCGCAACATGAATTGACCTGAGAAATGTTGATGTGGGAAATTTGTGCTGCCAAATTTCACCAACCTTTCTAATTTGCTCGTGAAATTTATAAAAGTTTATTGATCAGGTTATGGAGTAAAATTGAAGCGCAAATTGTGTGCAAAAATGCCATCAGCAGCCACCATTCTCGGGGTGATAAATGTAAAATTAAGCAACATATGGGCCTTGTCGATAAATATCGTGAAAAACGCACTCGCGGTAGAAAGTCGGTCTTTTATTACAATTCCACGCTTCGCGGCCAAAAATCTATGAACACGAAAGTAAAGTATAGAGAGCGAAGAGACACGAAAACACTCAATTTAAAGCACAGCTTACTTAGCGGATGGGACAAATATAAATAAACGGTGCTTTCTTCTAATTGCACTTTCGAGCAGAAGAAATAACAGTAGTAAAAAGCTTTTGCTACAACATTCGACAAAAGACAATCGTGACAGCCGACCGGATACGATAATTTATTCAGCGCGAACGTGATTTTTTCACATTCTCACGACCTGTTCTTGGATGAGGTGTTTAAATGAAAATTAGCACACGTTTAAAGGAACAAAGGCCACGTCCAAAGTAAATTGCTTTTGGTGAGAAAACGCATTCAAATAATGCCGGCGGTCTAGCTTAGTGGACAGGACAGAGAATAGCTTTTCGCACTCGTTCATTTCTCGGACTGATTTTACTCGTGCTTAATCTAAATGACAACATATATTTTGTTATATTTCTAACGCAATAAATGCTGATTTGTCAGAAAACTACTCTATTTGTCTATTTGCTAGACCCGCTTGAGGTAGCCAATAGTTGTTCTTGTATTTATATTTTTTCAAATTAGTCTAATTTGTTGCATGTTGAATAGGACCAAATAATGTAATACAATCACGGACACTTTTAGCTTATTTCTGCTGTGGCTCTTATGATATATCCAAATGAGGATTTAAGGAAAACTCATTAAAATTTATTTGATAAATTAAAAGCGGAAATTTTGGAAAGGTTAAAGACCAAATGTGAGAAAAAACAACTATACGCACTATATATATTAAACGAAAGGTAAAAAAAGGTTGCGGCTATTCCAAACATATATTTTTCATTCTTATTGAATTTCTCTGTATACAATTTGTTATTTTGTTAGATCGATCATGAAATCGATTGAATGCTATTTTGAGGTATATTTTTATTAATTGTCTAACTTTTCGGCAAATCGCAAAAGTTCCTTTGTATGGCAAACTTCGATGATGCTGTGTGGTGTCACGATCGAGAGTCTTAAATGTTATTACAGGTGAAGCCATTGGGTCTTCGCCTCAAATCCCGCAGGACAGTATGTTAAAACTGGCCTGAGAGTGAATTATTGACGGTGGCAGGAGAACATACACAATGCGCAGGGCTTTTAGCTCTGGCGGGCAACAACCTTTGTCTCTCTCACTTTCTACTGACTCTGGCTCGTTGGGTACAGCGAGAGATAAGTATGTCACACTTTCTGCCGCGCTGTATACATAGATTGTGCATGCGTGCGCGAATAGAGTGTGCTGTGTTCCATTCGCATCCAGCCTCTGTGTCTGCTGGTGTCGGGATCAGCACCGAATTTGTGTAATATATCGCCGCCGCCTCTGTCTCTCGTAGAAGCACGTTTCAAATTTAGCGCAGGCAGGCTCCGTCGGCGGCCGCCTGGGCAGGCGTCGGCTTTGTATTGCGATATTGGATGGCCCCTTTTGTTGCCTCAGACAGACTTGGGTTGTTATATTCTAAGCGATAGATTACACCGACCACTGGCGTAAGCAAGTACTTAAGGCAAAATGGATGTAATGGAAAGCTGATTCGCCGCTGGCCAAAATTATTCAATCCTTTGGAATCTGCTTCAAGCAGGACCACTACGATAATGTTCAATTTAGTATTTTTACACCAATTAAGAGAGGATATTAAGTGATCTTGGCCTGTTTTTAAACTGAACGAGTATGAAGTGAAATATGAGGGTCCGATTAATTACGACCCTGGGAAGCACGTTGAATTTTATACTGGTTGCGATTCACAACGCTGGGAAATTTTGGGCCACTGCACGTGGAATTGATAATTTCACTTTCTTTGGTGAATAAATTTAAAGTAATATGAAAATATTGTTCCAGCCTTGTAGACAAATTTAACATAACAGTGATTTTTTTCTGTCGCGGTGAGGAAACATCCTGGGCGATACGCAACCATCCAACTTGAGGGCCAGCTTCCAGCTGCTATATATATAAGAAAACGCACCGCATTCCGATCGACACACCTGACTGAAAAGTTAAACCTCCTGGCAGCGAGTCAAAAAGACGAACAAAGAATATTGCTTCGCATCTCCTGAATTCCAAAGCACGCGCACCAACCACTATTCTTTTTCAATGTTCTTTTCTGTCAGTTGTACGCCAAGAGATCGAATCAATGAAAAGCACAAGCTGATCGAAACATGAAAGGCTTATTTTAATTGAAATGGAATAAATAAATATAAACCTAAAATGCAAAATTTTCAAATGCATGAGTGCTTTGCCGGCATACTTTGCAGTTTGATACAATCATCACTTGCCTTGGACTACTTTTGAGGCTGACAATACCTGCTCATTTTTCAATTAACACGTTTTAAATTCAATTGTGGAAATTAAAAGCAAGAGCGATTCTTGAATTAAGCCCCATGTAATTCCGCCAATGCTTGCTCAAGTTAGTAAAATTTCGCCGAGCACACAAGGCCGGGTGTAATTGTCGCTAAAAATTGGGTGAGCAAAACGGTTTTGTGAACTCCTCTGGAAGCACTCCAGGCGGATAAACTTGCCAAGCAGACGGAAAAAACAATTAGAAATGCGGCGTTTTAAATTGTATGAGCCGCTTGAACTCGGCGTTTAACACGGAGGGCCATAAACTTGTCTCGAGCAGCTTTCCGCCGAGGGAATAATTTCCTATTTGGCCGACAGCAGCTTTTGGAAAGTAAAAGTTTCCACCGCGTGCTCACAGTGCACCAGATCAAAGGCTGTTAATTTTCGCGGCTGCGAACATACTCATGCCGCAAAGATGACGATAATAAATAATAATAGATTCTGCAAACGTTGCTGGAAGAGCTTTTTGGCTCAAAAGATTGCGTCCTCGCAGGTCGTTATCGAGCAGGTGAGATGCGTAGAGGGCGTTAAGCAACGTCGGAGGCAGCAGCACGCAACGACCCACGCAAATTTAATCCATTATTACGTTGTTTATCAGCAGAGAATGACCGAAAACGCTCACTTTCAGCAGGCCACGTGATTATCTTACATCGTCTCGAGTGCAATGCTATTATTTGCTTTTGCAAGGGTTATAATCACATGCACGCGTTCGTTGGGCAAGCAAACTTTACCGGCTCGGAACGACGACGCCGGCTTTTTGTGTCGAATGTGCATATTTTGTTGTGCGCCTATATTTTGACGTGAGTCAGGGTTTTCGTCCACTCGATTGCTTCATTATTAGCAGAACAATGAGCCTATTTGCACATAATATCTTCGCTGCGCCTCGCCCGCGCGCGTGACAACAACCAACCTTCTGTTCGCCGCAAGTGTTTGGTGCTTGAATATGGATTCAAACGTGCAACTTAAGTGAAAACTTACGGCCGCACATTGTGAATTTTATGCATTAGGCAGTTACATTTAAATTCTAAGCGAATGTGAAAATGCTATGAATTTGTTTTAAAATGCATATCTTTTTACGGTTGAGTAATAATTGTTGAATAATGTTGTACTTGACTCAGCAGATGAATTGATGTGCGAATAATGAGGTTAATTTGCATTTCGTAGAATAACTGTATTTTTAACAGGTTTTCTGGATTTGCAAAAACAAAATTTAAACTTAATTAAGTTGGGCATAATACGAGCGCTTCCATTTTGTTCTGAAAATGTGCTTTTTGTAAGATATAAACTTGTTTTCAACTTCCTTTCATCTTTCCATCCTAAAAAGCCATGGGTCGTAGGTCTGAAATGAAGCATTTAGAACCTCACAGTGATTTACACGGGCTATATTTCACGTTCGCACGCTCGGATGAGCTCTGAGGTACACGCAAAATTTGCTCGGCGCGAACATTTTCCTTTGAGCGCATCAACTTTTATGAAAGCCCCAGCTTCCCCCTGCATCAGCAGCAGAAACAGTGTGTCTAGTGAAGCATCTGTCTGCCTGCGGCCGGAGAAGCAAAATGACCTTATTCCAGCCTAGAGAGGGTGAAAAAAGTGAAAAATTCTCTCACGCACACCTCCTTGTTTTCAGTCGAAACAAGGAGCATGCAACCCTCGCGGTGTGTCCCGCCCCGCAACAAAACGATCTAATAAAGAGTTAAACGCGCAGTTTCGCGCTCAGCGGCCGAATATCATCAAACTGTAAATTAGAATGAGAATGCAACTGCGTGGACCACGAGTGTGTGGTGGCAGAGCAGCCACTGCGGCGTGGAATCATCTAGTTTGTCTAAATGCAGCCGGCGTGACCGCGCCAACAAACAACAAACTCTCTCGATCGCCGCTATTTGCATTAAAGCACTAAATTTAACTCCACAAATGCAAATGACTGATAATAGGCCCAAAATGAGAGCACGCATACATCATGCGATGGAATAAATTATGCCAGGTTGATTTAATAGGCTTCCTTTTTTCTGCTTCGAAGAGATAGGTTAATAAGGTGTGAAAAAACTGCAAGAATATCTAAAAAATGCGACTTGATCTTGCGGCAGACGCTTGCTTGGTTTTCTCACATCGACTGCATGCATATATATACAATTTCCAACGGGCATCCATATCTTTTCCCCCGACTAATTGCAGTTCAGGAGCAAAAAATCTGAAAAGCAGCGTTCCCGGAATGCTGCTCTCTCATCATCTTCATCAGGGCTTGTCTTGCGGCAGGTGGGCGGTCGGTCGTACCGATGGAAAAAAGCGCGGCGCGGGTCGTCTTTCATCTCTCTCCGCGCGTAGATAGCGTGCAATGTACCCTTACACAAACATAATGGAGCCGGAATATCTATCTGCTCCTCCTCATTTCGCGGCCGTGGGCAGTTTGTTAATTTCACTTTGCATCTCCAGCCGCGTAATAGCAGCAGTTCCATCGGCTCGGCTGTGATGTAAGGTATTAGCGGTTTCTGCAGCTGCGAGAGCGGGTTCCTCTGTGAGCACCCGCTCACCCGTAATGCGAGCACCGTCGCCCAGATCAATTTTGCGGCTCGTCACCGACGATGCGAAAATCATTCTTTTTTCTTTAATTTTGATGACGACTGCTTTGAAAGAAAGGTCTTTTCGTTTTTATTTTCTTCTGCACAAATATGGCTGCACCTCTTGTGTATACACGAACAAGGAAAAGCGATGTCTGCTGACGCTTTATTATGTGCTTGAGCTAAAGGAATGAGTCAATTTATGTTACATGTGTTGTGGGTTTTACTTGTGCAGCAGTGCGCTAAACAGTTTTTTCTTACACATTTCTGACTTGTCATTCTGAACTTCGGCAGTCTTTGGTGAACGGGCATTTCCCGCTAACTAATCTTAATCATGAAGGGATTGTGCCAACATTTATCAAGATACATAGATCTATGCGCATTAATGAACACATGTCCATACAATTATTTCTGTTTGGATAACAATGCAGATTTAATGCCGAACAATGTTTGAAAATATTTAAACTCCAAACTCAAGTAAATTATTTATGACTCGAATATTATTTACCAAGAATTTTCAAGGTGACTCCAACTTTTTGCTATTGAATTCGTGGATCCGATTGATTTTAGGGGTACACCTCTGAGAAGTCTGAAAATGCCCAGTATGGGACAATGACAAGAAGAAGATTTGTATGGCTGGCGTTTAATATACGAAATCACTGATATTATCATGGTTTAAGCTATAAAAAGCCCAGGAAATTTTTCTTTATTTTGCAAGTTTTGCAATTTAGACCTCCGCTTTCCTAATTTTTCATTACAACGCGACATGTTGATATAACTCTTTTTGTGCTCGGCCCTTTGAAACTCATCCTTAATATATTATTACTTTCAACGAATCCCTTGAAATGTGATAATGGAATATAAAATATAACAAATCTAGTCCAGCTATATTAAGAATAAATTTTGTATCTACATGTTTTTGTCAGTTTTTCAAGCAACTGGTAATGAAAGTGACGATCATACAACCTTAAATTCAACATCAATTTGTGCAAAAGTAATACCATTCGCGGTTTTTTTCATCACACCCCAGCTTATCATGTCATAAAAATAAGTTTTGCTGTTTTAGCGGAAAAACCCCTGAATTAAATAGTTCAACGATGCATCAAATCACATGGCACCTGGCTACTCTTTGAGCTTAAAGCGCAATCATGATCAAAAATCAAAGGCTGTCATTAACAGAGCGCAAAGCATATGAATCGAGAGATACAAAAGACGGCCCTCAAACGTACGGCAATGAAACGTACCGAGAGCAATGAGCAGGAAATTGGCAGATTGGCCAAGGATTCGATTTGCATATCGCACACGCAAAACGAAAGTGAAACCGATGAGCGCTTACCCCTCCGCAGAGCAGGACCAGGAACAGAATGCGCGTCGCCACCATCGTGTCGCTTCTTAGGGTGGCAGCCCCTGTCGTGCACAACCCTGGGTCTTTCGGTCGGTGGGAAGTTAACACTGGAATGCAGGTCGGGACGGCGGCTGCAGCACCAAGGTTCCGCAATGACTAACCGACGTGAGCCAACCGACTCAATGGAAACAGCAGGTTCGCCCCCACGACTGCCGTCGACGCTGCCCACCTGAGAGCGGACCCTGAGCGGCATCTGCAGGAGGATAGCGAAATTTGTCCGCACCTGACGCAGGTACACAGCCAGCAGCGAGGGGATTTAAAAATCGATAGGCCTGCGAAACAGGCTGTGCGATCATCCGCCGCAGATTACGTTGCATCGGCCGCACCCCGAATTCCGGTCAATCTGCTAGCATGACATGACACCACATTTGCCATGTAATTTTGCATGCCTAGCGGGGTTTCGTATTAATTTTAGCCAGCTTTCCGCCTGCTCTTCCTTGCAGGTGATTTTTTTCACCGGGATTTTAAAACTATGTTTATTGTTTCCGCTCAAACGCGAAAGAAGAAGGTTCTCGATAATTGTTAGGTAATATAAACAATTATATATTTAGTTTGGTGTCTCTGATATAGAGGTGATTAAATTATTTTACACAAATAGGAAAGATGAAAACTAATGGAAATTTTATGAAGGTGCTAATAACACTAAATGTTTCTGAGCCTAACTTAGTTTTTTATAGATTTGCCTACCACTTAAAATAATATCCTAAAATTCAACTAGAAGTCAAAACTATTGAGTATGAATGCCTAGCGTTTAAAAAAAGACCCCGGTGCGGGATCAGTAACACGAGAGATGATCTTTTCTAGACTGGGCTTCCTCCAATGAGGCCCGGTTTCACTAGTTGTTCGCTATCAGGGGGTCGCCCATCTCAAAAGAGGTGAAAAATTAACAACAACAAAAATTAGTGGCTCCGTGAACACCAATTAAAATTTACCTTTATTTAAATCAGCCAGCAGAGATGTCTTATATTTAAATTTTATTATAGCACTAGCACACAAGTGGTATTTGCGAGTCAACCCATTGCGCGACGGAATGGAAAACTTGGATCATTACAGCCAGCTCCCAAATAATATTATATTTCGTTGTGAATTTTCGAGTTGCCGGACAGGGAAGAGAGACCAAGCATGCGGCTCGCTTCACTGCGGGAACTCACTCGTATATGATATTTTAGTGCGACTTTTAAATAATATACGTTTCCTCTCTTGCACACATTCAGCCGACAGTCAAACAACGAGACACAGCAAACAGGGGTATTGTGCTTTTATTTTACCTTATTAATTATACAATACGCTTACATGTCAGCGTAATGGAAGCAGGGCGAGGCTGAGCAGGGCGTCTGAATTATTTCCTCCTTGATGAGGTCATTTATATTTTCGGACCAAAAGGCGTGTTTTCGTTATCAGTGTCCGAAAAAAACTTCCAACTGAAGATTTAGCTTTTGCTTGACCACTAAGTGTATTAATTTGCAATTTTTCCCGCAGTTTTCGTAATTTCAAACAAAATGCTTGATAATAACAAATTAGTTCAAGAGAGCTACTAGCAAAACAATGCCTTGCTACATAAGCAATCAACTATTAACCCTAATCGACTACGCACTTTTCTATTTGAAGGAAAAAATAAACACAGTGCAGTACTTGAGCTCTGCAGGCAGATTATACCACCCGCTGGTCTAAAGTCAAAGGTTTTGCTATTGGAGTGTATATTCATTCCCCAGCCTAGCTTTGAAAACTTGACGGATGGGAATTTTAATGGTTAAAAAAATTTCTTGATTAGTGTTAATAGTGCGCTCTCCATAAAAGAAGCTAGCTCCATAATAAGGCGAAAATGCTCTCTACGTGCGCAGTCTCGTTGCTGTTGTGCCGGCGATAAAATACCCACGCAACTTGCATCAATATTAATGTGCAGGAATGAATAAATTCTTGCTCGTAAAATGTGTTCAAGAACTGTTGCTTTGTCTTAACGTAAAGAGTCAGCAGTAATATAGCGCGTACCGAGAGTGCAAAGCTCGATAAAACTGAAACAGTTATGTGTACAAAAGCTGAGAGGACGCGGAAAAGGCTGTAATAAAAGCAACAAATAGGAGCAAATAGCACCGGTAAAATAAAGCAACAAAAATCAGACAGCGCCTGCTAAGTAAACGATGACAAGCACCCGCGACGCGCACGCGAGGGGAGTTTCGCACACACGGCGTTAGTTGCGGGGGTGTACGCTACAGCGCTAAGGGTGGTGGATAATAGTATTGAGCGGTCACATGACCCATTGAGATGTGGAGTCTTGGTATCGATCAGGACGGCAGTAAGAGTGCAGCAGTCAACTCCACCGCTACCCTTAAACGACGCTCTTCAGGTGAGATAAAGCGTTGAAAGCGATGACTTGCGGGTGTGCTGATACCACCTCGCAGGTCGTCCGCCACCCTGAGGCTGCTCGAGAAGAGATTGCTCGAGCCGTGCCTCGATGGGACTTTTCGGGACTCGCTGCGGGCGCTCAAAAGGCCGCGCCTTTCGCTTGGGTTTTTCGCGGCTCTATAGATTCATTGACTGTCTTTCTGTCATTGCATGCTTTCGGCGCACTTCTCGCGTTGCTATCGGAAAACTGGTTCCTGACGCGCGTGCATCAGGCAAAGTGATGTCGGGAGAGCACGCGGTCAAGAGCTCGCTGATCGTGCTGAGACTCTTTACATCAAGTGAGTGAGAGAGAGTTCAACGATCTCTGCGCAGGAGCGTATGCAAAACCCTTTCTTCGATTAGCTTTTCGGCTTGGTTTAAAAAATTTTCGGCCGGCGAGCAGCCACCCGCGGGGGCAGCAATTGTGCGAGTTGCGACGAGAGCACACTAGCCAGAGATTTGTAGCAAAGATACGCGCGCGGACGAAAATCAATAAAACAGCAACCTCTCTCACACGCTCTCGCAAACACACACTGCGTCCATAAAAAGCGAAAAACTGACGAATGGCGGCTAATCCTGCTCGATGCGAAAGCAGCTTACTCGCCAAGCAGCTTGACCCCGTGCTCTGTTGACTGAATTGTGCGTGAAGCCCGAGCGAAGCTTTTGGACGCCTGCACACGGGCTGTAATTATAATCGAGCACAACAGAGTGTCGCGATGGGAGAGATTAAAACTTGACCTAGACTAGAAACTAATTATCAGCAATTTGTACCAGCTCGTTTAGCAGTTAACCCTAGAAAAAATCCGCTTTTTAATTTAGCTCTTTGTATGTGCGGCGCATTTAATAGCGCGCCTGTAGCACACACTCTAAAAATATTTTACTGCCACTCGAGTCCCTCGCGTAGCAAACAATTGCATTTGCATAAAAACAACACACACACACACCATTAACCGAATCCTGCCTTTGCCGCAGCTCTTAAGGAGCAGTGATTTAGCCTGAGACCAGACCCAAACCAGCCGCCACCATTTCTTTCTCAGTCTTCAAACAGTCCTTCACCACCAATGTCAATTACTTGAAGCGAAGGTAACACCTCAAATCCCCTTCCCAAGCGAATAAATTAAAATCCAGTCCCCTGGTGAAAAGGTTTTCCTCCGGGGACCTTTCCTCCGAGTTTGACGATGAGGCTGAAGGGCAGGCGCCGCCCACCGCGACGGCCCAGCAGCAGCAGGCCCCGCCAGCCCAGCAGGCGGTGGCCGGCGCCGCAGCTACCCAACAGCAGCAGGGTGACCTTAGCCTCAACCTGAGACCCAACAGCCGCACCACCAGCGCGCCTTCGTCGCCCGCCAAGACCAGGGAGAGCCTGCTGCAGAGGGTGCAGTCCCTGACGGGCCAGGCCCAGGAGAGGGGGGCCGCCATTCTCAGCGCAGTGCCTGTAGCCTCCATTCGGCCTTCGTACAACAAGGAGCGGTGCTTTACCCTGCTTGTAATCGATGACCAGAACACTGATTGGTGAGTTTAAATTTGTTTGACTAGAACAAAAAAATGTGTTTATAGTTCAAGTGCTAAATTTAGTCAATCGGCTCAGAAAAACTCATAACCTTTTCACCATCACCTGCTTTATAAAAAATGCCACCCCTTAAATCTTATCTATAGGTTTTATTCGTTGAGGAAAATAAAAATTATTGTAGCAGTTCCCGCACATTTGGCGTTAAGTTCGTCTCGATTGCACCTCATTATTTTGATGCACAACTTGCTACTGTAGCAGAAAACTTGTAGAAGCAACTAACAAAATAAATAACATACAATAATGTGCGTCTAAAATTTAAATAAATAATTTAACAAAAGAAAACAACCCTCGCCGCAATATTAAAATTATACAAAACAAGCCTGCTCAAAAACTGATTTCAATTTTAAGGTCGAAATATTTTCGCGGCAAGCGTCTGCACGGCGACTATGACATCAGAGTGGAGCAGGCCGAGTTCAGAGAATTGTCGCTGACTGCTAGTGCCGATACTGGCACAATGGTGTCGATGGCGGTGTTCCGGAATGGCACTAAGGTGGCTCGATCCTTCAAACCAGACTTTGTGCTCATCAGACAGAACCTGCGTGACGCCGGCGAAGATTATAAAAACCTGCTGCTCGGTTTCAAATTCGGTGGCGTGCCCAGCATTAATTCCATCAACGCAATTTACAATTTCCAAGTAAGCAAGATTTAATATCATATATTTACCAAGAATGGTAAATTAAAGGAAATATTCCGATAGGATAAACCCTGGGTGTTCGCGCACTTATTGCAAATTCAGAACCGCCTGGGCAAAGACAACTTCCCGCTGATTGACCAGGTTTACTATCCAAACGCAAGAGACATGGTAAGATTTCCAATTTGAGCTGAAAATCCGCTCAGTGTAGCCCCGTAACCCCCCTTAATTCAATAGTCGTCGGTTTCGTCTAACACGAAAAAAAATTATTGATCAAGCAGCTAAGCTCGTCGCGCTACCCTGTAGTATTCAAAGTGGGCCACGCGCACAGCGGCCTTGGAAAGGTTAAAGTTGAGACGCCGTCAGACTTCCAAGACATGGCGAGCGTCGTGTCTGTGGCCGGCACCTATTGCACCACTGAGCCTTTTGTCGACGCCAAATATGACATCCACATTCAGAAAATTGGACAGAACTACAAGGCATTCATGTAAGTTACAAAAAATTTATCCTTTATTTGTTTGAAAACCTAAAAAGAGGGTTGGTATTTAATGGAATTTTAATATCTACTCATCAGGCGCAAATCGATCTCTGGTAATTGGAAGACAAACATGGGGTCAGCAATGTTAGAGCAAATTCAGATGACTGATCGCTACAAGTCGTGGATAGACAGCGTGTCTGAAATGTATGGCGGGCTCGACATCTGCGCCTTGGAGGTCGTTGTCGGCAAGGACGGCCGCGAATTCGTTATCGAAGTTAATGACTCGGCCCTCAGCTTGATGGGAGACACACAGGAAGAGGACAGGAGACACATCGCTGACCTTGTCGTGTTTAGAATGCAGGTAAGTCCCGATCTGCTATACTTATTCAACTAAGCCCCTAATTGTAAATTACCTTCCGTGACCTTTGAACTTTAAGATGAGAATGAGATTAGAAAGATTGTTGGAGAGATAACTTTGGTGAAAGGCAAATAGACTAACACAAAGATGTTAAGACTTTCCATTGGTGTTAGCATATATGGAATCGATACTATGGCGCCGGTTTTTCCCATGCGACGTACATAGAGCATTTTGTGATGCGTTGCAGTTTTTCATACTCCCAACTGAGTCAACACTCCATGCAATACCCCAAAGACTGAATGATTTTATCTTGTACAGTGCCATTGTGCCGCATTCATCCATCAAGCTTTGAGCATTCTAAAAATATCGACCTTTTTGCAAAGCAAATCTGCTGCTCAACAGTGATTTTGTTTCAAACTTAAAAATCAACTTGGATTTCAATTTCTCAGAATTTAAAAAGTCTCAGCTATAATATGAATGGAGTTTTTCTTAAAAAAGCGAAGGTGAAAGAGGCAGAAAATTTAAATGGGCCTTTGTAAGAGAGTTTTGTAATTCGGCAGAACTCGACGCGGCCCGCGAACCAGGGTCCACCTCAGCAGCCGCCACCAAAGCTGCCGAATCTGCCGTCTGCAGGCGCGATCGCCCCTCCGATTCCCCAGCGGTCGTCCGTCTCCAGCCAGGGCGCAATGTCACCGAACGAGGAAAGGGCCGCCCTGGGCCTGAGCACCGACTTGCCGGCATCGACCTCTCCTGGAAGGGAGCCAGTTCAGCGCCGAGATTCTCAAGGTAAATAAAAAGGAACTAGCCGGCTACTGTGCAGAGCAAAAAAAAATCGCATGCCACACCCGCTTCAAAAGAAAAGAAAAAACGAAAGCGCTTTCTGCTCTCATCTCACTTAGAGCCATCAACCCTCGACATAAACAAAGCATCCAAGCAAGAGATGAGTGCTGCTGTTGAGTTTTTCTTCCGCCAAGAAGAGCCCACACCGTCTCTTGGGCTTTTTTGCATTTCTTAATAATTAAACGTATGCGCTGTAGGACAGGGGGAAATTACTTAGGGCCGGGTTTAATTTTGGGGGTCAGGTACCTGTACCTCATTTATAATTTTCCCATATAGGATAGGTTTTTAATTATTAATTACCATGAAATTATAGTTTAGCGAATGATTTTAATACAGTTTTAGGGAAAATCTAATAAGCTCTCAACGTCACTGAAACTGCGCCCAATACAACAATTTTCAATTAATTATTCGGCCCAATTTGTTTCAGCCTCCCAAACAAGTAATATCAGCAGCGTTTCGGGTCAAAGAGACGGTAACAGGCCAGCTTTCGGTCGGCAGGGCAGTCAACAACAACAACAGCCGCAGGACGACAACGAGGACACAATGAAGAATCTGCGCAAGACGTTCGCTGGCATCTTTGGTGAGATGTAAGTCGCGCCAGCGGGCAGACAATACAATTACTACACGCGAGAGAGTCATAATACCACAACCACTCATGGAAATTATTACCATATATGTTCTTTGAAAGATGCTAGCGGAATTGTAGTCCCACTGTATTAGAGGTAGATGTCTTGTAGCGGGGTTGCGAATGGATCAGAGTTGTCATATCAAAACAATGGATCTGGAACACATCAAAGCGCTAATATCACATGATGCGAGCTGGTCAAAATTCATTCCCATATGCAAATGTTGGGAAGTTTTTGATACAAAATTTTGTTGCCGAAACGAAAGAGTTTTTAATTTCTCGCTACCAAAAGTGAATTATATTAATTACTGCAATTAAATTTGTTGAATAAATAAAAGCTTCTCGCAGAGATTCTTATTAAATAAAATAAATTTAAAGTTCAAAAGAATGGCAATAAATCGTAACTTGTAGTTATGTGGCTTTGAAAATAAAATCATTAATATAATATAGTCAGCGAATTACGCGCACTGCTACTCATCATGATGTTGTTAAAACGAATGGCAGAGAACTCTCTCAAACGTACACCATTTTTATGTAATTTACAACGAAGTGGACTGAATTAGTGAATGCGGAGGAGGGAAATTAATCAGTTAGCAGAGAAGCGAACGGACTGTGCAAAGTCAAATTATTATTATCAGCCGAAATGTCTTCTTCTTTGTGTAGGCTTGAAAATCCTCGCAGCCCCATTTAGTGGTTATGAGTGACACATACATGAAAATTCGAGAATTCGCAACCACGAAGTAAATACACATAACAAACCGCATTATAAATAACCCATGGAAAAGTTGTACTTGTTTGTGTGTGCAAAGGAAAAATGAAACAGAGAAAAAATAACACATGCTAATACAAACTCATTCTCATTAATTATAACTACCGACTATTAATAACAACAAAGGTATTATGTACTGTATGATACACGAATGGTGTTAAAACAAATAATTGATGTGCTTGGGAAAATATTACAATATAATGTGTGAGGCGCTGCATATATGGTTACATTATACATTAATCAATATGGGAACGTTACTAATAAACGAATTAATGCAAAGGTGAGGAAAATTGATTAAATGCGTATATATGTGTGTCGTTCTGTTACCTCTGTGATAATTGATTATCAACATCAATGCGTTGTGTTGATTATTATCAGATGCTACTATTTAATATTTTGAACCTATATACTCCCTCACCCCACGAGTGGATCATGTGAAGTAATAAATTAAATTATCGTGCATTACACAGGTTGATATTTGACGAAAAAGAGTTATGTAACTGTTGTTGTTTCTATTTGCTGATACTGTAATAGTTAAAGGTTGACAGAGCGAGTCTGAAATTTGGCTGAAATTTGATGGAAATCGGCAGGATTAGCTTTTCTACAAACACTAACTCAGTTATAAGATCAACACTCGCCAAATGGAAGTTGCAGAAGAAGTCCCAACCAAACTGCCCAGGGCCAAAATCAAAGTTTGCTTAATATCTGAAAGGAGGAAAGCGAAAGTTTTGAGTGGCTTCTTGGGTCGTGGGTTGGCTTCAGTCCGATTTCCTTGCTCTAAAACTACACCAATATATAGTTAGCCGAAAGCTAGCATGAAATATATTTGTCGGTTTTCATCAATTTCAGTCGTCTTCCAGCGCAAGCCGCTCTGTGTATATATTATTTATTGCGCAATTTAAAAGACACAGCGTAGGTTTCTCGCGAGAAATGGTGTTGATGAAACGTAATTTAAAATTAACTGCATGCGTTCAGTTGTTTCACGCGACTATTAATTGTAAACGAACGAAATACTTCCGACATAATAGGACACGATGACGACAAAAGCGCTACCCCTCTCTTGATCTCTCTTCTCTAAAGTTAAGTAGTTTTAGCGCCGGCGACGTACTCGATCTCTCTTCAAATACACACGAAAAATAAAAACAAATATACACACACGCAAACGCAAAACCATACCAAAGATACAGGAATGCATTTCGGCGTAGGCAGGTTTAATACCGTGAAAAATGGGCCTAAATAGCACTCACACTCGTGTAAAAACGTTTGTAAATATTGTTCGATTCGAAAAAGCTGCGTTGAAAATTTTATGCTGTGTTCATAAAACGAGCTGTTCATCGAACAATAAATAATTACAGTGGTTGAACTGCTCACGACACTGACAGTGAATAAAAATGCATGGATTGTTCTTACACCAGCCTACGCCCAAAATTAGATGTGGAAAGCACACTGATACTGATACATAAAATAAAATTGAAGAAAAATTATGAAAAAGTTTCATATTGTTTTACTCATTGAATTCACACTTCGCCTGTTGTATAGCTTGCGTTAAAAAATCTAAATACAATGTTATTTCAATATATCAGAGTGTATATTTCATCCTTGGCTGCAATAATTATGTTAATAATGGAGCATGAAATTAGAGCACGTTGCATATTGTATAGGAGTTTAGTAGAGACAGGAATGAATAATATTCATCACCCTCAGATTCGATGTCAATGGCCTCGCTATGTGTGCCACATTATAAATCAATCTCAAAAATAGCGTGACGAAGTGACGGGCGTTAAGATTAACAAATTTAAGGATTAAATCATTAATCATTACAGCAACTACGTATAATACTAAACTTGCAATGGACAGAAAAAAATGAGTTGAGATCGACAACATTATTTTCTTAATAAACGATTTTTGTATTGTTAATATTTTTATCCGATATATTATCATCTTTATTGTTTTTTGGCGAGGTCATACATCAGATTTTGTTACAATTCTAAATATATGCCCCCCAATTGCAATGCACAAAATAACAAATGCCAAGAATTCACCACTATCATGATGTGTCTTTTGTATTATTTACAAATCTTTAGGGCTGTGAATTTGAGACGCTTTTAGTTGATTTCGTAGCTGATTTAGATGGTTTTAGATGATTTTTTATGTGTCAAAGCAATGCCACACGTTATTTTGACAGTTAACATGGATTTTTATTGTAAAATCTCGGAAATTTGTTGTTGATTATTCAAATTAAATTTCACCAGTTGCGAAAGCCCTTATTGGTGTTCACAGCCGTCAATTTATAGCGCCAGTGGTTATTTTAGATTTTAAGGTAATTTCGCTGCGACGGTTGAAGTATATGGTTCAAATGGCTTTAAATTGCATGATTCGTGCTCATTTGATGTCCCTCGGTCGGTATCGATTCTTAGAAAAAAATAGTCGATCGACTGAAATTCACAGCCAAATCATTGTCTTTCCATTTCCCATCGCAGGCAAGAGGAAAAGGATAATACGTGTTTAAATTTCAAACCAATGACTCAAAACAATTCCTGGAATTTATAATATCTTCTTTATTTAGAAACTGCTGATATAGCCTCGCACTTATGCAATGCCGCTCGACACGGTACGTAATTCCCCTCGCGCGCTGCACTCGTGCTCTCTCCCGCTACGGCCGGTTGGTTCAGTTCGAGGTCGTGCAGAGGGCAGCAACGCAGCAGCATTGTCGGTCGGCATTGATAATTTCCGAGGCACTCTTAACCCGTAACTGTGTTACTGCGCGTGTCGACCGGCTTCTACGAACTTTTCGGCCGTTGCACGCCCGAGCGGAGCCCGATCGTGCGTCAGGTGAGTCTATTACTGCTCTGTGGGTGGAAAATCGACTTTCAACGCGCATTTTGTTGCAGAACCTTCGAGAAAAGCCGCCAACAGAGATGATGCAACGCCGTGTGAGCAACGCTAATGAGTCCAAGACGGCGGAAGCAGCGCCGCCGGCACAGCGACACCTCGCCGTGCAGTCGCCGCAGGGCAAGGCTCCCGAGTCGACCGACAACACTGACTCGGACTCGGTCGAGGAGATGCCGCTCGACATCGGCAACAACTACCTGGTACGGCGCGCCGACAATAAGTGGCACCCGGCAGAAATCATCCAGCTGCGTTTCAATGAGACTGAATCATGCTACGAGTACTACGTGCACTACGAAGGCCTCAACCGCCGGCTGGACGAGTGGGTGCCAAAGGACCGCATCATGAACTCCAAGTTCCAGATGACGGACAAGGAGCAGGTGAACGTGAGCGACTCGATCGAGGACCAGACCGGCCGCAAGGTGACCAGAAACCAGAAGCGACGCCATGACGAGATCAATCACGTGCAGAAAACCTACGAGGAGATGGACCCGACCACTGCCGCCCTGGAGAAGGAACACGAGGCCATCACCAAGGTCAAGTACATCGACCGAATCCAGTTCGGCAAGTACGAGATCGACACCTGGTACTTCAGCCCATACCCAGAGGAGTACGGAAAGCAGAGCAAGCTGTACATATGCGAGTTTTGCCTCAAGTACATGAAACTGGAGAAGACCTATAGGTACCACATGAGCGAATGCACCAGCAGACAGCCGCCGGGGAAGGAGATTTATCGTAAAGGGCCGTTGAGTGTGTTTGAAGTGGACGGCAAGGACTTGAAAATATACTGCCAGAATCTCTGTCTGCTGGCCAAACTTTTCCTGGACCACAAGACGCTCTACTTTGACGTCGAGCCTTTTCTATTTTATATTCTCTGTGATGTGGACAAGCACGGCGCTCATCTAGTGGGATACTTTTCAAAAGTAATTTCCTTACACTTAAATTATGCCCCAAATTATCAAATGAGTGACTTTAGTGGAATAATTAAAGCTCTGTGGCGATCAATGATTGGAACAAACCTTGATTATCATTATTTCAAATTCTCAGTCAATAAAGACTTCATAACTTTTTCAAGAAGAAAAATTTAAGCTTTGATTTAATTGTCTGTTGCCTAAATCTGCTGACATTGGCAGCATGAATACCACTTCCTGACAGTTTGCTCTGCGTGAGCTGATCTGTTTTTTCAGAAGATCGCCACAAATGCTTTTCAGAGTGCTTGGAAAGATCAAGAAATAAAAGAGTTAAACATGAACTTGATTAAAACAAAATAAAAAATTGCTGTTGCTCGATGCACAATTTGTGCACTAAAATTCTTGGCTTGATCCTAATTTGAAGGTAAGTGGTACCTAGGAAACAGTTGGAACGCGACCCCCAAATTTGCATGCAATTTATTAAATTGAAAACATCTTCTTAACCTATAACTAGGTTTGAACAATTTTAGACGATCTGTATATTTAAATTATATCCCACTAGGATGAACTAAATATTAATAGCTCAGGGCTGACCAATATTTTATCTTATTTTTTCAGGAAAAAGAGTCGCCAGATGGAAACAACGTGGCTTGTATATTAACTCTACCTCCATTCCAGCGGAAGGGATTCGGCAAATTGCTAATCGCATTCAGCTACGAATTGTCCAAGCGGGAAAAACTGGTCGGGAGCCCAGAAAAGCCTCTCTCAGATTTAGGCAAGCTCAGCTACAGATCCTACTGGTCGTGGGTACTGCTAGAAATATTAAGGGATTTCAGAGGAACTCTCTCAATTAAGGATTTAAGGTAACCAATTCATTTCACCAATTTTTTTTTCAAGTAATGAAACGGTAATTTTAATTTTGGTATGCATTTTCAGTGAAATGACATCCATCACGCAGACGGACATCATATCAACGCTGCAAGCGATGAACATGGTCAAGTATTGGAAGGGCCAACACGTAATATGTGTGACCCCTAAGCTGGTAGATGAGCACGTCCGATCTAATCACTACAAAAGGCCGAGATTGATGGTTGACACGTCGTGCTTGTCGTGGACACCGCCGTACAAGGCTCCGCCAGCAAAAATGGCAAAGAAGTGAAAGCATTTCAACTCGATGGACTGTTGCTTATAAAGTGAGTACACGAGTTGGTAGAATCAACTAAGTTAAACGCACTAGCCTGTCGCTGGAGAAGTAAGTGTGGTATATTTTATTGGGGTTGTAACATACAGCTACTTTCCAGTAAACTTTAGTGGGTTCGACACCCGAAATATGCTTGACAGCATTGTACAGAGACTCTTGAACAGATTCTCCGATATGCCCTATAAAGGAAACTGTTAGTTTGAAGGATAAATCTTTGGTTTTTGTTCTCTACCTTTGGCAAAACGAATTGAATTGTTTTCAGTTCGGATCCACCCCAACTCGCTGTTTCAATCATGAAGCCTTTGATGCATTTAAAAACGAGCTCTGCTCTTTTGGTGCACCAAACAACTGTCATTTCCTGTTGGCAAACTGTTGCTTAAACGGTTCAGGTGAACTAATTGATAGGACGTACCTCTGACATTTCGTGGACTAGAAGAAGCGGAATGGTCAAACTTGTAATGTCATAAGCACTCGACGTCTTTAAAATATTCCTCAATCCTAGTATCACTGGGTGTCTTGAAGTGATATCTTAAAACAAAATAGAATTAGATTGGAAATGCTTTGATAACTTGAATGGTAATGAACTTGTGGACACTGGACGGGTAAAAAGATAAAGAGTTTAAGTGATGGATATAATCGATTTTGCTTGGTTTATGCACGAATTACAATTTTCATTCATTCTTAAATGATTCCAATATTCAAAACGAACTGAGCTTTAAAAACAAGACGCCAGGAATTTCAAATTAACGTATAATTTGAAATATCAAGTCTGCGTAAAAATTTGTTAAATGTGACAAGAAATTCAGGTTAAAACAAGCTATTGAACTGAACAAGTACCTGACATAATAGAATCATCGCTCAATATGTGGTAAACAACATGAGCCTCTGCAAGACTTGAATGCTTGGTCACATAGCAGTCACCTGGTTGGAGATTTCGTCTTATTGCACCGCTTTTGTTCTGAAATTTACTATCCATAAATTATTGTATAAAACCAAGTAACGAAGAAGTTACATCATTATTTTGGAGCCTCCACTCAATAGCTTGTCGTGCCTGAGAGGTCAGAGTTTCCAGTTGCTGTTCGACAGGCAGAAAATGCAACTCTGTTCCTTTTTCGCAAATATTTTGGAATGCTCCGAAGGGCGCTGAGGTTGACGGGGACTGGCAGTCGGTGAAGAGAACCAAACCCTGCAGTTCATTGGAGTAAAGGGATAAGGAAGTGTGAATGCGTTGAGTCTGGCCTCTACAAATGAAAGATGAGATGATTAGCCGTTTTAAATGTTCATGTTAGGTCAATGCACTCACTGGCAGTCGCAGAGGGCAAGCATGTCGCTGGCTAGCAGTCGTACATTATGCATTTGTTTCATTTGCGAGCCCAAATGAATGGTGAAGCTTTCCTGCATGATGGGCAAAAATTGATTTGATGCAGTCTGCACCTTAGGGATTTCAAGCTCAAATTCTGGCCATAGAGCGGATCTGAAATAATTGCGTTTAGTTATCTCTAAATGACGCATGTTCTGACGCGCAACTTGCTGATTTACACTTTTTCAAAAGTGTGAATTAATTTCACGGGACAAATTTCAATTAAAAGACCCCGGTGCGGGGGCAGTAACATGAGCTAGCTGGTCCTTTTCTGGACTGTGCTTCCTCCAGTGAGGCCAGTGCTCCCATGTTAATTGTTCGCATTTGTAATGTTACAGGGACGAAGTTTTCACGAGTTTTTCGCTATCAGGGCATAGCTCATCTCAAATGAGATGATCCAAAACATTAAAAAAAATCTAGTAATTACAGCTGCCATTATTGGTATTTTCATTTCCATTCCTGTAAACATGTTGTTTTAACTACTTAATTGTTTGCATGTATTTGGAATTTGAAGTTGCTCTTATTTAAATTAACATCATTCTATTAGGTATAGTTATTATTTTATTTTTCAGAAATGAGGCAATCTCAAAAAATATTGACAAATATTTACCTTTCTAGAATTGAAAAGCATTTTATTGCTATCACTTTTGAAAAATAAATGTGACACTTTGTAATGATGATAACTCTTGAGGTAAGTTGTTTCCGTATTATATTATTCAATTCAAGAGTAGTAATATTGATACCATATAATATCGATAATAAAAGATACGTACAAATTTTGCTCTGGTTGAGCTTGCTGGCTGAGACCCACTAGCCAAGCTCTGGCTTCACGCCGCTGAGTTGTTTTTAATGAATCCAATCGGCTCTCCCACTGGACGAGCAACATTTCTTTGTGTTCCAAATGAGAATTTGCCAAGCTGTTAATTTGCTCTTCGGTCAAAGCTTCCAATGCCTGCTGCATTTCCCTTTCTTGTCTGTTGTAGTAAAAATAATTATCAAATGTTAGAGATGAATTTTTTTAGCTTATCTTACTTAAGCGTAAGTTGGTTAATTTCTGCATCGCGGAGGGTGACCATTTGGTTAACTTGCGCAGACATGGCTTCAATTCCCTTGAGGACATTATCAAGCATCGGTGAATGTACTAGCTGGTGGTAAGCTTCTGCAAACAGCTCTTCATCGGAGAGTGCAGTTGGGCTGCAATATTGCGTCACTTCCTGAAGGGAGAAGAAAATGTAAAAAATCATGCTAATTTATAATGTTTGCCAGTTATTACTCCTTTGTAAGCTACTTCCCACTGCTTCACCAGGCTATCAATTTGATCTGAATTTTTTTGTTTAATCGCCTTCGCGACCATTTCATCAGCAATCCTGTCTTGTTCAGCTTTTAGTTTCTCCTTGACAAAAGTTTCAATACTCTCAGTAAGGTCTGCAAATTAAAGCTTGTTTAATAACGTAGCACTAACTTTTATAATAGAATTTTTAACCATCGATAATATAATGGGGCAATCGAAGAGTTGCTATAAGACGGGATGCAAGTTCGGGTGCTGAGTCTTTGAAGGGGATTTCCAAACATGTTTTTAATTCATAATTATACTCTGGAGCTGATGGTGCGGGGAACGTCATGATAAAGTCAGCCTCGATCTTGTGATCTTCTTTGGGGGCGTTTGGTTTCATTGTGTTAACTGCAATAACAAAAAAATTAAAACTATAGATAGCGCGGAGATTATGGACAAATTATTGTGATTGAAATCAGACACCTTGCAGAGCTCATATTAAAGTTATCGATTTTTTAAATCGTAACAACAACTAAAGAAAAAGGTAAAATTTGATACATTTTGGATAATTCCCACACAGTAGTAGTTAACAATAAATTGTATGTATGTACTCATATTATTACTATACCTTTTGAAAAGACAAAAATGTAACTCTAGATACTGCCTACATTACCATCATCTGCTTTTTGCTATCATTGACAATGAGAGCAGAGGAGCGACGAGCAGCTGCTGCCGTAAACTCCAGCAAGCTCTATTGCGCAAACGCACGTTGAACACAACACACCCTCTAGCCCAAGCCAAGCACGCGTTTGCCGACGTGCATTACATGATCCTTATTATGCCTGCTGTTGAGGCAGGTCTGCGCAGGTTACTGCACTAAAAGAGGCAGTTACGTTGACGTCATAAAGGGCAACTCCATTTTACGTTGTTTATGTCTTACAATTAGATCGTTTTCTGTAATACCAATGAGTCCAGGAAAAATTGTAAAATAAAAATCACTTGTTGGCTATTGTAATGTTAGATGCAAATATTTATTTGACACCAAAGGAATACATACAAAAGGTTATACATGTTTTGCAGAGAAACTTCATCTATTCATTATTTTTGTCGGCAACTCCAAATTTTGATTTGGAAGGCATCCTGTCACTCGCAGCATAATATTGAATAATATTCATGTCCATCCGCAACACTTGGCTATGCTTGCAGTGCAGTCCAAAGTACAATATGCCTTCAGTAGAAACGAAATGTTTGCGCTCTTTTTACCATAAGAGATCATGAAGTTGTGGAAAAACATTTAATTCATGAACCTTTATCAACTACTACATTAAAACACATTGCAAGTCTTCGTGTCAAGAGTCCCATTCCTTCTTTGTTATGAACAGGCTGATGATATACTCGTCATAAATGCCTTCTCCGCTCTTCCTCAGATGAAACGATAAAATTACGATGCAAAATGACACTCCATTAATCTAAGCTCTCTCTCCTCGAATACGGCGGGCCAGCTGGATGTCCTTGGGCATGATTGTGACACGCTTGGCATGGATGGCGCACAAGTTGGTGTCTTCAAACAGACCCACCAAGTAGGCTTCGCTGGCCTCCTGAATGAAAAGAAGGGATATTGGTCAGTAAATATGCGCAGATAGAACGCTTTGTATGTACCTGGAGAGCGCCGATGGCAGCGCTCTGGAAACGGAGATCCGTCTTGAAGTCCTGAGCAATTTCACGCACCAAGCGCTGGAAGGGCAGTTTGCGGATCAGCAACTCAGTGGACTTCTGGTAACGCCTGATCTCACGAAGGGCGACAGTACCTGGTCTGGAAAGCAGAACCATTTTATTTTTATTAGCAATGAACGTTAAAAATGTATTTAAAAATAACACGTGGACATCTCACAATGATGTGAAAGTTTGCTTACAAAATTGAAAGAATGAGATTCATATTATTTGGACAATTACCTGTAACGATGGGGCTTCTTGACACCTCCGGTGGAAGGAGCGCTCTTGCGAGCAGCCTTGGTGGCGAGCTGCTTGCGAGGAGCTTTGCCTCCTGTAGACTTACGGGCAGTTTGCTTTGTACGGGCCATGCTTTACAGCTGAAATTCGAAACACGTCTTTACTCTTCAACGGTCCTAGTTCAAATGAGGAATTCCTTCGCGCGCATGACGGTTTTATAAGGCATGCTACTTCGATTGGGCAACGTGAGTGCGAATTGCTTCATAACCAATATCAAAACATGAACAATTTGAGAAAAACGATACAACTAATCAAATTTGATGAAACAAGAGTTTGAACAGTAATGATAAAAAAGAAGTTACGAGAAAAATCATTAGAGAAACGAAAGATGCAAGAAAATGCCGAAGGAATGCCAACACAAACGGAGGGTCCTCATGATAATGCTCACGTAAATTTGGCGCCAAAAACAAACACACATAATAAAATTAGATGCTGGACCTAATGAGTGAGAGACTTAAAAACAGGAAAAACCTGAGGCCATGGATGGCAACGGGTTGCACGTAAAACACCATGCAATCAAGAAAAGTGATTGTTTACATCCATCAGTGCAATGAACACAGCGAAATGAGGGCAGTCACGATTCATGTTTTTATCCAACAATTCTAGGGTCCGTTGCATTTTTTTTAACTTACATAGCAGGTTTGCAACTTAGATTGCACTTACCGGTCGGTTTGTCTGGGTCAGCTCAAGATTTAATTTGAAAATCAGGGTCTTTTTCAGCGATTCCGAAAATTTCCGAAATTCCTTGCTCGCTCAAGACAACTATTAGAAGCTGACTGACGCTCATTGGCGCAAGACACAGAGAGCGCGCTGTGATTGGTCAGAATAAAACTCTCTGTGATTGGTAGACATCTTGGAACCATTTGGTCACTATTGGTCATATTAAAGTGTTTGCTCATTGGTCAAAACATGGTTTGCTGTTTAGTCAGCAGGAAAAGCTTTTTTGGAAATTGGGGGAGGGGGGTTTTGAAAATAAAAATAAAATCAAATCAACTCGCCGAACACTTGTTTTGTATTTTTTTCAATAAATATAATTGTCTAAATATGTTACAGTAAATATTATGCTACAAGCAATATTGCTAGTTCTGCTCACAGCAAATAGTCGAAAGTTATTTTGAAAAATGTATTTCGAAATAGTTCAATATCATTGCATAGAACATTGAGTAATTATTGTCATACATTGCACTACGTGACACAAGTAGGAGAGGTGAATCCTGCGAGTTTGTGAGTATCCATTCTGCAGGAAGCCACATGAAATAATCGATTAATTTATATTGCTCTGAACCGGTTTAATTTTATACCGAACCAGCCACGTAAGCTATAAGCTTTCATTCATTTTGTAGACCTAACATCAAACATGTGGTTGAGGACAACAAAAACCGGTTATTGAGTGTTAGCACGCTGCGCATGTGAATGCGCAACACAGCCTTAACAATTTGTTGTTGTGTGATAGTTCCACAATGCCGTCGGAGCAGAAAGCCATGGTTGGAATTCAAACTGAAAAGCCTAACCACTACACGTGAGTTAATCCTTCGGTTTATCCAACGATTAAGGATATTAACTATGTAATTCAGGTATCTGAAGGAATTCCGAGTGCAGCAATGTACTCTTTTCCTGCAACACAAGTGCACAAACCATAGACCATACACATGTTTTAAGTGGCATTTTAATAACCAACGTCGTCGGAGGCCAGTAAAAAGAAGAGACGGCAACTTCAATTACAGCCCTGATATCTACTGCTCAAAGTACGACGAAACCTCAGGAACGTGTCCTGATGGAGACGAGTAAGTTCACTTTAACGTGTTTGTTTTCTTAAGCGTGTTTTGCTCGCCATGTGCTTTGCGATATGCAATGCTCTTGAGATGTAGTAGATTATACCCTTTTTCTACCAATTAACTTTGCTCAAGTCGTCTTTCCATCGCCTTAACTAATTTGTGCATTATTAAAATTATTCGACTTTGTCACTAAGTCACGCTAGACGTAATTTAACAAAGAAAAGTTACTTACTGCGTCTCCCTTAGTAACAAAGCATTTTTGTTTTTCATCCCTGGACCTGGTATTGCAAAGTGAAATTTGATTAAAAACTCAATGCAGTTTTTTAAGTAAGCAATTGTTTTTGCCCTCTAGATGTCCATTACTACATAGAACTGCTGGAGACACTGAACGCCGTTACCACCTCAGATACTACAAAACATGCATGTGTGTCCACGATACTGATGCACGTGGTTTTTGTGTCAAGAATGGACCGCATTGTGCATTTGCTCATGGTAGCCATGACATGCGGCCTCCTGTTTATGACAGCAGAGAATTACAGGTGAAATTACTTAGCTCTAACATGATGCTCGTTTTGTTTGCAATTCAAGGTATTCGTATTTAATCATTACACTACCTTTTTAAGATTTTGGAAGCTGCTGCTGCCGAAGAGGCTGATAGTTCAGGGAAAGTCTATCCAAACTTGTTAGACAAAGAAAAGAACCAAGTAAATGAAGATCCCAAATGGCAAGGTAAGCTAGAGTTAATATATTTTTTAACTAAAAGTTCCTTAAAATGGTCTGTCAAGGAAATCCATGCTATCATAATAGCTATTTGTGTGTTTAGTGTGAATGAACCTTGAGATCATTTATGAAAGAGCTAGCTGAAGCAAACCTAAAAATATAATAGATATCAAGTTGATATCAAGTTACCTTTAATCATCTTAGGTTTTGAAAATCACTAATTGGGAGAAGATGTCAAAGGATTTTATTAATGAGTTCTTCATATTCTGGTCTCTAATCTAATTACTTGATTCTGGTAAATGTTGAGGAACCGGCCACTATTGAAATTTCTTTTGTGTTTGAAGCCACCAACAGATAGCGCATCTGTCCATTTACTAATTTGATGCTATTCTGTTCTGATTAAAAAATCAAACCTGCTGCTGTGCAGTCTTGACGCGACAGCTTTTTTCAGCATTTCTAGTTAGTTAAGGTTGATTGAAGATGGGTATTTTTTCCCTAAAAAATGTAAGCCCTTAAATAATAAATAAAAGAGCTTAACTTAATAACAGCTTTTAAAAGAGCACAAATTAGTTAGTGAAAATTCATATAATTATGACTGTGGAGTAAACCAAAAACTCTGACTGGCTTAGTCATTCACAGAAGAAAATAACACGCCAGGTAATAAGGCTACTTTTGTTTCAACTACGGATGGCTAAGCAGATTTAAGAGTTTCCAGCACATCAAAATGAAATCTTGTCTTGAATACACATAGCTACAGGATTAAATCAGAAATCGCAGTGAAGGTGTAGTATAATTAGACGGTGGTGCTGTCTGTTGGTGACTACGAAAAAAAGGAATATCTCCAAAGTAGTCAGCAGAAGTAATCTTGCTATAGAAAGTAACTCTGTCTAAGTTAAATAAAATGACACCGATAAATCCTAACGATGTCCTTTGAATGATTGTTGTGGCCTTTCAAATTGCCCTGGATTGAGAAACTAACCTTTGTTCGCATCTGGAAAATTTTAATTTAATGTTGTGATTTGATGTTTCCAGACACAAATTATGTACTGGCAAACTATAAGACAGAGGCGTGCAAGCGTCCGCCACGTCTATGCCGCCAGGGATACGCTTGTCCGCAATACCACAACCTTCGTGACCGTCGCAGGAATCCGCAACAGTATAAGTATCGGTCAACGCCATGTCCGAGCGTGAAGCAAGGTGACGACTGGGGCGACACGAGTCTCTGCGATGCTGGCGACGACTGCCACTACTGTCACACGCGCACCGAGCAGCAATTCCATCCTGAAATCTACAAATCCACTTACTGCAATGATGTCCAGCAAAACAGCCACTGCCCAAGGGGAGCGTTCTGTGCCTTTGCGCACAACGAAGGCGAGATGACCAACGCGCGCAACGTCATTGACGTCCTGAGTTTGAAACCTAAACTGGCAGACATCATGTCCACGGTCCTTCCTGCGAGCAATGGGTCTGAAATCAGTGAAGAGGAGGGAAGTCTGTCGCCGGAGGAAGTAGCAATGGTAAAATTCGGTCAGAATCCAAAGTCAAATCACTCACACCAAATTTGTTTGCTGCAGCAAAACTTTGAGAAGATAAAGCCAAACGCAACAGGAAATGATAAGCAGTCGCTCTTTACTCCGTTCATTAGCTCTGGAATGAACTTTCACTCTGCTAGTTCTCGCGCTCCCGGCTTTGAAAAATCTGACCCATTACTAGGACAATTTGAAAGTTTGTCGCTGAAATCATTTGGCATTGGCAAACCCGGAGACAGGGACTTGGACTCACCAAATTCAATAGCACAAGGATTAACATCAAATTGTAAGTTTCTTGTGTCAATTCTTTTAAATTTCAATGTTTTTAATTTCCCTGTAACAACATTACAATAATATATGTGATTTAAACTTGTAGCTGTACTAAGAAACTTATAATTTTTGTGTTTTAGTGCTTGGAAGCTCTGCGCCAGTAAATATTCCATCTCGCCCAAGAATGGAAGTAGGACCATCTCCATCTTCCCCAAGCTACCGTCTGCTTTCTGGAGCTGGCCCTTACCATGAATCATTAGAAGAGGTGACTAATTCTTCAAAGATGATAAGTTCATTTGAATTAATCGTTACCTTTTTCAGAACTCTCTGTTTTCTGATCCACTTGGCAAAAGTAGAATAGGTAGTTACCCTTCGGCATCTGGAAACAACCTCTACAGCTTTTCACCTCCTGCAAATGCCGCAATTACTAGGCCAACTCTTTCTCAAAATTCCATCGGGGGGCCATTGCATTCGAAATTACCCATAGCGGAGCCAGCAGATGTAAGAGTAATTATTGTCGCCTTAAATCAGTGCAATGCTAATTTAACTCTTGCCACTAGATGAAAAAGGTGCAAGAGATGGTCAGTCCTAATCGTGCAGCAATAGTTACTTGGGAAGAGAGAATTGCTCAAGCTAGATTAGCCTGTGAAGCCTGGAAACAAGAGGCTGAAGAGAGTAAAATCAAGGCAAAGTTGGCAATCCAGCGAAGAGATGAAGTAAGTTATTGATTGGGTTTTTGGAAATTCCTCTAACGTGCAATTCTTTCAGGCAATTATTCAAATTAATACTTTGAATCAGGAACTGGACAAGATGAAACAAGATCCCTACTTAGTTGCACTAAATAGGCAGTCTGATTTAAAGAACTTCCCAATGCATGTGTTACAATCACTGCATGCGAGATTGAAAAGAGATTTGGATGAAATTAGCCGCGTGAGTATTAATTCTAAACCATATTTTTGTTGATTGTAATTCCGTCATTTTCGCTTTAGGTCATTGAAGAGAAATGCACCGACATGAAGACGTGATGCGCTTAACTGTTTTCAATTCAAGGATGATAAAAGGAAAACTTCCCATTCAATATCCTACTTAGGAACTAACCAACATAAATTTATACTTTTATCAAAAAATGATAGAGAAATTGTTTTAATTTGCTATGGAAGTTTTTAAATTTATTTTAAATACCCCCATTTGTAAACAGCGGACATTGTTACACTATTGGATGATTGTCCCAATAAATAAAATTTTCTCTCACACACATTTTTTCTGAGCAACCCGAGCGCGTTCAAGTAGTACTGACGTCATTATGAATGTATCAATATTTTTGTTATTTTGCTTTGAATAGATGTTACTAGGCTAACACAAGAAACCCGAAACTAGTATTATTTTTTAAAATTATTCCCATTAACGATTATTTTTGAAGACAAGGTATAGAGACTATTTAATGGGAACGAATGATAATTATGGGATAATTCTTTTAAGTTAAAGGCAAATTTAACAGCTAAACAACTAATGCGTTTATTCATTTTACATGACACTTTCAAACTCGATACTCTTTTTAAACGGCAGCTGAAATAACTTCTGTCATCTTCTTCACCTTGCTGGCAATGCTCATATCTACATATTTATCTCCAATGCTGACAATCATGCCCCCGAGGAGTTCTGGATTCACCTTTGTGGTCAACAGGAGAGTCTGGTTGCTCTTGAGGAAGCCCTTCAGCGCACTCTCCAGCTCTTTCTTGGTGGCTTCATCCAGAGTCTAGGGGAAAATTCGATAGGAAATTGAACTGACACAAATTCAATGTCTCACCTTAGCTGTTGTGACTTCACAGACAACTTCACCGCGGTGAGCGGCCATCAAATTCTTGAAAGTTGAAATGACAGTGTCAAGATTTTTCAGGCGACCATTTTCTGCCAACAAAGCTGGAAAATACATCTTTTAATATTTACATGAAACGTGTCTTCCTAATGCTTACTCAAAAGGTTGGTTGACAGGTTGGATAGCTTCAGAACTCCAGCGATCTTAGTCAGAATATCCTTCTTGACTAGTCGCTTCATTGATGGATCTTTGATGAATTCCTGCAGCCTAGCATCGGCCTTCATTTGATTCTAAGGTGCATACATTTTTCAATCACCAGGATTAGAGGGCAAAAATTGAAACGCACCTTGAGTCCAACGAGCTCCTTCTCGACAACCTCCAGCTTTTTCTCCTTGCTGGCGGCGGAGTATAGGGCACTGGCATAGCGACCCTCCAGACCAAAGACCTGGATGGGAGTCTTCACCAGCTGCTTGGCGGCGGCTGATGAGCTGAAGGCTCGCACCTGTTAAAAATTCGATTGTTATTATTAGGGTAAAAACATAAATTTAAGTAAAAATATGGGTTCCAACATTAATAAGGCGAACCGGCGACAAGATTTTAAGCTAATTTATTACTATAATTTTGCTAATGATAGAACGAACACAGACAGACAATTAATAAAATTCTTCAAATTTTAAAACACAAAGTTTTATAGGCTTATGAAGGAGATGCAATAATGAACCAAATCATAAAGATATCAACGAAAATAAAATATTTTCTTACAGAAAGAATTGCCCTGCTGGTCGCCATTCTTGCAGAAGACTCTTAGTTTCTGACTTCGACGAGTGGAGGCGCGAGTTTTCAAGTTGACAAAAATGATGGCCTGGAATGGAGTGGGTGGGAAAATACAAAAATCACATGGAGATGTAAACACTGTCTGAATTGACTGAAGTGAAGACAGAGTGGTAGCAAATTAGTGACAAATTTTTCGCACGATATCTTCTGTGTTGATAAAATATATTTGTTTCTTTGATCATTCAATTCATTTAATACATAATTCATTATGGGTGTTCACGGCTTGTGGAAGCTGCTTGAGCCGTCTGGACAACCTGTGGCCCTCGAGTCGATGGACAACAAAGTGTTGGCCATTGGTTTGTAAAATTTAAAACTTTCTTGTTGATCTCTATGCTAAGCTCTTTTTACAGACGTGTCAATGTGGTTGCATCAAGCACTAAAAGGCTATCATGATGCCAGTGGAAATGCTCTACCAAATGCTCACCTTCTTGGTTTGTTTCATCGCATTTGCAAATTGATGTTCTTTAACATCAAGCCGGTTTTTGTCTTTGACGGTGGAGTTCCTACTCTCAAACAGCAAACGCTGGTCAGATACATGCATGTGATAATTATGAATCAAAATACTTATAAACTTTTTCTCAGGCAAACCGCAGGCAAATGAAAATGAGGGCTGGCAAACGAGCAGAACAAGAGAGACTAAGATTGTTAAAAAATTTAATGGAACAGGATCTGGTGCAGCGAGCAAAGGGCAACACTTCAGGAACCAATTTAAAGTAACTTACTTTCCGTTGTCATGTCATGTGATATTTATATATAATTTTCCTAGGTTGCCAGCTGCATTGAAGAAAAATGCTTATTCAGAATTTCTTCTGCCAGAGGAGGAACCCGATATCATAAGGAGGTTGCGGGAGGAAGAGGAGGAGCAAAGTGGTATTTTTTCTTGGAACTGGTTTTGCTGATCTCTTCACTCTGTGTTATTTTCAGATGAAAGTGATGATGACATTGAAGAAATCATCACGTGGGAAAATTTCAATCCCAACAGCAAAGAGTTCAAAGCACTGCCTGCGCATTCAAGACTTGAAGTCTTGAGCCATTTGAAAGACACTCGAAAGCAGAACTCTTGGGGCAGGATTCATGAGATGCCACAGGTAACGTGAATGAAGATATATCTTTGAATTTGCTTTTAATTGTGCTCTTAGGAATCAGACGATTTTTCAGGTTTTCAAATGAGGAGACTTCTGCTTCGAAGATCAGCTCAGGTTGAGCTTGACCTGGTGGAGAAGGAACTTAGCAAGCGGCACACCCTCTCCATGGAGGAAATCAAAGAGATCATGGCTGAAAAGGGCAGCTTGGCTACCAAATTAGCAGACATGGATGTGGATTACGGCCAGAGGATTGCTTCAGATGATGTTACTAGGTTAAATTAATTTATTTGTTTTGGTTGATATAGTTCTAAAGCTAAGTCTTTCAGATTCATTCTTATAAAAAATCCAAATGCAAAAAACGTTGCTAAGCTGGCAGTTGATGGTGAAGAACAAGAGGACATTGGAACAGAAGTGACTGTCAAGGAAGAGGTTGATGTTGAGCCAATCAGTGTCACATTCAAAGAAGACATTGTAATTAGTGACGAAGAGGAAGAGCTGGCTCGAGTAGGAGCGATGGATTTGGGACGTATTAAGAAAGAGGTGAGATCCTTTTAATGGCACTCTGGGTTTATATAATGAGTCACATAATCTATTAGGTGGAGGACAGTGATTTGACTCAAGAGGAAATTCTTGTGATGATTCAGAATGAAAAGAGGGAAGTTTCTGACATGAAGAATAAAAACTTTGACGTTAACCAGCCCTCTACATCAAAAGCTTGTGCAAAATATCTTGAACCACTTGTTGAAGAGACGCCAAAAGACCCATCGTTACAAAAAGTTGTCCAGCTGAAAGACGCTACCAAACATCTTGATCCAGAGGAAGCTGTGCCAACACGCAGTTCCGCACAAATATCTTCTAAACTTGTTATTAAGGAGAAACCTGTGGAAAAGGACAACATGAAATTATTAAATGAAGATGTATTTTACAGCAAGAAACAAGAATCCAAGACTGCTGGAATCAACAACAAAGAAGAAATAGTTTTTGTCAAAAATGTGGTTGTAGCAGCAAAAGAGGTGGACATAGTGGAAGAAAAAGGTAGCTACAAGTCCGCCGAAGAAAAAGAGATGGTTGCAAAATGTCTAACTCCCAACACAGCAGAGAAGACTATAGCAATCAATATAAACCCTGAAAATGTATCCAAGGAAGATGATTTGTTTGCTGACATTTTCTCATCACAAAGTGTACCAGAAATAGACACTTGTACCCCATCACCATCTTCAGCAATTGGAGTGATGAGCAGCACTGGCGAGTCGAGTGAAGATGAAATCCAAGACGCGGTACAAGAAGAAACTGCAGAAAAGTTACCAGAAACTGAATTAAATAATGGAGAACCAGAAAGCCCTTCAAATAGCAGCAAAAGCAACTCACTGCCTGATGTGTCAGAAGGATCGCAACTAACGAATTTTCGGAACATGAATTTCACAGATGAAGAACTTAAAATTTTAGAGGTAATGTGGTTTTGCGGCCGAGTTTGAATAAACCAATGCCATATCTGCTCATTTCAGGAGAAACTTGCTAAGGAAAGTAGAGACATTGTCAGCGAGATTGGTCGACAGGAGAGGATTGCGACGAACATCAACGACCAAATGTGCCAAGAAGCGCAGGAGTTGCTGGCGCTCTTTGGCATGCCTTACGTAGTGGCGCCAATGGAGGCTGAAGCGCAGTGTGCTATAATGGACTTGCTGTCTTTGACTCATGGTGCATACTGAACAGTTTGTAAATTTTCTAAAGTACTTTAAATATTTCAATTTATTTAGGAACCGTGACAGATGACAGTGACATTTGGCTTTTTGGAGGGAGGACTGTTTACAGGAACTTCTTCAACCAGACCAAGAATGTGGAAAGATACACTTATGATACTATTTGCAAAAGCTTTAGTAAGATGTAATCATAAATATTGAAAATTATTATAAACGTTTTCCAATTAGAGCTCACAAGGGATCGGTTGATTCTATTAGCCATGCTGGTTGGCAGTGATTACACAATTGGTTTGACTGGCGTCGGTCCTGTTACTGCTCTTGAGATAATTGCGGAGTTCTCTGCGAACAGAAATCAAGAAATCGCAGACCCTGAAGATCTACTCATTCCTCTGAAGAATTTCAAAGAATGGTGTGAGTCGAAGGAGCTGACAAATATGAGGAGGAAAAGACTGAAGACCTCATTGAGGGATGTTTGTTTCCATGATGGTAATTTTTGCTGCAAATAATATCAATCAGGAGATTTAATCCAATGCATGGGTTTTCAGGATTTCCAAGTGAAGCTGTAGTTAACGCATACATTCATCCCCAAGTCAGTGAGGCCAAAGACAGATTCAGCTGGAGCAAGCCAGACATTGAAGGACTGATTAAGTTCACAGCTGTAAAGTTCGGTTGGAGCAAGACACATGCCGAAAGTGTGTTAGATCCAGTGATCAAGCGAATGGCGGAGACTAAGGTACTGCGTATTTTTCTTCATTATTCCAAAGCTGAATTTGCCAACTTCAGGTGCAAGGACGGTTGGATTCCTTCATCACTGTCACAGGTCCAAGTAAGGATCTGGATTTGGTAGTGAGCGCTAGAGTTAGAAATGCCATTAATCAGCTCAACGGCTTTGCCTCTGTCAGTGAAGTTAATGTAGATGAACCTCAGCCTTCAACTTCAAAAGAGGCAACACCTGCTGCACCAGTAGAAAAAAAGAAACCAAAGTCCCAGAAAACAGCAGCCAGCCCTTCAAAGTTGAACGAATTTAAGAGTCAGTTGATGAAAAAGCCCAGAGCAGCGCCTATCTTGAAGCCAACGGCTGAAAAACCAGCAAAGAAAACGAATGTACCCAAGAAAGAACTGATACCCCAAAGAGAGAAGGACAAGGATTCCGCACTGCAGAGCAAACTGAAGGCCATTGAAATTTTTCGCAAGAGAAAAATTGACCCGGTTGTGAAGCCTAAGCGGCCAAAGAGACTAGTCGCCAAGGACAACTACCTCTCTGAAAGCAGTGACAGTGACTGAATTCAGTGATTTTATTAATTTATTAAATATTGGCAATTTCAATGTTTGAATTAAAGATGAAACTCTTTTGTTGCAAATATTATATATTTTTATATTTCAAATATTGTACAAAATCTTGAGCTGTTAAATTATAGAATACAAGCATTATACAGCTCAAAATAGAATACATGTCGAGTAGATATTTATTTAGTTGTTACATAATGGTTGGTGCACTCTTAAGGCTACTAAATGAAATATTGATAAATTGATAGCTAACCAGATCTTGAGGAACAAGTTGGTATTGACGATGACCACTTGCCATTCCGCAGACACCTCAGCATAGGGGCACCCTTCAGCTCCATGTTGTCTTCGCAAGTGAAAGTAATGGTTTCACCTATCTTGTAGTAGAACTTGACGGAAGACATTCTCCCGTTAATGGCAGTCCCTGGGTATGAACACGCTTGCACGCCTACAATCAAATCGTTTTGAGAGTTGGCACTTAGTTGGCATAAGCATGGGTTAGTTCTAATTTGTGCTTTTGATAAGGAAAATGTGTTTTGAGAGAAGACAAGATGCCCAAAACTTACATTTTGGGACAGTGCCTGACCACCTGCCGGTTTCTTGGCACGCAATTATGGGTTGGCCCTCCATCATAAATTCTGGGTTACAATTAAACTGGACTAAATCACCAGCTTTGTAAACACCATGACCCTGAATATAGCCGTTCTCCGGAGTTTCAGGAGGTTCGCATTGCACCTCTGAAACATTGGACCATGCACTCTTGAGAAGACACATTCATAGATTGGAGGCTTGTACCCACAGGTTAAGAGAATAGAGAAGGGTTTAAGAGAAAGAGTTTTTAAATCACACTCGCACACAAGTCGGAAGACCGGAAGAGAGCTTACCACTGCATTCTGGGAATGGGCCCGACCACTCTCCAGAGGAAAGGCATTTTGATTCGTGGTTGCCCATGATGCCGAAGCCCTGAGCGCAGCTGAACACTGCCTTCCCACCAACCTCTCTGCTGAGGATCGTTACCCTCAGGTTTGGGTCGTGTCCAATGGAAATGTCTCCGCATTCAATACCTGTTAATATAGTAGCGATAGAGAAAATTTTGAAAGACAAATATATCATACTTTCGCACACGGGCACAGGGGCACTCCAGTTTCCAGATGGCAGACAAGTAATTTCTTCGTGTCCAATTAGAACACTGCCATTCAAGCATGTGAAGAGGACTCTTGAGTTCATTCTTGTGTTTTGAGACGAAATGGTCATTCCTTGGCGGGGAGCCAGCATTGGACAATGCACACCTAACGACCCACACAATTAGTTATTCAGAAAAAGGAGTTTAATTGGTTTCTAACGATTAACGACAATTTCCACTGAGTGAGTGTGTCGAGTTGGAGTTACACAAGTGAACGAGCCAGAGTCATCCTTCGTCGCGTGCAAAATACTGAGTCTGTACTCAAGTTGAGAATCTCGGCCAGTGTCTTCAGTCCAGCCCTCTGGATATTTTCTGAGCAAAGATGATCTTAAATACAATGAGGTGATGCCAAAACTCTAAGATACCGATAGTTGTGGCTAACAGTCCATTTGGGCGTTCCAAATCTCCTGATCCAGAGACATTCCATGTGCAAAATTGTGCCTGGGTACACGATGAGCCGACCATCGTTGCTTTGAGCAATTGGTCCAAGCTGGTGTCTGAATAAAATCGTAGGTGGTTTCTCCACTAAAATGATGAAATTGTCAAAAGTGGAAAATAAATTGTACAACTGAGAAAATTGCTTACAAGCATATTCATTTTCTTGGTTTAACCCAAAGCAAACAGGCTTTTGGCCATCCCACTCTCCATTTTCACACTTTCGATGCTTGGAGCCAACCATAGAGTACTTCCCTATGTCAGAGCATCTTGCCACCTAAGAATATAAGTTAATAAATATGCAGCTGCGAGTAGACCAATAAAAAATTCACCAGCTCCGAACCAGGAGGAAACTCCACAACCTCGTCAGAAATTATTTGATCGTTGAAGAAGTAAATCAAGTTTGGCTCAGTGTTTCTGAAAACGCATGAATGGTTCTGCATGTTTACTTCTTCAACCAGTTCCTCCAGTGAAGCACAACTGAGCGATCTGCCAATCCAGCCACCATCCTCGCAACTTATCTTCCAAGTTGTCTTTTCGCCCATGATTGATGCGATGCAATCGAACGTGACTTCTGTGCCGTCAGGGAAGCTCTTGTCTCCATCAGCAATTGGTGAACCATCTTTGTACAACAAGGAGCCCTGAACCCTGGCTGGAGGGCCACAAGGCTGGCCTTTTGATCGAGAGATGCCGGGCACAACAGCTCCTATCGCGCCTAAAATCAGATAAGCAACCAAGTTTATTTGATTAATTTAGATATTTATTTTTAAGGCCCAAATTAAAAGAACACAAGATGATATCTTCTCACCTGCCACTCCAAGCACTGCTAAGTCACCCGAGGTTCTAGTTATTCCCGTTCCTGAAGAGGCAAAATTACCTACAGACCCTTTTATTCGACACGATGGAGGCGCTGGCAAGAGTTCTCCATTAGAACACTCGATAGATGACTGAGGACTGCGCGTGTATTCAGGTTCACATTGGTAGTGAATTTTGGCGCCATGGGCTATGGTTAATCCTCCTCTGTAGCCGGACAAATATTGGCCATTCTTGAAATGCGGAAGGCGACAAGGCGCTGAAAGTAATCAAGGGCAATAAGCTAATCAATCAGAATTCATGTAAGACTTGCAAGGGTGGCAGCTGGGGAAGTTGTTGTCAGTCCAGTTGCCATGAAGGCAGTAAAGCTCAGCCGGTCCTTGTATGTTGTAGCCGCGGTTGCAACCCAGTAAAATCGTGTGGTTGGTTTTTATTTCAGAGTTTTCAGTCACAATATTGCCGTTCAACGTGTATCTGCCAGAAGTTATCGCAGGTACGTGACAGTTCACTGTAGTCACATCGCATGTATCAGTTATAACCAATAATTTGTTAAAAAGTTTACTAAATTACTTATGACACAGTCAGGTTTGATAGGTTTCCAGTTGCCTCTGATGCACTTGGCAGTCCGGTTTCCTAGAGTTGGGCTATAGCCGCCGTTGCATTCAAGTCGGACCACTGCCCCCAGACTGTTGGAGACATTAGCGTCACTGCCTGGCTTGAGCAACTGAAGTTCGATGAATGGTTCAACTGGTAACGCCTCGCAAGTAGCTTAAGGGTCAAATTAAAATATAGTTGAACGCGTTTTCATAGATATAACCCACTAACCCTTTTTCCCTTTTTCAATATTCTTTCTGTTCTTGTTCTGTCTGCCAGTCCCACCACTTTTGTTCCTGTTACGCTTCCTCTGTTTGTCAATAGAGGTGACGGTTTTTGTCGCAACGGCCTTTGAATGTGCCTGGGCTCCTTGCATCAAATTTCTCCAGTCACTTGGCCCATAATCCGTGAACTCTGGGATGCCTTGAAGTGCAACAGCAGCTTCGTAGTCATCGCTCATGTATTCGTGAGAAAATTCCACGATCTTATCTTCTGTGGACGTCTCATTTTTCTTGTACTCCTTCTCAACTTCCTCAACACTTTCCTTTTTCACTTCTCTGTTCCACCTCAGGCGGGGATGCTGGCCAGGGACACACCTGAGTTTTGTATGAGATTAGGATTCGCAAAATCAAAGCTGATAAACCTTGGCAGTTCTTTTGGACTCCACTGGCCTCCAACACAAGTGGCTCCTGGTGGTCCCTCCGAAAGCACGTAACCTCGGTCGCAGTCATACATGATTTGTTTGTTGTTGGTCACTTTCCTGACGTACGGGCGGTAGTCATACAATCCCATATTCCCAACTAACATCACCTTGCCATTTTCGATATATCCGGGGAATGGACAGTACACTGAAACCAAAAATTTAAAATTAAATGTCCTGTTAAAGAATAGAAATAGTGGCAGCAACCCTCTGTGCAGATAGGCACATCTCCAGTCCAGTTTCCATAGTTGCAAATTGAAAGACTGTTGCCCTTCAAGGAGTAGCCATCTTTGCACTTGTAGCGCGCCTTCATATTATGATCGGTCTTTGGCGCGATAACCATTCCGTTTCTTGGAGCTTTAGGCAGCTGCTTGCACCTGGCTGGAAATAATATTGAACATATAGTTCACAAAAGAGTCAAAACGCTGACGAAAATCAGCCAGCACAGTAATGTTTTAATTACCTGGTTCACATCTTGGAATGTGAGTCCAAGTGCCATTGTTACAAGTTACAGCTGATGAATATGGCACAAACTCGTGATGGGGTTCACATTCCACCTCCAAGCGGTAGCCATGCGGCACGACCGGACCCTGAGTGATGTTGCGGTGAACTCGGCCTTTGTGCACATTTGGAATAACGCAAGGGCCTGGAAAATAATTATTGTTTGTATATGCGAGTATTATATTTTTTGCACTTAAAATTGGATGAGTTAGCATTGAGATAAAAAAGTATTAAAAAATAAATCTAGCTTACCAAGACACTTTGGAAGTGGATATCTCCAAGTACCATCCATTTGGCAGACCGTCGAGGAGTTTCCCTCGAGGACCATGCCTTCTCTGCATCGGAAGATGATTGATGCGCCTAACATAGTGCCACCCTCGATTCCTTCGAGCCAGCCGTTGTATAAGTGGCCAGGGTGGCCGCAATTCACCTCTAAAATGATCAAGATTCAGTCCGCATTACTTTAATCAGGCAGACTATGCTAACCAGAAGCTTAGCAAATTTACAAAAACTGGAAAAGAAATGAAGAGACTCACCTGTCAAGCAATTTCCTGAGGTGCATTTAACAGTTTTAGTTGGAGGCAGGCACTTGGTCTTATCGATATCTTCTGGTTTGCATAGCTGCACCTCTGCATTCGGAGTGTGAAATGCTTTTAATTAAAGAGAATCGCACGCACAAGCAGAAAACTCACGTTTGCAGGAGGGCACCTCTCCAGACCACTGCCTGTCTGGGCCGCAGCGGCGCGACGAGTCTCCGATCAGTCGGAATCCTTGCTTACACTCGTAACTGACTACCGAGTTGTACGCGCAAGATGTGTAAATGGCTTTGCCGTTGCTTGGATTCTCAGGCGTCGGACATTGCACCGCTGGTGAACAAGAAAAACATGGGGTACCTTCAGTGAAAGGGTCCCTTTAAGAACCGCCCACTTGTCCAATTGCGCAGGCAATGCATTTTGCTTTTTTAATGCTCTGCACCTGCTTCAGGTCAATTTCCAAGAGAGGTGGCCGAAAGGAAAAAGAAGCTATACTTACGCACGCAGTTTGGCACCTCTTTTGGGTACCAACTTCCGTCATTCTGGCAAACCCTCTCAGGGCGTCCTCCTTGCAGTTCATAACCAACAGCACAATGGTACGAAATTCGGCACCCATATGTGAAGCAGTCGCCCTCGATCCAGCCATGCTCCGTGCCTAGTGGCGGGCCGCACGTTCTTGCTGCGTTTTTTGTGAACAATTAACCAGAAAATTCAACATGCTGATTTAAAATCTTACGTTCACAAGTTATGTCAGGCCCGTACCAAGTCGCAGAGTTTGTGTTTGCGTCTAAAGCAAGGCACTTGGCGTGCGGAAAACCTGTTGTGGCATAGCCTGGCTGACAGTGGTACTGCAGGGTGGTGTCCACAGCAAAGGACAGTTGGTCGATGGGGGCCGTGTGTCGAGCAAACTCGATTTTAGGCGCCTCGCCACAAAATGCTGGAGTCCGGCAAAAAATTATTTGAACATGCCTTTTACTAAATGAAGTTTTTGCAAAGTTTAGTACCGGACTCTTTTGTACAAATTGGCGCATCTCCAGACCACTGTCCATCAGCCTGGCACGATCGATCTTGGAGGCCCACCAAGTTCCAGCCCTCCTGGCAAGTGTAGATGGCCTTCTCGCCAAAGAGCCTGCCTGTGATGCGGACAAAGCCCATCGAAGGTGGGCCTACCAAGTCACACTCCCTGTCTGGTTTGATGCAAGACATGCCGCAAGCGCCATCGCACAGGCATTTCTTCTTTTTGCTCTTGCAATCCTCGTCTGATGAACATTTGCGTAGGCATTTTTGGTTCTGGATTAGCAAAAGATGAGCATAATATGCGTCCTCTACTCGAAAAGTGTTTAAATCTAACATAAAGCTCAGCCTGTTCTTCATCCCGAGGACATAATGACGACGGAGAGTTCCTTGGATTTTTATATATTCGGGGTTCGTCTGCTTCCTGGCTCACATCCTCCTCGTCTGAATTGATAATCTGGCTACTGACCTTATCAGCGAGGGTTTCTGCAAATTCCAGCCTATTAAATTACAACTTTCCCTCTTTGCCACCAAGCGCGTGGCTTGTTCGTAAGTTTAAAATTATTTCACGGTAATTTTGTGCAGGATATAGCTCTTGACAATGATTAAATTGACATATGATTTATTGGGTTTAGTTAGAGACTATGCGGGACAAACGGTTAAGGAAATATTCCGCCGACAAAGCGCGCGCGGCAGGGTTACGAGAGATGCTGCGATTATCCCATTGTACGCTTCTTCTGCTGTACGCCAATGAAACATCACCATTAATACGAAGGTCAGAGAATACTTTTTAATGAGTGATCAAATGGAAGGATCTATCTATTCCTCTTACATAAGCATCGCAATCAAAGACTTAACTAGAAGTCAATCCGGCCCATCTAAAATTCCTCCTTTTATCTGCATATAATAATCCACTTCTGAAATGCTCAATCGCGGCGAAAGACCCAAATCTTTCAACACAATTGAGACTCTGACAGCACGCGGGGCAAGGAGAGTTGCTCTCTGCACTCCAAGTAGAATAATGAATAATGGCTAATTACCTGTAACGCTTAGCAGGCAGAGAGTGACAATCAATGGTAACAGTAAGATCTGCTTCATTGTCTGCTATGAGACATGCCTCCGATACGCATACTGCTGCTTGTGAGAAAACTCAAGTACAGCGAGAACCGTTGTGGCGGCAGCTCCCCTAAAGCGAATCTCTTTCTCTCTCTCTCTTTGGGTTCCCCTTGCCATTCAATACAGGGAGATTTTCATCACGCGCTTTTGGTTCCATTAACAAGGGACTTCAATTTATGCTCTTGCAACAGTAGGGGTCACACATAGCACGCCGCACACAAACACTGCTCATCAGCCTATGATAAAGATACCCTGTTCAAGAAAGGGATATCAAGAGATTTCTAACGAATGAAATTCGCGTGATGTGTCTACGATTTTTGTCCTGTTTATTCTTGATTTTAGCATATAAGAATAAATAATTTAGTAAAAAATATTGCTTTAAGCAATTTGAAGTAGCAGTCATCCAATGACATCACAGTGACAGTGACTGGGCCGCAGCATCATTGTCTATCAACGGGCCTTACCTAGGCAGGAACACGTCCAGCGTGAATGCACACGATACAAAAAGGAGGCCTCTCGCGCGAGCCGTTCATCTCAGCTGTCCAAATTGGCTTCTATAGTCAGTCCCACTGCAAAATATTATCCGCATTAATTACCGTAATGCGGATATCCTGAGACAGATACAAAGAAACTTTGCAAAATTCTTTAACAGCGAATATATTGAGATCAATTGGTGGAAAACAAAGATATTCAAATTCTCAAAAAATCCAAGACAATGATTAAGAGCGCATCACAAATTGCAATATGTATAGAAATAGGATTCAAATAAGAAAATTCGACTACAATATAGTAATATATATATGGTTATATTATATGTATAAAATAGATAAGTTGTGTAAAAACGAATCCTGCAAAAATTATTTTATATATATGATCGGCAAATAATGAAGCATATATTTGTATGTATATATATTGAGTGAAGAGTATTTTAACGAATAAGCAATACTACTTAAATCACCTCTGTCGTCAGTTGGGGCAAAATCTTGAGTGAGAGGAAACGAGCTGGACTCCCAAGGCATTTCCTGTGATGCTGCTTTGAAAATCGCTGACAATTTATGTTCATTGCATTTCTATTTCAAAAAAACGTTTTCACCTTCATTTACTTTTGAGTAAGGTGCATGATTGACGGAATGAGAGAAAGGAAAAATCATGGACCAATATTCTAATATGTTAATAGGCAGATTTATCGGCACTGTGAGTCTTTCGATTTGCTAAATACCATAAGGCGGAAGGGATTGAAAGCAAGCAGCTAGAACAAAGTAATTCAAAACGATACCAGGTGAACGTGATAGTGAACTCAACAACTCCATGACAGTAAAAGTCGCCCATTGAAAATTGTAAAGCAACATGTAATAATTTCGACAAATGCCTTTCAACCGTTTAGTGCTGCAAAGAAAAGTCGTAAAAATAATAAACATAAGAAGCTGCTCCAGACAAGTTTTACGATCTATAAAGTAAAATGTCCACAGGAAAATCAGGTTAATCCAAAAGGATCAAAGTGAGGCCAAGGTGACTTACCTTTTTCAAAAAGTCAAACTGACATTCACCTTTAAAAAGCAATGGAATTTACTAAAATACTGATTTGTTATGTGTTTTTGGAGTTCAATTTGCACACGGTAAATTTTAAACAAAGGGAAATAATCTGTTATGTAAAAATTACGTGCGAGATAATTTGACTCCATCTGGAAAGAACATCACATGGCTAAGTTCCACAATAAGCAATAATAACACAGTGTAAATGCATTTTCAAACGATTTTCATATATTTATCAGTTGAACCTAAGCATGTATTACAATTTTACCTATCTGCTTGTTTACACAAATTGAATCGATAATGATCATAATGTTATCGAAGCATCGCATTATAGAAATCCACAGTGAAGAGTTTTGTTAGAAGTGCTACACATGAACCGAGAAAACGGGCGCAACAAACAGTTACTTGTTTGTTTGCAACAAAATTAAGAGGCAGTACAAAATGCCTCGCAGGCTGTGAATAGCTTTACCACTTCTTTTTGTCCCGCTGCAAACATTCATTCACACTACTCATGGTCACTTGTTGGGCTTGAAAATGGTGATTAGTGTTCCCCAGAGACACAAGGAAAATAACTCGTTAAATTATTTGCAACGTTTTGCAAGATTCATGTTAATTAAAATGTGTTGAAAGTTTTCTCATCATCATCATCATCATTATCGTCGCACACATGAATTATATAGTTTATATTGTGGTCTAAATGTACGTAAGTTCACCATAACGGCATATATAGCGATTATATATGTGCACGCAACAGTAGAGCATGAAACCTGCCATTAACCAAAAATATCGCAACACCAAAGAAATAATCGATAGTAATTATAATTACGAAATATTAAAAGCAATGACCATATTATATCGAGACGATAAATTTATGATTGCTGACAATCAAACTCCATTCCAGTTTCAGACGGTAGAATTCTGGTTTGTTCTGAAAAAGCAAAATTAAGTTACACACTATCAAGACAACATTGTGAATGCGTGAATTTAATCGGGCACGCCATGTAATGAGATAAAAAGTGATATAAATCACCATCGTAATAAATCCCTGAAAGATTTTTGTCACAAATGCACGCATACACAAGTGAGTGGAGTATTAAATATTTGGACTGATTTCTCACATAAGGACGAAATTAAAATCATACCAAGAAACCAATGCAGCACTGGTCCAAAGAGGAAAAACTACCCTCAACTTACTTTTAGTTATCTGGTCCTTGTGGCTGACCTCCACCGTAGCCACCATATGCAGGGTAGCCGCCATATGACTGGTTTGGCATCCCAGAGGGCGGCTGACCTTGGCCGCCGTAGTAGTTCGAGTAGCCGTATTGGTAAGCCTGACCTCCGGGCATCTGCGCACCAGACGGAGGTCCAGTGGGCGTTGCACCAGGTGGCGGAACCTGACCAGCCTCCTGAGAATTTAAATTCAACAGCGAAATGAAAAATTTGTTAGAGACGCTTGCACAATATCATCTCAATTAAAAGGAGGGACCTGTGGTATGCTCACTTTCGTCACTCATGTCTCGCGTCCGTCATGAGGAAAAACACGACTTCTGAATATGTCTTGAGATAATCCTATTAAATTCTAACAGAAAATCCGCTTTGAAATGGACAGCCTGCACTCAAGCACGCCTTAGGATATGTCGATTCAATTCACGTTTCATCATTGCCTATTTTTTTAATAATATAATTTTAAAGACTCCTTTAATGCCAGCTAAAATAACTAAATACTTTTCAACAATTTCGCGCATTTAACGCATTCTAGTCTTTAATTTGCATGAAACACAATTGTAAAATGTGCATAGATACTCAATCTATAATATTTTATTTCAATTTAAGATTTTTTCGTATATTGGTACCGCGGCCACTGTGCCTCAAGCCTAAACCTGCCTACATACGTAACAAAAGGTATTCAAATAAAAAAGGAACATCATTCGACCTCGTGAGTTTATTTTCTTTGATTTTCATTAGGTAAACATTAGACCAGTGTACAAAGCTAAACAAAAATTTCAATCAAATAGATTGTTTTATCTGACTTATGCTCTTCGGCTAGTGAAAGTATTGGTGGAAATCACAAATCTGCCTAACAGCTAGCCTAGACTGCTCTGATCTGCCCAATGACAAGGTTTGATTTCTAGCTTGCTCATGGAAAAATGAGTATCTAGCACAAAATTACTTTCCCCGAGAATTCTATTTTTCTGATCCTGGCTCATAGCTACATACCTTGGCCTTCATTTGAGCTTCGATGGCTTCGGCCTCCTTAACTTTGCCAATAGACCTATAATATTCAGCCCACTGCATACTGTAGTCAGGCTGGCCATTTGTTGGCACAGCTTGAGGCGGTGCCTGCTGAGGAGCCATTGCCGGAGTGGCCGCGGTAGGTGGCATGGTCTGGTCAATAACAAGTCCCTCCTTAGAATGGAAATCATAGAGTGAAGAAGCCACTTTTCCGATCGGCACTTCTATCAGGGCCGATCAGACGATTCAGCAGGTCTGAATCTAGATTATACCTTTTGAGCCTTCGCCTGCTGCTCTATCATCTCTGCCTCACGGATCATGCCCAGCGAACGGTAGTACTCAGCCCATTGCATACTGTAGTCTGGCTGGCCTGTCTGCGGGTTGATTTGCACGCTGTTTGGGTCTCCCTGACCGCTGTTTTGCCACTGCTGGTAGCCGCCACCCCAGCCGCCCTGATTGAACTGCTGCTGTTGTCTGATAAAATTGAGATTTTATAGTTAAAATCAAATGCAAAAAGCAGAAGAGTGAGAGTTCTTACCCTCCAACAGGGTACTGAGTAGATGGGGGAGGTCCTCCACTAAGGACAGTTGGAGGCTGAAATTAGATTAGAGAGATTATTAACTCGTTAAAATACAAACACTGAATTTATATTCATGTTACTAAAGTTCTAATATTACAGGAGGTTCAAGAATTTATGGAATTAATTTGTGGTGATTCTTTATATTACTTTGAAATATAACTCCAGACGTTTCACAAGTTCCAGAATATTTGATTCAGATTACCTCATACTATATTGACTTTAATCATTTATTTTAATTAAGTGACAAAAAATTACTGTTCCCATTAATTGATTTAAAAATGTACTGTAAATTAAAAAAATAAAGATGAACTCAATTTCATTCTGATTAAATGTGCACAGCAATTAATAAAACTCAAAATAAACTCCATATCATGACTTGAAGTTTCAACACTAAATTAAAAGATATCTAGTTGAATTAGTGAAATAAATTTGAGAAGCAGTTGAGTTGCTAAACTTGTTGTGTTTCAATCTTCTGATCCCTACTCCTACAAATTGAAAGACTCACCACTCCAATTTTGTCCGTCATCATCCTTTTGGCGTTCTCAATCTGATCAGCACTACCCTTGACGATGAAAAGCTTCTCATTAGGGTTGGGAGGGGGTCGACGGTCAAGCTCGCAGTGGGCACCTGTCTGGTGGTTGATTTGCTTAATGGTTTCACCACCTCGGCCGATGATGATGCCGCACTTGTTAGCGGGAACAGAGAGCGTGATTTCATGTTTATCCATCTGGCCAGGGCCACCGCCACGCCTGTCCCAGTTGTTTCCAAATCCATTGCGGTCACCTGGGCCACCATTCTCCCTGCCGCCTGGTTTTCCTCTTCCTCTGCCTCCATCATTGTCCCTTCTCTGAAAGGCATAAAATACATTAAAAATACTGAAGCCTCATTAAACGCAAGAAAGCTCACCGAGACGCTATCAATCAACTCTTCTATCCTCTGCTTGGCCTCTGCGACCTGGCTAGGGGAGCCAGACAGAATGCAGCGACGCTCGCCTGGTCCTTCATCTCTGCCTTGATGGAACTGAACTCTTGCACCGGTTTCGCTCTGGATTTTCTTGATCATGTCCCCCCCTTTGCCAATGACAACACCAACGGCTGCTTTGGGGACAGCAACCTAGAGTTGTTAAATTGATTAATATGTGACAAAAACATCAATTATTATTAGTGGTAAATAGTTTAATTGATTGGCTGAGATTAATTAGATATAAAATTTTATAATTCATGTCACTTACAAACTGTTGATATATAGTTGTCGCAATTACGGAAGGGTTTCAATAAGTTTTATATTTAATTAAGAGGGACGTCTTACCTCAGTTTGGTCACCTCCACCGCCACCTCCTCCGCCAAAGCCGCCTGGTCCTCCTCTGAATCCGCCGCCGCCGCCGCCGCCTCCTCCACCTCTGTTAAACTGAGCATCCTTGTCGGAGATCAGTTCATAGACAAGCTGCTTAGCATACTGAAAAGCAGAAAAAAACGTTAACCTGTTAAAAAAGCTCACAGCAAAATCAAACTTCTATTGTTTGAGGATCTCCAGTGATTCTCAGTGCCTTTTCCATCTCAGTCTCTGGCCCATCCTGAATGATAACCAGCTTTGCTCCTGACTTTTCTTGCAACTGCTTGATCGTCTCTCCTCCCTTGCCAATGACCAATCCAACCTTGTTTCCAGGCACCATCATTTCCACCTAGAATAAATATAAGGAAAGGTTAGCTTACAGGTGAAGCCAAAATGATTAACTTCTTACGGAATTTTGACCCATATGTCCTCCGCCGCCGCCGCCTCCTCCTCCTCCTCCGCCGCCACCACCACCACCACCTCCGCCGCCACCTCCACCACGGCTCTCAAAGGTGTCAAATCCAGGAAGATCGCCTTCTTTGTTCCCTCTCTGATTTATGATGCCCATAATCATGTCACGGGCTCGGCTGTAATATTTTCAAATGAGTCACCACGTTGACAACGTAAATGCACGTACTTAATGGCATCCCTGGTGCCTGTAATGGTGCACAGTCTGTCAGGCAGTCCATGGCTGTCGGAAGCCATCTGGATTTTGCAGCCAGCCTCATTTTGCAGCCTGGTTATTTGTTCCCCGCCACGGCCAATGACTAAAATCACGTTTCAGATTAAATTATTTTACAATTTAAAAGTGTTAACTACTCACTCAGTCCAACCATCTTGTCGGGCACCCTTATGTCCTCAGTCACTACGCCGCCCATGCCAGGTCGCATGCCTGGGTTGCCTGCCATATTGCTAGGCTGTCTCATGGACGCGTAGTCATTGATGTTCCCTGCAGGCTTCTTAGCCTCTGGCTCTGAAGAAAATCATGCACGAAGAAAGGTTTTTATTTACGGATATTTAATCAATTCAATATCAATTCTGGTCTGCACATAAGTATGTTCCAACTGAATTAAAATTGTATACCTGTCCAATCCATGCCTGAACCTGGGCCGTCTTCAAGAGGCCTCTTTTGTCCTGCGTGTTCCCCGCTGCCGGGATTGATTTTAGCAGCAATCTGAAATTAATCAATTAGTACACTTAAGACAGAAAGAACCAATCTGAAGATGTAATTTTTTTGGTTACATATTAAAAAACTCATATGGAATAATCGAAACTCGTTCACCCACTTCTCGGCTGAATAGGGACCTCCATGTTAGAGGATGGTATCCTTACTCCGTAAATCTTATGGAGGAAAACGAGAATGTGAGTGAACGATTATTGTGACTTTTGCATACTGTGCTAAAATCTCTAAAATCTTAACTATAACATGACATGTGAGTGTGTTAATTAAATCACGAATAATGCTTTCCTAAGAGTGGGGGACGTCATGACTATGACTGTATTGTAGTGTTTGAGTGCTTAAATTATCAGTTTTAAGTTTTTCAGAGAGGGAAAACCGAAAGACAAATTAAACAACACAATTTCGCGAACAGAGAACAAACGATGGAAATTGACGGTGCCGTGTGGATCAGGTTCAGTAAAAATTTGGTGTATAATTGTATAAACATATTTAGAGACTCAAGGTTATGTGTTAAGCATTCTTTTGCCTCATAAAAAGGCCCGGTGGTGACCAATTCATGAGTTTTCGGTGCACCGGACCTTAATTAGCCACAAACAAACGCGATACACCGCTTATAGTGGTTCGCTAAATTGAAAAACAGCTTAAATGCCGGGTAAAAGCCAAAGCTTGGGACCATTGAACTTAAATGCCCGTAGCGGCATCGGCGAGAGGACGGTCACTTTTGACCTCGGATTTAAGCCACTATTTCGACGCAATTTAACGCAATTTACTTACCAAACGAGCACGGTGCAATGCTTCAGCAAAAGCAACGTTACTATTTGAAGATTGTGGCGGAGCTACCGCTGAATAATCACTCATTATGAACCATGCAGCAGAATAAGTGAAAAATGGCGCAACCCAAAACTGTCATGGACGCGTAAAATTGTTGTGGGGCAGCGGCGGCGGCAGCAGGAAAAGCTCTCTCTCTCTAGTCAATGTAGTTCCTAGTTGCGAACACAAGGTAGCGCCTGCAACATAGGTGCGGGTCGCGGGATCCGCCCACTCTCACGTAACAAAAAATGTAGGTGTGTAAATATAGGTGTTGCGACGTCCAAATAAGTAGAAATAATTTCGGACAAATCTACCAAACGAGTTGATTAGATCGCAGTTAGTGCGACACCCTTTCAACTTTCCTGCGTCGCTGGGCAGAATGAGGTGAATTTCGACGCGCTCTGCTCGTTCCGTGTGGACGGAGTTGGCCGACCAGTTTGACACTTAGTGCTGAGCGACTTCATTGTTCCCTCACTGAGGAAAGAAAACAAAGGGCCTGTGATGTTAGTGTTTGGATCGCGCTAATTGTCCATACATAGATGCCACGAAGAGTTACTGAAGCATTGGCGGAAATAGCCAGAGTTTAAGTGCCTTAGGAAATTGCAAAATTTGCTTTAACATAGATTTGGCAAAATGTTTGCCAAGAAGATAACCAATATTGACATCAAGAAATCCACCTTGAAAATTCAGGATTGTAAACGGGACAGTGCTACCAGACTTAAGCACGTAAAAATCGTAATCGGTAAAACTCTATTAAAATTTTGTCTAGTTATTTGTAACTGTTAATGATTTTTAGACAATGTGGAAACTTCAGTAGCCAAATCTTTTTTTGAGGCAAACTACAGTCATGTCTACAACATCCTTTACGAAAGTTTCCTAGCGGCTGAAACCAACTTGAAACAGAAAAGTAAATTTATGTTGTTATATCTTATAACATAAATATTAAACACATTTTGTTCGTTTTAGTTCAAAAGACACACAAGGAAGAGCTGGATTTGGTTCTCGCTGTACTTGAAAAAGTTTTGGTTTTGCTACCTGAGCTCTTGTCAAAACGCTGGCAATGCTACAGTCTCACAAGGATGATGCTCAAGCTTGTGCACCACGACAATGCCTGGAGGGTGAGAAAGGAGGGAATAAGGTTAGTTAACTGGTTGTTACTTTAAAATTATACTTAACATGTGTTTTTCAACTAGGTTGTTTCTGCTCTGGTACCAAGCTCTGGGAGAAAATGCTCCAGACACTCTCCACGCAATTTTTGCGACCCTTGTGCCTGGTTTTCCAACGCCAAAGTTGGGGGATAGGTTTTCAGCGCTGTGCAGTGACACTCCTTACACAATGTTTTTTGAATTGATTGAAGGTAGCAATTAATGTTTTTCGATAGATATTTAGATTTGATGTTTGCTGTTACTGCAGAGCAAGCAAGCCCTGCGAAAATTCAGCCGATTCTCCACTCGCAAAGTATGGATAAGCACTTGGAAGAACGGATGCAATCAGTTCTAGACACAATGCTGGACTTCATGGTTTCACAGGTAAATTTAGACTGATAGATTACAAATCACTATTTAACCCTTCATCTGAATCCCAGGTAACAAAAATTGAGTGGCGAGATCGTTTCGCTCGGCAACATCTGTGCTTCTCCTTTTTGTTGGACCGATTCAAGAAATTCTATCTGCCTCACATATTCCCCACGTTCTCACACTCCACCAGTTTATACAAACCAAATTTGGGTAATTATTAGTTCTCTTTCTGCCTTAAAGTTGCCACTGATATATGTCTACCTAGACTTCCCAGATTCCCGAAAACCCATATCCACGCTAATTGACACTCCAAACGGCAAAAAACCAGACCCGTTTGTTGCCTGCCGCGTCAACGTGATCAAATGGGTTTCCCAATTCGCGCACGTGAATCGGAGGGACTCCTTCACAGGCAGTCAAAGCTATGCCACCAGTGATGATGGCGGACCTGAGTACCGCAGGATCAGCGTCATCAGCCAGGGCCCAGAATCGTCTCTTGAGCATCGTGGAAGTCAGGTTTCCGACGCTGACAGCTTCCAAAGTGAAGGGTATTTTTTTACAGATTTCCCTGAATGCAGGCACTCAATTTTCTTTTCCATTTCAGCGATCCTGCTGGAAACTTGACGTCGATGTGTCTTGCGAGAGACGTGATGTATGGTTCAAGGGAAAACGTCAATTTTGTGCACGAGATTTATCGCCAAGCATTCCTGCTCAACTTCACTCATTCCTCAGCAATCAGAAAAGCGCTGGCAATATACAAGGACTGGATCCAAATGACATCAGCTGAAATTCCTCAATTCATTTTGGAACCTGTTGAGTCTGGCAGAGGACGTTTGCCATCGTTGGAATCTGCCTCAGAGGTCAGCCTTAACAACCGTGATGAAAAACGTCATGTTTCATATATTACCATTTCAGGTTGATGGTGGACATGAATCTAGAATGGATTCTCATTCCAGCAGTCTGACTGATGAGTCACACGTCAGAGCAGGCCTCCAGGTATTTCCTCCCTGAATTAACACTTTCTTAAATTGATCCATCTTCACTGCAGAATATCCTCCAAATCTTTATGACAAACGCTGCAAACCTGTTTCTCTTGGAGGTGACACCAGACCAATCGTCATCTCTTGAAGAGCAAGTAGATGCTTGCAAAAGAGTGCTAAACATTTATAGATACATGGTAATGAGGACCAAGATGGAGACAAAGACATGGTAAATAAGTCATTTTTATGCATGTACTTGAATCAAACTTGTTTGTGTGATTAGGGAGCAATTGCTAATGACCCTGCTGAAGATAACTTCTCAAGTGATAACGAAAATACCTCCCAAGCGAAAAGATGACACTCTTGGTGGAAAGTTGGCTCAAGCTTTATTTCAGGTGAAATCTTTGAATATTTTATGAACTTTGGTGGCTTATATTGAAATCCACAGACCCTCATTGTGACTTGGATCAAGGCCAACCTAAATGTCATTGTCAGCACAGAACTCTGGGATCATTTCTACCATACCCTTTCTTCTCTCACTCAGTGGGAGGAGTTGATAAAGGAATGGGCGGTGAGAATTTTTTTTCTAGAATCCAGGCTTTATCTGATTAATTTTGAAAATTTGTAGAAAACCTTGGATACTCTAACTAGGGTTATGGCTCGTCAGGTGTACAAGCTGGACTTAGATGATTTGCCTCTTGATAGAATGAAAGACCAAAAAGAGAAGCGAAGACCTCACGTGACGATTCCACAGCAGCCAAACAAAGACTTGGGCAGGCTGACGATTCGAAGCCCCAAGCATGGAGCTTTGTCTGCAGATAATTCCTCGTTACCAAGTAAAATTTTCCATGAGTTTAGGAAGAAAACTAATTAGCTCTATCCAGGTGCCTCTGTGTGTGGACCCGATGGCAACGAATTTATTAAAATCAAAGCATCTGGTGTGTGCCAACTGCTAAGGAGGAACAGAGGACTCAGAAGGTGTTTCAGTGACAGTTGCCTTGCTGCAAACAAGAGACGCATCTCTGTCCATTCAGCTGACAACGGAATTTTCAGATTTCCAGGTAAATTTCAACTCTATAAAATTTTAACAGTCTGGAATCAACTTATAAAACCCGGTTTTCAATCTCTGTAGATCAAGAAATTGAGCAATTGTTCCATTCAAAGAAGATCAAAAGGGCAAATTACATCAAAAGATCATTTTCCCTGGACTCCATCTCGCTTCCAAAGGATACAAGTTTGGGCTACCCTGAGTCAGGGACGCCAACTCGCACGCCTTCACCGTCACCCTCAAGTGGAGTTGGTGCAAGTTTGGTCAAGGACTCAATAATGCAGATGGACAACATCTCTGCCGATGGCAACAGCTATGATCCAAGCAACAACTCTGAGCATCGATCTGTGATGGCAGGTGGCAACCTCAAAGGCTGGTGCCCGGAAGTGGTGGTCATTCTGTGGCGTCGCATGCTTGGTGCTCTCGGTGATGTCAACCGCTTAGTTCACCCCAACCTGCACGTACAAGTTTTTGAGTACTTAATAGAACTTAGTCAAACACTGCTTAAGGTGAGTATTTATTTCATTAAATCTAAATTAAATTCAAGTGGAATCTAGGTTTGAAAGTCACTTTTGGACCTAGGTTCTACCAATATTAAATGTTTTATAGACTAAATAAGAACATTTTTTAGATACACGGGAACCACAGTTTAGTGCTTCAACCAAATTCTCCATCTCCATCAACAGACTTAGTTCCACCTTTTTTGATAATCATTCCTTGGTGTATGAAGGTATTGATGTTTTTTTTTTTAATTTTGAACTTGATTAAAACTACTTGAGTTCATTTCCAGGCTCTAGTCCTTCCTAATGACTACAACAGAGGAAAGGTTTGTGCTTATGAGTTGCTTTGTGACCTGATTTTGGCCTGTCAAGACATCAATCTGCCCAAAGATATTGTCATTGAATTCTATCGCGTTCTTCATTTGGGGCTAACAGGCACGCACCAGGTAAATACTCGTATATCGATGTCCTTTTCATGTACTCCTTTCTGACTCTTTATTTTGCAAGATTTTGGCACGTGATTGCATGCCTGTTCCTGTCACTCAAGGTGATGGTAGCAAGATCAGCCTTTCGGATGTAATATTTTGTTTTTGCTTTCTTTGTTCACTTTGTGCTTTTACTTGGCAATACCTGATTGCCTTTTGTTTTGGTTAGCCTGTGATCAATGCGTTGGTCAGACATTGCGGAACTCGATTTTTCTCACTGATGCTTCCTGGACACACTCTGCTGATGCTGGATTTCATGCAGGCCTCAAACACAGTCATTGGGTCAAATGATATTCGTGGTGTAAGTTTTTTCGGTCATCATTTTTACGAATTTTATTAATAGATATTATTTGTTTTAACATAGGTGCCACGCACAGAGGCCATGTCGATAATTGGTGCCTTACTCAGCCTAAATTCTATTGCTGAAAACGCAGTTCTGAATCCAAACAGCACCGAATACTCGCTCATTACATCTTCTGATACAAAGGTAATCAAGAACCAGCCAAAATAAGATTTCGATTTCTCATTCTTAATTTTTTTCTAGGATTATATATTTACCCTGCTGTTGCGATTTGGTAAAATGGAGCAATCTGGCAAAGCTCGATGCATTGCTTTGTCATGCATTGGTATATTTTTATGCGAGGAATTGCGACAAAGACATTCCCACCCAAAGATGCGTGATGCAATCAGTGTACTTCTGATGTCACTTAGGGTAATTGAACTCCTGCACTCATTGATTTTGCATACTAATCTCGTTTTCTTTTCAGTGTAACCACAAAACTATTGTTAAAGTAGCCATAGAAAACATTTTGCTTCTGGCCGACAACACAGATGCGCTATTGATGCAGCATCCTGAATTACCTCTTCTCATTGTTGAAGTAATTACCTCGCAAATTCTGTAAATGCCACTTCTAATTCATCTTTTTTCGTCTAGACTGTTGTGCAAACAATTCACAGCCTCCTTGTCACTGACAACACTCCAATGTTTGACGATGAAGGTCGTCTTTTGGTCAGCCTGCTCTTCTGCATTGGGGAGTGGTGCATGAGACTTCCCGTTTATTTGCTCACGAAGTCATTTGCTGGGAGTTGTCTTTTGCTCAATGTGTTTAGAGTAAGTTACATTTGAATTGGGTTGCTGAAAAGAAGCTGTTAAAATACATTCAAGTCTTAGCAGATCTAATTTATATTTGTAAGTGCGATAAAACTGTTTAATCTGCAGGTACTTAACTGCATTTTGTCAAAAAATCAAACACACTCAGAGCTCCCGCCTCTCGACTCGGATTTTGAGCCAAATATCAAGTTTGATGACCTAAAAGAAAGACCCTGGCAAGGAGGAAGAGGAACCCTGTTGCCAAGCAACAATCACAACCTGAATGAAAACTCGGTGACCAGTTTAAAACTAGCTGCTAAGACGGTAATCGCTTCAAAATATTTCTTCAATTATAGTCACTGCATTTAATATTATTTAGGTTTTCACTCACCTTCTGAGACACTTGGATCACTTCCCGATGGCTTCGCGTGCTGCGAGGCTTTCGTCACTAGCCGAGGAGCATGACGATGTGCCTGGACTGAACTCCAGCAAGCTCAACACGCAAATTTTCTCTGAGCCAAACGTCCAGCTCTTCATTATAAACAACAAAATAATCATGTCAATGATTGAGCTGCCTGCGCCAGAGCCCACCATTGGAGGAGTAACATTCGGACTGTGCGCGGCACCATTCCAAGTGAGACTGATTTTGCGAGATAGAGGCTGCAAAACGTGTTGGGACGCATCACTTTTGTACTGCAACGAGGAGGACAAAGCTCACTGCTCAAGCCCAGCTCCAAGTGAGTTAATTTTACTAAATTTCGTTTATTTTTATTATTCATTTTATTGGACACCATCGGTGTACAACTAACAGTCAATTACAAATTTATTATAACGGAATGCTCGAAATTTCGTTTATGCAATCGCAAAATGTTTAAACATGGAATCAATCAATATTTTTGCTTGCTTTTTCAACTCCAATTTTAACTGCTTTGGCATGTCGTTCATGCCGCGGAAAAACGGCCCATCTCTTATCGTCGCATTTGTAAATAATCACCGCCAGGCCTACCGTTGGCAAAAATGCCCCTGGGTAATTATTTACAAATGCGACGATAAGAGATGGGCCGTTTTTCCGCGGCACGAACGATGTATGGGACAAATCGCTGCCGTTGCAATTTGAATATTGACGAAAGGAAATAATAATAGACAGACCCACATCAAATTGGCCATTCCGTAATTTCGCAGGCTTTTCCAAAGACCTTGAGTATATTAACTCGATTGGAGCGTTCATCGTTGAGCAAAATGCTGCCTCGATGCACAGGGTGATCAGACGCAAACCGCCAAATGTTTTGCCAACCTTTGAAAACGCAGAAGATGATATGGACAGCCTTGACGATGTAAAATTCCCCAATTTGTCCGTTTATTCAGAATTCACTAATTTGCATGCATAAACAGCTCCTCCAGTACATTGGTCATACAAGCTCGGAGTGCCTGATTGCTCTAGACACGCCAAGAAACGTGGCCGCACAAAGCATGCCTTCGCTCAATACCAGAGTGGAAGTGGAGGCATTAGCATCAATTGTGAGCCAGAAGAAAAACGAAAAGGAGTTTGTTAGCTGCAACAGGGAACAAGAGCACCAATAGTATGATGATAATCTTGCGTAAATATTTGTGTACCAAATAAATCTTTCAGCTTAATGGCCTCAAAATGCCTTCCTGAACCTCAGACGACACCAAGCTTGTGCTTTGATTTGTGCAAACTGCTGTTTTCACACTTTGGCTACACAGGCTGGGAGCGTAGATCTCATATCAACTTGCTGCGTAAAGATGAAAAGTTCATCAGAGAGGTCAGGAATCTGGATGCAAAAATATGCCGAGAAACCCACAAAATCGCCGTATTTTACGTTTCGGATGGTCAAGAAGACAAGAACTCGATCCTCTCCAACACATCTGGCAGTGCTGCCTACGAAGAATTCGTTGCTGGGCTAGCGTGGGAGGTGGAGCTGGAGAGCCACACCGGCTTCATGGGTGGACTGCAAAAAAACAAAAGCACTGGTGATACAGCACCGTATTACGCAACATCCTTTGTTGAGGTTATGTTCCATGGAGCCACTCGAATGCCTTCTTCAAGCCAAGAAAGTTTACTTCAAAAGGTATGCAATTCAAAGCAATACATTTTTGTTCAGTCTAAATCCCAACGCAATTTTTACATGAATTTGATATAATCAACAACTACCCATCGGCTCTAATCACACATTTTTTGCCATTTTTATTGAAAACTGAATAATATACTTACAATCCGCATCTTAAACTAACTCTGTAACAATTTTAGTACTGTACGCATTGTGCGTTTATAACAATTTTCTATTCTATAAATTAACGTTTGAAAACCGTGCATTTTATTTACTACTTCTCTCTTATTTTGTTAATCAAGTTCCTACAGTAGAAATTTCTTAATTTAATTACTTCATCTACTTCCCGTCCCAAAGGAACTATAATGAATACAGAGGAACCGATTTAACAATTATTATTAAACTCTATTTATTCAACATCTGATGCTCAAAATATTTTGTCAAATTAACTAATTAGTTATGGTTGCACAATTTTTTTCGTTTCAGTCAATTTATTGCGGTAATTTAATTTAAGATGTGCTCATTTGATTTTAAGACGCACAATTATAATTCATACGCTTTTGTATTTAGACCCGCCACCTTGGAAACGATGAAGTCCACATCGTGTGGTCAGAAAACTCTCAAGACTATTGGCGCGGTATAATCCCAACTGAGTTTTGTGATATCCTGTTGGTCATCTACCCCCTGCCAAACCGATTGTACCGCGTGCAGGTTAATCGCAAGAAAGACGTACCCTACTTTGGACCGCTATTCAATGAGGCGATCGTGGGTCACCAAGCACTACCAACGCTTGTTAGGGCGACCGCAATCGCAGCCTCCAGAGCCAAGAGGAGCATGCTTCCCATGTACCAAACCTTGTAAGCTCGCCTAAATTGAGTAAATTTTGTTTTCTTCAATCTGAGATTATTCGCAGCTTTGAAGAAAGGACTAAAGCGTTGTTGACAATCGCAGACCACTACAAAATTCCATCAACATTTGAGGAGTTCACTTCAGCGGTGTATGCTCCTGTATACCTAGTGAAATCAACTGGTAGGTGAAACGTCAGAAAATATATATTTTTTTCAATTGAAATTTATTCCTGGTTCCTTGGAGCTTTGATACTTAATGACAATTTACTGTGGTCATCTTTATCATTGAAAAATGAAAGCTGAAGCGGTCAAAATTTTTGAAGTTCCAATCACATTTAAGGAATTTAATCAAAATGAGGGTATTGAAACATGCATTATTTGCGCAGCTTCCATGTATTCGTCCAGCAACGAGCCTGGCCATAACGCAGACAGCACTCCACACCATTTAATGGGCTCAGTGATGCGATCAAACAGCACACTGTCTGCGAACTCGCTGTCTGGCAGCACCACATCCACCGTGACACTAGACACTTTCACCATGATGACCGACCACCATTCATTTGGCGCCGAGGAAGATTTGCATGATATCGCGTTGAGTGATAGCTCTGGCCCACCAACCATATCCTTTGCAAAGGACGCAGACTAGATAGGCTCTTACTTATATTTCCATTATATAATGTACTTTCTTTCCAACTGTCCTTCTAATTATAATCATTACGTTTTTTGTTCATAAGATAATTTATTCACGGTTACTTAGTTTGTCAAATCAACTGTTAATGCTATTTTATAAACAATAAATTTATTTTTAAATTTAATACAACAGCTAAAGCACGTTTGTCTTATTTCCTTTTGGCAAGACCAGCGTTGATTGCTCTGAGCAGAGTGAATGCATCACCAGCCAGCTCGTCTTCGTCGATTGTCCAAAGGGCAGCTCCGCCCAGATTCTTTGAGACAATGTACTCGGCCTAATTGAGAAAAAATATGTTCAGTCAATCAGATAAACAAGATTGCGCTGCAGTGCACAATCGAATTAGAGATAAAAATTCGTTGATTTGCTAAATTTAAAAGACCACACTTCAAAGCGTAACTACTTATTGCTTCGTTGAAATAGAAAATTGAAAAAACGAAAATTATAGAGCATTAATAAACGCACCTTGAAGGCGATTGAGGTCTCATCGTCATATGAAAACCATTGATTTCCTTTGTATGCATATGGCGCCTGATTCAGCGAGTCCCTCTGAACAGTCCATTCGGAAGAGGCAACAGCGAACTATACGATGGGAAAATTTCGCCATTAACAACGCGTTTTTTTACATAGACAGAAAAAGGCTGCTACGAGCTCTTGTCGCGTCTAGCACCCTTCTGGTACGGACCTCATTATAGCTGAGAATTCCAGCTTCGTAAGTCCAAGGACCGGCGTCGCCAACTCCGATCACATCTGCGCCAATACCGTTGTCAGCCTCGGAAACCAAGGTAAACGTGTGCCCGTACCCGGGAATGCCGATGACCAATTTGCCCGGGGTGAGTCCGCCGTCCAGGAACAAGGTAACAGATGCATTCTAGAGAGGGATTTAATCAGTTTGCAAATTTAGTGCGAGAGTTACATCCATTTGTGTAAATTCGCGTGCGGAATACAAATGTGAGTGGTGCGCGAAAGCTTTGCTTTCAGCCGTGCAGGACAAACAAGCGAAAATATGATACATGGGATTGCGAGCGGATGGAACCTGCTTTTGTTTTTGGACGCGGACGAAATTTTCGGATTAAATATGCACAATATAGGGGCCGAGCCGAGCTTTGTAATATCTAATTTGGCTAACTAAACTTGTTAAAGGCCGCTTGTGCAAAGCAGCGGGCCGCAATATGGGTTGTTATTTATGACTATTATCCAACCTATCGCGCGGACCCTTTCGCCTCTTTTGTGCTGATCTCGTTAACTTACATAGTGGCACCCGGTACACACACTTAAGCTGATTCGGCTAAATGGAAACCGATTTTCGTTTTCAAAAGAGAATAAGTAGCATTCGCTTTTCCTTGTGAGCGATAATGGCACAAACTTTCGCTTTATTGATTGTAGTGCACTACTTAAATTTACCGTCGTGCATGTGTTATAACTGCCCTGCGCTACAGGATTGTATTCAGGCAAGAAATAGAGGATATCGAAAAGCTAGCCCACGACTGTTATTCATTTCCCAGGCTACTCATTAAAGCTGCACGCGCTTATCTCTCTCTTTTGTTAGCGGCAAACGAGACCAAAAAGAATGAAAAGAAAATCAAAGAAGTCGTGAGCACTCGAGCCGTTGGCTTCATCGTATTTGAAAAATTAATGCCGAAATCAAAAAAGAGCTTACCACGCAAAGGGGATTAGCTTCTGGCAGGTACAGCGGAGCGTTGTGGCCCGTTCGCAGGTTCCAAGGTCCGTCGTAGTCGTAGCCGAGGAGCACGAAGTAATCCAGGCTCCTGTCAAATAAATATTATGTACGTTTTTTGATGGATTCGAAAAAAATCGTCTCTCTTTCCACGCGTCCCGTCGGCTGAATCAATAACTACTCACTTTTCCATCTCTACAATGTCGTAAGAGCGCTCGATGGTTTCTGCCAGGGAGCCGACAGTTGCAATCAGCTCGAACCCTTCAGGATCGAAGGCTTTCCTCAGTTCGCTGAGCAGAAGCGGGAAATTCGTCTGACGAGAAGTGTGTTTATATGAAATGAGATATGGGAGTGGGTGCCCCGATGGAGAGAAACAACATAATTTTAATCTGGAGAAAGCATCGAATCGGACTGAAAGATATTCTCGGCGAATGTTTTTCTCTCTGTGTACGCATATACACAGTACACAGATGAAAACAGGTATAGGCGCAGGAATATAAAAGTGTGCGCGTCTACTTAGCAGATGGGGAAAAATTCGATTTTCTGCCAAGAGAAAATGTGAATTCTTCATGAAAAGCGTTCGCATTGGAGCTTTGAACGTCACATCTAAGATTATATGTAGTAAAAGCGGCCTTTTAAGGTTGGTTCACGGGCGTGAAACATCAGCGCTTCTCGGGAAGCAGGCGGCGGCAACCTGCTCGACGTGGCTGTTTTGGGGTTGCATAATCCCTGGAAAATCACGTCGGCTAACTTTTCTCTCCGGGGATTAAGCACGTTAATAGCGGTCAAATTATTCAAAGCCCGTAAGTTATTGTTTCCTTTTCTTTCGGAATACTTTCCACGCTAATCTATATTTAATTCAAGTCGAAGCGCGAAAGAAGTAATATATTATTCAAATCCGCGCACACGTTACGGTTCCCACCATGCGCCGCACTGTTGGTTAAAAGCAAAAAAACCATTACCAGTGTAATTTATGGATTTAATGAGATTATCTTTTACTACATTTAGGGAGCCGTCCACAAAAGGGGGAAGCTCTCATTTTGTTTAAAATTGTGGAATCATTGAACCACCCGCGTAAAAGAGCAGAACGGGGCTCTTCTGCTTTTTTAATCTAAAATCCAGCTCTTTAAAAGAGTGAAAAAATAGTGCACGATTATGAGACTAAATACCTTATCGTTGGCTGTGAGTGGGTAAAGCCAGTCGATCTCGATGCCCTCGAATTGGTATTTCTTCAAGTAAGCGACCACGTTGCTGGCCAGATTAGACCGACGAGTTGCATTGCCTGCAATCTGTTTAAGCAGCTTATACTTTTAAACGGCCATTTGCATAATCAGTTTCGTACCGCAGAGAAATGAACCGCCGAGTTGGCCCATCCACCTAGGCCGAGCAATGGCTTAAAGCTGGGGTTGATTGCCTTGAGCGCGACGAATTTCGCGTAGCCTCCTGCGTGGCGTGAAAGAGAGAGAAAGAGCAATTAAGAAAAGCGGAGCGGAGTGAGTGGCGCCGATCAGTCTCCCAGAGCATTTAAACTACTTTTCACGCGAATTATTGATTGCTGGAAAAGCGGCACGGGTGACAGCACAGCGGCTGGCAAAAGCTTTCCGGCCCCGTGTTCTCTTTTAAACCCGAAGAAACTTTGCCATTCGCACTCACACACGATCACGCCGACAGTTTGTTTCTTTTCTTTGGGAAAAGTGGTACTTTCCTTGCCCGCCCGCTGCCGCGCGCGGTATCAATATTTCCCTTCGCACGGGGGGAGAGAAAGCGAGAGTGCTTTTTGCCGTGTGTGCCAGAGAAATTTTGCAGTGATTTATTGACTGCGTGAATGGATGCACTTTTTCTATGCGGCATTCATTCCCAACTTTGACGACTGAATTCACAGTGCGAGTCGTCAGTCTCTGGAATATGAAAAAAAAATGGAAAAGTCATTTGTCGACGAAATGGGCGTGCTATGAATGAGAGCGAAACTAAAAAGAGAAGACGTCGTGTTTCCTCTTTCGCGGTAACATTAATTGTCGCTTTCAACGGGAAATGAGAACAACTGCGAAGCACGATGGTGTTCGATCTCCCTTCGTTTGCAAGTTTGAAAATCAAGTTTCTCGTCGCTTCGCTGATTTGTTTTTCCGATTCATAGAGAGCAATTATTGAGGAAATGAGTGAGTTATTTTGGTAGGAGAAAACTCCATTTATAAACACTTAAATGTATTTCGTTCATGTGAAGCTATGTCATCGAAAGGAGACTGTGCGTGTTAGTTATTTTTTTATTTCCGAAGATTTGGTTCGATTCAGTTTACTTTAAAGAGTAATATTTGTATTTCTCATAAAAATATTTTTGGTCTCCTTTGAAATAATACCAAAATTGTAACTGCTAGTCGAAATTACAGTTTCGACAAAAATTTCGACGTTTTAGACATTTAAAACTCATTTCCGTCATTTTCACGAATTTTTCTTCTTGAGTGCTTAATTTTTTGTTCTTGTTTTGGAGATATTATTAAAACCCGTTTCAGGGAAAATTTCATCCTACTTGCAATTTATTTTAATATTGAGTTGGGAAAAAATATAAATCAACAAAACTGCGATGTTATGATGAATCGGGCAAAATATGAAAACACTACAGGGAAAATTGCAAAAATAGTTTATTTTAGTAGGTTTCTGGGCAAGTTAGATGGTCTTAAGCAAAACTGTATTTTCACATACATTTTATATTTCAGTTGATTTTAAAATGGAATTATATCGCTTGAAATTCTATGATTCGTTCTCATTTGAATTCTTTTTCTTCGTAAATCGCACCATAAAAAAAGATTGAAAAACTACACGCACAGCTCTACTCTCTCTTACAGTGATAATTATTAGCAGCCAGTTGTGTGTCAAACGTCAGGACTCGTTAAACCGCGCTGATCAGAGCCGCAACAAAAATAGACTGACAGCTGTCGGTGCGTTTGTGTGTTCATAATTTCAATATCCGGCACAGACAGAGCAATTTAAACCAAAATCGCGATAAATCCGTCGAAAGCAAAGGACAAAAGCGAATTCGGGTATTGTAGCATACCTAATCCGCCGCCCGCCTCCAAATCCGCCCACGGGTCGAGGCTTTCAACTTGGTCAGAAGAGTCAAGGCCGGCGAACACATACACTCCGTGGGTGCACAGAGACGGGTCAATGCTGGGTATCTGGAAAGTGCCACCGTCGGGCCTATAGACAGACCAGCTCGCCATCTGACATATTACGGCACTCTCACCTGCGAAATGTCAGAATTACTGGATGGCAACGGCCGGTCTACTAACGTATGCGCCCCGGCCTGTATCGCCCGTCGTATTTTATCTTTAACGACGGGGCGCCGGGCAGAAAGATGCTTTTACCTGCGGTGGCGAGTGCCGCTGCCATGCAGATTGCTAGCAAAATGCTCGCTTTCATCCCGTCTTGAGTCTCCGCACGTCGGTCAAAAATCAAGGGAGTTGCTCTCGATCGCTCGCTCGCCTCCAACTGATTTAGGATTTCTCGCCAACGGAGAGATTCGGCCGAGCCACCGCAGCCGTCCTTTTTATTTACCGCAATCGACGCTCACTCGAATCGAAAGAGCGGATTTTTTATCAGCAGATCGCTGCTCATTCACGCAGGTGCGATTAGATGATATCTACCCGCTAAAATACTCTCCGACGACTTTGACGTTTGCACAATGAGCTGGCATGCACGACAACAACTGTAAAAGTTTGACGACAGAACACAAGATTAAAAAATTTGCTTGTCAAATCTGGACGTATTCTTCACCGCGTGCAATAACGATAACTGCAAGAATTAAAAGCTTATCAAGCTGCCGAGATGCAGAATAATAAGAACCGTGCGTAATTTAGCAAGCTTGCACAATATTTATTGCTGCGTCTGAAAATTCGGGATCACCTTGAATCGCAGTCAGCGTCATGTGGATTAATGCATGTGCGAAAAAATGAGTTCTCGCGGCAACGCAAATTAACTATTGATCGCGCTCTATGGTATCAGGCTTCATGCCATGCAGGATTATGTAACATTGTTCTAGAAAAAGCACGCTGGTGATGATGATGATGTTGATGATACCGGAGCTGAATGCATTAATAAAGAGAGAGCTAATTAAAAAACGCAGTAAGGCGATTACTTTTTTTATCGAGGTCGACGTAGTGTAATTTTCCGAGAGCGAAGACAGCGCTGTTTGCACCTTGTTTTGTACACGTCAAGCCTGTTGAGTTTCCTCCGCGCGCTTTTCATCACGGTATTTGAAACCGTCACCTTTTACTCTGGAAATTTTAATTGCAAAATTCCTGTAACCATCCAGTAATTAAAATGTCAGGTTGATGCGACTATGAGAAATTTCGAAATCAATCAGACTAATGCGACTTCTGCTGAAAAGCTAGCAGAACTCAATTTATTTAATTCACTTTACCGATGCAGCTGTAAATTAATTATTAATAAATTTGAGTCATGAATGACAAATAACGTCTTTTCCTGGAAGTGTTTCACCATTTGTGTTTGTTCGATATCGATCATTTCAAGAGCGGAAATCGCTCGCGCCTCGCGCACCCATTGCGACGCTCGGCGCGAAAATCGATACACACGCGGCCCATTCTGGTAATAATTTGCCGCATCTCCTCGCTCTGTCTGACTTGAGCGCTATAATTACGCGAAAAGGCGCGCAAAGAAGTGCACACGGTGCGAACTCGGGACGCCGAATTAAGCATTCCGCGATTGCTCCGCCGAGCCGGTGAATACATTTCGCCAAACGGAAAAGTAGAGACGATCCATATCTCGCCCGGCAGTGCTCTCGCCGGGGCGCGTTTACCCGTTTCACTTCTTCCCTGCTCTACCTCTCGGGGCTAATGTAAAAAAGAGTTGACTTTTGTTGGCAATGATGGGTACGGGGCGAAAGCAGCTTCCTGCCTTATTTGATTACTCCGAGGCAGCAGAGGGACGTGAAAAATTGACTCCGCACCAATAAAATGTCGCATTTCTTCTCACCCGATTTTCTTGCCGTTTTCAGCTCAAGTTTCTCTCTATTTTGGAAATACCAAGCGGCTTATTTGTTGGATGCAAAAGAATTATCTTAATTAATTATGTCTTGATTTTCCCGACGAGATTACATTGATCTCTTCTTGGTAAGATCCGGACCACAATACTGAGATATGAATATTATAAAGTCTATGATGAGTCCTTGACAATTTCTAACGGGTGATTAAAATAAGCATCACTCTGATTACGGCAGGACATTTGATTAATTATCAACAAAGTTGATTATGACATGTTTTCATTACACGTGCGGAGTTAAAAAAAATGCGTGTCATGCGTAACACGATGAGTTTTCCGGGTATTTTCAATGAGCTACCCTTTTCCCATCCATTTATCCAACCACCGGCAACGAAACACAGCCACACCCTCTCGATCTCGTGTCGCTATCAATCAGCATCTCGACTGCGACCGACTAGCTGGATTCCAATCAGCGGCGGAATCAAATTTTAATTAAAACTTTCGCACCATCCTACTGTCGGTGGCAAATAAACAGGCACGTTCTAAGTCGCGCACTGGAGGCCAACCGGTTGGCCAGAGGCGAACGCAATGAATCATAATTTAGGGCCGACTTAACGTGGCCGCCAACGCACTAAAACAACATATTTTTCCTAATTCCGCCGCGGGCGAATCGATACGCGGCACGTAGCTCTCTCTCACTCGGGCTCGAGGCGAGCGGGCGAGCGGGCGAGCGAGCGAGCGAGTGAGCGGGCGGGCGGAGGGCGGGTGGGCAGCGTGCATGGTGCGGACGTGTGGAGAAAAAACTAAAAAATTTCCACGTCATATTTTGACTGCCAGTGAGTGGCGAGCAGAGCGACGACTGCTTCTGCATGGCACACGGGCGGGAGGCGGGACGTCGGCCGGCCAGCCGGCCGGCTGGCTGGCTGGCTGGCCGGGCGGGCAACAACAATGAAGTATTTAGGACGAAAAGAGGCTTGCGTTGCATAAAATATTCATATTTTGTTCGTCGTCGTGCATATAGTGGCCGCCAGCCGAGTGCTCTATGCTTCGGCCGGGTATACAACTGGTCGGATATAAATGTCAGGCAAATTGCATAAGTTTCATTATGGCAGGCGCGCTAGCTAGCCGAGCAAACGGCCGGTGTGTGTGTGTGTGTATGTGTGTGGAGGTAGAGTAGTATAATATAAAGTAGCTCCGTTCGTTATACTGCTCAGCCGTTGCGTGCTAACATATCTTTTGAATTTTAAATTTTTACGTATTCATAGTGTGGGCAGGCAAATAAATAGTCGGCGGCCGCGACCGACCGGCCACGAGCCGCACGGCCTGATCGGATGCCTGCTTATTATAATAATAAAATACAAACACGGCCACGACGGATTTCTTTCCTGCCGCGCTTTTTTCGTCTAATTACAGCTACAAGCGCGACCGTTTGTGTGGAAAAAGGCTGCATGTTGAGAGTAATAGGCTGGCTTATCTGGCAAGCAGCATCTTTTGAAATGAGTTACGACAAAATAAAAAGGAGCTTGAACAAGATAACTTGCGGCTGATATGTGCACCCCCGGCCTCTCTCTCTCTCTCTCTCTCTCTCTCTCTCTCTCTCTCTCTCTCTCTCTCTCTCTCTCTCTCGTTAGTTAATTATTATTGTGTGGGTGCGTGCGCGTGGAAAGAAAGGAGACGACCAGTGGAGTAATGTCCCGCTATAACACTGGGTCGGGGATCCTAGTCACATTTTATTTGCTTTTAGCGGAGTAACGTGCTTGTGCCATCGTCATGGAAAGCAATTAACCGGCCCGTTTAAATAAAATGGCGAAACCCAGCATACCGGGCCAAGAACAGCAGGCTTACACATTTATGGCCCCCAAATCTAATTACACGGTTTGTTAAAATTGAAAATAAAAGTAACACACCCGCGTGGAATGAGCTAGACGCCTGTTTTACTTCTGTAGCAAAGACATAAGCTTATCCAATGATAATTAACTGTCAATTAAAATTTAGCAATCCTCTCATTAATTTTTTCAATAAATTGCTCTTACTTATCTCACTTATTTCAATGGATTACAATATTTCTGCATTTCAAGTAATATTTCCATAATTAAACTGTGTATTTAAAATTATGAGTTGTTTGAGATATAAAATGAATATCGTAATAGAATCAAAATAACTATGCTTGGGCAGTAGATTATTCAATTCCATTGTTTATTGCTTTAAAAATTCCTGCTGTCCAAAGTAAAACAAGGAATAAATTCCTCAAAGAAAGAACATTTTTTGTTAGAAATTCTACCATTTAATTTTCCTTGTTTAGGTTTTTAAGTTACAAGGGAAATATGCGAAATATGGCAGCCGGGAGACAAACAGACTGTCTTGTTGAGAAATGCCACCTACGAAACATAGAACCTCTCGGCTAAAAGACCTAAATTCAAAACTCTTGCCATAAATAAACTCTTTTATCCCGGCGAACAGTGAAATTCAATTATGGAAAACACAACTAAACAGAGGAGAGTATATGTAATTATTCTGCATGTGTGCGGGGGGAACGAACCGAGTGCCGCATGCAAGTTTAAGCTGACAAAACTGAAAGGGGAAGTTGTTGTTGTGTTCTGCGCGAACGTGTGCATGGCGGGACCGTAGAAAAAGGCACTTTCCCAGAAAAATGCCTCACACGACCCTTTTATCATGCAAATATACCTTGTCCGTTGCTGAAATCGGGCGAAAGCTTCCATTTTGCTGACTAGACGTGTTTGCCGGCTTTGATATTGAATTGCCGAATTATTGACATTTATATGAGCATTAGCTGTGTCGCGGATTTTGGACATATTTCTAGCCTGTCATTTGTCAACACAGATTAAATCACTGCTGTCTATCAATGTATCAATCATAAATATGCTTGCAAATAGCATTCATTGATGTTCGTAACACAGTGGCAATTTCCGCCCTATAAACGTTTCATCACCTGCGTGCATTCAGATAACAGCGAAATTTACACGTTTATTGTGGACACCGCACGGCAAAGAAGAAATATCGATTCGCATTCTTTACTCGACGATAGCATATGTTCGCCACAGTGACCAGATTACAGCTAGACATTTACTGTCTTTTAACCAACTTTAGATGAAAATTGAGCAAGCGCCAAATCCAATACAAACTAAATATATTGAGGAGCTACTGTAAAAAATTGTATATTTAGATAGATACCAAACCCGTGAAAGGGACTGATTTTCATGATTCAACTAACCTTTATATTTTGATTGTTACTTTGTAGGGTAAAAATTGACCTTTTTGCTGCTTGAAGAAATTAAATTTCACAATAAATACACGTTATTTTTAATTAATTTCCAGATAAATTTTTGCTTCTAGTAAAATAAACAACCCATCAGGTAAAAAATCCACTTTTTCAACTTCTCATTATGCATTAAACGCCCTTAAGCTGTCTTAAAACTGACCTGATAATAATAGCAGGTTGATTGGAAATTTTAAAAATATCAACAAGATCATTATAGCAAAAATTGCGTCCGACTAAAATTTTGAACCCCACTTGATATGCAATCAAAATTGAATCAAATATTGAATAGAACGGCAGATTGCAACGCCGTGCTATTATAGACCTAAATGAATGGCACGCGCGGTAGTAAAAGAAATGTTCATTGGGCAGTTTTAGTGCTCGCGAGTACATGCGCGAAATGAAATGGGGTGGATCTCTTGAATGGTTTCGGAAGTTAATGAAAGCACCAGATAAGGTAGTTAAAACCGGCTTTGCGGCCGCTGACCATTACAAATGTAATACAGGCATGAAATTCATTCAAGCGCTGCGTCTACATATTTAGACAATAGTGATAAGGATCAGCTGATAAATTTCCCGGTTTAAAGGCCCGAAGGGCGAACTTTTATCTCTTGTCCGTTAATCAAATTAATGACAGCCATAAAATAAACCATAAAACTAGAAAAGGGTCTAGCTTGTCCGAGGGATCGATTTCGGCCAGCCGCAACATATTCTAATGAGGCTGGCCGCGCGCGGCCACTTTCGAAAACACATCATATTTTCGGTCTGCTCGAGGCCCGGGCCGAAAAAGCACCATTTGTTTTTACAATGTAAATTCACGCACTCGTGAATAATTTAAAATTGTTCTAATGAATTTTAAACCATGCAAATGGCAGTACCGGAAGACGCACCCCGCCGCCACACGCGTTTCAACACACAGTTTCAATTTCCACCGAAGCTGGGTGCGTGTGCGGTTGCTGTGCGGGTTGCATCCCCCGAAATCATCGCACCCGCCTGTTGTTCGTGTGGAGGCAACGATGCAAGTTTCACCCGGGCTCGCCCACGAGTGCGGTTTTGTAATTCAAATTTTCTAATTTCCAGCTGCCAAACGCATTTTGGCCGCAGAGCGAGCGAGCGGGTGGGAGAACTATGCGCCCTTGTGCACCGTTTATGCCGTGTTTTCCGGCGGCATTAAACAAACGCTAGTTCTCGGAGCGAAGGCCACAGCGCTGGCCCAGCTCGCTGGCTGGCTGGCGTGTATTAATAAAAGCAGGGAAATGGGCTGATAGTACCGACTTGTAGATTATTAAGCCATGAGGCGGGAGTCAATCCCGGGATTAGTCGCTCGGCTTACAACTGCTGTGCTCTCGCTGCCTGCTGCCACCGAGTAAATTCATTATTCCACTTTTCATTACTCTCACCACGCCTTAAATCGCCTCATTATTCTTTTATTCGCGCGAGCTGCCACGGCAAATAGCGAGCCAAGCCGCCTTTTCACTGCTGGAATTTAATGTGCACGTCCACAGACAGGTCAAATTAAGTATGGGTCTAACCAGGGGGGTGAGAAACAGTCAATTGTCCCGGCCTCCGCAAATTCGATATAATGGCCAGCACGTCGTGCGGAAGAATTCTGTTTCGAACAGCGGCAGGAGTCACAAATATGTGTGTTAACTGTTATCGTCGACGCCGCAGGTTTATTTATTCACATATGTTTAATCTTTCAATTCGTTATAAATGAAGTAAAAATTCATTATGTGAAGCGAAACTGAAATAATGAAAAGTGCAAAATATAAAGACTTGAATAATCTCGTTGGCTCTTTATAATTCACAATATTTGAAAATCAGATTGAGCATTTTGTGTGTCTCTGGAATAATAAAAATTGAGCTTTTTGTTAATATTTGCTCAAAAACTAATTATTCGCAATTTTTAAATTCGAAAAGTTGTTTCCTTCTGCTTCTTTCCAACCAACGCCGACTGAAAAAAATCTTCCTAACTTGGTAATTGTATTTTGAATATACCGAATTTACATTTAAGTGAAGGAATAATTGTTTAAAATCAACATTTTAAAATGTCCCACAAATTTTTGGCACCCTTGCAATGGCTAAATAAAATTGAAAATTAGAACTTTTCCTAAACATACATGTTATATACAAGAGACACTCTTATCCTGGCTTCCCACTTTTAAATTTATGAGAATACTCATTGTCAGAACAAATTGTACCACTATAGAGAGCATCAATTAAATGACTGTGTGTCTACTTCTGTATGACAATAAGTCTATTGCATTTTTGAACGGTGATATAAATATTCTTTCGATTCCAATAATCTAAAGATATGACCATGAGATGACTTTGTTTTTGAATGTTTGATTCATTCTTTCAAATAGATATATTTAAAAAAAAACTACCGTAAATAAATGGTACAACTCATTCTGCTTTACCGAAACCAGCGCATTCGTGGTCGAATTCGTGTAAAATAAAATAATTTTATCAATTAACTTAAGTTTATAGACGAGTTGAATTTTTTCGTTTCCAACTCTCATACAAAGTGTCAAAGAACATTTTTGCATTTACATTTTCATAAAGTACAAAGTATATATAGAAGCGTGAGGAAGGGCAGCAATTCTGAGAAACCACGCACTAAGACCTTGCCCAAGGGAAAAGCCGAAGTAAGCCTGAACCATGTGCCTAAGAGTCTACTTTTGTACATAGCTTACAAGGATAGTTACAAAATAGTCCAAGAATGCATCGAAAAAATACTCTATTATAGACTTTTTATGGAAAATTCGCTGACGAGTTGTTCGGGATGCCGAGAATTCAGATGCGCATCAATTACTAAAGAATTTCCTTACGACAGCCAAAATAATTCTACTAACTGAACACAGTGCTTCCAAGTTCAGTGCTATCGTCAGTGGAATAGTCTTTCGCTAAACTTGTGTATGAACGAGAATTCAAGTGCGTTTAAGAAGAAAATTGAAGAAGCAATTATCTCAAGCTACCGTTGAACATTACTTCCTTCCAAATAATGTTGTTTCTTACATAATTGTCTCATTACTTTATGGATGTGTGCTGATTTGGGGCAGAGTTGCCCTGTCAGCCCATAATAAACTTAATTTTGAAACTAATTCCGGTGAAAATCTTGATAATAAGCTCGTATTTAAAATACTTCTGGGCAATTTTTCACGACCCCAATGGACTCGGCCGCTCCGTTATAAGCTGGAGCACGTAAGGCGCGCGGTGCTCGTTTTGTGTCCGTCCTTAAGGTGTGCGGCAAATTATTCATATTGCGCCGCGAACGGTGCTCTCCATTTGAAAGAAGGAGAAAGTGGCGTCGAGTGCCGCGCTGGGCCACCGTTTTATTGAAGTTTTATCTGATACATAATCACAGCCTGGGAGAGACGAGAGAGAAGTGCTCGGGGATTATGTGCCGGAAAAAAGTCGATTCTCGCCGGGCGGCCCTTTGGCCTGCCGGAGACGGGATTAAAGGTGGCAAATCTAGTGGAAATCGCTCGCTCTCGACCTCTGATTGAGACTCTGTGTTGTCGGCTAATTGCAACGATTTCGGAAAAGGCCATCCTTTGAAACCAGTGATTGAATCGCGGTTCCACAGCGACGTCTTTGATGAATAATCGCAATTGGGCTCAGCGACCAGTAATCACTTTTTTAGTTTCCAGTCCGGAAACAGGTGGCTTATTTCAACGGAAAGACCCGTTAGCGTTTCTCGCAGTAATTTTTCAGTTCATGATTTTCATTTTATCTGACCGCAATAAAAATACAATAAAAATCCCATGAAGAGAGCCCGAAATAGCAGGTTTTTAATGAAATGTGTGAATCACAAATTAAGTCACCCGACGTCATAATTGCCGACAGCCTGCTTCTAAACGCTGGTCCGAACAAAATGCGATTGTGCTTTCTATCAACGCTTTTAAACTGTTTCAACATTTAAACCCTTTTGATGGGAATATATTTAGCAGCAATTTAGTTCTCTTTTATCGACCCAATCCGATGAAATGTTAAATATAAACAAAGTAGTTTTTAAAGTGGGCGTAATGGTATGGTTGCGGCACAAACAAAATTCTTTGGAAAGGGCAAAATATTAAACCACCGGGACGAGCTGATTCACCAGATTAAATGAAATCGGTTTATATAAACTCACATGCCCTGTTTTATTCCCGGAGTAGGCGGTTGTACTTGCAACGGACGCAATCGATTAGCGGTCATTACAGCGGCAATCCTTCGCAAAGTAATCACTCAGGCAGCTGAAAAATACGCCGACCCGCGTGTTTCCCGCGTGAATGCGTTCGCATTTATTTGCAAAAAGCATCGTGTGCGGCAATGAAAATAAATTTATTTTCGCAAATCTCCACGTGTAAATTCGCGTATAAGAGGGGCGCGTGTAGAAATTGAATATCGATTGCGCTAACGCACATATACACGCCGCTCACGCATGATATATTTTTAAGTGGGTTAGAGTGGCTGGAATGCGCCGCGCGTTTCTGGTGGGTGTCATCAACTGTTTGAAGAATAATGTATTTATTATTCTCTGTCATCGCTCTCGCCCGCTCTCGCGCCGCCGCCGTGTTGGGTGGTTGGCCTTTTATACATTCAAATAACTCGTGCTCCTCTTTGTAATACGATGAGCGAGCATTAAAAAAAGCAGCTCGTCGTACATAAATTTGCTGCTTTTTCTCGTAAAGTTGGAGAATTTATTGATTTCCTCTACACTTTTCCTGTTTATTGATATAAACGGCTTGGCAAACGGTATTTACAGATTCCCTGAGACAATAAAGAAAACCACTACGACAAGTTTTTGCTTCCAGCTTATTTTTAATTGCAGATGAGAGAGTTTTAGAAGAATGTCTCTTTCAAGGCTACTCAAAATTATTCAAGAAAATACCGCAACAACAATAATTAGAATCGGTGGGAATGGCATCAATGGTAAAATTCAAAGTAGAAACAAGAGAGAATAGAAAATTTTCTTGGACGCCAGTGGTGCTCGACTATTTACATTTTTTTTACAAACGGTACCTCTAGTAAGAGACATTAAGCTTTACTAGGACAATCAAGCAAGTGGTACATAATAGTCAGGACGGAATTACAATAATGTGCAATTTCACTCTTGAAGACGCATCTAAGTGAACGAAATTATACGAGCAGATTGTTTAGCATAATTTAGGATCAATAAATTTTCATCTAATGTTTTTTATTAAAAATTTTCATTTGCAGTTGAAGTTGGACAAGATTATTTAGGGTATTTAGATTTTGCATCATTATAAAGAGGGATCAGCTTGAACTAAGTTGTAAAAATCTAGATTAGCCTATTTATTCAACACCACCTTGTCTAATTTATCCAGATGATGTGCCCACGCAGATATACTGAAAGAGGCAATGTCCAAATAAAATTACATAAAATTCCAGGCAACTGAGAGATTAGCCTGAATGCAAATCGAAATTGTTATCAAATAATTTTCAGTCCTTTTGGAGGCCGTTTTCCGCTGAAAAAAAAACTAATCCATTTATAATTGACCATAGTGATGCCACCGCTGACCACTTCAAGTTTCATGGAAATACTCAACGGAAAGCCGCAGTTATCCTTTGAAAAAAAAATTAATAACAAAGACCGTAAACACAGGCATAGGCGGAAGCGGCGCCTTTGACGGAATTTTCTCGCGTTTCCGAGCGCTCACCGCTTTATTTATTTTTCATTCAGCGCTTCAATCCGCAGATTGAATCACCGAGACGGTTTAAAAGCGCCTATTATCCAGCGGGCGTCGGGGGAAGAGACGGAAAAAATCGGCGCGGCGGCGGCACCCTCGGCGGCGGCGTGCTTATTTTTTTAACTTGGCGCTTCCTTATACTCAAGTCAGACACAAAAGAGAGTGCGCCTCCCCGCCCGCCTGTTTGCTGTGATTAATTATTCAGGCCCTCAAGCAAAGATGAAAACCTGCGCCCTCGGCTCCTCCTGGCCCGACCCACCCCCTGCCTCCCCCCGGCCTCCCGAATCAATTAATAATCCGAGGCCGTATACATCGGTAATCCTGCAGCAGCCCTATAAAAGGAAATGTTCAGTGAAAGTTGGGCGGAGGCTGCGTCGCCTTTATTTCGGGCCCAAATATGGCCACTTTGTATCGTCGACGTGAATGCGAGTCTCACTGCCTTTCTTATTGAATTACGCGCGCGGGCATAGAAAAGTGGAGGCGCGGGTATTTTGCCGATTCGTCGAGCAGGCTGAAAAGCTGCGGATTAGGTGCGAACGCGCGCAGCAATAATGCAGCCCGCCAGCCAGCCAGCAGCCACTCACTCGACGCGGGCAGAGGCAGGGGCAGGCGGTCTTCCTTGCCGGAAACTTTTACTGCATATAATTATGATAAAGAGAACGCGCAAAAGGCATTTCCTTGCTGCCCCTGCCAAGTGAGTGCCGGGTCTCATTTTATGCTTGTAAATTTTTGGCTACCTCGCCACCACCAGAGCAGAGTCGGCGGTCCCCCGAGACGCGCACGCCTGCTATGTGGACCTGCATGGATAATTCTTACTTAGACGGAGAGCTAGCTAGCTGCTGGGGCGTCGAGGACCAAAGATATGTACCCACCTCCCCCTGCGCCGAGCGAGAAATTGAGCGGGGAGCATGCCCAAGCGGGTGCATCGTCGAGGCGTCAATTTCATTTTGCATATCGCGAAGCTCACGTGTACGTGATGAAATGATCGAACCTCATCTTTTTAAATGAAAAGCGAAAGGTCGCTCTCGAGAAATGGCCCCGAGCTTCTATTTAATTTCACCTCATGCATTTTTAACACATCGCAACGGTAGCCTCCTCCCTGCTCAACAATAGAACGGAGAGAGATAACCCCTTTGGAAAGAAAGCGTGCATGCATGCGAGACGAAAATGGAGTGGTGAAAAATTGATTGTATACAAAGGAGGGGCGCGATTTTCGCCAATTTTTCTTCTCGATCGATGTCGAGGCCTTTGAATTAACCACCCGATTAAAAATTCGAATTATAATGCAAGCAACAAGTGCAGCACACGTTCCAAAAAGTTACACGAGTAAAAAATCTTCTTTACAACTACTTTTTACATCAAGATGACGCTAACTTTGAAAGTTTCAACAAACGAATGTGACAGTCTGTGTGCAATGTGTGCATACGGCCAATGGGCAAACTCAATTGCATACAGAAGTTGCTCTATTTCCCTTTTTGTTGCAAAACAAATCTGCTAGCAAGCCTGGGGTGCGGAGCCATTTCCAATCTTTTTGTTCTGCATTAGTATTCAAAATGCATGCGGGGTGTCGTGCGCAGTAGTCTGAACATTTTTAATCAATGTAACTAATGAAGCATATGACCAGACATTTTCAGCAAGTTTTACCAGCACGCCGCGTGCTAAATCTTTTGGCTAGATTCCAGCGTCCTTATTTTGATTCACCTACTTCGCTGCCATTTGCCGCAGACGCCGTCAGTGTCATGGGGGTCACTTGAATTTCCAGGCATGTGATCTAATTTAGTAGAAGGGCGGTGCGTGTTAATTTGGACCACATGACGTCATCTGGTCCTTAACATTGTTGGACGTATTAGTCTGTGCGCGCTGCAAGCCGCCAGGCCTAACAATGACCCTTGGTGCCCTCGAGCTTTGATATATCCCGTGGCCCCTTTCAACGCGCCGTGCGCGTTTGACCCTTTCTCCTCTTTCTTGCTGTAAAACTTGGAGATTAGTTTGCGCAATCGAATTAACGCCACTTAGGCAAACAAGCCGCACAGCGAATACAGCGAATCAATTGATCTCTCTCTCTCTCTCTCTCTCTCTCTCTCTCTCTCGCAGTTTGGGAAAAGTTTCGTCATTACTCGGCTTTGAAGCCAGAAGGAGGCCGTCCGCGGCGTATTGTTTGCAGCTCGATCTTTGAAATTCGCAGAATGAGTTGTGCAAATGGAGCAGCTTGCGCAATTGGCGTCGACAGTTTCTTCTAATGGAGGGAAAATACCTCCCTACATAATGCACCGGCACTTTTCATCAGTCTCTCTTCCTCCTTTGTTTTCAGGATGGTGAAAACAGTCGTTCGACTGATTCAACACAAGCCATTACGTCATTAGTGGAATGAAATATGCCTATAATCGGATCCTCTCCACGAGAAATCCGAAGTACAATTCCTTCGAAATATTAATTGTCTTTAGAAAATATTGTCTTCAACAATCCAACATTTCCTATTATCTAGCAATAATTAAGTCTCAAGTGATAGTTAAGAAAAGTATCACTTTCAAATTATCTCAGAATAAATTTGAATTTCTCTCAATGCATTAATATAGGAAAGGACAACCATAAGAAATTTTCGGATTCTATCTACACTAACAAAAAATTGCAGCAAGCACGGAAACGAACAGAAAAATATTATTTGTTATGTACATTCGTGCACCTTGGCTAGAACAGTCTGTTTCGGGTATCAGTTAGACTGTGACGCACTCTCCTGCAAGGAGCATGCATCATTCGATTTTTAGAGCTCTAATTCACGTGATATAAAGGAAAACACGAACCTTGAGCCAAAGCACAAATGTTATCCAACATAAATGAAAGGAAAGAGAAAGAACACACAATCAGCTATACCGCATGACATGTCTGTTAAATACTCTTTTCACATAAGGGAAGAAAAGCTGGCTTTTGAATTTTTGATTTAATATAGCTAAATACTTTTGCTTTGGAGAGTTCTGGCATTGAAAGAAAGTTTCATATTTTTCAGTTCCTGCTACTGGAAATGTTCCGAAAATTAGTGCATATTTTACATTTAATTGCGTTAGAATATCTTCTTAGTGAGTCTAATTAAATTTTTGTCTTTAAAAATCTCAAATTTTGACCGAATTAATGTCCGTTGAACCCTTTTATGACTTCGAAATGAGTCACAGTTTAACAAAATGCCTTGGCATAAATATTTGCTTCACATTAAAAAATAAGAAATGCTAAAGCGCACGAGGAGCAGTGGTTTCATCTAAGTAAGATGATGAAAAAATGTTCTACATCGAAACATTTTAACAAGAATTCTAGGATATGTGATTACACATGCGTGAAAAGGTTAAGCGCTTTATAGGTAGCAAATTATTTTTCCGAGCTTTTTTTCAAAAGACTACGCAATTAAGCCAGCAACTTGAGTTACGGCGAGCGTGGTTGTTTTTCATGAGCAGTGGTCTTCAGTTGCTTAAGAGAGCACAAAAGCGACCAAGATGGCAAGCTTTCGTAATTCACGAGGTCAGCGAATTTTTCCTGCAAGTTGCAGGATGCGCGGAAGCTGAGCCGGTGGTCCGTGAAAGTAAGTAAGGGACCGAGTATTCGTGGTATTTGCAAAAAAGAAGGGAAAAACAATAAAATGCATGGAATGTTTTGCAAGGCTACATCATTATTTTGCTGTACACAGCCAGGGTAGTAATGGCTCTCTAGGAATTCCTTTGCATTAATGGCAGCAGCAAACGCCAGTGCTCCGTCGGCGCGTTCTCTCGCTTGCTCCAGAGCCGGGCTGCAGAAGCATGTGGCGAGTGTAATAGGACGAGAGTTATTCATGTTATTGTTCCAGAAGCAGCAGCCAGCCAGCCAGCCAGCCGAAGTTGGAAAGACGTGTGCAAATTGCTCTGGCGCGTGATAAAAAGATTAAAAAAGGCGTGCTGACATCTTATTTTTCACGGCGGGCAGCTCTCTCCGTCTCTCTCATCCAGTTAAAATTTCAGCTCTATTACACGAGTTGGCCCCTTTTATATTTCATGGGCCACTGGGGGATTTCGAAACATTTCTCGCTGTATATAATGTACTCCTCTGGACGGGGGTTGCTTGCTTGCCTGCTGCCGGTGGTGGTGGCGGCGGCGGCGGCGGTGCTGCTGCTGCTGCTGCTGCACGCTGGTTATGATGCTTTACTGTATCAATATCGCGCATACGGAAAGTCAGGGGAGGGAGGTGGTGGATTTCGAGGGTCGAGCGAGGGAGGGGGTGCTGCTTTTCAGACTGCGCGGCGCTGCCGAGGCGCACCACCATATCACATTGGTGAATGCTTTGCCGAGTGGAAGTGAGTGCGGCAGTGTGTACGCGATAAAAATTACTTTTAATTGTGCATTTGCCATTGTTGGGTGCCAGCTCCACCTGCACAGCGTGCCTGCAGACCGGCCGGGGGTGAGTCGAGTCTCCAAAGCCGTTTTTTCCCTTGCTATCTCCGTGTGCCGTATCGAAACGACTGCTGCAACGTCGTCGTTGTCGGTCGGTGGCCTGCTCGCTCGAGAGCTAGCCCGAATAAACACACACGCTGCTGGCTCAAAGGCGGCCGCAGAAGCAACGGCAGCGGCAGCAGCAGTAGCGAGTGCTGCAGTGGATTGCACGGTGTAATGAATGATGATCGATAGCTGGCTGCCACACCAGAGCAATATTATCATCGCGAATCGAGCGAATTCTGCCGGCCGGGTGATTGTCGGCTGTCTGTCGATCGACCAAAATAAACTGCCTGCCTGCCTGTGCCCAAACCGTGAGTGCGCGTCGCCGATTGATTACCCTCAGCGCGCCGAATGATTGACAAATGCCGCGGTAAGTCAACCGTGCACCCAGCATGTACACATACGCTTATTATTTTAATTTGTTGCCCTCGTCGCGTTGCCTGCGCTTTTTTGATACCGATTTGCCGGTAGTGAGACGTGTTTTACTGTTCGGCTGACCCTTTTCTTGTTGTTCCACGCGCGCGTGCGGATGTGTGCGCACTCGCAACTAACAGCGGCAAAAAGCCACCTTAATGCCCCTGCTTGTGCTATTTATTATCCTATAAATGGCCACTATAAATTGCAGATACGCCAATGGGGTGTACTGTCGGCCGCCTGCTTGTGATACAATGATTCCCGACTGCCCCGAGCACTGCTGCTCCTCAGACCTCTGCGTTTCGCGGCGCACTGCTTATTGTTTTTCGTCTCATAACGAGCAGGTCGTGACATTAACAAACTAGCACCTCTCTCTCTCTCTCTCTCTCTCTCTCTCTCTCTCTCTCTCTCTCTCTCTCTCGCTCTCGCTCTCGCTCTCTCGCTCTCCTGCCGGCCAACAACAACAACTGTAGCTGTTTGCTCGCGTCGGCCCATAAATTGCGACCTGACGTTGGCTGCTGCTTTTTGCCCGCATCGCGGCCTTTGAGGAATTGCAGGCACGAATGCAATTGTGCAAGGCGAAGGGCTCGACGACTGAGAGGCGAGGCCAGCAGCCGCCGGGGCGAATATACATAATTTAACACTCGAACTGGAATTTGGAGCCCGGCCAAGAGTGTGCATATGGCCAATCTGGCGCGATACTTAATTGCTCGGCACGCCACTTTGGATGCAAATTGAAAGCAAAAATGGCACTCTCTGCACTACACGCCGTGCATACGTGTGCGGCTTTTAATGATTTCCAGTGCGGTGCGGCGGTTCGCTTCGCGCTCGCTGCTGCCAGCCGGCCAGATTGGTTTTTCATCATCGCTGGCACGTGATTTTAGCTCAACAAGCTTCTCTACTTAAGCCGGGGCAAGTTAGTTTTCGCAGCCTGGCTGGCCGGATAAAAGGCAGGCGCAGTGCAGCTGCATTGCCATGTAGTCGCTCGCTCGCTTTCACGGAATTGTAAAAAAGGTACAAGGCGCGCGCGAGAGAAAAGCGTGGCGCGCGAGCGAGCGAGCGAGTTTCTCTCTCGCCGAACGAACTAAAAAGTTGCTGCCGCCGACGCCGCTGCATTACTGAAAAAGGGTTTCAAAACTTGGCAAATTGTGTAAAAAGTCGGCGCGCGTATTGTGTGTGCGAGAGAGCGTGCGCTCGCTGGAATATGAATTAAAACAAAGTTTGCGCGGAATTAGCACGCCAGCACTCGTGAAACATTCAAAAGGACAGCAAAGATACGCGAGAGCGGTGTATAATTCGCGCTCGTCGCTTTGGAAATGTGTTGAACTGCTTAATGTTTGCAGCGATTTAATTAGTTTATTCATTTGCTAGCCGACTATACACTACATTATCCGGCAGAATGGTGCAGCAAGCAGCAGTTTAGACCCGAGAAAAGTTTTCATACGCCCCGAGTTGATTAAGTAAGACCATCTGCTATGCTAACAAAAAGAACCGACCGACTGAGTGAGTGGATCATCGCACATAAATTTTCATAGCGCTCTTAACGCCAGCCGAGTGAAGCAGCTCAGTCTGCGGCAATCGATATTTTTACGCGAGAGAATGGCAAAAACTAATCTGGAACTTCTTTATTTTGCATAAACAAGCTCACGAGCAAAAGGAGATATCAGGTCAATATTGACTCGAGCTAACAAGATGAAACAGCGTTTTTCCTATTCCTGCCACGATCTCGGCACGCCAAATTATGCTATTGTGCGGGGTGCCGATTTTTAGGCGCTTCTGTTTGTTTTTCGAGGAGCCCTCCTTTCACCTCACGCCATCAAATCTGGAGCAATCATGTCTCCTTTTCGTTGTGTAACATTTCAAATTTTACAGCGTTCCCATGTCGGTTTATGGCGGCGGAGCCATTCGGTCTATAAAAACCGAATTTTCGACCTAATCGTCTATGAAAAGTCGACTTTTCAACAGATAAAAATCGCCTTGAACTCACACGCTTGCAATGTATCAATTTCCCTTCCGTGGCGGTGAAATCGGGGCAAAACTTTAACAATGGACCCAGCAATATAGCAATCAATATTGCAGACGGCGTTCGCGGAAAAGAAGCGGGTGACAGTTATGCATTAATATTAGAACGAGTGCGATTGTGCGTGCAAGCGAGCGCGCTTGTGTGCCGCACAGCCGAGAATGCAATGAAAGGAATCTGGATCAATCGTTCGGGAAAAGTTTTGCGCTGATGGGCCTGTCAAGCGGCGGCAGCAACCGGATCCCTTTAATTTTTTATATCCAGACGCCGCTGGCGCGACCGTGGTGTACAGTTTCAAAATGACAATGGAGCGGCGAGAGAGAGAGAAAAGGGAACGCGTGTTGCAAATACATACACACTAGTGGCAGAGGACAACTCATGCACAACGCGCTCTCATGTGTGTGTGTGTGTGTGTGTGTGTGTGTGTGTGTGTGTGTGTGTGTATGTAGGGTTGCCAGATTTTTCCACTCTCTTTAAAAGGGTGACACTTTCGTGAATGCGAGAGGCTTGTTGTGCTGCTGAGTAATGAACAAAAACTCGAAAAATGTTTCTGGTTCCGTTATGCGAGCTTTTAATAAACACAACCCGATATTTTCAGCATTTTGACGAATTTTAATCACTTAATGTTACGCCTATTTTAGGTCCCCATTGCGTGTATGTATTTTTTTGCTAAGATTTCCTGGACTAAAACACGTTTCAATATTTTTTTTCTCAACAGAAATTCAAAGGAATATAAATGCACAAAATATGAAAAACTAAAGTGTTCAACCACCATAAAGCACTGCTGAATAGGCCTGAGGGGTTGAAACAGCGAACTGAACAGCACAGAAACGTGAGAATTGTTATTATCTCTAATTAAAAATTTGCCCAATATTTAATAAAAGATCATGGCAGTGTGAAGATAATATTTGCCGTTACGGAATTTTCCACATTCAATAATTTCTACCGTTTATTTTCAATTCTAGTAACATTGAAATTCTCAGCCAAATGCAAATGTACAACTCGATGGGAATGTTCTTGCGAATAGAGGCTGTGAAATGTTTAAAAAGCGTTGGGCCGGTGTAAAGTAAACACTGAACCCGCTTTAGCACGGAATTTTTACAAATTGGTTCCTCTCATTTTCACTCTTTTATATAGGTCATTCCTCCCTGAAAATGAAGGTCTTTTTAAGCCGGGCATGGTGGCGAAAAATAAAAAAAGCGTCACGAGCATATGTCAAAAATGACACCTGGCTACCATCCTCCCGTGCCCCCGCCAAAATGTTTCAGGCATGAGTTGGCGAGCGCTTTTTTATCCGCACGAACAGGAATTTATCAACGCGCGTGGTCATGATTCGACGCGAGCAGGCATCATATCAATTTTTCGCATATTATTCGCGCAGAGAGAGAGAGAGAGAGAGAGAGAGAGAGAGAGAGAGACGCTGGCCGCGTGCAATAATAACGGCCGCGGTAACTGTGGCGGCGATGCGATGGAATGGAATATCCCGCGGACGCAATATGCTAAGTGGGCTCATCATTATTTTATTGCCTTTGTTTCGACTTTGTGTGGAGCACTCGCTCTCACACACACCGTTGCCGCTCGCTGCTGGCTGGCTGGTTTCCTCCCCTGGCAGGCTGCCTGCCTGCCGGTGCTCGGCTCGGTGTGTTTGCACTCCGCCAAGGCCAACTGGAATAGGGGCCAAATGTTGATTGACGCATCAAAATTAATCCGGCAAAGTGGAATTCACGCGGAAATTTAAACCCGCTTAGAAAACTCCATCGCACGCTGATTTCTGTTTACGTTGGAACGCAGTGAAAGGGGCACGCACACACATTCACACACACATACGAGAGAAAGGCTTTATGGGCGAGCAAATTTTGGCAGCTAGGTGCGGTGTGCACTTTTGGCCAAGCTCCGCAATCCGACGCTAAAGTGGGTGTTTGCTCTGCCGAGGAAAGGAATCAGCCGGGATTCCCTGTGGTTCACCGTTTTATGTTATGTCGGGTGATAAAAGGAGAATGTGTCGGCAATTTTAAAAACTGCTGCTGAATCAAATCCTCCTTCGACACTACTCTTCATTTGACACTTGGAGCTTCACGCTACACAGCCGCATATATATGTTAAACAGCTGGCAAACGTTTATGTTTGATTGATGACTGAATTGAGCCGTTTTTGATGATAAAAACCTGTTAGATTCGAATTGATGAATTGCATTTCCAACAATAATTCTCATCAAATAAATGCCCTGTCAAGGCATCAAAGTGAAACGCAAATGAAACACGCCTTTCCGAAATTTCCCTTTTTGCGTTATTTAAATCGCAGCTTTCACTGTCAGCAGTCGAGATGCAGCTTAAAATTTAATCTCGCCCAAACGAACGAAGTGAAAGCTTTTACCTCTTGCAAGCGGACTCTAATTTTTTTCCGCCACCCACTCAAGCGACGGTAGCAGCAGGCCCATCTTTCGGCGGCTCTCAATTGGCTCCACTTGTTATCCACATATACATCATCGCCTGCGGCGGCGGCTCTTGCGTCCGCTGTGTGTGTACATAAATATAAAAATATTGATTTCCAATGAGTGCCATTGATTAGGCTTTCGACAATAAGAGCCCTCGACAAATGTACAGCGTGCTTATTAAATTATTATTGCCGTCCGCTCCACTCGTGTGCGCGGCACAATACACGACGAGAGCAGGACAATACACAGCGGATGCTGCTCGCCCATATGGACGAGGACCATTGTGTTGCAGATATCGCCCTCCTTGCGCTCTGATTGCCGGCCAGACGGCAAATACACGCAGGCAGCACCCACCCACCGATCCGCCCGCCCGCTCGCCTGTCATCAATTTGCAATTAATTAGCGATTACCCGGCGTGCGGACGCAATCAACGCAAAAACACGCTTGAAACATCAAAATATATACACAACAGAGAGCGGCGGGAGGACGGGAGGGCTGGCGCGAGAGCAAATCAAGTGCTTGCTCAACGCGGCGCCGGCGGTAGCGGTTGCTGATGTAATTTATTGGATTCTTTTCAGCCCGCAGAGGTGGCCCGTTTTTGAAGCGTGTGCTCTGCTGAACACGGGAAAGCTCAAGTGAATGAATTAATTAATTAGGCTCTATTGAGCCGCCTTTCATTCCCTTTTTAAACAATAATGTGATTTGGCCTCTTTGTGCGTCCTTTGAGCCCGGCAGGCAGTGCAGGTTTGTGTCGCTCGCCCTTCCAACCGCCTGGTTCGCACACACATGCCTTCGAATTGAATAGCATTTAGAGACCCAGCCAGCCAGAGCCAGCCAAGCCGTGTCTGTTTTCTTCTTCTTCTACTTCTACTTCTTCTTCGCCCGGATTTGGTGGAGCCGCCGCCGCCCGAGGATTGAGCCCCGCAGATGAATTAGCAATTTCGTGAGCACGCGCGATGCCCATTTGGTTCGCTCCTTCTCAATCAGCCCGGCCGTCCTTTTTCTTCCTCGGCCAAAAGTGCGACCAAGTAATTGAAGTTTTGCGCCACCGAATTATCCAATCGCTTCCTTTCTCGACGATAAAAACCACGATAATCTTGGTTGCCCATTCCTACTGTGAAAATTAGTGTATTTCCTACAGTTTTTTTTTTGTGAAACTCAGCTCAGCACTTCCCGGAGGCTATGAGCTTACTGAGTCCTACTAATACTGGCGGATAACGTGATTTTCGGGAGTTTGTGGCATTCTTCATTACATTTTTGAAAATTACCAAAGGTAAATATTGTATGGCATTTTTTTTTGGGGGGGGGGGGGCTGGAATGGTTCAGTTCTGGTAATGAAAATTTTCATGTTTCATTAAGTAAACTTTACATGCCTCGGTATTTTGGACCGTCAGAAGGAATTAGGTTTAATTTTAGTCGATCTCGAGACTCACACTTTACTTCTTGATGGGAATGCAATCGAAATTTTGAAGGTTTTTTCCAATCATTTAAATTAGCAGGGGAAAATTTAATAATCATACAATCTACTAATTAGAGTAGCAGGGGTTGATATTTAAAAATTTCAACTTTCGATTTTTCAAATTTCGGTTGCAAAATATAGCATAGCTGCAATCACATCTGCGATGTGAAAATTATTGCGGAAACAATATTGCAGTAGGGAGTTAGTGGTATTGTTTTAATCATGAAGTCAGAAAAAGTATGGAACTGCAATATCAGACTATATTTTTTATTGTTTAAAAGAAATTAATGTCCAGAAAACACAATTTATGTGAGATGGCGATATTCAAAATATTTTTTTTATCAGCAGATGAGGAAATTAAAACTCGTCGTTTCACGAATACGACGGATTATATGATGGTAAAGCTTTAACTAGGCAATCGAGTGTTCTGCATGCCCGCAAATAGCGCTGCCACGCTCTGGCCGTTTCATCAGGAAAACAATTTCATTTTATGTCCGCCGGACGATTTTTCCCGGTTGAATTTTTAAACGGATGCACTATCTCGTCGGCTTGATAGCAAAGGGGGTTTTGCGCGGTGGTGCTTCTCATCATGCGGCGCATGCATTAGCCAATAATTCGAATGCAGCAACATCGTTGCCTGCCGGCCGTCTGCACTTCCGATAGACCTCGTTTCCAATGGAAAATTCCGCACGGAAAATAATGATAATGAGATCGCACCCCACGGCAGCAAGTATTTTATTACCTGTGTGTGTGTGTGTTGTAAAAGTTTCAACTTGGCGTGCGCACCGAACAATTTTATTATTAATGAAAGAAAAGTTCGGTCGCACCATGATATCGTCGAAAGCGGCTTTTCGCCCTCGGAAATGAGTTATTTCTGGCGGACGCGTTTGTGCATACTGTTCTCCTGAGTGGTTTATTTGAAATAAATTCCACGGAAAGTGGCAGAGCTCTACTAGTAGCTCTCGACGCCACTTCAATAGGCATACACCGGCGTTTATTTGATTGCTGCAGCCTGTTTGACACAAGTGTTTAACACGTTGCATAACTTTACCTCGTTTCCCGGAGCTTTTTCACCTGGCAAAACAAACGCAGAGAGCGAAAGTTTCAAGCCCTCTTGATGATTGTTGTTCTTATAATCAACTGCTCTGGATAAAAAACTGGCTGAAACAGATTTTTTCCCCACTGGATTTTAATATAGCTAATTTCTTTCGTTTATATTTTTACAAAATATCAAAGTAAATAAAATATAAAAGAGAGAAAATGCCTTAGGCAAACAATGCGATGAAACTGCCTTTCTTTAGAAGAGATTATGAACTCTTCACATATAGTACAAGAAAATGAAATATCTGGCGTTTCAACTAAAGAGCTCGGTGCGGGGAGGTGAAAAGATGACCATATTGGGCCCAAGCTCCTTTTGCGGCCACTTGGACCACTCAGACACCATATTATCCGCTCGGCGGTGTTATTGGGACCTGGGACCCAATGAGCTCATAGCCCACGGGAAGTGCTGTGCAGAGGTCAAAAGAAATTAAATTCATTTGTTATCATATGGTGATATCAACTTCGGGAATTTTTTTTCAAATTCCAAAGAAATTAAATACGTTACACGAAACTTGAACGTTCCAACAGTGCTACGGGCTAAACGATGCCAGTAACGAGAGAAATTTACGCAACAGAGCCTCTTCCCATGCTGTACTACATTCCAGGAAATTGCGGTTTCGCAATGTTCAGCCGGAAGTTTTTGCTGCACGTTGTTTAATTATATTTGGCTTTTTGTTCGCCGACCGACAGCAGGTTTTGTCCGCAAGCAGATACCTCAAAAACCGCGACAAACCTCAAATTTTTTGCTGAATGCCAAACCACTGAAATTAATGTTCCTCTTTCCGGGTAGCGCGACACCGTCATCCGTATATTGCGCCCCGGCAACCGACACCAGCAATCAAAGCGCGTGGAAAAAACCCATAAAAAACAGACGTTCGGCGAATATGAAAAGAGATTTTTGCGTCCGTGCGCGCGGAAAATTGAGAGGCTGCGGTTTTTGATACACCGCACGCGAGCATTACTTTTGGAACCTTTGTGAATAGCGCATATTTACTTTAAATCCACACAGAGCAGCACCATCAGCATCACAGAGAAATGAAATTTATGACCGGGCCGCGGGAGCGGGCCAGAAGCGTTCGCTCCGCCTGCCGGAGCAAATCTACGCCGCTTTATTTCCCGCATGCGGACTCGTGCAGCGGAAAAAAATATGCGCAGATTTTTCAAACTGCGTAAGCGAATGGGGTGGCAATTATTTTTAAACCGTGAAAATTAGCAGTTGGCAGGTTTCGGAGCCAATTTTTCACCACCGCCCGCGTGTGTAATTTGCTAATACTGCTCTGCTTCTGCTTTTTCTCCCTGCAGTGCATCGGTTGTTGCGCTGCTCAAACAAGATAAACTCGCTACAAATCATTTCAGAAAGAGAGCAAGCGAGCGAACGAGCAAACCCACACACGAGCCGGCTCGCTTTCGCAGTTGGCTGCAGGCGCCTGCTGGCTGCTGCTGCGTGTGTGTTTCTCAATAATCTCTCCGGGGCCTAATCCACAGGGTGGCATTTGGAAAAACAGCAGACGGCCTGAGCGTGCTCTTGCTTTCTCTATCTCGTGCGCGGCGAATTATAATTGTTATTCTCCATTGGTTTCGCAGACGCGCCTCGGCCACTTTCGCTGCCCGCCTCTTTATTTTATCGCCACCGCTTTGCTGCTGCACGGTGTTGGGTAATAATGTAATTGTTGTCGAGCCGACCATGTTGAGTATGCAAATGATGAAGGGTGGCCATAAGTTTGGCTGCCAGATAAGCATAGCGACTCGTGCGCCCGCACATACACCCCACGCTCGCTCACTCACTCGCACGTGCATTTTCTCCGAGGTGAAAAATTGTTTGAGTAATGGTTGTGTAGAAGTTGTAGCTATAAATCAAGTTTGAGACAAAATTGTGCCGCCGCACAGCCCTCTTCTTATACATATGCATGTGTTTGCCGACGGTGTGCTGTACACATACATATGTATACACACTCACACAGCATCAGATACCAAACAATATGTTGTGCCTGCTGGTGAAAATGGTGATGTATGTATGTGTCTGCATACACACGGGGGCACGATATAAACAAGAAGATTTCGCCGACATTCATACGAGTTTTATTATATTAGCGAGGAAATTTATGACGTCGCTCGCTTCTATTTAAATACGCTGCACGAGGAGAAGTCGCTCGCGCTGCGGACCGGCCATAAATGTTATTTATGCACATGTTTTGATTTCCAATCCATAGAGGGTGGAATTCCTCTCGTTTCTCGGTATATTTTGTGGGCGATAACAGTTAGCGGAAGTTGGACTCGACTTGTCTCGACTGGAAATAAGGTTAGATTAGAAAATTTATTAAACACCAATTCGGCGTACCACCACACGTATAAAGCAGTCCTGTTCGATTATTTCACCTACTTCAGCGGTGTTTGGTACTATATTTTGATTTGCTGACGTGTGCATTTTTCACTTTTTATTACCATCAATGTATACGATTCAGTGAAATAAATGAATTAACTATTGGTTAATGAACATCATGGTTAGAATAAAGGCCTTTTCCGTTCTTGGTTAGAATTAGATGAAAGGTAAAAAAGGATGTAAGGCTTCATTTGATTTGCTAAGTTAGCTTCACTAGGTGGTAGTTAATTGTTTGAAATTTTGACCGAGGAAGAAAAAGCTAAAAAGAGGACAAAGAGACGGTAAAAATTTCATATTTTGCTGACTTTTTCATAGAAAATTTCGATTTCTATAGATAAGATCTATTCAATGATGTTTGCCTTCGGGGAGGCTCTTCGTTGTGAAATACAGTAAGATTTACAGCAGGGAGAAAGTTCACTCAATTTGGAAAGAAGACAAATTCAGCTCCTTCCAAGTCCAACGTTGGCTTGAATTCCAACAATTGGATCAGCTGTTGAGATGCAAAAATTATACAACTATAAAAAATTCGGAATGGCTTCCTGACTATAGATATACCACACGAATTTATGAATTTAAAATTATAACCTATGAATAGCAGACCTTTTAATTTAATTAAATCTTCGTTCAAAACTCCAGCTCGTTTTCATGCAATAATTTTACCCCTTGTTTGTTTATTCCGTTCATTTATTTATTTTATCGAATGAAATTCAGCAGCACAAACAAAGTTTAGAAACAAATTTTCACCCCGCCTCCCGTTTACAGGCTCATGCATGGACGTGTGATGAATTTCCAGTCGAGCCCATTCACATCGAAACGCACGAGAGAAGAAATATGCGGTGAGGCCTGGAATATTTTCCGCCAGGCGCACCCGAGGAATAAATAAATCTCCCTAATTCTTGTTGGATTGGCTCGGTAATTTATCATGCCTTGGTACGCAGCGCAGGAATAAAAATAAAATAAAAAAGGGGAGGCGGACCAGTCAGGAAAAGTTGAACCGCCCTGCTGCGTGGTGTCTTCCTCTCACAGCGCGCGTGTGTGCATGTGCCCGCCAGGGTGAGTTATTGTTTTACCCAGAGCGAAATAATTTGCAAATAAATTGGATCGGAATAAGTCGGGTGCAATAATAATTTCGAAGGAAGGGAAACAAACGTGAAAAAACGCCAGCACTCCATTCTTGGTACGTGCGGTCGTGGCGTGGTATGCAGCAGGGTCCTCTCGGGCGAGGCCTCTTCGCCCGCTCTCGTCGCTGCCGAGGTCCAATTTACTGCATATTGAATAATGCATGGGTGGATTTTCCATCTTTTCTCAGCCATGCTCGCAGTAATAACCATTTTTATGTGAAAACATTTTTCCATACCGTACACACACACACACGGACGACGGTGGCGTCGTGAAGCCAGCCGCCGCGCATGCAGCATTCAGCACGGAACACTGAGCGGCGGCGGCGGCGGCGGCGGCGGGCGCACTTTTGCCGTGTACATGCACTCACGCGGCCAATAATGACGGCAGCACGCCTTGCAAGAGCTAACACGCATGTAATGACCCTTGATGCTCTCCTTGTCAAGTGGGGCTCCGCATAACTTGTTTAAAGTAAATTTGTCCGCTGCCGGCAATGCCTGCTGCCCCACATTTCGACGCCACTGCGGGATCATGTCTCGTGTGCAAACGCAAATTGAATCTGAATTATTAAAAAAGAAAATGGGTGTTTTGCACCACTCGTGGCCAGCCACTAAATAAATCGTTATCTGCGGTCAAGTGAGACTTCAGGGAGTTGCATCAAACCATAATCAAACTAATGAACCCACATATATGTATAATGAATATAATCAGATGAATACCAGGGTTTGCAGTTTTTTCCGGAACAAAAACCAACAAGAAAAGTCTGGTTGCTTCTAAACAAATGAAATATGGAAAATTTTATCAAAACTTTCAATTCTACCACAGTGAACTCACAAAAATAGGAAAGTTGTCTAAAAGAGTTTTTAAAAAGGACAAGTAATTAATTTAAATGAAACTTTTTTAGTGATGAGAGGATTCCAGTTTTTAACTGTTAAAAAAACACTGCTGTGAAAGAGTGCGATTATATCCTGAAAAATAACACTTGGGTATTCATGAATTGTCCACCCCTTTGCCTAACCCTGAAAACTCGAGTTATGAATGAAACACGCTTGCCAGAAATATGCAAACACTCACTCACGCTGCACAATAAATCGGTTGCAAAATTCTTGAATAAATTACGACTCGGTGCACAACGTAGCGGTTTCGGCGAAGAAAGATTAGGCAACCACCTCATCGGCAGATAATGGAATATTGTGGTTGGTCTTTGTGTGGCTTTACAGCTCCTCGAAGGAGCAGCCGCGAAACTGCTTAATATTCATAATGGCAAATTGTTTCCCTGGCACGTCGATATCGGCTGCAGGCGGCGCCGCATTTACAGGTGTCCAATTATGACACGCGCCAATTTTAACGAATTCATTTTTAAGCCCCTTTAATAAAATTAAACCGACCGCGGAGCGAAAAGTTTTGCCACGCGGCCTGTGTATAAAACTCGTTCGATTTTAGTGGAGGGTCGGCCGGCTGGCTGGCTGAGCTGCTGGCGGCTCGTTTATAAATTGGCGATCGGCAAACTCATTACCGCGGCCGCTAGCCTGTGGGGTGGTTGGCGTGGCGTGCGACGGCTGCATCTGGAGGAATTATCATTATTATTGAATTTACGACACGTCAGAGGATAGACACATACACGCGGCAGCGAACGAGAGCAGCCTGCCCCCGGGGAGCGCATTAAAAGCGGGGCCAAACGGTGTGCTAATACATTAAGGTGTGTGCAATATGTCAGCCGGATAATGTTGACAATATGGGGTGGAAAAAGTTTGCTGATGCCTCTTTCTTCCCGCTTTTATTACGCAAAGCCTCGAATAATAATAATTTAACCTGACTTTTGTTGTTTTTTGTTGCAGGCAACAAGTACATCGTAAAGCTTCTTAAGTGTCTGCCATAACAGCTCCAGCAGCAGAAGCAGCAGCCGAGCGGAGAGAAAACACCACCGCAGCAGCAGCAGCGACTCGACAGTACCATTATGAGTGAGTGAAAAGTCGTGTGCAAGCATTGATCCATGAATTAGTAACTTCAAACACACGCACGGTTTGCCAGCGCTTTCTCGCGAAAAGCCTCGAGAGCAGCGTGCGTGAGAGTGAGAGTGAGTGTGCCGGCGACGCACGGGACAATAGGCCTTCGAGTGAATTCCCCGCGAGACGAAGAACATGACGACGCTGGCGAGACTCGTTTTGATGACTGCAGCCGGCACCCTGCTCGCGTACGGCGGCCTCGCGCAAGCACAAGGTAAGCAAGCAAGCAATAATAACTCCATTTCCGGTGCGTCGACGCCGGCGGTTGCAGGGGTGGCACCCGCTTCCACCCTCGGTCGCTGGCAAAATGTCAAATCCTCCGGATGAAATCGTCTCTGCCTCCCAGAGATTGACAGCTGGGCTTTTTCGCCTGTCTGCAGTGCTTGAATGTGACTCGGCAGCGGCTCTGCATTTTGCAATACTCGTGATGAAATTCGTGCTGTCTATGTCGACCATTTGACGACTGCTTTTTGGTTGTATTCCAAAATTCGGTGGTTTGGGTTGCAAAGTGGAAAAAATAACTATTCCCGTGTTTGAGAAGCCATGTAGAGTTAAGTTTATGCTGCAAGTTTTTCTTTTGCGATTAAAATTTTTTTAATGTTATGACGGGGTCTCCTTATTTTCAACAGATAAAAAAACGAAGGATCTAATATGATGCTAAAGAGTCTAAAACCATTGCCAGTCTTTAGTTGACTTTAAAAAAATCCCGACCAGGTTTCGACCACTATTTTGTCACCCTCATCACAAGATGCGCCACACAAAATTCTGTCAACGAGGACAAGTTCGTTTTCATTTTCAGCTTCCTTTATTGGTGATATTTGCCTCAAACAATATTTGAACTGGTTTTCTTCTTGATCTTCCAGATCCTTCAGAGATCGTAATTGAATGAATGAAACTTTTAATCTTTTACTTTGGGAAGCAGAAGTAAAAAAAGGTTTGAGCAATAGTTTGACAACTCAGAAATTACATCTGCAGACTCCTTAGTTTCCTCTCATCAAGAAAATCGACTGGGAATTGTCATTCGTTAAGCGAGTTATTGGTATAAAGTGGCTGAGAGGGAAAGCTACGGTGGAAAGCTAACAAAACGGAGAAGAGAGGCAATTTCAACGAATTCCTTTTACTGTCCTGGGAACTTTTAATCTGTTTATGACACGACATTACGCCCTTTAACTGTCACCAAAAAAGGAAAAATGTTACTTAGGTTTTTGTAGTTAAAAGAAGTTAATTTTTGAGAAAAAAAGGAAATTGCATTGCAAAATTCATAAAGATATCTCTAAAATACTGATATTTGTTAAATTACTTTATCAGTCAATCTAGTCATTCCCTCAATTCATTGAGATATTGTTGTGACAAAACGCAAAAACAAAACCTACGTGTGCTATTGTTAAATTATGATTTTAATATTTTAAACTGAGTTGATTTTCGTGGTATTATTCGTTTTATGACACCTTATCCCTGTTTATCCACTTGGTCCTCATCCAACTTATACTGTTTTTTATTACTCATATGATTTTAAAATTCAGTCGAAATAATATTGTTATTGAATCACACGAACAAAGGCAAAAATTATAGCAGAAACTTCGTGAACGCACGAAACAAAATATGCAACATATTGAGCCAACGTTTTGATGGGCTACAACTTAATAATTTACAAAGTTTAAAAATTGATTTAAAAACAAATTTACTATTCTGAAAAAAAGTAAAAACTTACCTTGGCAGTGAAGAGCAAAGATCACGCGGCTTCGAATTTCATGCCACAACTCAATAAGCATCCAATGCGAAGTCAGCATGAGCACATAGGTTGTCAGACTAATACTCGGCTGCACCGCTGAGGTAAAACATGACGAATGACTTCTGATACACGCGGCACACAAACGAGATTACAATTCGGTGGCGGCAGAGGCGGCAGCAACACGTTGGAGATAACGGCGCTGCAGCCACCGCCGCCGTCGCCGACACCGCCGACACCGCCAGCAGCGGCAGCAGTAGCACCCCGTTTTCCCAGAAATGAAATATTATTGCTGTGTGTGTGTATTGTATTGTTTCTTTCTTCCTTTTTGTGCCGCAGCTTTTTTCCTATTTCGTCGCCCACCGCTGCCGCTGCTGGCGCGATATTAAAAAAGAGATTCACAGCAGCGAGCGAGCGAGCGCAGTAATAGCCTGGCGTATACGCGTTTAACTCAATTGTTCCCGTATTATTAAACGGCTCTGCGCCTTCTGCAGCAAAAAGTTATGCAATCTGCTAAGCAGTGGTGTCGGGCGCGTTGCCGACTTCACACCGGGGACCTTCCACGGAGGTTCGCGGACGCGAAAGTTTCCCGCGAGGACGAGTGAATGTGTCTGCACGCCTAATTTCTGCCTAAACGCTTTTGAAAAGTTGTTTTGCACAAATTTAGGGCAAGACGTTGGAGAGGCGTGTGCGCCTTGTATGTGAGAACCCGGCCTCCTTGAGGAATGTTGCGAATTCCTTCTCGAGTTACACAAAGAGTGCCTCCTACCTGTCGTGTCAAGGGCTGATGCTCATGCACGATCCCAAAAGAGCTCTGTTTGCATCACTTTGCTAAACTATCATACTCAACTTCGTAATAAATTATAATATATGAATAACAAATTGTTATCTTCTATTCGAAATAAACTTAAAAAATTGACAACGAAAACTGGACGAAAAATATCAAAGTGGCACGTAGACTATAATTTAAAGAACAAAGTCGATTCAACCATTGTCATGAATTAAAATAATAAATCATTTTATAATTATCCTTTTGGGAAATTTCACCGCACTACAAATTCATAAAAAAATATCACCACAGAAATTGCTTTTCACTTTCGAATGTAAATTTTCGAAGAAAAACGATTATTATCCGTTCGTGCTTAATTGTTTGTGCAGTTTCCCTTTCGCGAAGCTCTGTTTCAGGCTTCACTTGACGCTCTCGCCCGTCCTCCAACGCTCCCCTGCTACGCGTCTTCGTCTTTTTTATTCGCAGCTGTAAAGCGCGCGCATAATTAGCACTCTGGTAGTAATTGCAAATTAATTAAGACTGGTGCTGCTGCTTTTTGTTTGTCGTCATTAAAAGACAATAACTGAATTTTAACCGAGCTCGTTTGAGCTCGCGACGACGGGAGGAGCCGGGGAGGAGCAAAACCGCTGAGTTGCCGTTTATTAAGAGAGGCAGTTGCAGAACGAGGAGAAAGAAAGTAAAACTCACACTAGCGCAATTAGTCGTACCCGGGCTTCAGCGGCGGCAAGCTTCTTCTGCTCCTTTCGTTCTTTCTTTTCAGTCAGAACGAGAGCGAGCCGCACTCTCCGGCTTTTTAACCGGGCTTACGCTAATTGAAATGGGAAAATTTCCGGACAGTTGATTCGGGGATGAAGGGCGAGAAGTCGGCTGTCCAAATTGATATGGAATTGAAACAGCGCCTTTCCCACGCTCGCTCAGCTTGGCCGCCGGCACGATGGCTGGCTGGCTGGTGAGGAATTTTCACCTCAATTTAGCAGAATGTATATATAAAAGGGCTGGAAAGCAGGCTGGCTGCGAGCGCCATGGGGCTCGCTGCTGCGATTTATTTCAATTTTTGTGCGCGCACCCGCCGACATTGAGAAAGGGATTTGCAAGCAGCGTCGCTGCCTGCCTACATTCTCGCGAATTACGCGCATTTTTCATTTCGGAATCCGCGCGTTTCAGCCGGCAAGTCGTCCCTTTAATCCGCTCTGTGCCATGCGCGCGCGTGCACGCGTGTACGTGGAGGTGTGTGCGGGAAAAGCTGGCGGCTCGGGGGCAAAACGCCGCTTGTCACTATGCAGCATTAGATTATAATACGCGTGGATAAAAGCGGCCGGGCTGCTGCCCTGCCGCCAAACCGGCAATATCTTTTCCTCGCCGTCCCTAGACTGACAAAGCACTTTGCTCGATTCTTTAATGTCACAATAAGAGCCCTCTGCTCGCTGCTCTCTGTATAGATACAACAGAGCTTCCTTTTGTCAAGGTTTGGTAACAGGGCGGAAAATAATTGTCAAAAGACTTCCCAGATTGTATTTTGTTATTTATTTATTATTTTTTCTTTTAAAAATATCACACTAGTCTTTGGATTAATTAAAAAAGAAATTCTATTTTTCTATGATTCAAAAATCTGGGAAGCGATATCATTTCGCTATATTATTTGAATATTTTATTTGCACGCGTCCAAGACGCCAAAAAATGGACCTTTTTTGTTACGTTTGATCGAGTTATTAACTGTTTTCTCCCAATTTGTATCAGTCACAAGGGAAAAAAATGAAATTTTAAAAATTAATTTTGCATCTGTGACGTTCTCGCATTCATTTTATTTAAAAAAAAAAATAGAATGCTTTTAAAGAGTTTCAAACTTCTAACCGCTTTAACCTATGTATTTATTTTACTAGAAATTTTTCCACCATTCGATTTATTTATTTTTTTTCAAACTTTCATAGTTCCAAGCTATTGGTTGATTTTTCGTATTTTAAAATATAATCATTAAACCAATTTATTAAACTTAATAAACTCAAATTGTCCTCTCAAAGTTTGCAAAAAGTTTCAATTTTTAGTAGCTTTGTAGCAAAGCTTAAGGAAAAAACGAGTATGAAGATTTCTTAATTCATTTACCACGAAAGAAAAATTCAAATCTTCGTACGTTTAAAAACACACTTTTCTATGTTATAGTTTTCCAGAAATACCCCAGCTGTGGTATAAAATTGGATAATAAACTGCAAAAAAACTCCTTTTTTTGTACATACTTTTTGTACCGCAAAAAAATAAATTCCCCGATCGTGTTAAAATATTTAAGCCCCTTGTATCTGTCGGGCTAATTTCTAATGTAAATTAACGCTGGCCGCCGGGGCAGGCGCAAACACGCGTGAAAGTGCGCAAAAAGGCTCAAGCCGGCGGGGCGCAACGACGCTTGACACAATGCAGCATTAGATTATAATGCGCGCGGACAAAGGGCTCTCCGCACTGCTGCCGAACTGACAATATCATTGGCTTCTTTGCCTCGACTTCCCCTTTGACTGACAAGCATCTCGGCTGGCACTCGCAGATAAATGTTATTAAATCAAAGCCCCGACCTTTTGGTTTTTCCCTCCTTTGGTCGGAAAAAAAGCGCAGAGGGCAAAGCCGGCCTGCCGGCCGGCCGGCCGGGCCGAACTGGAGATTGGCCCTCGAGGAATTGACAAGTGGCCATTCTTGGCCGAGCTCTATACTGCCCGGCCTGGATCCGCCGCCGCTATTAATAATGATTTTGTTACCGGGCGCATTTAATGGAATTCGACGAGCGCGGCAGCCGGCGTGCCAGTCCCGTGTGTTTCTAATTCTCTGCCAAAAGAGCGTGATTTATTGCGATGGAATGGAGTCGGTAAGACCTCCGAAGCGCGAATAAATCAAACCAGCTTTCAGCTTTTCTATTACCTCTTATTTAATCGTAAAAGAGGGCCATATTTCAAACTGACGCGCCGCAACTCTCCAAGGTGGAGGCTCTCGCTCTCGGCGCGCTCGGCCTGCCGTCCTTTGTCGGTAATTACGCGGGCTGTCGGCGGGCTGATGCGTTTGCCACTCGAGGATCACTTAATTTTTAATGTGCCAATGAGCGGCGGTGCCGTGCTTTGTGTCGAGTCATTCGGCGAATTTTTGGCCACGCCACGCGCTCTCGGCGCGCTCCATTGTATACACCAATGCCCTTATCGATCCGCTAACTTAAGGCCTGGCTGGCAGTTGTGCCATTCCAGGGTTATATCAGCTCACTCTCTCTCACATATACACACTTGCCTACCCGCCGTGAGTGTGTGTGTGTGTGTCGGTATATGTGTGTGTATACACACGGCACAGCGCTCAGCAAGGTCCTACACAGCGGCAGCAGCCATCCTGTTCGCATGGTGCGTATTTATAAAAGCAGCGGCAACGGCGGCAACAATCTCTCCACATGCAATTTTATTTGCTCTCCGGCTCGCGTTCTGTGTGCCAGCAGTAAATTAAAATATTACACAGTCGTGCAGTTCGCATTCGTCCGCTCGCAGCAGCGCAAATAATGCCGAATCATGCATGCAACCAGCGCGGGTCGAGAGGAAAAAGGGCCAAATTGATTGCCGGCTGCATCGCACTCTTCTTTCTCTCGCGAGGCACTTTATAGTCCCAATTTAATTTGCATTTAGACTCCTCTCTTCCTGCTCCGGCATAGAATTTTATGCTAACTTCTTCTTCATTCCGGTAAAAAGTTTTGCGTTTGATCAGATTATTCGGCGGCAGCGCCGCCGTAAAGAGACTATTTTTACGGCGGGAGCAGCAACCCCTTTGAGGCAGGTGCGCGATGATCTTATCCGTATAACGTGGCGTCAAGACGCTCATTTTTATTATTTAGTTTAAGAAAGTATAAAGATGGCAACTGCTGGTAGTGGTGCCGCCGTGCGCGCTTTACCACCGTCAGGGCTGCTGCTGCGCTACTGCGGTGGCAAGGCATGCACCGTAGCCGCCAGCGTCGGCATCAGCCCTGGAGAGAGAGGACGAGAGAGAGAGAGAGAGAGAGAGAGAGAGAGAGAGAGCGGCTCTCTCACTCAGCACCAATGGCGTAACTCCAATTTAAAAGCCTAAAAGCCAGGGGGTTTGGTCTATGTGTTTATAGCGCCTTCAGCATGAAAAATTGCAAAAACGCAGATGGATTTAGACACCCACCGACAAAATGAGAACATGTTCCATGATACGTATCTACCCGACATTACGACGAGAAGTATATCCTACAGATTCCCACGAGAGAGCCGCACACTAGCAGTTTTTTCCTCCTCGAGAGAGGCAAAAGAGAGAGAAGACGTTGGCCCGCTCGTTCGTGGAAACCTTGAATGGAGATACGTGAACTCCCAGTCGTTCCATTGCTGAATGTGGAAGCCATTCAAAAGCATTTTACCGCTTTGTTATCGTCAACCGGTTATGATTGGAGAGTGGAAGAGTCCAGGAACCAGGAAACATCGATTTTATCCGAACCTTGGGGCGACGGCCTCTCCAGAAAAATATTACGAGCAGCAAGCAAAAATAACTCAACACTGCATTTTTTTAAGAACAAAAATTCAGAGTCTGCAGAAAGAGAGATGATAACTTTTCCTTGAATGCACTCTCTTTGTCGTTGCAAAACTCGGGAGTGAACAAGGATGCAGTTTTTGAAAGAATAATAGGTGTGTCAGCCTCTTGACTCGACTTGCTGCAACGTTCTCTCAAATACAAAACGCTCGGATAATACAGATCTCCGCCGTGCTGCTCGAAATATTCCTTTGTACACACAAGAGTGAATGGGATAAAGAATGTACCGAGTGCCTCGCATCTCCGTTGAAGGTGCGAGAGCGAGCTCGTTCGTTGCCTCGGCTCTTTCGCTGCTCGACGGCGGAGTAAGAGAAGGAATTCTAAAAAGCAAAATACAGTCGTTTTATGCAGCGGTGGGCCACTCGCGCATTATTTCATCCTTGATGTGTAATATTTCACGAGACAAACGCGCGCGCGGCCTTTCCTTCGTTGCCTCTGCCTCTCTCTCGCGCGCTCGTCGGCGTTGTGCTGGCTGCGTTGCTCGTTGGGAATAAATCAATATAAACGCGTTTAATAAAAGAAGCAAAAGCAGCTCTAGCAGAGGTGGAGCGGCGGCGGCAGGCGAAGAGTCAAGCACCGTGCTAATTTAAGGGCAAATAAAACGTTATTGACTGCCTGCTCGCCTTTCTTTACTTCTTCTTCTTCTGCTCGGCGGGAAATTAGTCGACCGGAGACTCTCGGGGATGCGCGTGCGAGTGAGTGTGTGTTTGAAAGCAGAGTTATTGGAAGGCAAACAACTCGCTCTGCTTTTTTCCTCTCTTTCTCTCCGGTGCATGCACACTTCTCACTCACTCGGCAGCTTGTTTTCCCAGCTGGGCCGCGTTGGCTGCACGGGGTGTTATTACTGCCCCAACCTTGGCGGTTAATGTAAAATCCATATGGAAATTTGCATATTGTTCCGCGAGACCCGTAATTATATATCTCGTGATCGATTCCTTCTCTCCGGCTCGAGAATTACACAGCAAATAGAGCGAGCACGAGCGACTGCGGCGCTTTTGCTTTTTCGTTCGCCCCACCAACACACACATACACACACAATCACATACTCGGTCGCTCGCCTGCTCGCAGGGCCACCGCATAAAGTTTTCATTTTTATTGTTTGAACCTCAGACATATTTTTAGGGCGGAAAAGTTTGGCCGTTAGAGAGTGAGCGAAGCAGCGCGCACCAGTACTTCGTTCCCTTTCCTCCGGCCCCTATCATGTTCGCCGTTTGCTCTATTCCGAAACTGTTAATGCAAATAGAAAAGCCGGCGAGAGGAGAGAGACGACGAAATTTATGTCATGTTTGACTTGGGATTTTATTTTCTTGACCTTTTTATTACGGGCCACTTCCAAGAGGATTTACCATAAGATTTCGAGCCTACTTTCGTTTGCATCCATGGCTTGTGCGTTCCGCCAATGCCGCCGCCGCCGCCGTCGTCGAAGAATTATGTCTTTTACGGCCCGGCACAATGTTTCACCCTGCCCGGGGTGGTGTTCTACAAGGGTTGTTCCCGCTGCGCCACCCCGTCAGACATTCGCACACAGGCGACCATCGCAGCAGTATAGCAGCAGCAGCAGCAGCAGCAGCGAATACATACGCAAAATTGGCTAATGTGCAGCGCGCGATGGATGGCTCAATCGCACGAAGCGAATTTACTCTCGCGCGAGCTCATAAGTTATGATTAAAATTGACAAGTGCCGCGTGTTGTGCACGCTGGGATTCATATTTTATGGTGCCCGCGCTCATAATCCGTGTAATAAAACCAATCACGGTGTGGCGGTGCAAAATTAATCTGGATGAGAGCGGCACTGGCTGTTCTCTCTGTATATGTGTATGTGTGAGTGTGATACTGCTCGTCGTGTTGTTGTGTGTCGGTCGCCTCGCCCGGCGTGTTGTCCGCGGTATACGTTCACATCGTGGCCCCCTTTATAACGGGCCACGGCAATTAAACCCCGCTTCCTCTGCGCTAGAACAATGCGCTGCAATCCAATAACTCACCACGCAAATCTAGTTTCTATCATTTGCAATCTAATTGTTTCCCCATCTTCTTTCGTAACACAACAATTTAATTTCTGACAGGCCAATGAGCCGTTCGCGTTTCTATGAAAAGTGATTAAATCGAATGCAAGATAATTGAGTAATTTTACAGTCATTCTCTTTAATAATAGACCATTGTTTTACGTGAATGAAGTCTCGTTCAAATTTATTTCTGGGAAGAAGTGCCCCTATAATAGCTCTTGTCATGTGGCGCGGGCGAAAACTCCACATTTTCACTCGGCTACGTGATGACCTAATTTCGAACGCCATGGTTGCTCACAAGACAAACATGGCGCCACTCAATATTGTGTGAGTCTTTAGTGTGGCACAAGTAAATTGGAATTGAAAGCCGACCTCAATCACTATGGGTGGAATGAACACTCTCCGCAATCCGTTGTTGTTGAGTATAGAACCAATAATAGTCAATATTTTCATGGTTTCGCAATCTCGCAACATACGTATAAAGCATTGCACGGCTTAGCAAATTGTGTGGAAGAGTATGGACGCGAAATGCAGAGTATCAAGCGTCGGCAGCCGCTACCAGATATTATCTACAATGCACAACAGTATTCTGTTGCGGCTTTACCAACACAGGATCACCAGCCTTTCAATTTGCGCATAGGGCTTTAAATTTTCTTATCTTTTTACCGCATATCTTCTTATGACAGCTACCCACCGATCGTTACGTCCTCTAATGAAGCCAATTTAACGCTAAAGTAAAAAGCGTTTTTCAGCAAACAATTTATATTTACCGCTGAATTGAAGTTGTTGGTAGATTACAATGAAGACAAACGTCGTTAAATGTTTTTGTTGAAATTAAATTCAGCTTTTTCAGCGTGTAGCGAGCAGTTTTTCAACGGATTTTATAACAGGGATATCCATGTTCTACTAGTTTTGGCTATAAATTGTTCTGTTACAAGAGTTTAAATAAATTTTGTTTAAAAATTTCAGTCAAGAGTTAAAACAATCTTAGTTATATTCATAAATAGAGATTCAAATTTTCATATTATGAAAGAAAAATAATAAGGTTACCAAATAACGAAGTTGCAAAATGTTTTTTCCTCTTGCTTTGAAAAACGTACCGCAGACATCCGTCAAAAAATGACGTTGAACATTGCGTGGACATTCTCGTTTTAAGTTTCAGTCGCGTGTGACAAATTTCAGTTTGCAGATTCCACGATTACAAAGTGACTCGAGGGTGGCACACAAGTGTCGCTCACTCAGCCGTCCTGGCGTCCTCGGCCCCTGCTGAATTGTGCAGTTGTGTTTACTATGAAGGAATATCAACACACGCGTCGGCGGCCCGTACACTCGAGGCGGCCTTCGGTTGTTTGTGTGTATTGGTGTGGTCGCGTTTGTAACATCGTACAGGCATGGCGTGTGTGCATCACATGCAGTAATTACAAATTTCGTGCGCGCGCCCTTTTAAGAGTCGGCTGGCTGCCACTCCGCTGCCGCCGCCACCGCGCGTTGGTTGGTTGCGAATTCTATTAAATTCGGGCATAAACCAAGTTAATGGCCGCGCCGCCGGCGATGAGTGCGAACGGGCGAGCGAGAGAGTGAGAGAGCAGAGTATATATATGTATGTTTGTTAGGCTGCTTCGTTCATTCCGACCAGCAGTCAGCCGCTGCTTTCAATTATTTAGAGGTGGAGTTTAATTGGAAATTCGAGATTTGCACCGCACACCAGGCTCTCTCTCTCTCTCTCTCTCGCACTTTCAACTTTTAACTGCTGCCTTACGGATTTAATTTAAAAGAAGAGGCCTGCCTGGGCGCATTCACATAAACGCACTCTTAAACAAAATATTTATAAGCAGCTTATAGGCGTTTTATGCCAACGCTGCTGCCGTGCTATGCAATCCTATTTCGCACATTGATTTTTGATGTTTCTGCTTGGGTTATTTGGCTAGCTGACGGGCGTGGAAAATGAGGTCGATCACATTTTTATGAAGTGGGTTATAGGGGAGAGATGATTGTAATGTGGAAAATAAAGCAATGCTATCTGATATTCTATTCTATTTTCTAACACATTTATTAATGATTGCTCATGGAGTGACTAGTTTGAATGTTTTTTTATGAATTTAATAATAAAATTAGCGATCAAAATGCCTGCCTGCTCAACCTAACGCCCAAAACTGAAAATGAGTTGTATTATTCATCACCCAACGGTTGATAGTATACATAATTTTTAACTTTACCTATGCCCCACGAATTCACTATGTCAGATGGGCATGGATGGTGAGTATTGTTGCTCTACCAGCTAATTATGTAAAAAATTGAGCTATAAAAATGTTTGCAAATGATGTGTGTTTGGCTCAGGATTAGTAACTAAAATAGAGCAGTAAAAGAAAATGTTGTCGCACGCTCTTCTTCTTCACTGACTGTGTGTGGATTCATTTGCAAAATTATCATGATAATGAAACTATGAATAGTTTCATTAATTTTCCTGCGCGGGTGTAGCTTTTCTATTTTTCTGTTCACTGTTTAATTCTCAAGTAGGAAAATATTTTAAATCATTAAAAGATATTTGATCGATTCGCAGTATTAGTTAACATGGATATTTTCCTTCATACGTTTTTTAGTGAAATATGAAGTAGTGTTTAAAAAACTTCAAAAATAAGATGGAATTTGGGACTTTATAGTTTTTTTGGGGGGGTGTCATTGTCACAAGGAGGGTAAGTGGCAGGGTTTTTACAAGATCCCGTCACTTGCTTCTCCTTTTTAATCGTGTTTAGGAGTGAAAGCATTCGATGGTTTTCAACTGCTGGTGATTCAGAATACAATGCAGTGGATACTGTGGGTTGGGTTTTTTATTTTGCAGGTTTAACAAGGTCCGAAAATACTGCTCCATTCGGTAACGAGCGATGTAATTATTTTTTCTCTTCAACTTGAAGTCAAAACGCGCATTTGTAAAAGGTTTCCAGTATTTATCAAATTCCTTACCAAATTTTATTTTAATACCATAATTTAATTTTTTTTTTTTCAATAAAAAAGTTGCTCCACTTTCAATCATACCATTCTAGTCTGTTAATCTGCTCAACCGGCACTACCTTACCATACATCATTTTTTCAATTTTCATAGAGTGAACCATGAAAGTGGATCAAAAGGCTGTGTTGCAGTAATTTTCAGCTAATAAACTACTTTCCACGTCCCTAACGCGGTCCTTTCATTCATTCACTCACACCATCGTTAATTTAATTATGTTTCGTGCAAATTACTGCGGTCGGCATAAAAATACCGGGCGGCCAGCGGACCGGCGATAAAACGGCAGGCTTCTCTCTCGCGGCTCGGATTATGCGGCGCGATTTTTATTCAGCGTGATCACTGTTGCGTCATTAGCCGCGGCCATTAGTTACCAGCGGCTAGTTTTCGAGCTCGTTGCGCGCCGTGTTGATGGGGGTGTCATGCAATATTTAGATTTGCATTAATGCACGCGCGCCGCCTGCCCGCTCGCCCGCCTGGCCGCCGCACTGAGCTGCTCGGCCGCGATTCTTCTCTCGGCTCGTCGAGTACCCGGCTCTCTCACGCCACGCGGGCGTTTGCAATTATGCCGGGACATCAAAAGTAAGACATCACACAGACGGCGAACAGAACATTAAAGAGGTGCAACCGTGTGAAACAAAACCCGGTTTATAATATGGTCGGACACGCTGAACAATTGCCTCGGCGCAGTAACTTCGCTCGCTCGCTCGCCAAGTGCTTTATAAAAGGGGAAGTTTTCATTTTACAGAAAATAGAGCGATTTATTAAGCCTTCTTTGAAACACACACGCGACTCTTTGATATGCAATCCTGATGGCATAAGTTTTATCTGAGTTCTTTAAACTGCGCTATGCAGTACTTTTAAATTGAAATATCGAGTGCGGTTGGAATACTGTATGCAACAAAGTTTTTAATTATATTATCGCTTATTAAAAGTTGAAACTCTTGTCTCTACGATGTTTTTTTCTCTTTTAAAACTGCTGTCAGAGCAATGCGCTGCAATGAAAAGAGAAATAATGTCTGGGCTTCCAGTTTAACGGAATTTGCTTACTCCTAGCTCAGTAATTTCTCCTGTCAAAAAAAAACAAGAAAGATTGTTTTGATTTTAAATTTTAATATATTGACCGACATATTGCCAGTTAAAAGGTTAATTATGCGCGATTAAAATATTTATACATTTATTTTCTTGCCTGTAATAAACAGTTTTCTATTAAAATCATGAGCTAAACTGTTTTGAAAGGTTTTCCGAGTGGAAATTTTGTAAAATGCGTCTCGCTGATTAAAAGCCATTATTCAAATTTAAGCCAGCTAAAAATTCTCGATGACGGTTGGTATTTGCCGTGTAAGCCGATAACGTTGCGAATCTAGGTGCTACAAATTCGTTCGCACTGAAGCGCCAGTCCGAACCAATTTTTCAACGTGGCCTGGAGGCGAGGCAATCGAAGCAGGCAGGCGAATGCGATATGTTACACCAAGGTGAATAATGCTGCCATATTTTCACCTGCTTAGGTGAAAAAGTAGTGCATGCACCGACCCCGACGCCGGCACAACACACACACACTACTTTACATTCCCACGAGGGAGGGAGTAGGAAAATTTTACAACTCGCAAACACGTTCTGATGGAATTCGCCTCGTAAATGCAAGAAAATTATTGGCCGTGTGTGTATGATAATTTCGCATTTGAATAATTCATCCTGTCCGCTGGCTTCTCGACGTATTAAAGAACGACGGAACATAAAACAGAGGCCCGTGCGGAAAAACCTTGAAATTTAATTACTTTTCTAAATTACGGCAGTGCCGCCGCCCGTGTGTGTTTTTATCTGAATTATTACCCCGAGTGATTTGCATATTATGACGTTACACATAAAAATACACGAATCCCCATCAAGTAGTAAATCACTTGACCCTCTTTTTTGTGTTGAGCAAATACGTATACACACACACACACACACACACACTCACGAACACTACACAGTTTTCCAAAAACATATAATTTGCCGCAGGCCAAAAACGCAAGCTCGCTGACTGCAAAAAAGGCCACTCAGCACGTGCCTTCTTGCGAGATGTGTGTGTAACTGGAAAATTATCGGGCCATGGGAGGATTAAAAAACCGCAGAATAAAAGTGTTTATGGTAGAAAAGGGCTGCAATAATGTGCGGTCGTGCGCGCGGCCCGCCGACCCCAGCAGCCAGCCGCGCCGAGTAGCTCTTCTCTCCTTTGGAGCATTCCGCACGCGGGCACACAGAGAGCCGAATTACCTGCTGCTGCATGTTTTGCTCCCTTGGGAATCCCTCAAAGGGCCCAAAAAAGAACAAGCCCAAGAAACTGAGGCACTAAGGCCAGCCCGCAATCAACAAAGCAATTTTTTGAAAGCTGCTTTTATGTTGTAAGACACACACACACTCTCTCTCTCTCTCGCTTTTAAGTCCTTATAATTTTAAATTCAACTTAAAAGAGCGGAGGAAGGACGTATGGCTCTAATTTTAATCTCTGTTTCGCTTTTGTAAAGAGTTGACCATTTTTTTCAGAATTTCACTCAAAAATTCTAACAGGTGGATTAAAAGGCTGCAAATAATCCCTTGCTTCTGAGTGTTTTGATTGCAACTCAACACCTTTGTTTTGTAGAATAACGCAAATCAAAATTTGCGGAAGAAAGATGAATTTTAAGTGACAAAAGTAGCACGTTGCCTCAGATTCCAATTTTTTTTTATCAAAAATTGTGAACACACATAGCTTTTGACCGCGTATTCACTGAATGAAGGGCGTATCAAAAAAATTTCATATATTTCTGCACATAACTCTCAAAGAGGATTCAAAGAGTGCGTTCTGCTCTCTTTGAAGTGGTCGAAGCCAAGTCGATGCCCTAACTTTGAGAGAGAACCTTTCTTTATAATATCAACTTTGCCTTGAATTTGTTTGCTATTACGCCTTTTTGAAACTTTTGTGCCTTCGTTTCTGTGCAGCAAATTTCCACTTAAAGCTCCTTATTCTCGTTTATGCTACACGTCACAAGTCTCTGTACGAAGTTGGTTTGACGTGAAAAAATGAATATGGTAGCAAAGGGGAGTTAAGTATATAGAAATACAGTCGAGTTAAACATTTTTGATCTCAAATTGAACGCAAGTAAAGGGTATATAGAGCCTTTTCGCTGTTTACAGATTTTTAATTAACACTGCGCAACAAACGATTGCGGCTTCTCAAAAACGATTCCATCTCTCACGTTTTCCAACGTTGAATGTGACACGACGACACGAGACACGATAAAATGAAATATTTCATATTCTTTCTTATGATAGACCATGAATTAGAAACTTCCCATTCACGTTTATTTAGAATATCATTTGTTCATAAATGAATTTACCGTTTCTGTTGTCGTATCTGAAACCGGAAATTTGTTGGCTCACCAGTTATGAACTCAGCTACAACCCCCGCCTCAATTTCTCCCTTTTCGTGTTTAGCGTTCTTCCGTTGCGCAATGCGTGCCTTAGGGCTTCTCCGTTTTGTCACTTTCACCCCTGTTCTTTTTGGGCCCGTTCCGGTCCTCCCCCTCCCTGCCGGGTTGCCTCGCTGTGTGCCTTTGTTGATTCGGGGCCGGCTGCTCTCCGGCATTTTTATATAACAGGTGAAAAATTTATGACGTTGTTTGTTGCAGGCCCCGTTGTTCAGGTGCAGGCCGTGGCTGGGGGCAGCGCGCTGCTACCCTGCGACATCACGCCGCCGCTGGCCAACGACAGTGTGCTGCTCGTCATCTGGTACAAGAACGAGATGACGCCCATTTACAGGTCTCTTTTGCTTTTTTCCTCTCGCGCTGCTGCGTGTGCCAGAGAGCTGACAGTTTACACGGGCCCACGCGCCTTACGTGGCATCCACGACTGTCTTGCGGCGTTTTGTGACGCAAAAAACCTGTTCCTACGCCTCTCCTGACAAGCTACAATTTATAATTACTAATTAAAGGGTTTCTCCTTCCAACGGAGACGGGTTTCACACTGGGATGTTTTTGACGCAGATAGCACTCAGCACCAGAAACACATTTCACGAAACTTGCTCGCGAGACAAGTGGTAGGACGCTTTAAATTCACGCCACATTGGGATCCTTAGTTATATAAAGCAGGTTAGAAAATGGAAGAGAATCCAATAGGGATTTATTTTTTTTTTTTTTGCTCTTTTGATCCCTGTCCGAGGACTGGGAAGGGCGCGCACTGCACTAGCCCGGGTCCCAATAACACCGCGAACGGATAACATGGGCGCACCAGGCCGCACAGGGACCCAACCCACTCAAGGGCCACAGTTATATAAAACAGGTTAGAAAATGGAAGAGAATCCAATAGGGATTTATTTTTGTTTAAATTGACTAGTGACAAAATTGATTCAGTCATAGTTCTAAAAATCAATTATCTCTAATCAAAGAGTTTAGATATCTCAAATGCCTTTAAAAGGCCTACAAATAGCAAAATTTCCTGGTAAGATATAACTCGAGCATGTATTTTTTGTGCGAAATCAATTTGGCATAAATTAAATGGCAATCAGGAAGTATGAAAAATTTAATTGTTTCAGCAGCAAGATTTTTTGTTCTATGTGGCACATTTTGTGCTAAAAGCGTTTATCCCAAACTATTTCTCGTGAAAAATGTGGGAAAACTTTGTTTTAAGGAATTGATAGGTGCAACGACAACACTAATGCTAAATTGATAATTTCACCCTAATTATTGTCTTGAAAAGGGGAAAATTGCCACTTATGAGTATTTTTTAGAACAAAGAATATTTAATAAAGTTGCGTCAGTATGATTTTGCGATTAAATAATAAATATATGTAGGGGTTCAGGAGCGCGAGTCGTTTTGTTGTTAGCCAACAATTGTCTTTGGTTTGAATTATTGTATTTTGGCATTATTGTTAAACAGCAGAAATAAGAAAATAAGAATTCAGTTTTTGCCACTCGGAGCTGACGTGGGGTGTTTAATGGTGCAAACCCCGATTCAAAGGGTTGAGTCCAACCGTCAGTTAGCTAAAGAATTTCGTCACTTATTGTTGTAAAACAATTTCAGTTCTGGTATTTGATTAGAGTCCGATCGGATTGCAACTGTATACCATTCCATGAACAAAATTCTTCATCATTTCATCCCTCATCCTCCCCCCGATTATCCATTATCTTGTATAACATAACATCCACTACAGTAAAATATAAAACTTAAGTTCATCTAAAGATCAACTTTTTCACATCAGAAAATGCATAAATAACTCTTTTTAAATATTTTTAATATGATCAAAATATTGGTTTTTACTATTCATGTTTTTCTGCAATGTAAGCTTGTAAGTGTAGACCCTCTCTGCGAATAGATTTTTAAACTAAAAGTTACATTACCATTGTTATGCATCTCCTATTTAATGACGCACTAAAAATCCCAAAAAAGATTCACGGATTTGGTAGAATATATCCTGTTAAACCACGCGGAGCTCATATAATACTCGTTTGCGGTGACTAAAAGAGCAAGATCCATAAATAAAGATTGCGGTAGAATTTCTGCAAGCCCGGATTCTATTCTGAGGTTCTCGAATTCAGCTCCGCGACGTCTGTGAGAGCATATGGGTCTTTTCCGTGGGATAAAGCGGACAAAAAATGTGTAACTAGCAGCTCTATTCGCAGGCAGAGTAGCGCAGCCACCGCACAGAGAGCAGCCGGCGACTTGAATTGCTGCTCGCTCGGCGCTCGCTGTGAAAATCTGATACACAAGTCGTAAATAATTCCGAAACCGTGGGCGCAAAAACATGGCGGTGCGCAGAGGTTCGATTTTCTCATTAAAAGTGGCCGTTCTTTTCGCAAAAAACAGTCTCTTTGGCCGAATTTTCCGCGCGGCTGCATTTCGCCATCAGATTATTCGCGGAAATTCGTCAAAAAGTGTCATTGTGCGTGTTGGGCGCGAGCGCAGGGAAGGCGGAGGAGCGGAGATAACAGCCTCAAAACTAACTTGGCTAATATCCATTCGCTGAGGCAGAAAATTGCATTACAGCCGCCCCAGCCGGCTACACACGGCGTATGTGTGTGTGTGTGTGTGTTTCATTCCGAGAGTAGACCAACCGACCTCTCTGGCCGCTCTCAAGTCACACCGCACACAGCATATATGTACACTTTGGCGCACGCACACATGTAAAATATGTATGGTGGTGGCACACAGCTATGACACGCGGGGCGCCCAGCCGGAACGAGGCTCCCACTGGAAGGAGAAGGGCATCTTGGCCGAGCGGGGCTATTTTCGCACCATGTCCGAGCCGGCCACCTTCAATCTCGAGAGCATCGACGAACGCGACGAGGGCGACTACCGCTGCAGGGTTGACTTCAAGAAGTCGCCGACCAGGAACACCAAGGTCCGCCTCACAGTGGTCGGTGAGTAATTTATCTCCTTTTAAAAAAGCCCTCGCTGTTTCTATCCAGCTGGATTGACTAGCTGCCTGCCTGGCTGGTTGGCTGGCTCGTTGCAATCAAGACGGACGCTTGTTCCGAACTGGAGCGTGTCTCAAGACGGATGTTTGTTTTGCTCTTACGCGGATTAACTTGTGTACCGAGTGTCGTGAGGATTGCAGTTTTTTACTTTTGATAGACAAAGTTTCTTTCTCGTGGGGAAGGCAGCAACGGACGTATTGAATCGTAAAATAAAACAGATCGTAAACATAATTATTTTTCAGCCGTTTTCTAATACCATTTTCAATTGTTGAATTATAGTGCTGTGAAATTAAGACAGTTTTTCCATCGTTATATTCAACTGGATTTCTTTGGAGAAACATGAGATTTTAAGTTTTAAACGATTGAGATGAATTTTTAGATTTAAACTTTTAGAGCCTAATTCTATGCGAATTTCATAACTTAACTGTAATACTCGTAAAAAAATTGCTTCGATTTCAAATGTTTTTTTTACTTTTGAAAGGAAAAATACACTCAAATAAAGAAGAAATATTATGATTTAAAAGCATTGAAACTTAATTTTTAATCACTTTATCCCAGCTAAAAATTTTAATAATCAACTGATTTTCCTTTTCTTGTCATCGATATTATTTCTCCTTTACTGAGAATGTATAAAAATGTTATATATTATTATCTTTTATATTAAAATATACATCTATAAGACATTTCTTTAATGCCAATTCAAGAAAATTTAAATAATTTCAAGATTAAGTCGTGAATTAAAAAAAATGGTTGAATCGTTTTTCATTTTAGCGCCAATAAGTAAATATAAGACCTGATCAGTGGTAGAACGAATATATACGACTCAGATAATTTTGAATTGAAATTATGTCCTCTTAGCAAGTGGGAGGCAAGAAAGGTATCAAACGTCTAAATTTCACAGCCTTAAGACCTTCAAAACATGAAAGGTTTCAAGGTTAAAAACAGCCAGCAAAACTTACGTGTACATTTTCGTGTAATATAGACACGGCTGTTGCACAGGTTGCATAATTTATGCTCGACACGTAAGCCTCCAACAGCGCTGATCAAATTTCAAGTGAAAGGAGGCATTGGTGGTATTCAACTTCAATCATCAAATTTACATAAGCCTTGCGGCAAGTTTCCTCCGTAGAATCGTCTCCGGGGATCATTGACTTCAAGAGTGAATTAGTGAAACTAATTTAGTCCCTCATTAATGCAGATCTGAAGAGGCAATCTCTAATCATACGCAAATGAGAAGATTACCAACTATAGCATGGAAATAAAAATCTTGCCCTCGGATTAATAAATTACTCCTTTCACGCTATACGCTTAAATCATCGAGGTAGTAAAAGTGCCTTTCCTTTATATATCTGGCTTGAAAAAATTGTGCATTCGAAATGGAGGTACACGTGAGGTGCAGTTGGGCGGGTGGTCTACTTCTCAATGCTCACGTCTTGGCGCGGCACGCTCCAGCAGATCCGTCTCAACGCGTGTATGTGTACGCTCCCGTTGGGAAAACGAACTCGGCACACAATACGAGCTAACAATGGACTAGTTTGGCCCGCGAACAATGCAGGTGACGAGGGTGTAGAATGAAATGTTTGCCGGGCGCACACTTGAGAGATAAGAAAATGGATTGCTCCGGTCATTTTTGCCCACGTCGACCCACAGAGAGCAGGGAACGGTGCGCAGGAGAGAGCGAGAGAGAGAGAGATACAATATCAAATAATTAGACTTCTGCGGTCGTATTCCGTCTAGGCATTAGCGAAAGAGCGGAACTCACGATTTAATCACAATGGGGGATGAAGTTTTCATTGTTGTACAAGATACAATGGTGCGGCGTATTTAGTCGGGGGCCGCTGCGCCCTCTCCGGCCGGCTGGTAATATGCTTTGAATACAGATGTTAATTCAGCACGGCGATTTCGGACAAGGGTCACTGCCTGCAAGATATTTGCTCTCTCTCTCTCTCTCTCTCTCTCTCTCTCTCTCTCTCTCTCTCTCTCTCTCTCTCTCGTGCTGCATGCTAGCCAGCCAGTCGCTGGACAAACTAACTCGCTACGCTGCTCTCTCATCAATTATTAATAACTTTGCAGTTCCACCCCAAAAACCCAACATTGTCGACGAGCGGGGAAAGGAAGTGCAAAATGTCGCCGGGCCGTACGAGGAGGGCGCAGAGCTGAAACTCACTTGCATCGTCTCTGGTGGTGAGTAGGCGCATGTTTAATTGATTCCGGCACGGAATCTTGTTTTCCAGCATAATTGAACGGGGGGCAAGGCGTGGGCACCGCCACACGCTTCCACCTCCTGGTTCGATAACCCGACTAACAAAGCTTGCGGTGAATATGCGGCGGTCGAGTTTCCTAATGAACTCATTTGGTTCCTATTAAGATTGGGTGCTGCTGACAAGCAAATTGTCATGCATATTTGAGCCGCGCATTAATTTGGTACGAAGAGGTCGTGCCATTTTGTCCAGTAATATTCAACATGACTAACACGCTAAATGTGTCATTTCTTGTGCTAAAAATTCAAATGACCTAAAAATTTGTTTTATGTTTCCAAGCAAGTTTCTTAAGTTTCTACGAAGAAATAGCAGAAATAGCAGTAACTTGATTTGAGCCCAATTATTTTTAATTTTTTTTCTTGATAATATCGCAAAATCTTAATAATATACCCAGCATGGAATTCATTTTTTATTTTTGAACACTCAACTTTTGCCCCAGATTCGGTAGCATCTTTGAATATATCTTATCTTTCCCTTTTTAAAACGTTCCCTCAAAATGTGAAAATTCACCATCTGGGTCTTTGACATGATTAATGAGATCCAAACTGTCGATCGGCATCGGATTCAAATATACCACATTCAATTTCATGTCAATCTTCTTGATGTTGGATTCAGTATTTCAAAAATATAATTTAAACTCCCGTTTCGGAAAATCATTCCTCCAAGATGCCCTTTAAAATTTTCCCAGCTCTCATTGCGAATAATCAATCTTACAAGTCGCAAGGAGGCAAAAGAGCGATTCCCCCAGCCCTCGCAAATCCAAACTCATTACAATATTCAGAATCTCAGATCTAGCCCGTTCAAAATAAGATAAAACCCGATCGGCGCAGTGCAAGCTAAGTTTCCTCCAAGTTTTAGTATTCAAAATCCTGTGCTGTGGGGCGCGCGGCATGCATTGGCAAGCCAGCGCTGATATTTTATTCCATAAATGTACGCGCGTGGTGGTGGTCGAGGGTGAATTCATGAAAGGAATGGTCGCTCTCGGTCGTCGTATTAGATGGCCAAATTTATTGATTTTGCAATCAAACCCGTGTAGTGGAGGACTGGTTTTTTCCGCTCTCGCTTTTTGTCTTTTACCCAGCGTGACTGCCCTCGGTATTCAAATCCGAGGGCGACGCCGGTCTCTTCTTCTTAAAGTCTGCCGCAGCAGATGCTATTCGCAGCCATTGCGGCACCTTCCGCGCGTCTACACTTCTATATACGCACGCAGCACACACACACACACACACACACACACACACACACACAGTTTTTGCCCTAGGAAGCTGCGTGTGCGGCGCGCCAGCGATCGTTCATTTTATTAAAAGAGGACGGACCGGCTGTGTGTTTTCGCAGGCAAACCGACGCCGACTCTAAGATGGTGGCGAGACGATCATCTCGTCGACTCCATCGACGTCCAGAGCTCGTTCCCCAACGTGAAACAAAATCAGCTTTACGTGCGGAGGCTGGAAAGGGCGGATCTGCATGCAACGTACACCTGCAAAGCCTCCAATAACAACATCAGTCAGCCCGTCTTCGCCAAAGTTTCCCTTGAAATGCACTGTGAGTATATATTGCCTGGGCCGCCTCTGCGCTGTTCCGTTCCTCGCAGGTTATGGTACGGTCGGCCTCGGCTCCTTCCCTATTCTCGGCCTGTTGTGCGCCCAACCCGAACTGTGGGCGGAATTCCGAAGAGTCCGCGGAACCAATTAATTTCGAGTGCATTCCCACTGAGCCCTCGAATTTGCGTCACGCTCCTACACAATTTATGCGCAACGTCAAAACAAGAATCCGCTCTTCTCGCATTGTTTTCTGGATTGCTCGCCCGTGGTGAAAATATGGGCCTGCGTTAATGAATTTGGGGAGAGATTCCTTTAACAATGAATGAAAAGGCCGTCATTTCAAAAGGTTGAACATTTATATCTCATTAAAAGGTGAAATATGGATGTGCCAAAATTAGGTGGAGACAAACACCAACAAACTAAACAAATGAGTATATTAAGTCGTTAATTTTGAATTACGATAGCAATAAATAAAATGTTGTCATTATTTCCCCCTTTTAACGAATATACGCTAGCATTCAAATTTTATTTCATTTATTGCTTGTTTTAATAATTCCGCTAAAAATTATTCTTGTTTTAGAATGGCACTTTGAGACATACAGCTCTTAAAATTATACAAAAGTCAAGTTTGGCGAAATCTCCTGCTTTTCCAATAGTAATTTTTTGCCAATTAATCTTGAGTCTAGTACTTTCCATAGCTCTCTTCACCGCAAAAAATATATTTACAGTGATGACAATGACAAGCAAAACGAGTAAAATCATACTTTTCCAGAAAATTAGGTTAACGGTTTTGACAACGTTCAGTGTCTTAAAATTAAATAAAAATTAATTGTCTATTAATTTCCTTTGAGTTATAAATCATGCGTTTTGTAACTCACGTCGGACAAGTTTTTGTATTTTCGATTACAAATTCTTGGTTGATTTTTTATCCAGCTATTTTTCGATTTAGGATTATATCATTTCCTAACCATGCATTCTTATCATTGCCTCATATGAAAACCTATTTATTCTGGAAAATTTTGGCGATTGGAATACCACGATTGGAACAAAATGCAGCGATGCGTGTTTTCAAACTCCACGAATAAATTGAATCCTCGTCTGCCATTGTTCCTCGCAAATTCATTTTCAGTAAATGCAAACGCAGAGTTCCTATAATTCCAGCTGGCTCCGGCACGCATCATTAACAGTTTGCACAAGCATAAGCCGACATTCCTCGGAGCCAAGCAGATAAATTTTAAAAAGCAATTTGGTCGTGTGTGTAAAGATGCGGCGGAGTGCCTTCTGAGAGGCTCATAAGAACTCTGAAAGGATTATTGGGCTCAATAGCAGAAAGAGGGTTCAACCACTGGAAAAGTCACTTCAGGATATTAACAGTCGGGTTGTGCGCGCTGACCGCTGGCCGGACACAATACAATTCTCGCCCGACGCGCTGCTGGGCGACACCGGCCGCGCGCGCGTGGGCGAAAAATAAGCCTTTGCGCGCGCGATGAGGAATGCAAGCAAGACGGCCGGCTCGGAATCTGTCCGACCGACCGAACCAACGGACCGGCGGGGCAAAGGGAAAACAATGCGAGAAGAGCGAGCGAGCACGCAGAAATTGATTACTGCTCCCTCGCACACACAGCACGGCGGCGGCGGCAAAAGGGCCTTACAAACAGATTTCCCATTTCCTTGGCAGTTTCGGGCCCGTCTTGTATCATCCCGGAGAGCAAAGCAGGCAAGCGAGCGAAACAGCGCCGAACGAGCCTCGCATACAGATGTATATGCAAAAACAATATTGTTGCTGAGTGTGTTGTGCAGGCAGCCTAGCTGGCAGGGGCCCACTAAAAATAACGTTTTTGATTGCCCCGGCAACCGTTTTCGCTCGCTCGTTTGCTAGAAGTGCGCGGTGTTTACATTGCGGAACACATTATATATCTGAATAAAATTTAATCCAAACAGCCGTGAGCGGCTCGGTTCACCGTCGGAATAAACGTATGCGTATCTGTTATAGTTAAACCCATTAGTGCCAGCATCCTGAGCAGCAGTCAGTCGCTCTCAGCCGAGAGGAAGTACGAGCTGGTGTGCGAGTCGGTCGGCTCCAGGCCTCCTACCAAGATTTCCTGGTGGAAGGACAACAAAAAACTGGAAAATTACACCGAGAAGGTATGTGTCGGGGTACATGAATATAGCCGGCAAGTTTTCCTCAGCCCGCTTTTTGCACGGTCGCCGCCTGAGCACTGAGGCAGAGAGGGGTATGCAGATTATTATGTTTGTGCTTCGCTAATAACGGGCTAAGCACCGTCGGGAGCGAGAGAGCAGCAGCAGCTTCTTCTCATCTCTCTCTCACTCGCTCGTGCTGTTGCTCGCCGCCTGCTTATTTAGTATGCAGAGAGAATGTCGAGTGTCACATGTTATTTATGTGTATTTTGCAACTTTATTAAATTCCCCCCATCCATACGCGCACGGACTAACGAAATTAAGCTGTATTAGGACTAATTTGCCCGCAGCAAACACTCTGGATGCACTTTACTGGGCTGGAATTGTGCGCGCGTGTCAATTTGATGGGGTTTGATGTGCTAGCCAGCCAGCCAGTCATCCAGGCAGGCTGGCAGCGTTCCATTTGCAGCGGAGGAATTGCGTGCCTCCGGGTTCCACGCGCGTGGGTGGGACCGATACTTGATGCGACCTGACAGGGCGCATGTGTGAAACAGTCGACACAATTATTTTTTAGAGGGTACATCCCATTTGCGAGCTTATCTCTCATCTTGAAAACTTGTTTCCCGCTCGCTCTCTTTTCTCTCTATCTCTTCGGTTCGCTCGCTCGCCCGCCCGCTCGTCGATGTTATATGATTCAAGAAGGGGGTTTTCGCCCATCGACCGACACACACACACACACACAGACCGACCAGGACCAACCGTTCATATGTACTGCTTGCGAGTGAGCGAGCGAGAGAGAGGGTGAAAAGGTCACATCTCTTAAGGACGCCGGGTCCTCTCTAAGCCACGGGAAATAAGCCCTGATAATAAAATCCTCCTTCGTTAAAAGATGACACTTCTCCACGCGCGCTCATTCCCTCCCCCTTCCCCTCCTCATCTTCTACTTCTCTAGTTGGCTGAGGTTTTATCTCAGATATTTTATCAGCACCGCGGGATAAAAAAAATGCAATTTATTCTAACAAGTGCGCGCTCCCCCGCTATTTCTTCGCCATCGCCGCAACAGGGATGTGCGAAACAGTTGGTTTTATTTCGAAATTATGAGTTTTGAGTTTATCCCTTTTATCTGCCTTCTCCGACAATGATTTCGGTCCTAAGTAGTGGCTCCTAAATGCTCAAATGATCGAACAACTTTTGTAATAGGACAAGTGGGTAGTTGGTTAGAAGCCACCTCGCGTTAAACTTTTTTTTATTATTTTCACGAATGTTCAAAATAATGAGAAGAGAGTAAAGATTTTCTACACACTCAGACTTTGTTGTGGAAGAGTGCAATAGAAATTTTTAAGTAAGACGTTTTTTTAAATAACCAATAAATATTCAAATGGCCCTCCTAAAAGAGCCAAACGAGCCAACGAATCGATTTTCAATAATATCTCTCCATTTCATTTAATATGCACTGCTTTGCAAGTTAAACGCGCTCTCTGGATATTGCAATTTTGCAGGATTTTTAATATTGAAAAGCCCATTTTTCACATCCCTATGCGCCGTCTTGTGTGAGAAGACGAAATGGATTTTCGTTCGCGGGCGCGGAGGCAAAAGCAGCGGCGCAGCATCTCTTTTGCCCGCTCGCTCGCTCGTCCCGTCATAATATTTCAAGTTCGGTGGCCCCTTTTGATCTGCGCGAAAAGAATCCCGACGAGCGCGAGGAGCTCGCCGATTAATATTCCCTCGCAATCTTTATTAACTTTGTACAAGTTGCTTTTGGCCCACTCAATATTCAGTGCGCTCTATAGGCCACTTGTAAGCCTTTTTATGCTACTTCCAAAGCCGAAAGTGGCGAATATTTTCATTTTAAAGCCGTGTGCGCCCGCCGATCCACGTCGCAGCGAGAATATCGCTGCAAAAGTGCTCTTTTCTGCTCTGTTATTTGCATTAAACTCTCGCGCGCAAAGTGTAATAACGCGGGCGCTCGCGGGGTAAAATGCCGACAAAGGGCAATAAAATCACAAACATATTCGACGACTGCCCCAAATGCTTTCATTAAAGTCTAAATTGTCATGCCATCATGCAATAAAAGTTGCTCGTGCTTCCCTTCTCTCTCTCTTCGGCAGCCATCGGGAAAAGTTTGCCCGAGTATTATTGCACTTATTTTTTCCCACCAGCGTGCGGTTGAATGTGTGTGCTACTTGGCGCGGCCCTCCCAGCCACCCGCTGCCCCAACCGCAGGAAAGTGCATGCGTGGACAAAATAAACGTGTAAATTCATGAGTGAAAAGCTACGCGTTCGCTCCTGATTTATTGCTAATGATAAAATGAGTAAATGGCCTCGGCGGTGTGCTGCGGCACATACAACCCCGCAGACCATGCAGCAGCGATAGCTACAGCACGAACGATAATACCCCGACAGCAGCAGCCACCCCGCGTGCTCGCCCCCTGCTTCTCTCTGCTCTCTCTCTCTCAGTGCGAAATAACGAAAACGAATGTGTTCGCCGGATGTATTATTATTGGGCCGTCGCCTTGGCACGGACAAGTTTGTTAGACACCTTCAATAGAGATGCGCGGCGCCAAAGGTCAATCGGTCCCAAGCCTACTGTTACGCTCGCAATTGTAGGTTGGAGCCATTAGTTTCGAGTGGTAAGTAATTCAGCCTGTGGATGGGTATTTGATTTGGACTCACCGGCAACTGCCTTCGGAATTAAAATGCCACCCATCCACGGAACAAGTACTGCGATCCTTTTAGCTCAGTCGTGAAAATTGGATGGTGCAATTCTCCTTCACTTCTCACGAATATCTGATAAAAGCACGTCTCGCCCAAATGAATCAGATCTCGTTTTGATTGACTAGACAATTTCCAAAGCCTCTTTTTTGTGTCGGATATAGTAATTGGATCGAAATTGCGTGATCCTTTAAATTATTTCTGTCTGGTCCTTAAAATAATATTAAAAGAAGGTAAGAGCTAAAAAAATTCACATAAATTTCCGAGCTAATAAGCTCCAAACTCTGAAATCTTTTGATGTGGAGAGCACTCTCTGATTATTGGAAAATATAATTTAATAATTCACTGAAAGGGAAATTCCCTCTCAAGTTACACACACCGCTGGATGGATCTCTTGTCAAGGCAGTGGGAGATATTTGAGCATTTCGGAGATCTAATACGGGCTGCCCTATGTCAGAGATGGCTAAAAGTGGTTCATTTAGTTACTCAAAATGCTCAAATAGCTCCACGGGCTGGGAGGCGCACCAGCGCCGACACGCCAATTGCTGCCTTCTCACCTATCCAGCGGCTTAAGGGACAAATGTCAAGCGTTTCAATAGAAAACCTCGGTACGGGGAGGCGAAAAGATGGCCACATTGGGCCCAAGCTCCAACGCGGCCCCTTTTTATCCGCTAGGTTGTGTTATTGGAATCTGTTGAGCTCAGAGGTTCTAAGTATAAAAAATGTGGCAACGTTGGTTCCCTTCCATGTTCAATTAGTGACAGAGTCCCTTAAGGTCACACATAAAAATCAGCTGTTAATCAAGAATGGTTTCCCCGATTGCCTCGAATGATTTTATCATATAAAATAAAGCCATGATTTAATAAGTAAAGCTACACTGAATTGTTTAATTTAATCTTCATGGAGGGCATGAAGATGCCAGGATATCAACAAATTGTTTAGAACGAAAGAAAAAAGGAATAATGACGCTCTGGTGAATATTACTTTTTCTTATATAACTTAACTGTGATATACATATACACACACATTAAAAAAACGTCCAAAAGGCTTTCTCAATTTATACCCACCCCAACTTTCAACAAAGGTGTCCGCGCATCTCTGTTATTAGTGCTCCCCGTTTGCTTCAATGTCTGTGTGTACAACGGTGCTGGATATTTTCATTAGGTGTCTGCGGACGGCAACATGACAACCTCCACCCTCATGTTCACCCCGACCATGATCGATCACGAGAAAACTATTACTTGTCGTGCTGATAATCCCCGCGTCCAGGCCGGGGTCGAGGAAGACACTTGGAAATTAAATGTTCTTTGTAAGTTGCCAAACTTTTTCCTCCTCTTCCTCCTCCTATCTCTCTCTCTCTCTCTCTCTCTCTCTCTCTCTTCTGTTTCCGATACCGACGACGAGCGGCTGCTGCTGTTGTTGCTTCTGTCAAATATATAAAGTCGTAGCTCACCACCGGCCCGGTGGCACCAACAGCAGCAGCAGCAGCCGCCGCCGCTCGGCTAAAACAACTTTTGTCATTTTCGCGAAACATAAATTCCTGCAGCAAGCAAGCAATACACATAAAAGCATCGACGGCACAAGCGGTGGCGGCAATAGCAGGCGGCATTCTTTCAATATAAACTTCGCCGGCGAGTGAGGAATTCGCCCGCCGCCTCTGCTGCTGCCGCCGCCGCCGCCAGCCAGTGATTTTCTTTCCCCTTTGCTTTCTCGCTCGCTGTCTTTCGCACCCCATCATGCGAAAAGTTGGCGATTGACTAGCTAGCTAACCTCGGCGCGCGTGAAAATGCGTGTTTGCATCCGCAGATGTGCCGATCGTGAATCTGTCGCTCGGCAGCAGCCTCAACCCCGAGGACATAGAGGAGGGCGACGACGTCTACTTCGAGTGCAAAGTCAACGCCAACCCAATTGCCTACAAGGTGGTGTGGAAGCATAACGTACGTATTTAACCCTTTAATACTACTGTCTGCATGTGAGCGAGTGAAAAGAAAGGCTCGGCGCGCAGAGAGGGAGGTGTCGCGTGCTGGGCGGGCTGCTGGCAGGCGGGGGCGAAAATAAAGACCTGCCGGTGGTGCAGAGCGCTTGCTTTCGTAATTATAAGTGCACCACTCACTGTTGTGTTGTATCTCCCGGGGGTAAACAAGATATGAAAAGAATACTTTATAGCCCACCAGATGAGAGGATGAGTCCTCCGCCCGCTCGCCCGTCCTCCCGCCAGCCCGCCCGCCCTTCAGACTCTCCGCGTTCATTCAACAACCTTGCTCAGTTATATATATATCAAGGACTCGGCCGATTGAGGGCCTCACTCGCAGCGGGCGAGTGAGAGAACGGTCTGATTGGATCTCGCGCGCCCGCGTATTGTGTATACAGTGTCAAATGAATTGCTCTAGTCACTCAGGCTCTTGACGCACTCCCCTGCGAGCTTCTCGAATTACCCACGCGTTAGCGCCGGAATTGACTGGGGAGTTGCACATTACCGCCGCCTGCTAGGGAATTTTTAATTACTCTGAAAGCTTGCCTGGATGGCTGCATGCATGCAAAATTTATTCCCGCATCCGGACAGCCACCCACCCATCCACCCAGCGGAGCACACACACACACACACACACACACACACACACACACCACCACCACCACCACCACCACCCACCGTCCAGCCCCTAGAGAAATAAAAATGCGCCAGCGCCGGCTGAATGAATGAATAACTGCATTGTTCCGCGTCGATTTTTCACCACTTGCTCGCTCTGCTGCTGATGAAATCGTCCGCGGCGGCGGCGGCGGCGGCAACGGACATACGGCCACTTGCGCCGTTTTTGTGTTTCGGCGAGAGAGTTTGTGCTTTAGCGGTGCAAATTTTTAATGTCACCGCTCGGCGTTGGCACACGAGAGCGGCATTTTTATTCAGTTTGTAGGCGTGCACCAAGTTCTTTGTGGGGATTTCATGAAGTTTTTCCATTTGTATGCAAACTAAAGAGCGGAATAACCACGATGAAAAAAATTCACTTGCTCTCACACAACGAAACACACACAAAACTCTGATTACATGAATGGGGCGTGCACTAAAAATTCCTTAATTAGAACAAAGCCGGCCTCTAAATTGCGTTTGGACTCTGTAAACAAAGAATTGCAAGTTAAACTCGTTCACAGTGACGGCCGGATCGTGACCAAAGGAATGGCTGATTTTAATTGTATGTGCGCGCAATTGCTGTCGAGTTTTAGGGCCGCGCGTAACATAATGGGTACTGTGTGTTAATTTCGTGGCGATAACACTCCAATCATTATCAGCAGGTGCATAAACTGGCTCTTATTTATTACCATGAATGACGTTTTAGCATTTTGTCTTTATTATTCGCTGATTATGAACTGGGTGAAATTTCTCTTGCGTGCGTGATGTTTGTAATATCAAAACACTAGCTCCTCTAAGCATGTTAAAAATTAGCACGCTTTCCATGAAAACTAAAAAAAGGAATGGGGTTTTGCTTTGCGCAGAATTCACTCTGGATGAGCGGTCATAACGTTTGAAAAACAATTTTAATTCACTTGCACTGTATACAGTCAGAAGGCCACTTATAGCCCTGAAAACAAAATTTCATGCCACGCAGGGATTATCTGCGGAGAAATCTGATATTAACACGATTGTTGAAAATGTTTGAATTTATGCTTTGTAATGTTTTACGCTAATTCAAATGAGTTTGATTATAAGATTTTCATTATCAAAAAGGTATTATATATGGTATATAAGGTTTTAAATTCAATTCCATCTCTGCAAAAATTTCCACGTGATGTTTTATTCATTTTTTTTTTAATTTGTTCAGTTACTTTAACTTCCCTGTTCAGCAAACTGCCCAGCTGTGTTTGCATTTTTCACTCGTTTCCTCATTAGTTCAGTGAAAGATGCAAATTTAATCGAGAAACTATGCAAACCAATCAGAATTTTAACTCCGTCAACGCCACATCCAGCAGCGCTGCACAATTCATCAAATTGCTGCTGATTTCCATCCAGCCATGTAGCGCACGCCATCACTACATCAATTATTCATTTAGTAATTAATGTTACAAATCAGGCAAGTTTGATGCAAAACTTTGCCGGCATGGCGCCGCGCCCTATTAATATAGTTGCACAGCGCGAACATCGGCTGTTAATTTTCGCTACCGTTACCATAATATTTTGCCGAGCGCACCCGCGAGTGCAAATTTATATAACATACACACGCAGCGAGGCGCGAGACTCTTTGCTTCGCTCTCACTCAATTCGCAGCAGCAGCAGCCAAGGCGGCAGACTTAAGACTCATGCATATGGAAAAGAGCGCGAGAGCAAAATGCGATTTACACTCGGTTCGCTCTCGGGCTGCATGCACACACCCTTTACACATTTATAAACTGCCATCAGCGGCAGCGGCAAAGAACTATTTTTCTACTCTACGGGATGGAATGATTGTTCTGCCAACAGCCAATTTGCATGTGGAATGCGTGTTGCGCGCGCCAGAGTGCCGAGCCGGCATTTTATCCAGCTGTGTTGGCGCCCAGATATATTATCCTTAAGCACACTCAATTGCATTTTTTCAATTCAGTAAACAGTTTAAGCATGCGATAAATAATCAATAAAAAGGCAGCCGGCTCTTCTTCAACGTACGCTGCTGCTTCTTTTGTAAGTAATAGCATTTGCTCCTTTCGACAGCTGCTTGCTCGCGTTCAATAGCTTTTCCGCAGCACTCTAGCGACTGGCTCATCGACGTACTCCTCTACTTTTTTCGCGCATTATTCAGAGAATTTTATATTAAATAAAAAATAGCAGCTCGCTGCTCAGATCGTCTCTACCGAGGCATCGTTTACTGCTAAATTATGCACGCCTGGCTAGCTAATTGCCTTCGACGTAATTGAAAGTACACGCTCGCCTGCCTGGAGTGGCAAAGTTGTGCAGTTAATGGAACGCTCTGTCTTAATCAGATGGAGTTTCTCGCTCTGGAGTGCATCCATTCCGCATCGCGATTGCATTTTAAATCACGTTTGGTGCGTGACAGGCAATTTGCCGCGATGCTTATTGATTCTTTGGCTGAATCAAATACAGATCGTGTGTGAAATTTGGCAATAGCAAGGGGGGATAATTTTGTGGGTGTGGAGTGGACATTCCTGCACTGGTGGAATGTGTTTCCCGGCCGCTGACATCTGATACGAATATTTTGCTCTGATTTGAGTTTTCCGTGCTACAAAAAGCAATCAGGCAGGCGGAGCTTTTGACAAAAAGTCAATCAGCACTCGTCATTAATTGCAAACACTCGAAACCAATCGCATCTTTTTTTATTTAAACCCCACATATGATACCATGGTCACATTTTTCGCTGGACATATTAACTTTTTCATTCACTCATTTGAACAGTACGTTGGTGTGTACTTTCACATCATTTATTCTGTGTCCTATATTAAATGTGTAGTAGGTCTCTGAAAAGTGAAAATCCCTTTAAATATTAGATTAAAACAAAAACAAACTACGCTTAGATTTTCTTGGAAAGCTGAATCTTTTTTAGGGAGAAACAATTGCCACGTACAGCATTACATAAACCGTGCGAAAGAAGTATGAGAACGCTGAGTTTATTTTTTTATTCCATAGCAGCATGGAAAATCGCTTTTCGTCCGTTTGAACAAGCCAAATCCGAGCAAACGATATATTGAATTTAGGGGAAAACCTTTTCAGATGTGTGGTGTAAAGCCGCATGTTTTATTTCAGCGGCAAAAAGCACAATTCCGAACGCAAACGGTCACGAAGGTCAGCGAGCGGCACATGCCATTCCGCCATTACGACAGATATTTCTCCACTTAAGTGCAATTGATCCGCGTCTCGTCGGCTGAGAAAAAAAATGTCAAATTGGCTGAGGTATATCGAGCGCTGGGAAGCTGTCAGATTTGATTTACAGCAGACACGACTGCCGGACGAGAAACAAATTAAAACACGCTCGTGAAGACAGAAAGCAGAGCTGGAGAGCGAGGAATAATAATTTATGTTGCTGCCAGAGCGGTGCGCGAGGAAAAATTCGTTTGTTTTGAGTTAATTAGCTGCGTCTCGTAATTAAATTCCCGGTGCCTGTGCCGTCGCTCGTGTTCCGCGCTTTTCCGCGAATAATCGCCCACTATTTAGCGCGAAAGGGCCATAGGGGAAAAGACAACGGGGGGTGGGTTGGTGGGTGGGTGAGACTCACGCGCGGGGGGGTGAACGCTGCCGGAATGAATGATGAAAAGTGCCCGCGCCCGCCTGCGTCTTAACTTTTTGTTTTCCGGCCACGCTCCAGCGCTCGCTGCTGCAGCTGCCAACAACAGAGCGAGTGAGCGGCAGGCAGTACACAATGATTGCGAGCAGAAAAGCGGCAGAAAAGATTTGCAGCGTCAGTCGATGAAGCAACAGCAGGTTATTGAGCCGTTTTCTGCATCGAAATTGGCATTCAATAAACCAGCCGCGCGCCCCGCCGGCACATCAGCCGAAATCGCTTAGCGCGCGCTGAACAGGCACGGATCACACTCTCAGACGCCGCAGGTTGGGCTGATAGGGTTGCCAGCTATTATTTGCAAACCAAAATACTGCCGCACCCCGCACAGCTGTGTCCCTGCAGTGAGCTGCTTAATCGGAGCCTATACCTTTCTTTCCGAGGTTGAAAACTGAGTGAGGTATATTACGAAATATTCTGAACGAAGGTGATTTGTAGATATGTTTGAAGCTTTGGGAAAAATAAATTTAAATTACACGATCTCGTACTTCACATTAATTTTACTATCCTCTTTCTAAACTAAATTCGTGTTTGGGGAGGGAAAATTAAGGCAATTTGCTTCTTAGATTAGGGCCGTCGGGAGGGAACACGGAATTTTTTCTTGATATTTCATGTTGAAAGAAGAAGAAGAATTTCATTATTTCAACGATCATTCATTGATCCAACATTTTTTGCGGTTGATTCTTTGTTTTGAAGTTGAAGTACTGCTGATAAAGGGCCGAAACAGCTGCTATACAAACGAAGAAAATTTCACTTACTGCCGCCTTTCCTTAACAGTCAACTCTGCGAAGGGTATATGTAGTCATTTCTTAATTTCTGGGTTTCCTGTGTATATTTCTTTCATATTTGCGTTTCAAACCCAAGGTTTATGTTGGAAATTGCGGGGTAGTTGTGGCTTAATGAGGCGACATTGATTTGCTCTTCCTTAATGATCAGGATATGCGCTAATTTTTCGACTGCGCAACATGACGTACGAGTTTAACGTTTTGTAAGCGCCCGCAGAGCAGGAAGTAAGACATTAATTTGCCTTTTGCAGCTAATCAGGTTGCCTCGTCGCTCTTTCGCATTCCTCGTAGTGTGTCTGGTGTGTCACCGCACAATTAATCATTTCGCGTCAAGACGTAATATCGAGTTTTTGCTGCATCTGAATATTATAGTGCGTCCTGTTATTTTTAAGGTTCATGTTGCAGGTCATTAAACATGCAACTGTCTATAAAGTAGGTCGATTGGAGCTTTTCTACACTGATGAATCGCATTGATTGCACAATCCCGAGCGAGTTATAAGTGTATATATTAAATGGAGAGGCTAATAAGCCATTAGAACAACACAATTTGAGTGCGTTTAATGAACGTTGTTTGTTGAAAGCATCGACTGTTGTAGCTGTTACTCTATCCAAGAGACTTTGCGATGCACAAGAGGGCACAAAGCTAGGCAGCCTCCTGAGGTTGAATTCTCGTTAAAAGGGATTTGTTAACATTTTCCTCGACATTTTCCTCAAACAACCGTTTTTGTAGCATGGAAAAGAGATGTTTGCAAACGCCTAAAAGGAACATTTTCCAGGCCGATGGTGAGAGAATCTGGCAACCCTACGGCTTACATAATTGTTATGCAGAAGCGGTTTTTAGCGCCGTGAATATTTATTAGTTCCGATTTCCCTTGCAGAAGGATCCGGCGCGCGGGGGTGGCTGCTCGCTTGCTCTCGGGCCGGTCGGCCGCTTTCCGCGCGCGTGTACTTATGGTGAATTGATGATGGTTCATTTTCGTTTGAGAGCACCAGCTACCCGAGAATACATTTCTCATCTTTCTTTACTCTCATCTACACATTAAGCTCCTTGCGGCCCGGTCGCAGGCCCGTTCGCCCGCTCCGTCGGCGCGCGTGTATCTCTTCCATTGTGCTCCGGCTGGCAGGCAAAGAATATTGAATTTTCCTTTCATATATCACGGCGGGCGAGCCGGCGGGCGGGCGGGCGTGCTCTCTCTCTCTCTCTCTCTCTCTCTTGGGCTGGTTACGTTTTGCCAAACTCCTGTCTATATCAACCTCGCCCCTTCATACAGCTCATTAATCTCTTTAATATTCGTGCTGCGTCCATGTAACAAGCCGCCCGCCCACCCCATTAGACCTCGAGAGTTGAAAGATTTGGCCCCGAGAAAGCGAGACTAGCAACCCCCGGAACGAGCGACCCCGCTTTCACAAGTAGTAATGCAGGCAAATATATTATTTGCACTGCTCCCTCTCGGCGGCTGCTGCTGGTGCACACCTTTTCTATTAGTGCACACACAGCCGCCGCCACCGTGCCGCCGCGTCTTGATTACACACGCAGCCATTTATAAAACGGACTTGTCGTCGCGGCAGCGGGCTCGCAGAGTGCTTACTCGGCCGCTCCGCCGTAATACAGTCTTCGTCGGGTGCCCCTTTTCAATATAACCCTGCCTGCGCTGCCGTGCGCGTCGTTCCTTCTCCCCTGAACTGGGCAAGCGAGCGAGCGAGCGCTGCCTGAATCCACTTAATCTTTTTGTGCTGTTATTGTCTCCCCTGTCATATTAATTATAAGTTATTGTTGTGCATTATTTCCCGCCCCGCTGAATCGCTACCGCCGCCGCTGTGAACGAGCCCGGCCAGACAAAGTGAGAGAGCCGTAGTCGCACTCAGGGGGACGTGAAAAAGCGGCCCTGCGGCAAAAACTGTTTTCGCTCCTCGCTTTAGCACTTGTCACGTTTAGGCGCCGACCTGCACACGTCGAGTTTCGCAGGATTTGCTCAAACTAGCGAGCGAAATTTCGGCGTCGATCACCACCCGCTTCCACTTGAGAGTCAAATCCAGTTAGCTCTAGCGTTTTCCTCAAGCCGCACTCTTTTAAAATCCGGTGAGAGTTGCCGAGTTCGATTTTGCCAGCAGCTTAACCAATCAACCGGCTTTTGTCGGAACGGTTCCGACCATTTTTCACGTCCCCGGCCACATTCTGGTGTTTATAAAGGAACCGCCTCCTCGCACTCGCACTTCACTCGCTGTTTTTATATTCCACATAAATTAATTAAAAAAGACAAGACCGCGTGCGCTGCCTCCGTCAGTCTGCCGCCTATTCAATTAATCATTCCATTTGTTTACACCAGTGATGGATCGCTGCGATTGCGGAGGACGTGCGAATGGGAGCGAGCGAGTGCGTGTATGTATGCAGGGAAACAACGTCGTCGTCGAAGCGAAAGCGGCTTTCTTACCGCTCGCTCGCTTGTCTCCAGCGTGCGTGCGAAATTTAATAACAATGGAGCTCGCGAGTATTAAGTCATAAAATTTGTGTGCGCATTTTGCACACAGCCCTCTTTGGGAATACAAATTCGCCTCCGCCACGCCGCGGGCCGCCGATGAAAAACTGTTTGTGAAAACTTCAAATTTAGACGTATAGTGGCGCAGACAGAGATCGATGAGACATTTTAGCTGCCGCAGCCGCCTGCCTCCTTTTTTGCTCGAGTTACTCGAAAATAACAAGTGGATGCGAGAGCGAGGGAAATTTGTTTTGTCTGCCTGCCTGCCGCCGCCGCTGCCGCGCCGCCTGCCTTTCTGCCAGCCTGCTGTTTGTCGAGTGCAATATTAGTAGCATAGCGAAGGCAGCAAGTCGCTTGCTGCTCTGTTCCGTTCGTTCGTTCGTTCGTTTGCTGTCTCATTTTCTAATTAATACTCGTGCTGCATCACCGGCAGAAACAAACGAGCGCGAATAATTAAAACACAAACGTGTGTTTGCGAGACTCCCTCAAGTACGGGCCGTAAACAAACACAAAGGGAATGATAAATTCTACTTTGAGAGCCAAGTTTCCCCCTCTCGTTCTTGGCAATTTTCTTCGCTTTGTGTGTTCTTTGAGGTGCATAAAAAATGTAGCGACTTGTTGAGACTCCTCTCGACGCCTGAATAAATCAGGAATTTTAAATTTTCAACCAGCCCGTGGAATTCAGTTCGGTCCACCCAAATTTAACTGCGGTGGTTGAAATTCTTAAAACTCAAGAGGCTCCGCCTGCTTGAGGCTTTTCATGCCACGGGTGAGTTTCTGCGGTTTTGTTTACATCTCCACCCTTTTATCTCTAATTAACGTCAGGCAAAGTGAGTTGTTCTCAGATTTCTGCCTTCAGACTCAATTAACTGACTTTTATACGCGTTTACACTTAGATTAAATATTGTTTATATATACTTAAAAACAGCCAAAAGAACTTTAGCTGCAGTACACCAGGGGGTTTTGATGTGAATTCGCACTCGGGCTGGGGTTCAAACTGCAGAGACCTTGAATGTCGACTACCGCAAAATTCGAGCTGGTGCAAGGCTTTAATTACTTCTTGCGGTTTGCCTTGTAAAATTCCAAGAAGCTTTTAACAGCAGAAATTGCTCAGCTGGCATTTTAGCTACTCTGTGTTCGTATATCGGGAAAAGTTTCAAACATTTATTTAACGTACGAAAATCGATCAATTTTCTTTGAACTGCTTGTGCCACGTTTCACGTAGTATGTATGAGCTGTAAATAAACAAACATATCCTCCTCCTTACTTTGTGAAGGATATGAAATAGAGCTGAACTTTCGAATTACCAATTATATTTGTGTTCAATAATATAATTTGTCTTCACAATTACAAAAATTGCTACTTAATTTCATTCCTGTTGGAACTGGTAAAATAAAATCACGTCAGAGAAATGCCTTAACGTGGGATGTTGCTGGGGAAACACTTTCAAATTAGTATATGGGGGTCTTAATATGTATGCTAATCTTAATTACATTTCGCATCTCATTGCGATTAATTTTTTAGTGTTTGTGAGAAACGCCGTGTTGGGTTATTAATAACGAGAGTTATTCTACGCCTGGAAGAAAATGCAAATGATGCTGTGCCGTCAGGTCATAATGTCGAGCCGCGTGCATTAATTATCCGAGAGCCAAAGTGAGAGATGACGAACGGTCTTCCACGTATATATGAAGGAAAACTTGTTAGCAGGCCGGCCGTGCCGAGAGCTACGGATTAGCACGTAATAAACGTGGAACGAACCGGTTTATTTCTCAATTAGACGACGCGCGTACGTCCATATACGACCCACCGCACGAATTCGGAGTGGCCCGACTAATGAAGTCCATCAAAGCGAACTGCAGCTCACATAATTTGTTTGCGCAACATGAAGAGCGAAGTAAAGAACGCTGCGGTTGTCAAGTGTACAAAGGCTACACAACAAAATTGAGCGAGCGGATCGAAATGAACGGGCGGGCAGGCGGCTAGCTGGCTCGCTGCTCGGCCGCAACCGGCCACCTTTGTTCGCCTCAAATCGAACCACGCGTTTTCTGGCTGCTCTGTGAGCAGTCGTTTTGCGGTAAAACCCATGAAAGCGTTTAAACCCCCAAGTTTAATACTCTGATGGAACTAAACAATTAATTTATATCAAATTCAATTAGGCATCGATCGAGCGAACGGACGGTATACAGTTAACAAATTTATGGGTATGCATGAACTTTTTATGGTGCATATTTTTCCTGTTTTGCGCAAGACGAGGGAAAGTATTTTACGAGCCCATTCTAAGTTGCGGACAAAAAGTTTTTAAGCGTTGAGGGCGACCCTGTCGGCGTCATGCAGAGTGGCCCAGAGAATTCTGGCACATGTTCCGTCCGCGCCAGCATTTATTGTAATAACAGCAATTGCCATTCACCGCGAGGCAAAGCAACCTCGGTCCCTTTTGCACTCGACAAGAGTTGGGCATAGGCACCGTGATGTTTTTTTGCGTTTCTTAAACATACATATACAAAAGCAGGCCGGTCATAAAGTGTTCCAGCTTTCTCTCTGCCTCTCTCGAGTTGTTGGTTTGTTTGTTTCTGCTTTTCAGGCTGGCTAGGTTGTGAGAGTGTGTATGCGTGTGTTGTCTGTTCGCCGAGCGAGGGCCGCTAAATTAAAGTAAGTTTTTCTTGGTGTTGCCAAACAGGGTCAAGTGGTGCTGCACAACCAAAAGAGCGGCGTTATAATGAGCAACGGAGATCTGGCTCTGCAGGGGGTGAAAAAGCAGCAGGCAGGAAATTACACATGCACGGCGAGCAACATCGAGGGCGACGGCGAGAGCAACGCGGTCGAGCTGCGCGTCATGTGTGAGTATAGATACAGCGCGCGTATGCATGCATATTTAACCGGGGGGAACCGCGCCAATCTACTCTCACTACCGGCTCGCTTTGCCCGGATCATAATTGGTCCAGGGGTCGCTGTCAGCCGTGTATGTCATTTTATCAGCTGTCAATATTCGAGTCGAGTTTGCTGGATAAAAACAACCAGGTAGTGCGGTTTCCACAAAAAAAATTTATTTTCCCCTTAACAATATTTTCTTAATTAAATGCAAAATTAGTTCTGCCTAAACCATTCTGAAAATTATGCTTGAGAATAAAGCTTCGGTACAAATTATCGGAAAAGTAGCTTCAAAGTTTTTTGGTACTTTTCAAAAATATCTGTCTCCCTAACATAAAATCTTATTTTATTTCACAACAAGAAATTTCCTAGAAAAATTCACCATCGCCGTTGGACAAATTTCTTGGACAAGAATAAAAATTGCTCTATCGATTTACGAAAAAATTGGCAAAGTTGAGTGTTAATTATTTCAGCTCTGTCATCTTTTGATTACTGAGCATTGTGGAGCTGAGGGTTTGCCGATTGTTTCAACAACTACTTATGGAAGCCCATTATGCAAATAATTATTGATCGTTATTACGTAGTATCAAACATAATTTTAGCGTATGAATTGTCTTTTTTCAACATTTTGACCAATGTCACTGCAAACAAGTACATAGAGGCTTGAACTTTCCTATTTGTTAAATAATGGTATCCACCAAAAGCAACAAAACCTCATTTGATACATCGAAGCATTAGAAATGTATTTGCGCAGTCGATCGAGTTGTTTATTTGCAACAAACAACAAAGGACGAGGCTAGGAATTAAACTCAATATGGGTAAATTTCCAGAAAATTTATTGCTGATTTTGATTCCTCTCTCGTTGAGATCTGTCCAAAACGTTACGCCTTATTTCAGGGAAATTTCTGATAAGAATCGTAATGTAATATATAAAAGAGTTGTAGTTGGGAGACGATGAGATCACTGTTTGAAAAGCACACGAACGTAGCAGCTACTTTTCTGAAAAACTGCTGCTGCTGGAGTATATTGATTTTATTTTGAAGTGAAGCCAGTTTTTAATCTATTATTTATGAATACTTATTAGTTTAGAATGTTGGATTTAGTACATTTGTACATATTTTAGTACGCCGATGATGCAATTTAATATAATAATTATAGATTCACTATACTTTGAATGCAATTCAATTAAAAATCATGAAATCTCTAGCCTCAACCTTGCAATTAAGATTTTCATCTTTTGACGGAATTTTTCCAACTACGGTCTTGTTTTTAGTTAGGGGAGTAATAAAAATATTAAATTTAAATCCAGCAGCTGCCTCCCCCATATCAGAAGCTTTCATAATTTTTAAGTAGGCAACCGGGATGGTGTTTATGCTGCGCAGGTTGCCTATATCAAACTCGTGCTATTAGAGTCTGCTATAATTGCCCCGCCGCTAAACGAGGAAAATATTTCCTGTTGTTGAGCACGAAATTCCAATCTCACGCAAAAATCAATGATACAGCCACCTGAGCGGGCAGAATTCCAATTTCACCAGAAAATTGAATTACCGGCGGCAGCCCCCATTAAAATTTAATCCATACACACAGGTCAAGTGGCGGCAAGAATGTTGGCGCTCTCTAATTTTGACCGACAAATATTCGGGCTGAGCGGGTGCGCGCAGGTTGAGAGAGTAGTGTTTGCGGGCGGGCGTCGTGTTGCCTGATTTAAACGGCAGTGGAACGAACGAAGCCGGCTGGCTCACTCAATTATTCGTTAATTAGTCGGTAAATCATTTCGGGTCTGTGCCTTTAATTAAAAGTGTGCGTTCTCTCCTCCGCCACTCACTAACCCACCCACCCACCGTGTGCCACCACCCACAGACAAGCCGATCTGCAAGGTGGAGCAGAAGCGGGTGTACGGCGTGGCACGCAACGAGCACGTCAACGTCGTGTGCGAGGTTCAGGCCTACCCGCCCCCGGAGACCTTCAAGTGGAGCTTCAACAACACGGCCGAAACATTCGACGTTCCCAAAGTCAACTTCCAAACGGGCGCCTACGAATCGAACCTCACTTATAAGCCAATTACCGAGATGGATTATGGCACGGTTATGTGTTCGGCTTCTAATACGGCCGGACTGCAGCAGGAGCCGTGCGTATTCCACATCATCGCCGCAGGTATGTAAATATGGATAACGCTTTGACCTTTGCGAGAGGCGCGCGGTGCCGAAATCCGCGAGCGCTTTTCACTTTGTATGGTTGTGAATGACATGTTTTGATGATAGATATATTCAATAGTGCGTTTGTTACATTAAGTGGAAATCAATTAACCTACCGTTTTGAACAAATATTATTATTGTTATACTTATTTTTATTTTAAGAATTGAAAGTGTTTGTACTTTTCAGCAAAAATCTGACCTTTTAAAATACATGGTAGGGTAAAATGTATTCAGAGAAAATTTTAATCACTGTTTTTAATTCAACTAATAATTTAGCCAATGTATCTAGAAAAATACATTTTATCGAGCTCTTCGGTGGGCGAAAATTACTATGAAAGGCAAATAATGTATTTTTATGAAAAGTTTGAATCATTTTTGAAAACGAAATGCTCTTTTACAATTATATCCTTTATTAATAGCATTTAAACTATTTAGTCGCTTTTATTGGTACAAAATATTTCAAAACTTTCAGTTCGATGACGATATTTCTTAAATCAAGATTTCATTATTTGTACAAATTAGTTGCCACATACAGGGCTAAAAGTTAATCGAGAGATCGACTGAATTTCCGAAGTCAAATGATAGCGCCCTTTTTGCAAAGACGCTTACAGGAAAAATCGTATCCAGAAGCGAACTTTATCTAATTTTACCCGGAGTTCAAACCAGAAACCTGAGGATTTAAGAGCAAGCACGACAAAAAAGACGCGTCGCCCTTTTCAATTTCGACAGATCAGCGCCGTTGCTAGTGCGGGGATTAAGTCGACGTATCACAGTCAGTCGAAATTCGACTCCGCGCGTCTCCCTGTCAGTGCGCTAATATGAACACGCACACACAACAGCCGCGTGTTGCCAGCAGCGTGTAAGCCTCAGTGCTCAGCTTGCGGTCTGCACGCATTTCTGCGACTTCGCAACTTTTAACAAGTGATTTTCGTTGACATAACTCTTTGAAAAGCGGCCGGGACCTTTTAAATTGCGCTCCGGGCATGCGATCTTGTCAGCACAGCCGCCGGCGACGTCGTCAACGACAAGATTCTCCCTTTTCTGTCTCTTTGCAGTTTTTTACTGCTGCTTTCAAATAAAGTCCCCTTTCAGTGGAAATAATGAGATAAGTTGACTCTTGCGAATGAAAGCGGCGGGCGCTGTGTGCCTGTGAAGCTGCTGCCGCTGCTTTTTGTTGCCCTCCCGAGTGAGTTTATTTATGCTTGCGAGTTTTTCTCCCCGACTTCTCTTTCTGCAGCTAACGACGAAACAAAACGAGCGGCGATTTGATGAATTGGCCCGCTTAGTTTGCGTCAGCGCATCTATTCGCTCGCGCGGCGCAACAGTCGGCATTTAAAATTATTGGTCGATTCCTTTTTCCGCTGGCTGTTGCTGCGGTGCCGCGCTGAAATCAGGAATGTAGGTCAGGCGCGTTTTTTGTCAAATGATTGTTGATGAAATTTATAGAGAGCGAGCGCGACCGCCGGGCTTGTCAGGCCGCCGCTGCTTTTTTGTGTGTGTGCCAAACAGCCAACACGGCACATACACAGGGCGAAAAGTCTCTTCGTTTTTTTCAAAACGCGAAAGAGAGTGACAGACAGAGGAACGTTGCTGCTACTGCTGCTGCGAAGTATTTGAATCACGTGTACGAGCACACGCCGGATACAAATTGCGCCGTCAATGCAATAAATCGTTCCAATTGGGAATATAATGGTGTTTTGTAAACGAACGCTTCCTGCCTTTTTGACGATTTCCAACCACATTTCCAACCCGATTCAAATGAGCGGAATTCAACATGAGAGCTGACAAAAGATAAAATTCTGTACGGAATGCTGGATTTCAATCTGCGAGTGAACAAAGGCATATGGAATGCAGTTTCATGCAGGTACATCATGCGGAAAAACTCGTCGATGGAACAGAGAAGTGCACTCTACATACTCTCTGATCAGCTGCACTGGAATGCCTGGTTTTTCTTTGATTTTCCTTTGAAGTCGATGGATTTTTATTTAAATCGATACGTGGAGAAAATACTAAAAGCGATAAATTGAAAAACTTCCTCTCTGGCGTCTTTCCTTCTTTATTGAAGCTGCTTAAATGGCGCAAAAACCACTCAGAAGAGTTGGGCTTTTTTCCGCTGTTGATAAATGGACGAGAGCACTTCCATTTTGTCTGGATGATAGCGGCAAGATCCACGGCATCAATCATATTAAGATTCCAATAAACGCAGACAGTCCCGACGATGATCACTTGCTGACACGTTCACCAAATGTGCAAAATGGTTGCGCCGGATCTTGTGAAAGCATTCATTTCATTGAATTCAATACTACACCATTCTGAAATTCAAAATACATGAAAGTACTTCCTGTTGCATAGCATGAATGGCAAATTACAACCCCAAATCACGACCGTTTGTTGCTCGCAGCGCAGGTAAAAAGGATTCGTTCAAAAAGCTAAATCGCAAAACCAATTTTTCAACTATGCCAGTGTGTTCTTTCCAATTACTCCAAACATGTAAATGTAATCTCGAATAGAGAGGTGGTTGCCATTACGCGATTATTTTCACTTTGTGCTCGGCTAATTTTGCACTGTACAAACGCTGCAATTTAATTTTTTGTGGCACCGGTAAATACATTAGTGAGCAGTTTGGTAAATTTTACCGGCTCCAAAATTCGACATGCCGCGTGCGATTAATCGCGAAACACGCGCGCAACTAACGCGTTTATCATCAAACAGCCTTTTGTCATAAATATCGATTATAAAATCAGATTAACGTCGAAATAACCCTAACTGACACATTTTTTTCATAATATAAATATGTATCTCATGAGACAGCAGTAATTGATTTTCGGCGCCGCCTCGCCCCCGCCGCTCCTGGGTCTATAGTAATTTCGCCCACGTGACTGTCAAATGCAGGATCGAGCGGTCGGTGCATGAAAATTCATCAAAGAGCTAGACGGAGAAGGAAAAAGCAGCAGCTCTCCTAGTCTCATTTTCTCCTAAAGATTAGTCGCTATCCGTGCCGCAGCATGGTGCCTTCCTACCAGTCCAACGCATCCATATTCTGCCCTTGGGCCTGCCATTGTCGTTCTCAGAGCGGATGATTTCCCACATTTTTCTGTGAATGAATTCATTTTGTTTAATCTCCGTCCTTTCCACGCTAAAGACCCCCTGAAGGTGCATTAAAATTGTCTTTTGGAAAAATCGCAAGAATGATATTTGCTTTTCGGAGATTCTTGTCCAATCAATACTTTTCATTCTAATCTTTAGTTCAAAACGCAAAAATATCAATGTTTTAATTTTCAGTAATGGAAATGGAGTTCATATTAAATGAGCAGTGATATTTTTAGTTAAAGAATAATTTGTGTTGATCAAAAAACTTGGACGGCATGATTTTCATCAGTTTAACTTTGAATTTAGACTAATAATAAAAAGAGAGTGCTACTTGCTCTATTTTAGATTCAAGGCAATTTTATTGTGGATCAGCAGATCAACTATTTTGTCAAAGATGTTCGGGGAATTGAAGGGGGTTGAAATGATGAAGACCGATTAAATCATATGGAGAATTTGATTGGTGTATTAGGTACAGTAGCAATCCGATCGGATACTTAATCAAGTACAAGAACTGAATTGTTTTTCAATAATGAGTTACAAATTTTTTTTGCTAACTGACTGTTGGACTCACCCCTTTGAATCGGGTTCTGCACAATTAAACAAATCACGCCAGCACCGTGTGGCTGACGGACGAAAACTGAATTCTTAGTTTAAAATCATCTTTCTGCTGTTAAATAATGATGCAAAATTCAAACCGCCGACAATTGATGGCTCCCAACAAAAAGCAGGACCACGCTGTTGTACCGCTACAGATCCAAAGTAATAGAAAAAGGCATCGCTTTTAATTTAAGTGCTGCTGCTGCTATGCTCAAAAAACCCACACCCCCGAAATTTTTCGTCATCCCTTCCGAGCCCTTTAATTGAAACGCTATGCATGTATGTCTCATTAGGCCAAATCACGCATGCTACAAGGGTTCAAACTAGCAATTAGCGAGAGGTGGCATACCTCCCAAAATTATAAACGGAATTTCGTAGTGCTATATACGCGAATAAATTCCAAACTGTCACGCACGTTTCGAAATTGTACCGCATCATAAATATATTTGCGGTTAAACAATGTTTTTTTTCAAGCCAGCCTGCAGCGAAATCCACTTTCACCCTCTAGCGTTTTTTCGGATTATGGATGGCAAATATTTTTATGCACCAACATCAAAAGGCAACTGGGTTCGTTACTGTTTGTGTTGGCAGCTCATGCTCGTGCCTTTTGGAAAACATATTCTCGGATTACACAAGTCTTTGGAGCGTTTCCAAAAATTCAATGCTTTTGCTCCTTGGAACAAATGCGCATGTTGCCTGGCTGCTCCGAGAGGCATTCAGGAATTACATCGGCCGCGAGATAGGGGCTGGCAACTTTACAAACGGGCGGTGATTAAAATTTGCGGAGACAAAAGCTGCCGGGCTTTGTGTTCGCGTTCGATTTATTAGGCGGTCATGCCGAGGTGCCATAAAGCATGGCCGCTAATTAAAGATTTTCTTTTCACGCGGCCTGATAGTAGGATGCAAGCTGCCGTGTGTGCAAAACTATGCAAGTAATGCTCTCTCTCTCTCTCTCTCTCTCTCTCTCTCTCTCTCTCTCTCTCGCAGGTTAATTTAATGCGCATACAGAAGCTATTATTAGAATAAATTAAGGCAGACACAACACTAACAACATCGCGCATGCAATATCGGACCCGAGGGCGAACGCCAGCCAGCCCGATGCCAAGATAACGCAGATGATGCGCACCACGCGCGTAATTACCGAATGTCAGGAAATTTTAATTTTTAATATGTGGCGCTCCATTCTGCGTGTGCTCGATTTGCCTGCCAAATTAAATAGTATGGGGCCCTCTTGCTCGACGCCCGCGAGTGTCCGCGCGCGTCGAATACGTAATCACTAGTGGGCTGCTTTTAATTTATTCCATTTTATGGCACGAGCTGCCTGCCTCGTGTTGTGGAAGAAATTTAATTATGAAAAATAATAATCTCACGGTAATTAATTTGAACGATGTACTCGGACAATTGCGCCGCACTCAAAACGCTTTGCACCTGAAAATGCAAATTGCATTATTGAAGTCACACTGTAAGCTATAGTAATGGACATTGTCGGTCGGGAAATTGCGAAAACGCACTTGAGATTGCTAAAAGGGTATATTTTATCTCGCTCGCTATAAAATAAATTTTCATCATATTCAACGCTTTCAATTTCTATAGTTTAGATTTTCACTTTTCGTAGCAATTTATCGGAGTAATTTATGTGTTTAATCGACCGAGAGCTAAACCACTTTGTATTTCAACATACCGCAAATTGTTTGATGTGTGAAAATTTCCGATAGGTTTTGAGACTGCTTCAGGCCATTCAATTTTCTGTCCTAAACGACATACATATAGTTCGTTTTTCTTGAAAAAAAACCTGGAGGAGACAAAAATAATTAATTTTCTGAAATTTGTTGAAACTTAATCCCGCACCAACGGAATGAAAAAACCTATAAAGTACAAAATTTCAAGATATCACATTTTCATTAAGTAAGAAAATTTGTCTTTGCCTTTTACTAGAAATATCTCATCTTTTTCTGGTAATTTCATAAGCTGAAATCCCCTCACCTACCTGCATATCTTCCAAGCTTATCTCCCCAGCTCTATCTCAACTGGATATTTGAACCAGCAATCTTCGCTGTGTAAAAGAGCTTGAAATTCTTGTCATTTTTCATCTCAATTGGTATTTTTGACTCGAGAATAAATATTCACGAGCCTTTAAGGAAACCCTCTGCAAGAACGCAATAATTGGAAACTCAATCCGGCAAAGAAAATTTAATTTTCCTGCTGAAAAGGCAGTGAGGAAGCTTGAATCTTCAACAGTGTAACTGATGGAGCATCTACAACAATGTAAAAACATCTTCGGAAAATTGAATCAATGTACGTAGCTTGGAGACACCCTGACAGCTGCTAATATCCGCTAAATGAGACTTGGAATATCAGCTTCTATTCTATTCTGAGTACGAAGACAGCTTAAATCAAATTCGTTTTAGATGTTTCTTTTTTAAGTTCAGTTTTGAGAGTTCATACGAATATCTTTTTATAAATATTGTACAGAAATTTGTTTGGTTTTCCGGGATTTCCTATCTCTAAAATGATGTCGCAATCGTTTTTTGTTCAGAGGTTTGTCAAATTTATCTTTGTTCTCGTTCTCCATCTCGCGCAGTATTCATCAATCAACCTCTACTCATGCAGAGAGAGTTTCAACAAAACCTATTCATGCAGCCATTCATTCCGATCTCTTCCTACCTTTTCATCCATTTAGCCATCGTTCACGATCCAACACGCTGCTATACGGTGTTTCGGCTTTTCCTGGAAATTTGGGTTTCGCAAATAAAACTCAGCGTCCATTGGCTCGGAACGGTAGCGATATGGATGGAATATGTTTGCCAGTCGGAATCATTACACACCGGAGGTACACAAAGCAGCCTCGCGATCGTTCTTTATGCGGTGCCATATACACAACACGGTTTACCTGAAAAACCAGCTTTTTTAGCGAACACGAAAATCAACTGTGCAGCGGCAAAAAGTGACAAACCCACACAAACAAAACTAACAATGCGCGCTAGTCAGTTTTTTGCAGCTCTCGGGCCCGTTTTGATATTTTATTTATTCCCCAGACAGCGGGTGAGAGGGAGGGCTTGGCATTCAAATCAAGAATTCAGTTTGTCTGGCGCAGTTGCGCTGACCGATTGCTCTTTGCTCTTTCCACAGCATAAATTGGAATCGCTCGGCTCGCGTGCCTGCTTTCCCGGATTCAACTGGAAATCCTGTGGGAAAAGGGGTGGGAATTAATTGAGCGCGCGCTCCACTGCGGAAAACGAACAATAAGCCGCACAATAATAAGCCATAAATCACTCATCGCGCGCGCGAGGGGCCAACGCGGCGCGCGGACAGCGAACTGCCTGCTGTCTGCCCCGCTGCCACAGAGAAAAGTTTTGCCACTTGAAAACATACACGGCGGTATAACAGCAGACGTCGTGTCGGGAAAGAAAGTGTATCAAATATTAAATGCAGTTTTCTCAGCGCCATAACCCCATTTCAACCTCCGGCGAGGGAGAGAAAAAAAGAGGGTTGTGAATTTTAACTCCATTTTTACGAAACGCAGCTGGGATGCTTGTTTAACCGATGTTTTCGAATGAAGTTGAATGTTTCATGGCTTCTTAACGTTACCGTTTCAATTGAAGGCTTGCAAACTTGCTTCTCTTTTGTTATATTGGCATACAAAGGAAATAATTAAGCGAGCATTTCATAGAGCTTGATCAATTGTACCATGATTATTACCGGAAAATACTTGATTAAAGACCTCACTGCAATGTAATACAAATAAGTGGAACTGCACACCTCACTAATAAAATCTCAATCAGTTCATATTGGAATTTACCACATTGAAATTATCAATTAATTAATGGCCAAGTTAGGCTTAATTAAATTCCACGTCAATCAGTGCATACTGACCTGATTAATGTGGTTTTGAAATTTAATTGCTCCGTCTAAAATCCCCAACCCTGTGAACAAGGAAGGAGAACTTAATAATAATGGCAATTTCATGCAGAGCAATTTTTTACGCGCGTGACTCGCTTGCTCTCTCGTGCACTTGGCAGTCGATAAAATGAAATTTCGTCCGCAGGCCACCCGGACACGCCATACAACTGCAGCGTCGTCAACCAGACCAGCGGCTCGGTCGAGGTTGAGTGTCTCGAAGGTTTCGACGGTGGCCAGCAGCAGTTCTTCCAGATTGAGGTGTACGACGTCGCCACAGCCAAGCTGGTGCGCAACGCGTCCAGCCCCTACCCCGTGTTCGACGTGCACGCGCTTGAGCCGGGTCGAGTCCTCAAGATGGTCATCTACGCGGCCAACAGCAAGGGCAAGAGCGAGTCGGTCACCATCGAGGGCTTTACGCTCAAGGCCATGGAGAAGCAAGCAGGTAAACTATGCACATTTTGCCCCTTATTTCGAAGCTATTGTGTTCTAAATTAAATATTGCGAGGAATGCTCTACTTAAGAATTAATCAGAACAGACATTAAATTCCTTTCATGTCTAACAGTGAGCTTTAAATATCATCTTCTGTCGTTAATGTCATGCCGGCTGAAGTTCATAAGGTTATTTGTACAGCCCTCCTTTCAGCAGCAACATGCTCCGACAGTAATTAATTTAAGTCCATTAGCTTCTCTTCTTAGCAACCAGTTGTAGTTTGGTTGAAACGGGGAAAAGGCCTCAAGAAAATTTCAATTATTAAACGTAGGAGCTAGGTTCTCAATTATTTAGCAATGCCTACGTGATGTTTTTGCACATTACTTGAACAAATATCGCTGATGCTTGCTTTGAAGATGGAAATAGACTGATTAAACCCGAAAGTTCAACAACTGACAAACTTTTAAAATCCGCCGATTCATTTGGAAAATACAGCTGGCGGAGAAAATTAATCTTCATCTCTAGACGCTTCCATGAAAGCCAACACTCTAACCGAAGCAATTTCGCTCTTTTTCGCAACTTTTCTTTGCCAACTTGAAAACAACGTGCGAAATTAATACTGTTAGAAAATCTTTGTGCCAGAACTCGCTCTCTGTCTTCTTCGTCTTTGCAGAGAGAAAAATTGCTTCTTTTGTTCCTTCCGAGAAGTCTCCTCTTCCCTTGGTAGACACACAAAAAAAACGGATTTCAAGGGTTGCGAACGTCCACGTTGCGCCTCTCGCCAATTATAACTAATTGGCTCATAAGTCAGCTTATCTCGTTAAAGTGCTTGACAACAACAATTGATGATGATTAATTCGAAAATTGAGAGAGCCTCATTAATTTCCCCTTGGAAGAAAAAAAAATTACGCCAACCATTTGCAAGCGCGTACACATGGTCCATTGTTTTCGCACATTCGCGAGCTGCTTTGGTTCGTAAAATTTCAATGTGCTCGTATAAAAACGACACCCACGCTGAAGAGAGATGTCGATCGTATGGGAGTGAACGCCTACGAGAGAATTTTATGATTAATTAGTTTCCCTTTCTGACCTGATTTTCGACGACGCGATGCTATCAGATTCTAATGCGATAAGTTAATTAAGGTTCTCTGCTGTGCTCTAACTTTGTTGGAGGGGGAATTTCGTAAGCATTTCCAAAGAATAACGTATTGAGTTATTTCTGTCTGAACCCTTTGTCTCAAACTTTTTAGGCCAAGAGAGGTTGTCACGTCAGCCAAGAGAGCGAAATAATTGGTTCAATAAACACCAAAGTGTTTTCCTTCAAGTTCCAACAAAATTTTACAGAAAAATTATTTTAATTGAACAAGAGATTGAATTTAGTACAAATTCCTCTTGAGGGTATTTAAGACAGGATGCTTGAATTCCTTTGATCGACATTAGAGCCTCATTCCCGCCGGAAAATTAACGAGACGCCCTCCTTCGGCCGTTGTCGGCAGTCAAACGCACTCTAATTCGATTCCTCTTGCCTGAAGGAATCTCGGCAGCGTTCGAGTTCGCCTCGATCCTCGGCGTGCTGATTAGCGTACTGATTTCGCTATTCCTGGCCGCGATCGTGGTGGTGGCGGCGCTCAGTCTGCGCTCGCAGAACGCCATGGGCCACTCGCTGGTGGACCACCCGATCAAGGAGAAGTCCAACGTGAACCTGCACGTCGAGGACCTGTACGAGAAGGACGACAAGAATCCGGACGTGATACCGTGCCCAAAAGGTAAGTCGCTGTCTCGTTCGTCTGCTGTGACTTGCTCTGAAACTCCGGCGGGTGGTTTGTCGGTCTTGATTTCAGCAGACTCCGACTACCAGTTGGTGGCGTCGTTCCTGCCCATCAGCAACACGTCGCCAGACTCCAATATTTACTGCGCTGATGAAGCGGCACTCAACGGCGATCTCTACAAGCGCTGCAACATCAACGGCAATTTCACCTCCACGCTCCTCAAGGTAATTAAGCCGGAATTGCGTCTCCCCGGCCGCGTGTGTATAACCCAGTTATCTGTACTTGTCGCGCATCTCCATTGTGCAATAGTCGTTATTTTTCACGACCGTGTGCGCTGCGACGCGCGCCCCCCTCTCACACCTTGAAATTATAATTGAATACGCGCGAGATGGCTTTATTTCGGCTCAGAATGCCTCTTTTTCGTCGCGGCACGCGCGCCCGCGGGGATCGATTAAATTTTTTAATCCACTTTATTTGCACCGCGACTACTCTGCGGGGCTCGTCTTTTTTCGCATTATTGTTTATTAGTTTCAATTCTCACACCACGCAGTCCGCGACGAACTTCAAAGCGCGTCAATTTGTAGAATTAACGTGTTTCCGCGAAAATTGAATTTCCGTCCTCTAATGGGGCTGCGCGTGGCAGTTTTCAAATCAAAAATGTAATTGACAAAGGATTTGCACTGCTGCTCCAGGGTAAAATTGATTTTTGCGCTGGGTTATTTGCTTCCCGTTTGTTTGCTGTTGTTCCGTACTTTGTCTTTCGAGCAGGAAAACACATTTCTCGGTTGTAGTTGTTGTTGGTATTGCTAAATGCTCTCACGTGGAGTAGCGTGTATGAGCAGTAAAAATCAGTTTTAGTAGTTGCACAGCATGAACGTTGAATGTTTGTGTTTGCCATGGGTAGCCATTATATAGCTCGACAAATAATAATCACGCTAGTCTGCAGAATCAGTCTAATATTTGCAAATACAATTCTAGAGATGGCTTTTAAAATAGCACAGACATAAACCGTAAAAAAATCTTTTCTAACGCTTAAAATAAATATTCTTAATTTCAACCATTTGAGTAGGTCTCAAAAAGCACACAGGCTTCAATTCTGCTTTTGGTCGCAGATTGTATGCTTTTTAGATTATTATTATGGTGAGACTAAGACCTTTTAAAACACATAGCACGTGAACAAATAGCTGCAATAGTATGATTTTGATAGCTGATCACTTAATTCACTGATTGAATTTTTCGCAAAAAAATATTGCTTGCGAACGTGAAACTATGGAGAACTGATTATTCATCTATGAGCTAAAGTGAACTCCTGTACTTACCTAAACATATATACGAAGACCACAACCGTTAATATTGTGTAACTCTCTATGGCACACTTAGCAACTTAACTGAACATTTTTCGGCCTATTGAATGCAATGGCCTTTTCATGAATTGCACGATTAGATATTCAACTGAGTTCTGTGAAAATGTTAACCTTTCACGTTTCCATATCCTTATAAGGTTAAAATTTAATACGCTTTCCACTTTGTAATCTTGTTTGAGAGCACTTTTAATATTCCATCAGGAAATTGCACAAGCTCAGCTTGATGTACCCTTTCCTGCATATACATATTTGCTGTAGTGTGTCGTGCCTTCCAATTTCCTGATTTGCAATGATTATGAATTATAAAAATGTATTTTACAATCGGAAAAGGAACGAGGAAACACGAAACAACTAGCACGTTCAATTTTCCATGGCCCACTGGATTTCTTACATGATTAGCAGTTTAAATTTTGTTTCGACGCGAAAAAGTCGAATAAACAAAAACTTTTTTGTCCAAAAGCTAGTAGAGAAACGATCAAATTTTGTTCACGCAGCAAAGCCGAAGCAGCGAAAATAAACTTTGCTCAAAGAACGTAGGCAACGGGGGGCGGAAACGCGCGGTGGGCTAGAAGTTGCGGAGCAGCGAAGTTTTGCCGAGGAATGAGCTGAGAGGGAGAGAGATAAAAAGCGGCAAAACGCCCAGCAGCTATTTCCGTCCGAACAAAAGCACCTTGTGCGCGCGCGTCGCTTCTGCAAAGATGAGTAATTGTTTCCAGATCAGCGCAAACACCGGCGGGCTTATTCTAATAAAAAGCAATTAACCGAGCGTGCGCGCGCGTCGCAGATTATTCGCATAATCGCGGGCAATTTCCACGCGCGCACGGCCTCTGATCCCGGCCTAATTGGTTGACTTGGCTCAATTTGCTCGGGGTCATGAACACTGCAGGCCGGCAGCTGTGTGTATTTAATTACCACGCGCTCCGTGGATTTTGCATACTCTGGCAGTTTTTTTTATTGGGTATCACTGCAAAATTTTTGCTGCCCCTTGAAATCTTATTTTCTATAATGAATTCGTTCCTTTTTATTTCAAGTTCCTTTGATCCTTTCTCCTGCGAAATCTATTAAATGACGCTCGTTGAAGCGGCTAAAATCAATACCATCTTCTCTTTTGCCGCGACGATAACTTTACATTGAAGCCTAAAAACAATTTTCAAGACGAAGTTCATGTTTGCCAAAAGCATGGAAATTTTGTACCGCGAATTCGAATCGTCGTTGTAAGATTCGAATCCGCTCGTAAATCACGCAGCCTGCTTCACTAATGCACTCGATAACAACAACTCCCACGTCCGTAGTCTGAAATAGCTATTTGCCCTTCGCCAGCCAAATCACGCTCTCATCTCGGCTGTGTTGTTTGCAGAACGAAAACGCCGCCTACGCCGAGCTGTTCCGGCTCAACGGGGCCAACAACACGTTCAAAGGGCCCGACTGCGGTCGGATAGACGGCGCCGACTTTTCGCAACACCCCCAGGATGGTGGCGGCCAGCAGTCGCCGATGGGCATCCTCGAAATGCCGCCGTCGCGCGAAATCGTCACCGTGAAGACGCTGAACCAGCAGGAAAGCTGCGTTTAAGTGCGACGCAACCGCTGTGTTAACTGACCATTAGTGTAATAGTGTGTCGACGCTGACAGAGATTTTACAAAATGTGTTTTATCGACATGTTTATCGACTCGCTGGCTATTTTTCTTATCGAAACTCACTCACTCTAAACACCCTCCCACAGATTGTACACTCACTCACTGACACGCTCATGACTGTTTTAAAATTGTAAGCCACCGTGTACTCAAGTCACCTTTCTCTACCTACCTCATTGTGAGAAAAGCATGGAACCCGTCAAAAGTTGTTTCCCGCCCCGTCGAGGCAGTGTGCAAAAATCTCTCGTCTGCTGTATCGAGTTGTAGACACTTTCCGCGTTGAGTTCGTGTGCGAACGCCAAAGAAATGCGACCAGTCCGATCGTGTTTGTGTATCTACACACATATCAGGTGGCGGTCAATTTTCAAGCCAAACACACTTTCATACATATCTTTGAGGAAAACGACTCATGTAACTGCATTATATACCTGTTGGCGGCTCGTTCGTTCGTTCGTTCGTTCGTTCGTTCTTTCCACGCACATACACACTCAATTGAAGGGAGAGCTACAGCTGCTGAAAAACTTATCAGTCCCGCATCTCGTCACACACTCACGTATAAGTCTGCTTGAAAAGCTAATCTTTCGTTTTGATCGGAAGAATGGCAGCGAAACTGTTCCTCGCTCTTTATAATTAATTGGACGAAAAAGACTGAACTGGAACCACAAAAACGTAAATAGCTTGCTTGCTTCCTTAACTAGTGTGAAATGACATAAAAGATGAGGAGCAGCGAACATGTTTTGCATCTGAGACAAGTCGTGTGAACGACGCGGAGGTGGAAAATTGAAAAATAACTCACTCGCTTTTTTCCTTCTCTCTCTCTCTCTCTCTCTCTCTCTCTCTCTCTCTCTCTTCTCGTTTTGTGTGTATATGTTTACGCAAAAATTTCTCTCGCGGTGCTGTGTTTGTTATTTACGTGCGCGCTCCCGAGAAATATCGATCTTTCGCAGGAAGAACTCAATGGAGGTGATGTGGTTGCCGGTTTTCTCTTTTTTTATTTGCCACCTCATTCACCAGAGAGGCGCGCGTGCATATTGAAAAGGGGGCAAGGAGGACGACAGGGAAACAAAAAAAGATTGTGATGCTCGACACTTTTTCTTCTTAATCATTGAGCTGCGCGATGTGCACACGGCCTCATTATCTCTGTCGAGAGTTACGCGTGCACAAAAGCAGAGTGGCGAAGAGGGCCATTCCGATGGAGTAGTGTTCTGCTCATCAAAACTGCAAGCCAAGCCAGCACACACACCCACATACACACACACATACACACTTACACTGGAAACGGAACGAGAGGAGTTTCCATACTATTCTCTTGCTTGCTTGCTTGCTCGTCTCTGGCGGATTATGGTTACGGTTATTATTCCCTCTCTAATCCATTATGCATTCCAATGGTCATTGTAAAGAGTAACACACACACTACTACGAGATACTACTGTTGCATATCTGCCTGAATATCATTTTGTAAGTGTTTTTGCATGTCATGTTATTACATTCAAATATTAACATATATATTAATATACAACAACATTATATAAAAAAATGAGAAGATAAGAACGCTATCTACGATTATGAATTACCAGATGTATATTACTGTCAATGTGCTGTGGCTACAAGAATATCATCCGTCGCCAGGGGTGGGGCGAGTCGCACCCTGGCGGCGTTTCTTCGACTCCTCTTCGACCCCGTTTTGTACCCGAAATGTTAGAGAAACGATCGAGCAACTGACCGCGCGCTCTTTGCTTTTAATAAACTCTGTCTCGCGAGTGCGCCGCTTTTGTTCGCCGTTTTTGACGACGTGCTCTTTTATTACCAGTGCAGCGCGACTGTATGATGTGATGTGCGAGAAGAACTAAACTTTCTCTCTCTCCGTATATAATATAGTAGCAGAAGAAGATAATTTTTTATGTGACAATGACGAGAAAAATTATTACCGTTCCCCAAGTACTGTACGTACACACTCCCCTGCCACATGCACAATAAAACACACACTCACTCACTCAATGACACGTGAAGCGCGACCTGGGAGACAGTCTGGAACCGTGAAACTGACGATGCGTAATATAACATCAAGTTGCTAGAAAAATTGCGTCAAGTCGATTTTTTTTTACCAGATACTCGCATCATAACGCGGCGCTTGTCTTGTTCTTGTTGAAGGCCGGCTCCTTAGCTATACTTGTACTTTTTTGCTCACGAACGACTATAAATCCCAATAATACATGCTCTGTGGTGGTTCTCCCTTTTTCCGGCTTGCGACACAAATGCCGTGTTGGACAAATAAATCGTGCATTGCGGCAAACAGCGCCAACTGTTGACTGTGATTTGAATTTATACTCCAGCTCTCATCGCACTGCGAGTAAATCTCTCGGCAAATTAATCCCTTCAGCATTAAATTCAACTCCTTCTATTTCCATATCGCAATTGCGAGGTTTTATAACTCTGCAATAATTTAATCTTGTACTTAAGTAATAAGAATTCTTAATTTTTTTTTTTAAATCTGGAACTAGATACAACCAAACACCAATTAGTTCCTAAGTTAAATAAGTCTCGATTTTCATTAACATTTTGTTTCCTTTTTTGGTAATTGACAAATGGAATAATTCTCGTGTCTCTCTCGTGATTAAAAAATAATAATATCATCTCTTCATCGCACTCTAAGCGAAGGAAAACCCGCTTCCCTTCCCCATTTAAATAAAGAGAGCTTTAATTTTTCATTCCATCATGCACAGTCGCAGTAATAAAACAAAGTCCAACCCTTCTGCGTATTATTTTTGCAGAACAATAACAGCGCTATCGTACACCAGCTCAAGCAATGCCCCTCTCTCAGTGCCATTGTTTCTCGCAAATCGTGTCCCCTGACGAGTCTATATGCATATCACATAGAAGTCTCCACGCGGCATTTCTCATCGCGTCTTTTCCCTCAGCATAACATTTCCTTTGAATAACAGAGCGAACATTTCCTCCGCAAATTGCATATTTAAATTACAACTTTTCCAGCGGCAGCCAGCGAGATTATTCCCGTGGAAAGAGAAAGAAAGAAAGAAAGAAAGCGCAGCTCGAGCAGATTTCGTGATTTGATTACACAAAGATTTTCCAGCAGAAGCGGCGGCGGCGGCAGCTGCGTTATTAAAGGGGAGCTGGTTTTAATTCCTGGTGCCACTCGCGCGCGACCACGAGTCTGCGCGCATCTTCTTTGCTGCAGCCTCTGAAAGCACCCCCCGAAAATTTAACAGGAAATTATCAAGGCAAAGGAGCCGAGCCTACATGTGTTTCGCAATTTGTGCGCTCTCGCAGCTTTTGTTCCAGCTGTTGCGTCACGGAACTCGGAATAATCTCCCTCCGTGACGAGACGAGCAGCCGCTTTAATTTAAGCACAATAATTATATATGAATGTAGACGTGTTTAAGGTTAAGTTGTCTCCGTCTATGTCTCATCCGCTTCATTCTCTCCTGCAAACCCGACCCCTGCGTCTGGCAGCAGATAGGGTACTTTTCGGTTCACGCACACTTGGTGAGATACGCGAAACTTTGTGGTGTGATGCGTCGTATAGCAGATCATTAATTCCTTCTGTTGCTCGTGTCTATCTAGAAATTACTCCAAAATTAATTTAACCTTTTCACAGATAGAATGGATGGACCAGTTAAAAACGTATAAAAATGGGACAAACTAAACTGTTTCGAGTTGCTCAGAGAAACAAATACGTCACATTCCTGACAATGCAACAGTACCTTTATTTTGTTGGCATTTTTAATTACCCTAGTCTGAGTCTTGTAGCATTTTCATTCAGGCTGAGCTAGCGAGGCTAAAATTTCAGATTAAAATTAAGTAATTTACAATCAAATCGATAAACACCAAAATTTCGGCGAAAATGATGCATTAATTCAACACCCTACCAAAATTCAATTCCAGCGCTATTTTTATTCATATCATTATGATAAATAATGTTTTCAACCATACCACGTGAAAACTGATTCCTGGAATACGGCCTTCGTTGATTCTTAACTCCATTTCAGTGATTCCGCGTATCTCACTAATGGTAGTGGTCCTTTTCCTCGCTCGCCAACTACCCTGAATAGAATTATTAATTAGAGCGTATCACTCACCTTCCCACACTTCACAATAAATTACCACGAGATTAACGAGACGAGATCGGTAAGATTAATTCTCAGAGTAAATTTGAAATTTGCATTGAAAAAACTTTTAGGATGAGTACCGATGATGACAATGGGTGATGTTGTCAGCGCAGTTATTTAAAGAGAGGAAACAAACACACTCAAAATGCTCAAATATTGTAACTCGGTTTTACGAGATTTTACCGCCCAAAAGTGACTGACGTGTACATTGTAACTGTATGATTATCGCATATTTTATCCCCCTGCTATTCATTCGTGCGTGTGAGCGAAATCGTTTGTTTGTAAGGAAGATGAAAATCAAAATCTCTCGTTGTTACACGCGAAGCTAATTACTTGTTGATGCTCGTTCTCTCGACCGTAAAATCCCCGTTGCCGTTCCATTAGCAATCTTGGTGTGCGCGTTCGCAACAAAAAAGAGAGAGAGAAAGAGAGAAACCGACTTTTATTGCGCACGCCGGACATTAAGATGTAAAATTTATCGTACCAAATGCGCATTCAATACTCTTTAGTGTTGCGTCTGGTTTTATTTTTATTATTTTCCTATATTCTCTCCCGTAGCGCTTTTTGCCTCCACCCGATGATGTTAAATCTGATTTTTATTCCGACGACTCGAGACAATCGATAAGCAAAATGTTGTTGTGCACGGAAAATGGAAAAGTCGTCCTTGTGTATGATTTGATCTTTTGCCTTCTCAAATTGCAGAGGAAAAATAAATACATATACCTATATATAAACCCTGGGCCCACGCTGCTGCTGCTGCTGCTGTGGAGTATGAAAAAGTAATAACAATATCAAAGCCCGATTGGAACACAAAAGTGGAGCGAAATGAATAGCAAGGGTTGTGATCATGTGCAAATAATGAACAAAGAGCAAACAGAAATTATAATAGCTGCTAAGAAGTTGAGAGGACATGTGTAACAAAAACAATAAAGGAGAAACTCGATCTCGACAAAGACGATTCTGTACCTACAAGTGGAAGAGCAAGCTCACGAGATGAAAGATGTGTAAAAATTCTATCAAATATCAAAATGTTGCGCCAGAGTATTAACAGATATGCGTTTTATTATGACGAACAAAACACACACCGCTGAAAATGTGAAAATCTTTACATGGCTCCAACGATCTAGTTTTGTTTTGGTCATTCTTCTGATTATTCTTCATTATTATCAACTGTTATTACACAAAATACCTTGTGTACATATGGAAAATGTAATAAACATCAGTAGAGTTCTAAAAGTAGACTTCTGACAGACTTTTTCTCTCTCTCCCAGCGACCCCCCTGCTACAGACTAGTGAAAATTCAAAAAGGCCGAGTTGGCAGCGGATCGAGGAGCTGCAATTTGACGACACAATTTTTCACAAGCCCTCACTTTGCAGCACGCTCTCACTCCTCAACTCTAGTTTTCGCTGATGGGGGCAGATGAAAGAGGAAAGTGCAGAAGCACTCGCCTCAGGAGCAGCTGCTGCCCAAAGAAAAGTTTCGCGCGCCCTCGTCAAAAGCCCATTTTATCTAGGTAGGAGTAATCATTTTAATTTTACAAATGCACAACTCTTGCTCGAGCAGCGTCGACGGCGGCAGAGGATCGAGCGATTTCATCGAGGCGAGGGAACGGCGATTGCACAAACTTTCTTTGCCGAGCACAATAAAATTCTTTCTATTCGCTGCACGTCCCGTTTTTGCCCTCTTTTTTTCACTTGGCGGTGCTCCTTAGTAAAGAGCGGGGTTTATTGCAATATTGATTGCGTGTTTATACGCAGGGACGTTTTTATTATGTGCCGAATGAATATTTTAACGGGCCCGCTCGGTGGCGGCGGGTGCACGACACACCCGCCGCAGCACGACCCTGCTCGCTGCCTGCTTGCCCGCTTCTCCCAAGACGCTATATTTTAACCGAATTTATTACCTTTGAACAGTTTAATTGGGTGTAATTTAGTCTTTGAGCTTTGCATTCTAATTTGATCCTCGAGCTCATTGTGCGGTAGTTTAGTTGGGTCACGTATTTTCTTTGATTGCATGCGCCCGTTAGCTCTTTCCCTTTTCCGCCGCGCGCGCGCGTTCTCTTTCTCTCTCTCTCTCACAGCGGCGGACTTTCCTGTCCTTCTCGCCTGCAATAAAACAAGAGAGAAACTTCGAGTCGAAACTTTTCCAGCTGGGAATACTGCAAATTTGTTTATTACCTCAGCGCGCGCTGCTGCTTTCAAACTTGAGCCGCCTGCACTGCTTGGCGCGATTGGAAATTGATATTTCCCAAAAGTTTTGATATAAATTTTTATACTCCGACCATAAATTCATGCTTTTCAAACTTGTTTGATTGACCGATGAAAAGGCAATGAAATTGGTTCTTAAGCGTTCTAAAAGTATTTCCAAATTAATTTTATGTTAAATTCATGAAGTTTCCCCGCATTTAGTCTTATTTTTCTGGTGTTGTTTGTGCACATTTATCGATAGAAAATATTATTTTAGTTAATTAATTTATTTATTCTGGAAAAACTGGCATTATTTATGTTGGAATTAATTTTTTTTCATTTATTCAAGTTTGAGTATTTCAACCTAATTCAAATTAAAAGAGGACTATGCCGACAACTCGCGAAAACTATGTGTTCTAATATCATCGCGGACGAATTACAATTAAATTACCCCGCACCGGGGTCTTTTATTAAACACTAAAATTCGTCCCATGAAATCAATTCATGCATACTGGAAAGCAGCAAGTAGCGAGTCAGAAAGCATTCGCAATCTTCTCAAATCAGGAAGCATGGAAACATATGGAGTTGATAGTAGAGTTTAATTTTTCAAACCATTGGCTGGATCGTGATTTGAATGTCAGAAAAGCTCCTGAAATTTATAATGTATGCAACCCGTGGAGCCACTATGAGAAGCAGCTTGCCTACAACTTTAATTCTCCTCGAGGATGTTTTTCTCTTACAGGGATAGAAGCACCATTGCAATTGCACGATGACAAAGTGGAGTGGAATGCATACAAAAATTGCTTTTATCCATGCTCAAAGGCTCGCATTTGATTACTCGCAAGAATCGCATTTTTATTAAAAATCTTACTTTTATTACTTTCTCGGATAAAAGAGAAGATGCCAGAGAGAAATTAATATGCAGAAAAAGGTTTCTACGATATAAGGGGGAGAAGATAGAGTACTGAGCATCTGTTTTCTTTCCATTCTATTCTGCGTGCTCCAAGCGAGCTGTTTCAATTTGAACAGAGAACAAGCTCGTGAACTAAAGACACAATGTTATTGGAGCTCATAAATTAAGTAGGTCGAAACAAAAATCTCTTTGTGTTGTCCAGTCAGCATGCAGCGTCTGGAACATTTAGCTCTCGCTTCGTGCGAAAGGAGACGGGCGGACAGCAGACCGCGAAGAAGATAAATAAAAAGAGCGTCTGTTTATTTTATTAGCTGATGAACTGCCACCACAAAGAGAGAGAGCACAACACGCATCGTTTTCCTCACTTTTTACGATTATTCCTGGCGCTGCAGCCACCAAAAAATAACTTGTTGAGTCGTCGTTACTCGAGTTTGGGAGCACGGATTTCTGGCGACCGTTCGTGCCAAAAACCGCCGCGGCAGCATTGTCGCCTGTGCACGACGGCGCGAATAAAGACGGGGGTTCACAGGGGGAGCTCGCACGCGTTATCAGCGTCAGTTAAAAATGCTTGATTGCGGCCGCGGAGGCGGCTCGCAGGCAGGCACAGCGTCTGCGTGGATTTTGATTCTGGCTCGTTTTTGTGCCACAATAGGGCAGCAGCACGCAGTATTGGTAAACGCGACGGCGGCAGCACCAAGTCGGCCTCGCCGTGTTTACCAGCAGCGAGCGCACTCTGCGCGCCTCCCGCCCATAGTATATTAAATTTGCGCCCAAGAAGAGAGCGGAGAGAGAGAGAGAGAGAGAGAGAGAGAGAGAGAGAGAGAGAGAGAGAGAGAGAGAGAGAGCTATCGCGCAATAGCACGCTCTCAACGTTGCCTGCCCAACTGGTGGTCGGTGCTTTTTGCACAGAATCGATGCCGATACCTGCAAAATCGGCTGTCTAAAATTAAGCAGCAAGACCATTTTAGCTGTCTGCCTGTTGTCTTCGTGCAATTTTTACAATAGACAAAATCAATTGATTTCATAAAACCTGCTTATTAATAAAATTTGTCGATGCCCCCTAAATTGCACGATATTCAAGATTTTTAACTTAAATTGTCTCTTTTCGTTTAAGAGTAGTTACTGCAAAATGTTTACCACATTTGCGGAGTTCAAAATTAAATTGAAATTTGGTTGGGAAAAATTCTAATATCTGAATTAAAACTGGAAATTTGCTAATCATTTCCAGCAAGCGCGGGACTTATCAGGAAAATTTTGAAATTAATTAAATTCTATGATTAATTTAATTGTTTCAGCAAAATGGCAACATTAGTGCTAAATCAAGGAGCCTTTAAAAAAGAAGACTGTCAGTCATTGTTAAATCATTTTTTCTTGCTGCCCGGCGTCATGGTTATGCAATTTCTCAGCGTGCGTGTCAAGCCGGTTGCCTAATTCCGCTGCCGGCCAGCCTAAATTTGAATAATTAAGTCACTCCGAAATGGTGCTTTGTTAAGAGGTGTTTTACGGCTTGCAGAGGCGGCTGGGCATCGATTCGTATCGGGTGGCGCAAAATCGATACGAACGTCCCGGCTCAGCTGCCTCCACCACCACCACCACCACCGCTAGCTGCTGCAAGTTATCAGCTCGCTGCTATTCTTCGCCACCCGCGCACCGCAACACACACACATACACACACGCTGCTCACGAGCCGCACCGCGTCAGCTAATGTGATCCCTTCCGTACGTCGGGCGGTTGATCAGCACGCCTTGGCTTCTTCCCACATCTGCAGGTCAGTGCACAACTCGCTCTCTCTCACGCTCGCAGATCGCCATTAACCTAATTGTAATTGGTCATTAGCCGGCGTGCCGGTAATTAATCGTACTGCTTGTTGTGTGTTTGTGTTTATGTTTATATGCGAGCAGCTGGCCAGCAGGCAGTGTAATTAAACGAGCGTTAATTGTACTTGCTCGTGCGGCCGTCGCCTGATTTATTCTCGGTGCCGCCAATATTTGTCTGCGCCACACTAAATATTGACTCTCGACGCGGTGTTTGTTTCGTGGGCGGATCGGCAGACGGACCGCCGGAGACACGCTTCCTTCTGATAAGAATATGAGTCATCTGCCTGGTGTTTTATCACCCGATCCTGCCGCCCCTGCAGCCGCTGCGCCGCCGTTCGCTCTATATAAATACTCTAGGAACAGCGCAATTTATCCTCCGCCTGGCGAATATTAGTTTCCTGCTGCGACGGCGGCCCGAATTTCCTCTCGGTATTTTGATTTATGATTTATGCGTGCCGCGTGCAGGAATTCCGATGCGACAGCATTAAAGCAAGCGCAGTGGCTTGCCTGGCTTTATTAACGATGAGATATGGCTGCACGGCTTGCTCAGCTTTATGAAAAAGTTGCATTTCGCAGATTGGACTGCGGATGAAGGCAAAGTAATCAGCACGAGACACGTGTTATCAATAAGGTAGGATGGGTGAGAAGGGTCACGTGGTGTGCTATGGAAAAAGCAGCTGACTGTAAAGAGCGTTAGTTTGTAGTAATTGGGTGTTGTCACAATCAGGTGGTGCACTATCGACTGCGGAGAAGGCTCATTTGCATCTACATATCCTTCAATGGCAATTGGTTACTTTGCCCTGTAAAACAACATCGGTTCCGTTTCGGCTGTTGCAAGTTGGTATGCATCATCGGTCTCAATTAGCTAATTTCTAAATACCTAAAATTTGATCTATTTTTCGCAGGACCGAGGACTCAACTGCATGATTTAATTTGAACATTTTCTCCTCCATTTTAACTTTCGTGACTTATTTTCATTCTTTTCTTAAATCTACTATTTTCCCAACTGAAATTCGCCCAAAATTTTTCTTGAGTAATTAGCTGACTTAAGATTTTGGATACAATTATTTCAAATTTTCAGCTCACCGGAACAAACTAATTAAGCATGCCAATTAAAAAAATACGCTGTAATTATTTGTACTTTTTACATTTTTTATTTTACTTGATGTCAGGGTTTTACCTGACGATTTTGATCAAAGTTCATTGTTATGTTAGTTTAAATTCCATTTGTCAGCAAAATGTGTTCCGATGAATGTTTTTTCAATTTAATTCCCTCCAGAAGTGACAGTTTAGCATCCCTTTGACCATGCTGTTATTGACTTGTTTTGATTGAATCAGCTTTCGAAAATCGCATTTTGAATGGTACATGCAGCCATACGAACCACATTTCCCGTCGGTTCATCCATTCAAACGGTATCCCCCCTCGATTTCAATTTATCATCCTTTCCGCGCGACTTGGGCCAAATTCTGCAACAATAACACATTGGAATTTTACGCGAGTGTGATTCGCACCACGTCCTCTGGGAGAATTTGCCGCCACCGCGATTGCTGAAGCGGATTTGCCGCTCTCGCGTGCCTGCCCGCGTCAACTTATTATGTGGAGGAGACACCAACAGGCTGTTTCATTACGTTTATTACAACAACTAGCGGCTCGAGACGATCGGCTAAGTGCGCGAATTCAATTAGCGTGACGCAGATGAGAGGAGAAAGAAAGAAAGAGCGAGCGGGAAAGCTCCCGAGAGGACGATACGGGAGGAAATAAAGCGAGAAAAAATGAGGAGGGAAAAAGCACGTGCCAGCAGGCTGAAATTAATGCAAACACTTAGACTTTTAATGTGATTAAGCGCGTCTTGCGGGGCTGGCGCACTCACAGACCCGGCAGCTGGCGGGGACTCGTGTGCAGGCGCAAGGTGCGTTTCTGGTCCAGGCCGGCGTCGACGGCGCAGCTCCGGCTCCATCCATATATCCAGGCAGGCGGGCAGGACACACGGAGTCGAGTGTAAAGCTCTGACAGCCAGCTGCAAGCCGGCTCAATCGATACAAGAAATGCGGGGAAGTATAGTGTCGGTTGCACTTCTTCTTCTCTCTAACAACCCCCATCACTCTGCCGACTTTTTTCTTCTTCTCTTTCTCTCCGTCTGTAATTATTTATCATTTTTTCCTCTCGCCTCCCTGGAGGGTTGGATGCGCCTTTTTGGTCAGACGCGCCTAATTCCCGCCGACGCCCCGCAGAGACGCGCGTCCCCAGGCGTCTTAATCAGTGCTACACAAGTCTTTTTTGCGCACCGATGGAATCGCAATCAATTACGTCCGTAATTGCTGGCCTCCCGTGCGGCCTCTTCGTCCTCTTAATGCTTGTTTATCGCTTTTCTTCGGTGCACCTCAATTTTGGTTAGTTTAAAACGATGCTTATTGCTTTAACTAGAAGTGTGCACCTTAACTATTTGTAATATTTCTGTCAGTAAAATACCCCTTTTTAAGAGTTTCAATATGCAACAATAAATTTTGCATCAAATTTTAACGCGGGAAAAATTGTAATAAGTAGGGTCTATTGTTTTTTTAGAGATATTAAATGAATATTTTGTACTGCAATTTAGGGAATAAACGGAGGAAACTCAATCTTTTTCAAATAAACAGCAGATCCGATATATTTTCGTAAATATCTTTGGTCCTGTATTTGCAACCAATTTTCATCATTCTCTTCGCATCTGAAGTTAAATTTCTCTCTACCTTGTTCCATTTCCTTTTACAGTTTTCCATTTTGAGTGAAGTTAAAATCACGATCAAGTTTGTTAACTGAACCGTAAATAACTAAATTTTATTTTCATCACTCTAATTTTTAAATATTTTAGTTCAAAACTTCTTGAAAATAGTATTAAGGTGAAATAAACAAAAATAAAAACGAATGAAAAAGCTATTGAATTGCTACTTCGTCTCAAGTCACGCTGGCAATATTTGACTTAATAGAATCGTTCAAGGGCCTTTTGAAAGCAACTGGTGTTAAAGCCCATGTTTGCGGAAATAACCTGATCCGCATGCTGCGGAAAGTCACGCTCGTATGAACGCGAGAGCAAAAAGGCAAAGCATGACTGGATGGATTCCTCCGTTGATAACGCAATTTGCACCTGACGTGAAGTTTGCACACACACGCCACAACCCGACTTTATCTACGGCAACAGAAGTGCTTGATTTGTATCGGAGGAGGAATGCAAGCAATTCCGCTCCGAGCACCGTTCGCGGTTGTCGCTGGCAGGTTCATTGGACTGGCAGGTGCGAAGCAACAACATCGGCGCCACATCATTGTGACAACACACGAGCTGCTTTCCCACCCGTATTTTAAATAAGACGAATGCAGATGGATTTTTTGTCAAGATGTTCCCGCAAAGGTCACAGTACGTCGCCTGTGACGTCAGAGCAGGAGCGTCTGAGTCGTAGCCCAAATTCCAATTACCCGCCGCCACTCTTATCCGGCGGCCGACTGATTATATACTTGGCTTGTTAAATGCTGAGAATTTTTCATTAAATATGAGGCGAGAAGCCTTCATCCGGTTGCCGTCCAGTAGGACGAGAAAACGACGGATTGTAAAAGGAAGCGACCCCTAGTTACAAACTTCTTTTTGCCAATTCAAAAGTATGATATTTTATGAAATATCTCTTACGAAAACTTTCTTGTCTCAACTTTATTCCACATTTTGCGACAAATTGTGTTTTATTTGCTTTGAGGCTTGATTTTTAAAAGTGAGTTTTATAAATTGATTTTGCCACAAGATAGACAGAAGATTTTTTAATCATTTTATTGTTAATTTTCAAAATTTGTAGCTGACTCGGTATAGATTAAATCTGATTTTCCTCTATCTTTGCAACCTGATCTGATTTTTTTTAATTTTTAACTTTGCTCTTGACTTGGATGAGGTTAAACAACAATATGGCCTATAATGAAACGCATTAAATCTGAGCCTTGATCATACACCAGAATTTTACTACGGGGCTTAATTTCACCAAGTCACAATGTGAGACCCTGGAGTTACAGTCGGTCGCAGAAAGGGCGAATGCATTAGCAAGTTGGACATAAAACATGTTATTAGGATGTGCAAAGCTAAAGGCCAGGTCGGGGGATGGGGGACGAGCGCGGAAGAGGCAGCAACACTTTTGCGATCACCGCAGGAGGTGGCTCGTCCGTTTTAGTTAATGCGCACAGACCCAGAGGAGTAGGAAGGGGCGTAGATATCTCATCGCGCGACCTATTTGTTAACCTCGAGAGAGATGAACGGTCGTTTATCTCGTCGCACGCACCCTGGAGAACAAGTCTCTGCCCTTCTTTCTGCTTGCTTCACACCAGTCAACCGCTGTAATCAAATTAGCGCGCAGCTCCAAAAGCGCAAACAAACATACGCGTGTGGCAATAAAATTTGCCAACTTGCCGTATTTTGAAAGGGGTTTTTCATCAGCATTAATTAGAGGCTTAAACTTTGAATCCTTTGAAGACATTGGGCCTTTGCTCACATTAAATTGATAACAGAACGGAACATTTATTCGTCAAAGCTTGAATAGCAGCTTTCCCAAAGAATTTCATACTATTTGATTACGCAACATGCTTATTTTATTGCGAACTTTGCGGTCTGATGTTTTGGATGAACTTTCCGGGTATTTGAGGGATATTTTCATCCTGTTTCCATCAAAATCTCTCCCTCTCTAAAATTTTTTCTCAAAACAGTCTTTTTATAATCCATATAATTTAATAACTGTAGGTATCGCCAAGCTCAATACTTAACTTTGCGGCCAAATACTACAAAATCGAAAAATGGGATGAAACAAACAGATATTTGTGTTAAGTTTTCATTGAAATTAAATCACCCCAATGGTGTATTGAACTTGATAAAATGTCAACACGATATATGCATTACCACAGAGAGAATAAACAACAGTATATTTATCAAATCAATTCAACAGGGCTTAAAAGCAATTTGAATGGGTGGAATGTTTAATTTACAATTTCATTCATACTATCTAGAATGTCGAGCGTTTTTGACGGAAGGAAGCAATTTAGACGGTTTTAATTAATCAGTTTAGACCATTTTAAAAGATTTAGATGGTTCAAAAGTTTTTAAAATGCATTATTTGGTTCTGTAAAGTTAGTGGGAGGCACGGTAAAAAATGGCGGGCGCTCTGAATTTCCAACTCTATGAGCTCTGGAAGCTATCTAGAAATGGCGAACTTTGCTCATATAGTTCAACGCCGACAAAGAGAGCAGGATGTTGATAAAAAGCAATCGCGGGTGCTCAATTATTTGCTCTTTGGCTTGCCTCAACGGATCGGGTGCAGCTCCTTTTATTCCGCTCTTTGTGAGCACGAAAAGTCAGATTGACCTTTCACCTTCAACAACGAGAAGCGGCCCTCGTACGTCGACGGCTGCGATAATTAGCTGCTAGAGGCCAGGTGGTGAGCCGCACTCTTAAAACTCCAGCTCCGCTCTCTCGCTTTCGCAAACCCATTTCCGGCGCGCACGACGAGTTATTCTCAAATTGAACAAAGTGCGACGCAATAAAATGCGCCCTAGCTTTCAAATTTAATTTCGCAAACGCGCGCCTGAGAAGCCATAATACGCTTTTAAAGTGTGCACCAGCCGAGCGTGAGAAGGAACAAAAATGCTTGTTGAGAGCTGCTCTCCTGAACTTTCAACCTGTAATTTTTTGCCGCCTACGTATCACATCTCACTTTTGCGCTCGCAAATTGCCTCCAACAGCTCTGTCGAGAAGAGTGAACGCATTCTTTTCGTCGTAATGAATGGCTTTGGACAGCATTTTTTAGTAGTTGTTTATGTATTAATATAAAAATCAAGTGAGCGTGTTTGTTTTTATATACCGTGCTCTTCAAATCAATTTGGTACAAGTTTATCGCAGAGTTAATTCCTTGTTACTAATCGATAAGTATTAAATTAGATCGACGCTAACTCAAATAAATATAAATTGCTATTAAATTTTGTGTTATTATTATTCTGTATTTATTCTGGATGAACAGAGATACACATAACCCGACGGGCCTACAAAAGAGGCCAAGTCGGGAAATGGCGCCTGGACAAATCGGATTAGCCGGGGTTGTCTCCGAAGGCGAGTTCAGGGCGCCGGTCCTCACTTCAGTCTTGGTCCCACGCAGCCATCACCCACCAGGAGCCGTGAGGCCTGTTCGACTGATCAGGATGATGGCCAGAAACTTCGTCTTCAGCTCGGATTGGTTTTCTCAAAGTTGACTTGGCTGAGTTAGAAGCATGGTGAGCAGCCGGGCGTTAGCCAAGGCTTGTCGCTCTTCCACGCTGGCCCCCAGCAACTCGTCAGGGAGATTTGGCGCTGGAACTCGATTCCACTCCCCCGGCCAGTCTTTTTCGCAGGCTTAGAGCCACCCCTCGTCCGAAAATGAATTTCTTTCTTCAGGAGTGCCGGCTGTCGCTCGTTCGATGGTAGGGTTGAGGGCACGGCGGGGTCGACTCTGGGTCGTCCCAAGCTGAGATCCCTCGATGGTCGTTGCGGTGGCCGGTTTCTTGGACGAAGAGCCGCATCCTCCGGCTAAAGAGGACTCCTCTCCGCCAAGGCAGAGCCCCTCGGCGCGATTCTGCGGTGTCGCGAGCGAAAATTCGCAGGGTGCCATTGGCGAGCTACTCGGGCGCTTGTTGGTCTTTGCCATTGTTGCTTGGATGGAATCGTACTCACTCGCCGGGCAGAACTTCAAAACCAGAATTTTGGGCCGAAATCTTGTTCCCCAGAAGAAATTTTGACGTCGATCGATGCGGCGTGAAAAGCTGAGCAAGGAGATGCCAGTTTCTTCCAGTCAAAGTTCAACGCCGGGGCCAAAAGGGGAAAATTCTGAGGAGCGAATTTGAAGTGCGTCCGTTCTTGTTGCCGGCAACAATCGGATTCTTATTATTATTATTATTATTGCATGAGTATAAGTCATGAAATATGTCAAAACTGAGCAAAAATCCTGCTGAAATTTAGCAAATATAATTTTGGGAGAATGAAGAGGGATGAAATGATGAAGACCGATGAATTCAGATGAAGAATTTGGTTGGTGTATTATGTTACAGTTGCAAATCCGATCGGATGCTTAATCAAATACAAGAACTGAAATGGTTTACAATAATAAGTTACAAATTCTTTAGTTTAACTGACGGTTGGACTCACCCCTTTGAATCGGGTTCTGCACTATTAAACGAATCACGTCAGCACCGTGTGGCTGACGGACGAAAACTGAATTCTTATTTTAAAATCATCTTTCTGCTGTTAAACAATAATGCAAAATTACAATAATTCAAACCGCCGACAATTGTTGGCTTCCAACAAAAAGCAGGACCGCGTTGTTGTACCGCTACATAATCATTGAGTCCGAAGTGACCTAGAACTCATTGTAAATTTTTGAGGAAGTTATAGCTGCAAAGTTTTTATGTGTTTCAAATTTAAAAGCGACCATTTCCACTATCATCCGTCTTAGACTATCGAAGATTTTTACTCAAATACCGTTACACCGTCAAAAACCCGTTGATTTCGCTCCGTTGACCCATGTACATTTTTTTACCGTATTCAACAAATATGTAGAGCATTATATGCAAAAAAATAGTAAATACAATTGTCACTAAATGGAAATAGTCTTACATGAGATCCTGCGTATAATGTGTGAAATGAGAGTAAAACCTCTCTCACGATGGGAACGAATTTTGCAATGATGGGAAGAGGAGACGATAAGTAGATCAGTCTATTATTTGGCGTCGAATTCCTGCTCTGGTCGCCGCTCCATTAATTCCGCAAGTCTCAGCGCAGGACTGACACAGCCTTTGTTGGCATGTGACACGCCGATAAAGGGTCGATCCCCTAAGCTAAACACGTTTGCAAAGTGATTTGGTTGAAAGGTGATCGGCAGGCCGCGCGGGAGTTGATTTGCATCGAATGGGAGTCGGTGTGCACACGCGGGCGCAGGTGGGGCGTAATTCGACGCTGATGTCTTGATATTATTAACAGGTTAAGCGACAAAGGAGCAGCCGAGTTCAGTGAGCTGAAATTAGCTTCTTACATCACTCGACGGCAGGCGGTAAGCGACGACGACCGCCATAAAGGAGCCGCTTAACTCTCGCTGCCTTGACGTAAATGAGCGAATTCGCCCCCGTGTATGTATGGAATGGGGGCGAAAAGTTGGCCCGCCGGCAACGAGCCGGCATTACTTTCCAAATTGACTCTCACGAGCGTGGAAGGCAATTTTATTTATCGCCTGCCGCATGCACCGCCAGCATCTCGACGTCAAATGTTTCAATTTGCAACTTTTAATCTTATATACAAAGTTCGTCGCAACTTTTTCTCGCTCTTGGAATGAGAATGTCACCCTTGGGACGAGAGAAACGCATAGTCTGAATTTGACTTTTCAATTAGCCCCTTTTTGATGAAATGATTTCAGAGAAAGAGAGAGGGCAAAAGAATTTTCTAAAGTTGACACCAACAATATTTCTTGCCTTTGAATCGAAAGCTGAATGGAAATACGAGTCGTTAATATGAACTTCAGAACTGTAATTTTTGTCAGAATGGAATTTCATGGCGGAGAGTAAAAGTATTTTTAGCGTGGATGAAATTTATCTGCGTAGACGAAAGGAATGTGGAACAAACAAGCCCAGCGCACTGTCATGTAAGGTACAGAGAATATTATGTTTTTTGGGGCATCCTCTGTTAGGAGCGTGTTGTTGAAGAGAAACGTCATCATGGTCGTGAGAGAATAAACAGGGCAAAATGAAATTCTCCTCGGATGTAATGCATATGCTCTCCACTCCGATTCCATTCCTTTTGCAGAAAGAGATCGCTATAAAAAATTCCACGCGCAAAAACATTTTGAGTCTTTAACTTGGTCTGCGTGAGTTCAATCATCGTATACAAGGCACGTAATATTATTCAGCTACTCACACTGCTTAATATTCTGGAGATTGAATGAAGATGGGAAATTTAATTATCTGCGGATGGAATCGGAACAGTCAATCGCCAATTCATTTCATCCCTCCTCCCGTCTTTCTTCGATTTTCGATAATTCAAGGATGAGTATAATTCGTGCTCGGACTGATAACTGCTCCCTGGCCTCGTTTTAATCGATAAATGCCTTATGAATTTCAAGCACCAAAATTTCCCGCGAGGGAGGAATGCCATAAAAAAGTTTGCAAGCCTCTAAAATGCATTTAACTGATACTGCGCGAGTGAGACTTTCTTAGTTTTTACGAGAAAAGTGATGTCGTAAAACTTTACATCTCTATTCTCTGCAGAAAGACACGAAAATTAATATGAAATTCCTTCCGTAATATTGAGAGCAGGTATTACTATTTAAACTGCAACTCTCTCTCTATTGAAAGACGGACGGCATCGCTCGTAACAACAGGCCAATTACTCCCTTAGATGGAGTAGCTCGTTTTGTGTACTGCAAATAAAAATAATTCAGGAGTTTGGTCGTAAAAGAGTGTTTTCATCGCTGATCCAAGTGTCGTTGCCAGTCGGCAAAGAAACTTTTATAGCCTGAACTGGCAGTCAATAAAAGAGTTTCAAATCATTTTACTCTTTGGACGCTGAATTTATAAACCCTTGCCGCTTCATTACCGAGATGATTAAAAGCATGTTGCCGCTTTCCAATCGTAAATATCGCGGCCAACCTGTTGCGCAAAAACCCCTATTTGACGCTAAATCCGTCAAAAACAGGCAGCGCTGAATTCGGGAAAAGCCGTCAAAGGCTGCAAACTTATCACTTTGGCTCGCAGAACAACTTTTCTCATGAGCCCTAATCCGGCAGAAACTTGCTCGGTAAAAGCATTAGTTTCGTGCGCGCGGCCCATTCGCCGAAAGGGCCAACGCACAGGACTTCTTGCTGCGCGCGAGAAGGAAGTAAGAAAGGGCCGAAACGGATGCCGGACTAAAAGGGCACACGTGAGAGAGCGAGGTTGTAAATATTTGAAATTTCATCCGTGCGCAAGGTGTGGCTGGATATATATTTGCAATTCGAGGCGGTCTCGATTGCCGCCGACACCAACCAACACGCCAGCCTTGCTTAGCTCGGCGTCTGCTGCTCGTAAAGGAGGAAGGAAAACCGATAAAACAAACAAACGGAAGCGGCATTGTGCGTGTGCCGAAACTAACTCACTCGCCCGCTCTCTCGCACCACCAGCAGAGAAAGCGAGCCAAATTGAACAACAGCTGAAAGTAGTCTTGCTGAGTGAGTGCGTTGCTGCACCGACACACAACACACAGCAAGCAGAGAGTTCGCCGGTCGGTGGCACTCCCGCAGCCCCAACGCCCGCCCGCCCCAACGCCCGCCGCGGAGAAATCAATAAATTGCCATCTCGTGATGTGCTTTCAGGTGGAATAAAGCAAACAATAGGCGGTGGCTGCTTTCCGACGAATAATACAAAAATCCGTTAGTGCATGTTTTCCAAGCGCGCTGCCAGCAGATAACGCTGAGCTGCATTTCATATGCCTGGCCTGCCACCGCCAGCCGTGCACCCACCCATAGGTGCTCCGCTGTTGCCTGTTGGCTGGCTTATCTGCTAGCCGGTTGCGTGGTGTGTGCTGAAAGCCCCTCTATCTTACCACCGCGCCTACATAAATTGCGACCGCGTTTTAATGCTGCTGCTGCTGCTGCCGCGAGCGCGCGGGCCCAAATCATGCGCAATGAGCTCAGCGCAGCGCTCCCAGAGTGTAAAATATATTTGTAGGTCAACCGCTGGCCGAGAGGCGAAAGAGAGAGAGAGAGAGAGAGAGAGAGAGAGAGAGAGAGAGAGAGAGAGAGAGAGAGAGAGAGAGAGAAAGAGAAAGAGGGTCGAAATATTACATTAACAATGCAAATATTGAAGCCTCGCGCGCCTGGCGATCCAAGTACCTCATGAGGAGGATAAAGAGTCGAGAGGATGCTCAAGGGCGTGAAAAATAACCATGAAAGTTTCAAGAGCAAAAGCGCTTTCAGTTTCTGCCGGGCTAATTTTACCCGTATCCAGGCTTTATAAAGTAGCACTAACCTAATGTTAGATGGTAAAGTAAGGATTTTTACACTTAGAAATTATTTTACCTTCTTTAAAATGTTTCCAACAGCAATTGAACGATTTTGCAATGAGTAAAACCGACTATCCTTAGAAAGCAAATTAAAATAAAGTAAATTAGCTTAGAGTCCTCTTATGCACTTCTTTTTATTAATTTGGATGTCACATATTATAGTTGTTCAACTTTTTTTATGGTAGTTAATTTCTGAAAACTCCCTCTGATCCAAACGTTTGTGATTCTGACACACTTAAAATCTGCAAAAACCAAAAATTCCATTAGCGAGGGTCAATATCCGATTTTTCAAGAATCAATCCAACTTTTTCCTTTAGCCGCTGCTGGCTTTGTATGCGGACTACTAGCACAAATTTGCTCAGCACGCTCTTAATCTGTATCATCTTTGTGCGTGCGTTGTCTGACAAAGCATAGAGCCAACCAACTTTTGATCAAATATTGGAATTTCATTTTCTGACGATAATGTGAAACGTGCGGCACGCGATCGATTATTTGGTATAAAACGTGCCTCCTCTCTATTTGCTCGGTGCCTGCAAGCACGGGGACTGCGGAGAGTTGTGTTAGCACAACTTGTTGTTTGTTCAGCTTTTTTCAAAGTGTACATAAAAAGAGGAACAATTGACTTAATTTATGTAGACAGTCGTATCTTTGAGATGTTTTAGCGACACTTTCTCTGAATATATGTTTTAATGATTAATAGTTGGCCTTTTTCACTATATAATAATCTTATTTTACTTTTATTAATGTTAAACTTTGATGGATATTTAAATTATAATGAAAATATACTAAAAAGATTATAATATAGAGGCTACAAAGTGTTTTATATACCCTAAATTACAGTATAAAATCTGACTAATTATCTGTGGGTGATAATTTCATTTAGTTCGCTCATAAAAGTACCCTTTGTTTGGAGTAAATATCATTCCATAAATAAACGGCGCAATTCACGCGGATATGCGCGCACACTCATCGATTTTGAAGCGCTACAATTTCATTAGTGGTAGCGCAGCAGCAGCATCATAATATCATTGGAAATGTCAGAGTTCGTGAATGGAAGAGCGCAGAGCGAGGTGAAATGAAACCTTTTCCAGCGCTCAGTCGGCCGTTAAATGAAAAATTCCGCCCTTACTATTATTGCAAACAAGCAGAACGGAAGCTGCGAAAACGCAGTCGGCATTTTATTAGATGAGTTTCCGAATCAGCGGCTTAAAAAATTGAGATGAAACAAATGCGGCCGTGCACACTCGCACCCGCCGGCTCGGCACCAAACAAAACAACATTCACAGTGAACTTGTCGCTCGACTGCTCCAGCTGTGCATATTTAATTGAGCGGCGGGCTGGCGGGTGGACGAGGGGTCGGGGGTGGCGGCGGGTGCAAAGGGAGGCGCTAAATGAACGAAACGCGCCGCTGCGCTGGCCGGGCTACAGTTCCCGACATGCAGCGTGCTGATGAAAATTTCACACGTGCCAAACTTATTTTGCATGCACACGCGGCTCGAAAGAGTAAAAAATTCAACGGCGAATGATGTGTTTTTTTGCAGCACGAGTGAGGATAAATGGACCCGCCAAAGAGCAGCAGCAACGGTCCCCGTAGTGCTACTGCAGCCCGACGCCAGCATCAGCGAATTTTTAATCACGCCATGTAGCACGTGAAGGAAACATGGAACTCGCTCAGAAAATCCTCAACGGTGAACAAAACGAGGCACCACCCTGGCCTGTGCCCTTAATTTTAAAAGCGTTCATCTCGTCCACCGGAGCAGGTAACGCATTTAATCTCGTCTGTATTACTCGTGTGGTCGGACCTTCCTCGCATGATTACTTTTTCCTCGATTAATTATTCGCAGGAGCGCCGCAAGCTCCAATTTTGTGGCCTTTTTCCGCAGCCCTCCTGATGGGTGTCAATGACGCTGTTTTCCACCTCAGTTAGTTTAAAAAAATACATATTACGAAGCGAATATTTAAAATATAGTGATATTTGGTACTCATGTTTACTTTTCAAGACCACTTGATAAATTATAGTTCAATATTTTCCAGTTCCCTAGATTTCTCCCATTGTTTTTATTCTGCTCAGTAAGTTAGTAATTTAATCTTAAAAAATCGAAACTAAAATGTCTGTCATGTTCACAGTTTTTGGGGCCAGTCTAATAATGAAAGAAAACTGATTTTGGATTCTAAACTATAAAAGTAACTTAAATTTAATTTGAAGATAAAATATTTACGGAGCACCTCTAAAGAAAAATCAGTATCATATTTTCTATACTTTCCCTCTTTTTTAACTCTCTGAATTTTTGGGTATTAATTAGTTTTATTTTAAAACAAACGGTACGATCTTATTCGCTTTATAGTGGAATTATTGAAAACAATTTTCTTGCCTTGTTTTAGACATACATATTGTATGTAATGAATAAAAACAGGGTTTCTTGCCCTCAGATGTAAATTAAAGTAAATCTGCACTCAAGGATGGCTTAATGTTCCACCTGAACTTATATTATGCCACTTCCTCTCGGTGCTTAGCAATTAAGCTTTTTATTTCTCCATTTCACTACAACCAGTATCCTAAACTAGCTGAGTAAAGAATGTTTGAAGCAGTATCAGAAAACTAAATAGCTTGAAGAAACTGCATTATTAAATTTTAAATGAAAAATTGAAATCATTCATGTTTTTCAATTTGATCAATATCTTCATTATATTTTTTATTTAGCAGTAACCTTTTAACTGAAACCTTGTAATAATTCTGTAATGTACTGGTTAGAATCATTTGAAAATATTAATGAAATTCTTCTCTAGAAATGCATTGGTTTCCCTTTATTTTTGGTGATCAAATATCAAATTTTTATCTACCAAAAGAAAAGAATTTTGAATGTTAAACTTATCCCTCATGCATTATAATATCTTTCCACAGACTTTGAAGAAGAGCGGCGCAACCTGCTGGAACAGATTGGCCCCGAAATTCAGAGCGAGTTTGACTCGGTTGGCCTGGAGGTGCAGCTGGTTGACACGTTCTACTGCTCGGAGACGGCGTCGGATCCATGGTCTTGCCAACAATTTCTAGACGAGGTGTCGCGATGCAGCCGGGTGTCTCGCGGCTGCTTCTTCATCGTGCGTCGCCCCGACAGGCTCGGTCAGAGATTAAACGGTAATTAATTCGGTCGCAGGTGCTGGTGGGCGAGACGCTCGGCGAGCTTATGGTGCCGACGAGGCTCGCGGCCGACGAGTTTGAGGCAGTGTGTGCAGCCGCCGGCGACGACAATCTGCTCTCATGGTGCTACGCCAGAGACGACACTGCTGCCGGTGAATTCGTGTTGCAACAGCCGCAGAGCAGGTGGGACGCTCATGCAAATTGATTATAAATACAACATTATCCGGTAGTAGGGTTGCCAGGTTACGCGACTTGCAAAAAATTAAACGATAGAACGCTGGAACAAAAGTGGGTCAAAAAACAAAGCTTTTAGTGCCTCGGTTGTGCATTGTAATCTGAAATGAAAATCTTTAAATTTTAGGTCAACGATTTTTAATTTTGTTGGATTCGTGCATCAACCATTTTTGTAGATATTTCGTTATGGTGAAAGCAAAATTTTCCAACCATTTTTAAATCACTTTTCAGCTCAAATTGTGTGGAGTTTTTTTTAATTCTTGAAACGATTTGATTGATAGGGAGTGCACAGTTGACTTAAATTATTTAAAAGTTCCATCTCTCATGCATAATGATTTTATTTTGTAAGAAAATGGCGAAAAATAATTATTTACTATTATTACTAAAAATATCATTTACTGCCTCAAGAACGTGTGAATTATGCTTCAAACGATATACTAACAACCATCTAAAATGTACAACCCAAGTTTTCAAATTCAAAAGAGCTGTTGTTTTCTTTGCGATTGTGCTCAGAAATCAATTAATCACGGTCAGTGAGGCGAAATTCTCTCTTACTCAAGAAACCTGCTTGTCCGTTACGAGAATGTTCTAGATAATTTTTCTCATTATTTTTCCGTTCATCCAATTCAATTTAACCCAACCTATTGAGTGTCTTGTAGTTGATTCTAAAAGAAAAAAATCCCTAACGCAAGCGAACCACGTAGTTTGTTTGGTGAGCAAACCACGTCTTCGTCGCCTTCGTGATAGACGTAACCGTGTCGCTGTTAGCCCTAATTGATTCCTCGGGCGTTGAACTGATATGCTAAGGCGTGTGTGTATTGTTTGTTTTGTTCAGGCAGGAGGTGCACGAGTGGATAGAACGCGATTTGCCAAAGCTGAGGCAATTATTTAAAAAAGCAGCGGCGCGCCTGCCGCCTGGGAACAAGGGTCCTGGGAGATTGCCAGACCTGATAACGCGGACTTTGGTGGAAGCGCAGCTGCAGCACGCCTTGGGTAAGTCAACAAAAATAGCCTCTTGTGAAAACTGCCGCGCGCGCGGCGCCCAGCAGCGAGTGAAAGAGAAGCGACGGACTGGCGGGTAGGGTTAGGGTGGCAGGCAGGCAGAGAGGGAGGGAGGCAGGGTTGTTTGCCTAATTTATTAAAAGCTGTCAGATCAGCACTGTGAGTGTGCCCGATCGAAAGCGCCACCCGTCCGCCCGCCCCGTTCAACAACACGATCGTTGGTGCTCAGGGAGCAGAGAAAGAGCCTAATTGTTAATTCTGCATGCGTAAGACCCTTTCTAAACATGCCGCTGTTGCGACGAGCTTGCAGCAGAATTGTTTGCTTCGATGAATGCGCCCCAATTTTTACGAGAGCATCGTTCCTGCGCTTGATGATCACTTCAAAGCCGCTGAAAAGCTTTTAAAATATCAACAAAGCATTTGTTTCCCTTTTTATTTTACTCTCGGGAAAAATGCTTCAGCAAACACACACATCCCGAGAGTGAAAGAAGAACGCCTGAAAGATCGATGTGACTGTTATTGTTTGTCCTATTATGTGGAATCGCCATTTGCGACGAGCAAATACCGATTGAGTCCCTGCCATTTGTTGCAGTCGAGTCGCCTAATGGTGCAAACATCATCGCCGTTTTGAGGAAATGGGACAATCTGAAGGAGAGCAGTTCAAAACGCAGTGAGCTGTACAAGGACTTCGACGTTGCCACTTGTGATCGATTAAATGTTATTCGGGAATTTATTGAAGCCAATTTGCCGGCCGAAAATGTCTTCAAAATAAGGTAGGCTGAAAAATTACCTGCCCCACGCATTCACCCTTGGAAATCGTAATTTGCTCCACGTTCGAGAGGTCAAGTGAGTGCTCTCGGATTTGAATGCGAAAGCAGAGCTAATAAAACTGGCTCGGTCGTAATACGGGCCCATTCAGTGAACTGCGAGTCTTTTGTCTGCAGTCTCTCGGCTCGCCGGAGTTAGCTCGAATTCCCCAGCAATCATATATCGCACGCCGCAAAGGGAATTTGTTTTCCTCTCGAAACGTTTTCAATTAATCTCGGAGATTGTGCTTTTCCCAGTAATCTCGGCCGAACAAGCGAAGCAGCTCTAAAAACGAGAGACTTTTTATTTGCCCGCAGCCCGGCCTGGCATCGAGTTGTGTGTAGCTGCTGTGCTATAAAACGCGATGTAAAAAAGTCGTTTTATAATGCCGGGGCAATTATACGCGGACGAGTGTGCTGTAAAACGAACAGCACGCGGGCGTGCACTTCGGGCGAGCGGAACACAGATTCAAGCTCACAACACCACGCATCGTACAAAATGCCAAGTGTGTCGCGGCAGCATTCATTACGTCCGCACATTTACATCCAACCAGTTGCACACACAGTCATACAAGCTTGTTATTGCATGTACAATTGCCGCCAGTGTGTACAGTTAACGCGATAAGCATCCCTACAACAGACGCGCGCGGCTGGGAAAATGTGTCAAGCGGTCGGCCTAACCCGCTGCTACCATTGTTGTTATTCCCTTTCCGCGGCGGCGGTGGCGGCTGCCGCTCGCTGTATACTCACTCGATAGCGCCTGACGCTGCGAATGCATGCAACCGGTCGATCGGCCGTGCTCAACGAAAAGCCTAACTCAGCAAGTTGCTCGGGCCCAGCTAATACGGCGCGTTTTCGCAGTGCTCCTTGGTGTTCACGCGGTGCTGATCCGGACGACGAGCCGTTCGAGAAGTATCTCAATCAATTTCGAGACTCACTCACCGCCAGACTTCAAGAGCTCGTCTCGTGCGACCTCGACAATCAACCTGATCCACTCAATGGCCGCTCCAAGGCGACGCAGGTAATTAATTATTCCAACGCTAATTTTGTCAGGCAGAACCAGAATCCACTGATCACCACCGGATTAGCTGCGTTTGCACTTGATTGCAAACCCCCTTTTGCTTTTTGATTTTTTTTCTTGATTATAAATCAATGATATAAAGAACGGCGAGAATTCAATGAAAACGCAAAGGAAATCCCTTCGTTCAATTTCCGCAAGAAGAAGCCTTATTAATGTAACGGATACCATTCAGGTCGTGCATAATTTGCAAGATCAGATTGGATATATGTTGACAGCGCCCCACTGCCGTGAAATAGAAACATGATATAATCCATCGGATTTGTATTCAAAATTGCTTGTAGTAATAACTGGATCATTCTGTGGCATGGCAGATTACAACGCGAGTCAAGGTTTATTAAAGTGTTATCTGATCCAGTACCCATGCTTAGAATAAACAACGCCAGCATTTCTCGATTACACAAAGTTCTGCAGCACTCGGCTTTAATCCCTCTTCGCTCCTATTCTTGCAAGTTTAATGTGTATAAGAGACTTTTCATTACCCAGTTAAAACTTTATCTCTTATTGTAAACATTTGTTTGTAGCAAAAACAACAAAAAACAAGTTCTATCTTTAATGCCAAAAATTGACTAACAAGATAATTTTTTACAACATTCAACAATTATGTAATTAAATAATATTTTACAATCTTGTTTATGTTCAAATTAATTTAATCTTTCTCTCTTGTTCTCATTATTTTGGCACTTTGGTTTGTCCAAATCTGCATTATTTGTTGTTAAAAATGCTCTCTGGACTGAATATTTGAATAGATATCTCTAAATGATCTTGTTTATTCAAATTGATGTTGAAATAATATTTTAAATCGATAATGACAACAGTCTTATTATCAGTGAAAACAAAACACTACGGTTTAATTTGGCTATTTCGGTCTACAATGCAAAGAAATTCATGTTTATTTTTATTTTTATTTAAAAGCTAACCTCGATACCCCGGATTTGTTTAGATCGTCATTGCAACGAGACGTTTGCTTTTCATTTAATATGAAGTATTTTATTGTCTGACATTTGCATCGAATAAATAATGTCAATAAAATCAGAATAGAATGACATATTGATTTATCTAAATTAGGACGTGCTACACGAGGCATCATGCCACCTGTCCATCTGGCGGCAACACCTGGACCAGCTGGAAGCGGATCACGCGTCCGAGATGCGCGAATCGGGCCTGCTCGCTCAAATCAAGGGCAATTTCGAGGCCGCGTTACGCGAGCGTCACGGTCCGTTGCTGCTACACGGCTCACTGGGCAGTGGCAAGAGCTGCGTGCTCAGTTTCGTGACTCAAGAGGCCCGCGGATGGTTTCACGGACGGCCCTTGGCGCGCATCATCCGCTTCTCAGGCGCCACTCCACGCTCGGCCTACGGGCTGGAACTGCTGAGAAACGTCTGCCAACACTTGAGTCTCATCCTTGGTAAGACCTGAATGCTTTTGATTATTTGTTTTGGCTCACTGTTTGCTCCAAAAGGAATCCTTCGACATAACAATGCAACTCTATAGATATGATAGTAGCAAACAGTGGTTCATATAAGAATAAAAAATTAACCGTGTTAAATATTGTAAAGAACCTAGTTAAGATATTTAAGTACAAAATAAATGCTCTATAGGATAGTTTCAAACATATTTTACATTCCTCAGAAGTAAAAAATTTAATAATAGCAAAGGAAAAAAACAAAAATGGATTTAAGTTGTTTTAATTTTTTGATCTGTGATACTTTAAGGCACATTTTAAATTTGTATTCATTTGCCAATTAATTATTAATATTGAATTTATAGGATTACGGGACAGGAAAGTGTGGTACAACAGGAAACGTAAAACGTAATAAATATTTACAATGACCCTAGCCTCTAAGGAAAAATGGTTACTCACTATATATATAAAAAAAAACACTCAGCTAAGAGCACTTCAAGGAGAGTGTACGCGAGCATGGATTACAGATCTAGTAGAAAATATCATTGACGAGGAATATCATTCTCCTGAACTCGGCTAGATTAATGAAATTTTGATCTCTCGCTTGCTAGGAAAAGCACTCAAAAGTTATCAGTCCTAAGTTTTTAAAAAACCTTTTTTGAAGTTGAAAGGAAGCATTAATTACTCCACGGAAAAACGCTTTAACTAGAGCAAGACGTTCAATAATATTTCTGGTACTGTTCTTAGGGGTCGACACAATACCAAAGGACTGCAGTTTCGACCCTCTTTATGTCAACAACTGGTTCGGGACTCTGGTGCGGCGGGCTGGGGAGGCCTGGCAGGACGGCGGATCCACGATTCTGTTCGTCATTGACGACCTCCACAGACTGCAACCCCTGGACTCGGACATTGTGGCCCCGCTCTCCTGGTTGCCCGTGTCCCTCCCACCCGGCGTTCTCGTGCTGGCGGCCACCTCTACGCACCCTGAGCTTCTCAAGTTCACGCCGCTGCAGAAGGAGCGACTCCGCGCTGCGGACTGCTACCTCAGCCTTACCAACGAGCCGTCGTTTCTTGCCACTGCTCTCAATGGTGAGCTAACAATTTAATTCAGTCAACTCGTAAAAACAAATCAATGCGTGCAAACAATGCAATTTTCCGAGGAGTAACAATAAAGGCATTTTTGAATAAATTGAAGTTATAGCCAGATGCCCCTCTCAACAACGCACCCTTAATGTTTTCTTTTTGTGCCGCACATAAAGTTCTTGTAAGTTTATATATGGGGCAGACGTGAGTGGTATGATAAGTAAAAATGTATTTCTTTCTCCCCATTCCGCTGAAATGCTTTTTCCGATTGCGGAGCGGATAAGGGAAGGAAGAAAAAACAGCAGTTATTACCTCCATATTTCAAATAAAAAAAGTCATTCTCTGATAATTCCAGAAACAAGATACATTGGAAACATTTCTTCCTTTGTGCACATAAAAAGGAAATTTTAATCATATTAACTGCGTCGGGTAAAGAGGCGCACGCACTGCATCAACCAGTTGCGAATATTGCGCTTCGCAGGGTACTCCAGAAAGATTTATGACCACGCGCGGGCGTGTTTTCCCTCATTTTCCCTTCTCTTTTTCGCCGAGTTGTGTTGCGAGAAATGATACACATGACACATAAATACGTGTGTAAAATCGCAATTTTGCCTCTTGCTCTTTACAGGCAGCGATAATATCGAGCAGGCAGTGAGCAAAGTGTTCGAGGAGGCCGAGAATGTCCTCGGCCGCGCAATCATCGAGCGATTTTCCTCGTTGCTAGCCTGCTCCGAATTCGGGTTAACTGAGATGGAGCTATTGGAATTGATGCTGCCTGCCAGTCACGCGAACGGAACGCCGGCTTTGATGGAGGAGGGCCACTGCAATTTCGCCAGTCTCTGCGCCCTCAGATCAATTCTTGGTATGTCCCGACAAGATGAGCAAAAATGCCAACAGCAAAAGAGATGTTTAAGTAGATTCCAGAGATGGGGATTCGCTGAAGCTAATTTGCTTGCCCCAGAAGTTCCGCTTGAATGGATAAAATATTTTTTTTCTCCACAAAATTGGAAGTTTCCATTTTCCCTCACATCTCTGCTCTAAATTCGTGTAACGTAATGAACACTTTGCCTCACAGGCAGTAGCGATCACATGGTGCAAATGGAAAGAAAAAAGCAACTTTGACTGCCGCTAAAGTTTTCCCCATGTGCCGGCGCGGCTAGATTAGAGCCTCGGCAGCGGAGAAAAGGCTTTTAGCCCGGGCCGTTTTATTAAAAAGCGAAATATTGTAGGCCTGCTGCTGCGTGAAATCTACTTGAGCGGCAAACTGCTGCTGCGCTGGAGGCACGTCTCGATGGCAGAAGTGGCCCGCACCAGATACATATCATCCAACGAAAAGGCGAAAAGCACGCACATGGAGTTGGCCAATTTGTTCTTCAGCGAGTTTCAGCAGGAGGAGAGCCAGAAGTCGCAATCCGAGGGTGGCGACAAGGAGCAGACACTCCAGCGGGTGGGCGAGGACGTCACTTACAGTGCCAGACACGTCGAGGAGGCCTGGCTGCACCTCCTCAAAGCAGGTGCGAAAGTAACACTCTCGAGTAGCTTCTAAACAAACTCCTTTCCCTCTTCATAATTCGTTGCAGGCGATCCAGAAAGACTGAAGAAGCTGACGGTGTGCAACTTTGATTTCCTGCTGGCAGCTGTGCAGACCGTTTCTGTCAGTTACCTGAGGTGCGTTCTGGAGCACGTCAGGTGCTACCTGTTGGACTCACACCTCGAGCTGGTCTATTACACTATACGCAAGTCGTGCGACACTATTACCAGAGATCCGCTACAGCTGGCAGCTCAAATTATTAGTTGGCTAGCAAATGGTGAGTGGAATTGATTAGAATTTTAAGTATGTTCAAAATTAATTAAATATTTTCAAATATCAATTTTGACCATTTTATAACTTTATTTTTGTGTTAACAAAATTTTATTTTACTTAAAATGTATCTATCGCAATGAATGTTAGAATTATTGTCCTTTTAACCATTAAAAAACATAATTATATCTCTGCGAGGTAGTTTTGGACTTTTTTATTAGAAAATGATTTTAAAATCTTTCAAAACAATTACAAACCAAAGGTTAAAAATAAATGAAACATCAAATGAGACACGTTTAAATTTTAATCAAAATCCCACTAAAATTGGGGTTTACAATAAGGGGAGTCATTTAAATTAATAATCTCGTGGTTAGAGCATAATTATAAGATATTCTTTAACCTAATTGCGTATGCTTCAAAATCTGATATTCAAAGTAAGCCACTTGAGTGGGACACGTGACTTTGCGTCTCATTTATCACTACTTTGCATGACTGTATGACACCTGTCTATTTCACACTTTAGAACAGAATATCGGTCATTCCCACGCCATTATTCAATAAATCACTCGACACAGTGCAGATGGATATTAATTATCTAGGCCAAGTGGCGCGAGAATTAATTAATGGCCGTGCGTGATCCGGCGAAATTAGCCATAAAGCGCGCTGGTGGCATTCAAACCTTTAGAAACGGCGGCGTCAGCAGATTTGCCCATTCATCTCGAGGCCTTTTTAAAAATTAAAAAGACGCCTGCTCTACCGCGCGCGTACTCTGCCCGCTCGCTCGCCTGCCGGCACCATAAAGAAAGACGCAAACGTCATTAATTAAAATTAACGCCGGCCCGAGTGAGTGCGGTCGAACAAGCAAAGCTACGGGGCAATTAGTGCATGCATAATTAATCTGGGTTGCAGAGCGGCACGGCACTCTGATAAAATCGCTAGTGACCTCGGCGATGGCCTGGTGCGACGGCTTCAGCGAGCCCCTGCTGGTGCCCCTAACCGGCTGGCTGCAGGCACCGCTGCCCTCGCAAATCAAGAGTAAGCTTCTTATTCTGCTCGCTTAAATCCTGATTTGTGGTCTAACCCCTGACCAACACGCACAATTAGGTGTCACCGTGCCCACCGGTGTCAAGCTGGCCCAGCCGTCGGCCACAGGCCAACACGTGGTTTTAGTCGGGCCCAACTCGTGCGAGGCCCAGTTGTGGCACGTCATGTCCGGCACCCTCGTCTACACGTTCACGGGCCACAAGGGGCCCATCCACTGCATCGCGATGACGGCCCAAGAGCTACTCACCGGCGGCGAGGACCTCTCGGTCGTCGTCTGGGATCTCAAGAGCAAAACGCAGCGGCTCAAAATTACGTGAGCGCAATTCCGCAGCGAATTAGCAAATTGCTAACGCGTCTTCTTGTTTTAGGGAGCACATAGCGCCGATTTTGAGCATCGCTGCCACCGCGTCCCTGGTGGCGAGCAGCGGTGAGGACAGCACGGTTATCGTTTGCCAAATGTCCAACGGGGAGGTCAAAGGCAGGATCGATCACCACCGAGGGCCGGTCAGCAGCCTGGCCATCACGGCCTCGGGGGACGTGTTGATATCAGGTATGGAGCAACGAGAAACGCAAGCTGGTGGAAAATCTATCGGACTCGCGCGGAGTCAAATTTCACCTGAGTATGTATGCAAAGTGGAAAAATCGGATTTGTGCACATACTCAGCTGAAAGGCTGTCGCTTCGCGAAGTGCAATTCAAAATAACGAGCCTCTAGAGTGGGGCCTGGCTGGCACACGTATTGATTTCGGCTGCAGAGAGCTTTTCAGCTTAAAGAAAAGGCACATTGATGAGACAGACAAAGAGTAATCAAAGTGCATTTCCCCACGGCAGGCTCGACAGATGCAACAATTTGTTTATGGTCCCTGGACGACCTGACGCTGTTGAACAGCGTGTCGTTGGTGTCACCTGTCAAGATGATCTCGGTGTCGCCCGACAGCGTGTTCCTCCTGGCCGCGTGCGACAACAACCAGCTCTACTTGCACGCACTGGCGACCGGCTCCGAGGTGCACTGCCTGCGAGGCCACAAGGCTGATGTAATTTATTTATTATAATACACGCCACGCCGCATTTCACTTGCTAATTAATGCGGCCAACAGGTCCAGTCCATTAGCGTCGCGCGAGACAATTGCCGGGCAATTGTGGGCGGCAGTGATGGAAGGGTGTATAGTTTTGACATGAAAAGTGGTCGCCTCATCAGAATTCTGGCCGGTCACGGAGCCGCCGTCACGTCGCTCTGCACCTCAAAGGACGATAACTTCCTCAGTAGTGCTGGTAATGTATTTTGTTCTTATCGAACCTCAATTTTGGAAACTTCCGCGGCAGATTAGCATAATAATAGCCTCTCATCTATCTCGAATATTATTCAAATTAAAGCTTGCAATGTGTGAAATTTTAAAACGACCTCCACTTACTCATAAATTTCAAAACTGGAATGCTCGAAACACCACCGCTGACAGCAGTTTATTTGTTTGCATGCACATATCCGCGCTTTGGTGGTTATTTGCGGTCCGCGCTCCGGAAAATCAATGGTGCCGTTTGTCAACAGGCGGAAACAAAATCACATTCTGGAGCTTCCGGCCTGAAGACGAGTTTCACACGGAACTCGCGGCGAAAGCGAGCAGCAAAAAGCAGGAGCACACGGCGGCAATCATGTGCGCGGCGATCTCACGGGACGGCGTATTAGCCGTCACTGGCTCGCAGGACTACAGCGTCAACGTGTGGCAACTCATCTCGCACGATTTGCAATGCACACTCCACGGTCACACGGCGCCGATCACGTGCGTCGCCGTGTCGCCAAACGGGTTGTTTGCGGTGTCTGGCGCCGAGGACCACACTTGCCGCGTTTGGGGACTCACTGTCAGCGTCGCGGTCTGCTGTTTCCTGGTACGTTTTTTTATTTAAAATTGCTCGAAAACGCTCAGCCATTAATCTTTGTTTAACTTGCTTTTTGTCTCGCGAGTAAAATTCATGCTTTTGTACGTTTGTGCATTTGTTGTTTGCATGGGGTTTAAAGGGCAAGGCAATTTCCTCTTTTTCAGCTGACACGCCCTTTTTGTTTTTACTCCCAACCGAAAATCTTTTTCCCGCACAGGGCCACCAAGGGATAATATCCGACATGGCTGTCGCGAGTGACAGCAGAAGAGTGGTCTCAAGTGACCGGCACGGGCTTATGTTCGTTTGGCTCGCGGACTCTGGTCAAGTCATGCAGAAATTTTCCATCTTGGGACAGCACCTCTCCATCTCAAATTCGATGAAGCACGTCGTTTGCAGCAGCCCAGGAGAGAACTGGTAAATAAGCTTGCACAATTTGTGGGCCAAACCGAAATCGATAATTTGCAGCCTCCGAATCTGGACCATGGGGCGCGAGGACGAGCGCTACACCGTGTCGCACAGCGAGGAAATCACTTGTTTCGCGCTGACCAACGACTCGCAGCACGTGATCACAGGGTCCAAAGACATGTCGCTCAAGGTGTGGCAGCTAGCCGGCGGGAAACTGGCCCAGGTGCTTGTCGGACACACCGACCACGTCACTTGCATCGCAGCCAACAAGGACCTGGTTGTTTCTGGATCACGGGACGCCAACCTCATCGTCTGGGACATCAAGACTGGCTCCGACCTTCACACGCTCACCTCGCACCTTAGCTACGTCACTTGTGTTCAAATATCCGCAGACGGCACCCTAGCTGTTTCAGGTATGTGGGGATTTACTTATTTCAATTAAAGATAAAGATGATTATTCTTCAGGTTGATTGCTTCAAATATATTAAAAACGGTTTGGATCCTCGTCACTTAATTATTGTCATTGATTTCCTTTTCAAAACGTTTGGTGTCAGAGTAAACATTGTTTCTTCCGCTCCATAAACGAGTCATCTATACCCCGTTTAGCTTGGGTGTGACAAAATATTTTTCTTTTCATTCTGTTTGTTGTTGTTGGAGCAAGCCTCCAGCTTTAGCCTTTCACGACACATGTAAAATAATAAGTAAAATTGATGTTAATATTCCAATTCTCCTCCAATTGTTTTAACATCTATTTTCACAAGTAAAATTAGTTTGGATTTAAAAAATAAATTTTTTTTGTTGTATTGTATGTAGGATTTTCATTTCGATATTTTATTTTGTTGTGAAGACGTACAAATTCGTTAAAAGCCAGAAAATAACGAGGATTGAATCAATTACATTCACACTGTTTGAATTATTTGAAAACTGGGAAATTGCAACAGGAAAATGAGAATTAAAACGGTTGATATGAAATTTTATTTCTTCGTTGCGAGTGACCTCAAGTGTTATAAGATTTTTCACTTGTTAAGCTTGGTAGCTGAATTTTAAAATTTAAATTACGAAAATTACAGAAATTGAAAAATTGGGAGAAATAAGATGTAAAAATACCACATTTCAGCATGGGATTCTGGGGGTTTCTAAATAAAAAACGGTGGCATAAAATTTTCAAGTTTTCCAAATATTTGAAAATTTGGTTTCAGTCTTTCCTAACCGCGACGCGTGGTATCTCAAAAGCAGGTCTATACAAAAAGCCATTCAAAATTTGCACAATGCTGCTTTCATGCCGTCCTTTCAACCGCACACGCTTGAACCCGAACACTGACAATATCGCCATTATGCGCGCTGTTTTTGAGTGAGCCGCGATAATAACCGGAGGCGTTGCAGGCTCAGAGGACCGGAGCCTGGTGGTGTGGGACCTGATGCTGGGCCGGGCGCGGTGCACGCTGTCGCTCAACCTGCCGGTGGTGGCACTGTACATGAGCTGCGACGCGGCACGAATCGTGGTTCAACTGCTTGACTGCTCGCGTTTGCCCATTGTCTGCCTGCACAATACGCCGGCCGCGTTTGTGCCGCCCGTCAACTACACCCCCGCGAAAGAGCCTGAAGGTGAGAGATTGGAGAGGCTCCATTGTTGTCGCAATCGATCTGACACACGCGTGTCTGCGTTTGTGCTTTTGACAGATCTGAGGCCAGCGAGCGGCGCGGTACCGAAGCGGCCGATGCGTCGGCTGCTGAAAAAGGAGGTCTCTCTGGATACGTACACGTGGCAGAAGAAGTATGGACATCTCACATCAAAGGCCATGTTTGCTGCAATCGACGAGCGCCTCAAGAGGAGGTTCAGCGTGTCGGCCAGCATGGAGGAAATACCGCAAGTGAGATGTTTCCACACACCGCAGCCTAATCTTCTTTGTTCATCCCCTTTGTTTGACGTTGAGCCGCCCTTTTATATTCCACCCTCATAGTATGCAAAGAGGACGGTTGCTGCCTCTCTTGTGTTAAGAGAAATGACCAATTTGAGCGGAAAATTCCTCTTGCCGACCGACAAATATTTACACTGCGGAAATTTCAGCCCCTCTGGAATTAACAGAGGCGCCAGAAAGCTGATTGTTTTCCAATAGAGGTGTTTTAATCTCAAAGAAAAATCAAGCACGAGGACAGCTGCCGGGGCTTATCTCTAAACTGGCTTGAATTTTGCCAGAGAAAAAGCTGAATGCATTGCAGGGACGATAAAAAATTCCCTTTATTTTCGGAAAGAGATTAACTACTGACAAGCCACGTTATGTGGTGGTGGCACAGAAGCCTGCGGGGGTTTATTTTTTTGTGGCCCTTTTGTTAGTTTTAATTTTGAGCATTTTCTCCTGCTTTCTAGATAGAGAAGGGAATACGCATGGGATCCTAATCAACCATTTATCACATACGAGAAAAGCAAATTTCTTTTATTTTTGTTCTATGTTAAGAAAGATCCCCTAATCTCAAAATCACTAATGGCTGAGCCTCTCTGAACATAGAAGACAGTTCTGGAGATTTGACCTCATTTCCGCTTTATCTCTGCTAATAAAACCCGCTCACCCGGTCGTGTTAATGTGCTGTATGAGAGAATTCAGTGAGTCGTCGGCAAGAGCATTCGGTCACAAATAGTTCCATTTCTGCGTCTTCCATAGCGCTTTGCAGACGTATACGTCTCTAGGGTGTTCCCTAAGCTCAAACTTTTTATTTGCAATCTGTGCGATTTTCGCTCCGACAAAAATTAATTTCGACCCGTTTTCCAGACCGTGGGTCCAGAGCAGGCAGCCTTGGCACAATCCCAACACTTTGAGGACTTGGAGGCCCTGTGGAATAAAAAATCGCCGCCGCGCAGACGACAAATGGTGAAGCAGAATTCATTGATCAGCCGACGTGAGTCGTCAGATGGCGGCATGTCTGACGAACGGGAGTAAATAATCCCAAGATATCAATGTGAAGAGAAAGATCCGCAAAACTATATTTAGAGGCGATCGCCCATCCCCACTGCAGTTTAATCAGTACAGCCTAACGGAGAACAATACGGCTCAGCTAGATAGTAATACATAGTCCTAAAACAGCATGTTAGCAAGATGAGTGTGTCTTCCCTTCATTTGGTCTAATTACATAATATACACATTGCTTATGACGAAAACGTGGTAAGATCGGTGATCGAGTTATAAGAAAAAGTATACTGTGGGAGCGGCCTGTTAACCATATAGCTCTTTATTTTTACGTTGCGTTCCGAGTTTTTGAGAGCAGCATCAAGGCTAAAATTGAAGCTATAGTCTGTGATTTACTTGACAAATTAACAAGCAACACACTATCATGCACAATTCTCGCACCTCTCTGCCGAAGCACGACAAACTTTTCTATTCACTCAAACACAAAAACCCTTCGCTGTCGAAAGAGAGAAGAAAACGAAGCTTTTCATCGCATATATATGTAGAAGGGGACCGCTCCGCTTGGCTCTTCTCTTACACGCTCTTATAAATAACACACACACACACTGCAACTAACAATCATTTTGTACTCGACCGTCCTTTCCTGTTTGCTGTTCCTCGATGTCTTTGTATACAGCGCCCAAAATGTGAAATTTAATAAAGTTATACACACACTCTTTACACGAAACAAAACACAAACTGCATTCGCCAGGGCTACAGCCAATTTGGTTGATTTTCAGTGCTTGAATTAAAACGAGGTTAAAACATTTTTCAAAAAAATCTGTTTTTATTTTTTTTACTTTTAACATCATGTGGGAAATTACCTTTGTGATAGGTTTTCATTTAAAAACTATCGTATTAATTAAAATATTATTAACTGTTGCGAGCCCTGAGTACACACGAGGAAAGTGACGCTTCAACCCTCTCACTCTTTCTTCCATATTGCCGTAGAGGTAGCGAGTTGTTGATGTTGTTGTTGTTGATGTCGTTGGATGTGGAGCATTAAATGTTATCGATATAAAAATGAATGACTTTTAACGGAAATTACGCTGTCTTGCTCTTTTGAGGCGGATTGTTTAACGAGAAAACCACTAAAGCTGAAACAAAATGCCAAAGCCTTCAATGTGTGACGCGCAACTTTGATTTTTGTTCCATCAATATACTTTTGACACAATTTTTAGAAACACAAACTCCTTTGCTAGCGCAGTCCTTTAAAAAAGATCGCGCCGGAGACGATGTAAAAAGAAAGCCTGCTATTCTAAGAAATGGAAAAATCACGCTATTTTTATTTTCCATTGTTGTGAGAAATTTCAAACAAGACTGCCAAAACCATTCCTCTCTTTACTTATATCAGAGATGTTTAGAGGTACAACATAACGATGTAAAAGCTGACCTTCGGGGCTTGTCAAAAATTTTAATAACCAAAATTCCCCACAGGGAACGTGAGGAAAATGGAGTCAGCCTCCTTTGCTTTTCGGTAGCAACCCCGTCGGTCGAAAAATAGATGTGCATAACTTTGATGTTAAACAATTAAAAGTTATTTACAAACGCAATAAATGTGTTCCTTGCAAACCTGAACAGCGAGAGTTGTTTCACTTTTCACGACTTTCCCCTGTATGCTGGCACCAAAGGTTAATTGAAAATGTAAGCGTGCTAGGCTAACTCAATTTCCTCCTTGTAAGTGTGTCGCGCGGCCAAAGAGATCAGTGTCAAGAAATAAAAAGAGCCGTAAATAAATTGGATTGAGCGTCAGATAAACATCACAGCTTATTTCGAAATGAGGTAGTACAAGCTTGCTTTACGAGCTGAAGTCGTATAAAAGTGTGGAGGCGTACATACTGTACCATGTAATAGAAAATAAACTGCCGCACTGAAACAATAATTGTCAAACACATTGGAACGAAGCTATACGCAACTCGTGCTCTACATGCGCCAACAAAACTTTCTGCAATAAATTGCTCTTTAACCATCTCTATCGAAATTGGAACGAACCAAACATATTATATTTACAAAAAAGGTAAAACAAATAAAAGATTGCAAATTTACGGCCTAACGTAATTAACTTTATGATATTTTTAATCAATGTAAATTTATAGAAGGTTACGAAAGCACCAGAAAGAGAAATAAATAGTAGCTTTTAAATAATTAAACAATAAATTCGGTCAAAACGGGAAAAAAAGAAGCAGAGCACTTTAAACTGGGACAAGCACAGTTGAAATTGGATGAGTGCTGTCCATAGAGCGCGGGTTAATCTCTCATCGGTCCATATGAAATAAGATTTGTCAACACAACGTGACCACTTCTTCTATATGTAATAAGTCATCAGTGCTGCTAAGAAGCCTCTCAATATTATCTCAAATAGAGAAGAGAATCGGATTGCATCTACAGTGTAGTTCAAACCTTTGTGCGAGCGGGAAGGTCTCTTGTTCTTCACTTTGAATAGGAAACACAAGTTTTAGTTTTTAAGAAGAGGAAGTGAACGCAGCCGTCGAAAATGACTGGCAAGATTTTGTAGTTCTGATTTTTCAGACGGTTTTTATATTCTTTTATAGGGCCTTCAGAATCTCAAGAAAATTTGGTAGAGAAGGGTAGCGAACACCGGCAGTCAGTATGGTCCCTGCAAGTTCCTCAAGACATAATTTTATCCCAAACCGAGAAGCAATTTCTGCTGGTTGTCGAAAGAGGAGATTGTGCGTCTGTTCGAAAGTGAGTTTTTCTTTATTGAAATGGAATAACTGTGTAAAATCGGCTTCAAAACTAAATAATGTTGCAATTGGGCTAACTTATTTTTATTTTTTAACATCTTTTCTGCATTCCATCATTTTTATTTAAAAATGATAATCTAAATAGTTTAGAGCAAATCTTCATCTTCAGTATTGAAATTGATTAGAGAATGCGCCGATTGGTTCTGCTTTGAGGAATTGGATTTACACTAGCATCAATAGTTTGTTGCAACAAATATATTTTTTAATGGTGCACCATAGTAAAATATTTACTACATGCAAAAGTTCTATCAAGATAACAAAAAGGGTAACTTTGAATTTTCCTGGACAAAGTTCGTAAAAAATATTGTGCATTTGATCCCTCTTATTTAAATAAAATTCAATCTTTGTACAGTTAATAATAGATAAAAAAAATTAAAGTCACAACCGTATCACAATAATATTATTTTTTTTCTTTCTTCTCTTTTTTAACGGATGCAATAATTGTAATAGCGAGACCCTTTACACCCATACACTGGATTTGATTACTAACTTTATTTATTGTTTCACATTATTTAATTCCCCCACACTAGAATGATAGAAGAAAATGTAGACAACAGTGACTTCGACATAAACTGCATTGATCCTCTGAACCGCTCCGCCCTAGTTTCGGCGATCGAAAACGAGAACATAGACTTGATTCACATCCTACTTGAAAAAGGCATCAAAGTGAAGGTAAAACATTCAAGTGCTTAAATAAAGGAACAAGTTTAGTGAAGCAAGAAAAAATTAACACATACAGGACGCTCTGCTGCACGCGATTAAAGAAGAGTACGTGGAGGCGGTGGAGGTACTTTTGCAGTGGGAGGAGCAGAATCACAAACCCGGAGATCTTTACGTAAATTAATTCAATTGTCTGCCTAGCAATTCTAAAAGAACAACCCTTTCTTTTTGCAAACACACGTAGAGCTGGGAGTCAGTGGACAGGGCCCAGTCGACTTTCACGAATGACATCACGCCGCTGATGCTGGCGGCGCACTACAACAACTACGAGATCATCAAAATTCTGCTGGACAGGGGGGCGACGCTGCCGACGCCACACGATGTGAGGTAATTAGTCATGCCAGCGGAAAAAGCGGCTCGCCAATTAATTTTTACGACAGATGCGGATGCGACGACTGCGTGATTTCGAGCGAGCAGGACTCGCTGAGGCACTCGCAGGCGCGAATTAACGCGTACAAAGCCCTAACGAGTCCCTCGCTGATTGCCTTGTCGTCGAGGGACCCATTGTTGACCGCATTTGAGTTGTCCAATGAGCTGGCCCGTCTCAGAAAGATGGAAAACGAATTCAGAGAGGAATACAATGTGAGTGCCAGAATTTATTTTTCGCCTCCCCACAGTGCTTTATGCCAGAATGTAATTTTAAGGCAGACAGCCGCACTCGCATAAATCATTCCGGCTGACTGATTGCCGGAGTGGCTTCATAACTGAAATTTATGCGGTATGCAACTTGCACGACTCTTCCGTCGAGCTAGTTGCATACTCGGGCTACAGACTCATTTTTCGTTCTTTGCGTTTGCATCCCGCCGAGTCGGAATATATGAATTGAAAAGTAAATTTTATGCTTTGGTTGAAAAAACTCGGTGTAGATGGCCATTACATAATTATGAATTGTGAGTTGAATTTTTGATAGCGAGCAGGCTGAATTGAATGTGCTTAGACGCCATTTTCAGCGCACTTTTATAAGAATTTTTAGCACATTAAAATGTGTCAGTTGCTATTTTATGGAAATTAAGTCTTTAAAAATCCTAAATATATCAAATAAAAAGGTTATTTTTCACAGGAGATGCGGGAAAATGTTCAAGCCTTTGCAGCATCATTACTGGATCACTCACGCACTTCTCGCGAACTGGACATAATCCTAAATCACAATCCCGACGGTGAGGCTTGGGAACCTGGCGAGAGACGTTCGCTGGAGCGGCTCAAATTGGCCATCAAGTACAGCCAGAAGAGCGTAATACACTTCTTGGTCGCCAAAAAACCCCCATTCTTGAGACCTCGATAAATTTCAGTTCGTGGCCCATCCAAACGTGCAGCAGCTACTGGGCGCAATTTGGTACGACGGCCTGCCCGGCTTTCGTCGCAAGAGCATGTTGGGCCAACTGATCCAAGTGGCACAGCTGGGTGCCATGTTTCCTGTCTACAGCGGCATATACATGATGGCCCCGAACTCGGTAAAGGGGCAATTCCTGACAAAACCATTTGTCAAGTTCATCTGCCACTCATCGTCGTACGCCTTCTTCCTGAGTGAGTGAGCCACTTTTTCAATAAGTCGCAAACAATTTCGCAGTGAATGACGCGCCCCATTTGACCCGGTAGCGCTTCTCTGCGCCGCTTCCCAAAGGATCGAGTTCCTGCTGATGGAGTGGTTCGGCAATGATTGGATGCAATCAATCCTTGCTGAGTGGAAGCGAAAAGAGCGCGGCTCCCTGCCCGGCTTAGTCGAGACTGGATGCATGCTCTACGTCATGGGTAAATAGAGAGAGCATCGACGGCTCATTTGTTTTAACTCACTGCGTGCCCTGTGCGTGATTGCCCCGCAGGAAATGTTTTCGCAGAGATGCGTTCGTTATGGTGCGACGGACTGCTAGATTACATCACGGATTTGTGGAACTTTGTCGATCTCTTCAGCAATACTTTCTACATTACGTGGATTGGTCTCAGATTTACTGCCGTTTACGTTACTTGGGTGAGCACCCCAATCAGTCAGCCCTGGAGTAAAGTGCGAGAAACGTCTACGGCGAAAACACAAATGCGATCGACTCAATGGAAAGGCGATCAGTTTCAGTCTATGAACTTCTATTTAGAAAATATAAAAGATAATGAGAAACTACAATATGCACCGAGGCTAGAACATAATTGAGTTCAACACGATAAAAGTAAATTAAAATTACTGGCTGGGAAAACTAGACAATGCCTACAAGATTAGGCCGTTTGACAATATAAAATAACTTTTATCCGATTCAATTAAAAGATTGCTATTAACTGATAATTCCAATGCTATATCTTCATTAGAGGGAATATTGGAACGGCTGGGATCCGTGGTATCCGCGTGAAGATTGGCACCCTTTTGACCCGATGCTTCTCTCCGAGGGAATGTTTTCTGCAGCCATGATATTCAGGCAAAAACTTCCATTGACCGATAAAATCATAAAATTAAATAAAATCTCACGTGTGTTTAGCTTCCTAAAACTAGTGCACATCTTTAGCGTGAACCCCCATTTAGGGCCGCTGCAAATCTCGCTGGGCAGAATGGTTATCGACATCATAAAGTTTTTCTTTATCTACATGCTGGTGCTGTTCGCGTTTGGATGCGGTATGTGGATTTCACACAAAAATATTTTTACTCAAATTTGAACAGGCATGAATCAGCTGCTGTGGTACTACTCTGACCTGGATAGGCAACGTTGTTATGCAAAGGACCCGGAAGTGTCCGACTGGGAAAATGAAGACAAAGCGTGCAGCACGTGGAGAAGATTTGCAAAGTGAGAAAGTTCGTGAGGTTTTATGGGGTCTTTTACACCGTGATTTTGACATTTACAGCATGTTTGAAACGTCGCAAACGCTCTTCTGGGCTGGCTTTGGTTTGGTTGATCTGATAACCTTTGAGCTGACAGGAATGAAAAGTTTCACACGCTTCTGGTCCCTTTTGATGTTTGGTTCCTACTCAGTGATAAACATTATTGTCCTTCTCAACATGCTCATCGCTATGATGTCCAATTCCTTCCAAATTATATCAGTAATTAATTTAGGGCACCCTTAATTAAATACTTTCTAATCTATATATATGCTAATCCAAGGAACGATCTGATGTGGAGTGGAAATTTGCCAGGAGCAGACTTTGGATGAGCTACTTTGAGGACGGCGACATTCTACCTCCGCCCTTCAACATCGTGCCCAGCATGGGCCTCCTAAAAGACATTTTTGGCATTGGAGCAGCAATTAAATCCCGATCCATTAAGGTAAGTAACATAGATAAATATTTTTCAACGTGCTTTAACGTGACCGACAACTCCGCTCAGCGCAAATCGAAGGAAAAGGCGCAAGAAAGGCACGACACTGTGGTACAATTGCTGGTGAAACGCTACGTCGTGGCGGAGCAGCAGAAGCGAGATGAATTCGGTATCACGGAGGACGACGTGATGGAAATCCGGCAGGATATTTCTACCCTGCGATATGAGCTGGTCGATATTTTACGCACCAACGGCATGAATACGCCGCAATTGGATCCCAACGACAGCTCGGGTACCAGATTCATTGTTTTCCCTCTTAACAAATTACTATTCTGACTGTCCATTTAGTGGCCGGCAAGAAGGGCAAGCAAAAAGAGCGGCGGCTGATGAAAGACTTCCAGATAGGTTTTGTGGAGGGAGTGATTAATGAGGCGCTCACGGCTGAAAAGGCTCCAAAGGACGTGTTTAGCAAAATCGCTAAAGCGATAGGTGGCAAGCGGGAAACAACAAAGAGAACCTCGTCCAGCAAGAAAGACAATGACTGGAACTCCAAAGTGCGCCAGAGCGTGATGAGGAGGAACCCAATCGGAAGCTCGGCCGAGTTGCAAGATCGGTTCAACTCAAAACACAGTTTGAGACGCTATATTTTGGAGCATGGTCAAGAATCTTATAACCAAATGGATGCCGGAAAATTGGCTGAGTTGAACCCAGTACTGGAAACAGTGACTCCCGCAACCAGGGTTGCCTATGCCAAGTTCAAAATGCGCAAGATTAAATTCGAAGAGGTGAAATTTAGAAATATTGTTCAAGATTTAAATTTAATTATTCTTTACATGGTTGAAATGAAAATTTGTTTCCTCTTTGCCCAGAGCGTCAATTTTTATTTCCTCTTGCTCATGGGAGCTGTTTACTCTCCTGAGAGTAAAATATAAGGGAAATAAAAATTGACGCTCTTGGCAAGGAGGTCATTTCAACAATGGAACATCCCTCGAGTGGCTTCTTCAATAGAATTGTTTACATTTTTAGAGAGCAACGTTGCCTCAAGTAGGAGAGGGGGATGAGAAAGTTGCAAGCAAGGTGAGTGCTCCAAAGCCTTCAATTAAAAAAGCTGCAGGATCGTCTATTAAGGTTTGAAAATATAATTTTAAGTAAATAAAAAAATTAATTCTAAGTTAAAGAAGGAGGACGGTGCATCAAAAACAAAACCCACGGATGACAGCAGCAAACCGGCTGAACCAGTAAAAGCAGAAGTTAAAGTAGAGAGTGAAACCAAGCCTCCAGCCCAAAAATCAATCAAAGAAAAGCCAGCGCCAAGTGCACCTGTGAAGGCTGCGCCTAAAGAAAAATCACCAGTGAAAGAAACGCCAAAAGCGACTGCTCCAAAGCCAGCTGAGACGACAAAGCTTGAAACAAAACCGGAACCCATTCCATCAGGTAAATCTACTGTTTCGGGGAAAGTACTGGATGGATGGTTATGAGTTTTACCAATTATATTGTCTAAAATACTTTGCAGTTATATTATGCTTAATCTAAAAGGTAGGATTCAAATGTAATTGATTGATTATCATGACATTAATAAAAATAAGATTCTCGATTACAAAATCTTTTTAATTGGGACCAAAGCACACATCAATCAATATGCAAGCGTTGAAAGTTATGTTATGAGGAATACACAAATATCAAACATAGAATATTTACTCCATCTAGTTTAAAAGACTACATTCAATAGGGAAGTCTTAAATATCAAGTCTATCTCACAGGACACATTTTTATGTCACAGAGTTAACATTTTAGACACAAAAAATACACAAAATCAGTTTTTGCATCATAGCCACAAAAGCGCGAACACAAGATTAAAACCACTAAGCTGCACACCCTTCCTATAGTTTATGTATTAGTAGGGTGCACCCACCCTTGTCACCCGGCCGCAAGTTTCGAGTGGAGCAGTTTTTCACTTGTGGAAAGTCGCCAGCTAACAACTGTGTCGCGAGTCGCTTTGAACAAGGTGTAGTAATTGACAAAGAGCATTGTGGTCAAGGAGAGGGCGCGCCACCACTCAGAGCCCATGTGGGCCAAAAGTCCAAGCTGAATGAACACCAGCAATCCCTGTAGGAGCAGCAGGGTGCCATACAGGATACCGGGGTTGTGGAAAACAGCCTGATATTGATTTTTCGGCAATTACAGGAGAAAAATTTTTAAAATTAGAAGTACTCACATAAAATCTGACGTGCGCAAGGTTGGCAGGTTCGGCGCACACCGTCTGAACTCCCTCAGCTCTGTAGATTTCTCTCAAGTACTTGACTAGCGACCCACTTGGCCAAACCGTGCCCTCATGCCACCTGAAGAAAAATTAATTCCAAGTTGAAATACACAATCTTGAATATTATTTGCTTGTTTTCCTCAAATTGTAAGAAATGTTGAGTTGGGAAATAACATAAGAAGGGTAAGATTCTTTACTACATCTTGTGTGGAAAGTCCTATTAGTTTGAAGTTTGGGAAGTACCAAAAATAACTCAACATGAGATCGAAAAATCAGATCTCAGGTGAGTCTGAAAAATTTCGCCTTCCCATGAGAACAACACCAAGGTAAGAGGAGTCTCAACTGACAAGATCCGATTTTTAAATCTCATGATGAGATAATTTTTTCGTGTAAAAATATGACCAAAGACAAACTGATTGTGTGAGGACATTTAGTGCCAATGGATTAGAAACAATAAAAATTTACTATTATTTCCTAATTTCACAATAACTGGTTAATATAGAAAATGGCTCCCTCAGTTAAAATTATAAATTTTTCTCAAGAATGAATGCTGAATTTTAAATGGTATAGCTATTTGCACTACTTGTCTTACGTATGAGTTGGCAGGTGAGATCTGCATCCCTCCAGCTTGGACCACTTTCCCAGGTGAAGCGCAGAACGATGTAGGACATCAACATATCTAGTTTTAATTATATTTCAAGTTTGATAATTTGAATCATGCAATGAAATACTAACTGGACTGGGAAAGTTTGTGCTGCAGCCATTGTAAAGGTGCCAAGCCACACAAAGAGCAGGTGTTGCGTTGCCCACACAAGGTCATAGGCTAGAAAGCTCTGCAAAATATTAATTTCAGCTGTCTGATTGGAAAGAGAGAAATCCAATATACCTGAGCAAAGCAACACGGAATGAACGCAGCATAATATGCGCTTAGCACCGAATTAAACAGAATATGTCTCATTCGGGCATTGAAGTCAGCTTTTAAAGCGTCTGCCTCAGCTCGAACGGCCGGAGCTGAAGATGGGCATGAGTGCAATGCTTCGCCTGGAAATTTAATGAATTTAGTTTTTCTGTTGTATTCAATGATATTGCATGAAATGAGTGTTAAAGGTTGAATAGCAAAATAATAACGCTTGCCTTTCAGCTGATCTGGTCCATGATCAGTGCTGCAAAGGAATGGTCCAATGCGGAATCCAAAGAGAATCAAATATACCGAAGCACTGGTGATTTAATAAATTAGCTTCATTTGTGGCAAATCATTCTAAATATTCTTACGGATATCCCAAATATAAGATATTGACTATTTGACTGCCATCAAGTATGTAGATAGCACAGACTAGCAAAACAACGGACAAAACACCCAAGAGAGTCCATCTGCAAAAATACACTTCTTTAATAATAATAAATCATATTGTACTCAGATTGAAACTTAACCTTAAAATTTTGTCTGCAAAGGACTGAATTGATGTGGGAAGCAAGGTTTGGATGACTATTTTCTTGAACAGGCAGTACACAAATTGACGACTGAGCATAGCTCCAATAAATGCAACCAAGTAGATGTCCACCAAGTAAAAATTCTTCAATAAAAAGTGGTTATTGCAAACTCAGCAATATTAGCAGATAACAAATACCATGGCATAATTGTTGTTGGACATCGGAAGCCACCACACTGAGCGATATAGATGTAGAAATTGAAGTCCACAAGATATGATGGAAAAGGAAAACATCAAAAATTCATGGAAGAGTTCTCCGTCCACTGCAATATCAGGCATGGGGATGTGTCTCTGAGATTGGCCAATGCCGTCTAAAGCCGCAAGTCTGAAACAATTAAATGATTGTAGCACAAATTCCGAGATACAATATTATGAACAATACCTAGATTTTTCATCACATGGAAGACTAGGGGGTCGAATAGGGTGACTTCGATTTGCCAAATGTTTCCTACCTCCTGCCATTTTCAAAATGGCAAAAATAGGGTAGTAATCAGGATTCTGAAAAGAACATGAATTATAAATATACATAAGTGTTGAATCATACATGAGATTAATTGCTTACAAAGTCGTGATAGATTTATATGTGAAATGTAAGTAACTTCTCCTTTCTTCAGTTATCCTGCGTAATAGACATTTTCAGCGTCCTAAAATAGTTTTAATTAATTATGATAAAAATTGCTTTACACACGAATTCTCGGTAATATTGATATTTCCCATCAGACCGACAAAGTGTTGAGCTGAAAGCGTGAGTCTACCATTATAAATATGTATATTGGTATTTATGTACAATCACAATTTTAATGAAGGTTCATAAATATATTGACAGACATATAATGTCTATATTAGTTGCATAAACCGCATAAACCCTAAAAGTGAAAATATATCAATTTTCAAAAAATTAACAAAAGGTTCTACTTTTTATCATAATCATATCATACAAATTGCGAACATTTCATTCCTCACGGGAACCAATCACATACACAGGGAATTTACACAGGTTTCTCTGTTTTTTCAAGTAACTGAACCGTTAAGAAAATTTCTAGTTTTTTGGTTTCCTTCAAAATTGCGTTTGAATGTTTTCCTACCTTTTCTTCTGCTGGGCAGTCATCTGTGTTTCTGTTTTCTTTTCAAGGCTCACCAAGGAGATTTTGTTTGTTACGCCCTCAACTTGAACGCCAACCTGACAAAGTCACTGTTCTGTGAGTTTTATTACATTTTTTCTCTAAGCTACTTTAAAACTAATATGAAATATTTAAAAAGGTTTAAAATTGAGTTGAAGCAAGTTAATTGAATAATTTGTGACATTAGCTTGACGAAAAGCTGAATTAAAGATACTAATCACGTTGGCCATTCCGACTAAACAGAAACACTGCAGTAAGTTGCCGCATCCCAACAACTCCTTTATTGGCCTGTAGAAAACACTGCAGTGTTTGAGTTTTAGTGTTTTTTTGTGAACGTTTTTCGATAATTTGACATGTCCTGGCAGGTAATATTGTCGTTCAACCATCCTTATACCATTTATAAGCAGTTTTCGCACATTCTTTTCGTAATAAGCTGGCTGGCAAGTCCCAAAATTCTTATCTCCGTCCGACTTGTTTCCTCGATTGGTGAACGCGCATGTGTGGCATACTTTGTGTCAAACACCGCAAATGTGTGCCTTTAAACATTAATTATTCGGTATCTAAATAATGCTGTCGCGGAATTGGAAATCGGGTCTCTGTTTGTGAGCCTTGATGGCTCAGCTGCGTGGTATGCCAATCGCGGAAAGGTCGCGGACGCGCGCAGCTCCGGCGCGACACCGACATTTCATTTGCATGATAATGCTGAGTTTGCCCCTCGACCCGTTAGTTCGTTGGGCTGATTGCTTTCGTTTCCCTTGCTTTTCCTCTTGAGTGTCTTTTTCAACTTGTTGATATAGGAAACAACCCCGATTAAACAGCCACTTCCCTCCAAAATCTCCCCTTGTCAAGGACGCTCACGCAGCAAGCGGGCGGCCGCTCCTGGCAGCTGGACAGCTGCTGCTCTGAGCTCTTTCCAAGCCTAACATTAGCTGCTGATCAGTTATAAAATTTTCCATTATGCGAGCACACGTAGCGGTACTTCCGCAGTAATTGCATCTCTTCTTGCAAGCTTGGTGAATTAAAACGCACTTATCCTCAAACTTTTCTCCTTGTTTTTTTTTCGAATTTGATATAAATTGAAAATAAAATTCTATTTTTTAGTATTGTTTTATGTGTATTTGAAATAACATTTTCCAATTATTAGCTTGCTGCAAGCTGCAAGGGCGTGTTTCAGTTCATATGAAAGCTACTTTTTACTTGAATATTCTTATCTCTTTTTTCATTATCTTTTCGTGTCACTTGTGTAAACCGTTGATAAATCATTGCTTTTGTTTCAGGGCCAAAGCATGGATGAAAGCAGTCCGCGTACTTTGTAAGTGAATATATTTATAGTTATCATCAATATTTCCACTGTCTTCGTTTTTTGTCCTAATTATTTATTCATCTTGAAAACCCTCCTAAAATTCCACTTTCACGGATACTTGTTTATGCTGAAAACTGAGTTGAAACTTGTGGTTTTCTCTCCGCAGATACGTGGGCAACCTTGATGGCAGCGTGTCTGAGGATCTCATTTGTGCTCTCTTCTCCCAGATCGGGTCTGTCAAAGGCTGCAAGATCATCAGAGAGGTATAGTGTAATGTTAACACTTGTTTGGCTTTAGAAAGGTAATCTAAAACTCGGCGCAATGAGATCTATAAGATCAGTGAACTTGATACGCAAATCTCCTATTACGTTTCTCTATGGATGCTATCGACCGAACAATCCGCTTGGATAGCTCAATAACTAATTTGGGTGTTTCCGTGTCGAATGGAGTTAAACGTTCTCCAATTCGTGCGAAATGACTGATAATATTTTTTTGCTTCCCAGTGGAAATGACATAAATAGTGGAACAAACCTCAAAGCGTTCTAATAAATACGGAAGAGATGAGAGTGGCTCCGTAGACTGATGAGAACACAACAGGTGTGTATCACTTTTCTCCTTGTATTTTGCATGGACAAATCTTTTAATGGAAGCCAACATGAAAAAGCCAGCATATCACAGTTTTGACCAGGGGGGTAGATTATGTGTTTTTACAAGGTGTTTCCTTTGTTTAGAATGCAGTTTCGTTTGTTTTACCAACTTCTTCCCATTTTTATAATACTGAGAATAATCAAAAATTTCTTGTTGTATCCCACAGATCTGAAGATCATTTTGTAAGCTGTGGTGGCAGCCTTTGAATAAAGCAATGTAGCAATAACGGAATTTGTAAATGTGTTCTAGTCACTTTGAACATGACAATATTGAAGCTACACAGATAAAAGAGTTATTGCTGCATTATTCAGAGTTCTCCCTTTAACGAACAAAAGGTACAAATTTTTAATTTCTATTGTTGGTCCATTATCGTGCGAGGCTAAAAAGTAAAGCTTGGATTGGATGCCGGACAAAGCTGGATGGTAAATTATTGTTTTTTTTTCCTATACACACCACTTGATTTGTCATGGCTGTCTGATAAGGTTCAGCTGGTAAGCCAATTTTTGCTTATATTTTTTATTTTTATGTCCCATACATATATTTTTGGATTCTCACTCTTTTATTAGAATTACAAGGAGAAAAGTGTACATATCTGCGCTTACTAGAAGTGGCCAGCGTTGATGCAAATAAACCTGGCCACTTCTATTGAGCTGTGCTTTATATTCATCTTCCTTTTTAATGTCTAGGTCAGTCAGTCTTGCGAAGGCAAGTGAAACAAAAAAGCACTCATAGTCTTGATCATAGCAAATGCACACGTGTTTTCCACACAACTCTTGTTTCATTTTGCTCCTCAAGTTTGTTATTGTTTATTAGCAAACGGAGTTATTTTTCTCTTTGTTTGCGGCTTGAGCTGATATTTCCTCTCAGGTGGCTCCTAACTCCACCACTTTTCTCTCTAAAAAAATCTCTCAAGCGAATCCTCTTTGAGTATAGCTTACTTAACGTAAAAGAATTTTCCAACCGACAAACAAAAAACTTAAAAAGAATTGTAAGTACAATTTCTGATTACCTTTCTCTTTCTATACATTTCTATTAACAATAAAATGCAATTGGTCTGTTTAATGTAATTTAAATGGTTCTGACTAACTCACGAGTCACACGGTAGGTGAATATTTTGTTTCTTTCTGTTGGTGTGCAGTGTAATACTTCTCTCAAAACAGAGTGACTAAATTTAGCTGTACTATTTACGAGAGAGTTGCGAGAGTCTTGTCAAACGCACTACCATTCTGCCGCTTTATGAGGAGCTGTGCAAATAAATAAAGAAGTTGGAAGTTTGCACCCCACTGTCAAGAGCAGGAAAGAGACGTCTTGTTCGCTCCAGTAGGAAGCCAAATATCACAGAGTTGTTTTAATTTGAAATGCGCTGTTTTTCTTTGAAGGAATATAATCGTCAAAATTACATAGGCCTTGCAGCATTATTTGGCTCTTTCTCCTGTTCTCTCGCTCGCTAGCTCGCTCTTCTGGCTTTGCGCGGCAATATTGTTTTTAGTGCTGCGCCGTCGACGCCGGGCCCTGGCAATTTCAAATTAAATTCCTTCCCCTACCTTAAAGACTAATACCCTATGGGCCTTCTTCGCAGACACAATGGCTCGGCTATTACTGCGCATTTGCACCAATGCAATTTCATTAGCATTCTAATTCGCCCAGCGATGAATTCTACTCCCAGCTCAGAAATTTGGCTGATTGGCGGAAAGTCAGATTTACCACGCTCGATTTTTCAAGAGAAAAACCTGAGTTTGGTTTTGTAATTGTTGCATCGTATTTTAATTATTGGTTTAATTTATTTTTCATTTTAATAAAATGTATTGCACTTCTTGAGGTGAAAATTGTGGTAACCCTCTAGATATATTCGCAAATAATGTTAGCATTGAAAGTTCTTCAAAAAACATACAAACACTTACAGCTTTTTATCAACTTTTTGAAAACCTGGGGTTCTATTTTTATACCACGTACTTTTTATAAAATGGATTGAGTTGGACTGCGTGAGAGAATCCAACTTTTTTAAACACAATAACAATTTTAACTGGTTTTGTGGAATATTTTCTCTTTCAATGAAGTTTTCTACTAGTCATGTTTATTCGTATTATTCAATTATTCTTACTTGGGAAACAAAAGTTTTCAAAGATAGTGCTGCACCTGCGCCGTTCTGGTAGGATGATTCAATGAATCTTGCGGATTCGCATAAAGATAGCAACTTTGTAAGTAAGGAAATCGTCTCTTTTTAGCACACTTTCCGTATCGAAAACCGCCTCGAATTCCACTTAATGACGCATAATTTGAGAAAGTAGGAAACTTCGCTCGACTCCCGATAGTTCAATCAAGCTTCTAAATGACATAAATGCCGGTCGAATTTCTAAAGCAGATGGCAAACAAACGGATTAAGAAGCGCAGCTACACGATCAAGAACACAAACCAGCAGTGTTGGGGCTTTTAATTTTACGGAATAATTTCCTTTGAAATAGCCGGTGGCTAGAAATTGGAACGGCCGGTTTATCTGCATGTTTTCGGCTGTTAAGCAGCGGCAGTAGCAACAGCTCGGCACATGATTATTTACACGGGCAGCCGGAGCAAGTGTGCTGGTGGTTGATTCGATAAATCAATACAGGCCACGCAGGTTGTATTGTGCGGTTTTTGTTAAATGGCAATTTGCAAATTGATACACTGCTGGAATGAGGTGCTGGATCGGACACACGCGCGCACGGTATCAAACACAACAAGTGAATATCCCGCGCCAGATATAATTCCCCTTGCAGCTCCGCGGGTAAATTGCTTTATAATTATGTGCGCACTGGCTCGTTTCGCGGCCGGATCCACTCTGCCCGGTCAGACGGAAAAGTATGAATGTATTATCCAGCAGCGTTATCTCGCGAGTTGCCGGTGGGAACCGACTAAGTATGAAAATGTGGTCGGAAGAAGAAAGTTCGTCCAGTGGGCTCGAAAAGCGCCGCCTCCGGGGAATTGCTCATTTCTTCCACTGTTTGTGGAGTAGCGGCGCGGCAGGTACCTTACCCGGCGAGCGGCGAGCCAGGTGAAGGTGAAATCCAGAGATATCCTTTTGGATCGAGGTCATATTGTCTCATCTCCGTTCATGATTATTAAATTTAATAGCCGGAGAGGAATGCTGGCGGATGGATCGCCGCATGCACGTGGACCTCCATGCGCTCTCTCTTCTTGCGTGTTTCCACCTATTTGCGAGGAATTCGCTTTTGTCATCTTCAGCAGAGAAGTTTGAGTTTGTTATGCACGCCAAACACTTTTTATTCGGTCTCATACTAATGCAGGAGGGATATTTTCTCCTGTAATCACTGAATTCGGGAGTGTGCGTTACCTCCGATCGCAGAGGAAGCCAGTCGGGATATTTGCTATATTTTAGTGTGTTTATTTGTTCCAGGCATGAGCTCGCGACGGGCAAAGTAAATAACAATTTGATGTTTAGCGCTGCCTGGGCTTTAATTTAAGCGTCTGTTTACTCGGTCGCCTACACGTTCACAATCGGCCAGCGAACGTCAAAGACCTGCCCTTTGTTTTTGCCGGGTTAATTGTGCAATTTAATCGTTTTATCGACGTCTGGCGGGTCTAAAGGAATAGCAGTCGCTCTTTTTAACTATGCAGGAAACGGGAACGGAAAAACCGAGATGTCCTCTTTTTCGCGAGTATCCTAAGGGTGTTTAGCTCAAAGATATGCTTGAAAAAGGAATAATTTTGTCTGGTTTGCTAGCAAAAGCAGAAATGGTCATGAGATGCTTGATGATACCCATTATGAAACTCACTCTGCGTCTTTTTGCTTTATAATTAACTTCTGCAACTGTGTTAGCTGAAGGTTGCGAAAACTGGTTCTATCTTCGAGGATTGTTCCAGTTTTTAAAAGTCTCCTAATTTGTATTCTTGTTTGATCATCGCTGTAGATCATTAAAAGAAATTTGATATATTATGAAAGTTGATCTAGAATAAGTGTCGACTTGAATGCCTTAAAAGTAGGAAATTAATGATTTGAAGATTTTTCTATATCGTTCTTACATCCTGGGAAATCGTCTCTTTGATCCATAAATTTTAGGGTTGGATGTAAAAAAAGTTAAACATCTTGACTTCATTCTTTTTTATGTCGCGCCTTGATCCGAAACTGATCATGATCTCTCACCTCACAATTTTTATAATGACAAAGAGACTTGCCCTGGTTTAGAAATATATCGACGTTTTGAAAATAAATGATAATACAGAGGAAATTTCCTTCACACCCCGCTGCGTCGTCCGTGAGCCGCAGCATCTCTAACAACCACAATTATTTTTAGATCCTGGGAAAGTGCCACAAAGCACACACACATTTTGATATCTCTCTAGTGTCATTGGCATTGATCATTTGAAAAGGGAACAACTTTCAGCTCTTTCCTCTCATAACAAGCGCATAACCTTGTCGCAGGTGCGCTGCTCGCAAGACTCATGACGACGGGATTAGCATCATGATGAGACAGTAACAAATATTTCCCACACACTCGCATCCGCGATCCCGGCCAAACAAAGCAATTTTAAAGAAGTGCTATCTCGATTTCAGCTGCTATAGTAATTATTGTACAAACATGCCTTTCTGCGGCTCCGAAATCATGTTTTCTGAGGTCATAGTGTGGCCATTTGACAGCGCCAATTTTAGCTATTGAGTTGGCGGAGAAAGGCGATAATGATCACGCCTTCGTCTCCTTTTCCGTTTGCTCCATGCACGGCAGCAGTATTTTACACGATCGATCGCGGCGTTTAATCTCAATGCAATAATTATGATTATTACTTTACCGTGACCCTGAAAGACTATATTGTGGGTAACAGGTAGGAAAGAAGGAGGCTGAGCGCACAGGTGAAAGCAGAAAGGAGAAGAGGTGCGGCGAGCGAGCGAGCGATGATGATGCCGCTGCCAGCCTCTCACAAATTCTTTTTATGTTAGGCCACCTTTTTCATGGCTTACTTTTTTCATTTGCAGCACCCGCTGCCGTGCATGTTCGTTAAAAGAATGGGTAAGCTAACCTAAGACAGACACACAGGCACATAACTCAATTTATTTTTCGCTCCGCGCCTGCTTTTAGGGATGCGGTAATGAAGACTTCTTCCTCTTTTCTCGTATTTCATCCTTTAAAAATTCATTTACCATAAAAAATGAAAAAAAAAACGTGCCGCACCACTAGCTGGGAGGCATAAACTTTCAAGTCGCCTTCCTCACAATCCGCGCGTGTGGCTTGGAAGTGCGCTAGAGAAACAAACAAACTGCGACTATAATTTTTTTGCTAGCTTCTGAGGTTTGTCCTACACACCACGCATAGAAATTTGCATTTTATTCTCCTTGTGACTTACTAAATATCTGTAATCGTCGCTGCTGTAGGCATGAGGACCGTTGAAAAAGAAAAATCGATTTGAAATTTAAGGACTTCACAACAAAATTAACGCACTGCAGTAGGTTAACAGAAGGTTAACAGTATTCTTCAAACTTCAAATAACCGTTGGCTTGTGTTGTTGAGCTCATGCTTTACGTGCACTTGCAATGTAAAAAATCCGAGCTATGTTTGGGCGTCGAGTGCGGACTGATTTGCGCATTCATTTGCATTTCAATGACCTTTCCTGCATGCGTGAATTAATATCACGGGACGAATGTCAAGCGTTAAAAAAGACCTCAATTCGGGGGCAATAACTCGAGCTGGTCCTTTTCTGGACCTTCTAGGCACTTGCGCCCATGTTATTCGTTCGCGAATTGGAACGCGAAGTTAACGCGAGTTGTTCGGCATCAGGAGGTTGACCATCTCGAATAAGGTCAACCGATGAATAGTGCTCCACAATAATACAAATAATGTTTGCCGGAATTACTCATTTACCAGGTATTGAGGAATTTTGTTGACTTATATTTTTTAGGCGACAATACTTAGCCTCACTTAGTGCAATATTACTGTCTAGCAAATAAATTGCTGTTTAATGTCGGTAAAGAAATTGCAGAATAATCATTCTAATAAGCCCCTTCTCGCATGGTAGTTCACGGTTTATGATCTCTAAAGTTAACCGTTTTATTGGATTGGCTCGAATCTAATATTTGAATCCTAAGTGATTATATGAAATAATTATATAGTAAATTCATAGGATTTGCCAGCTAAATTTTATTATTTTTTTACGATTTGACTAGACGTATGCGTATTTTTGTCTGAAAATGCTAAAAAATCATTCATAGAATCTGGTGATTATTTAATCAATTTTGAGCGAGCTATGAATCCGGCAAAAAGAAGAAAAGCAATTTACACAATCACTTGTAGAGTTTAGCAGGTAATATAATATATATTGGCTCGTGTTTGTTCCCCTTACAAGTAAATAAGTAATAATAAGCGTCAGGATTATTTTTTGGAAAGAGATTGCAATCGGCTTTTCTTTCAAAGTGAGCGCTCCACAAACAGCGAGTGTGTGTTCAATCACTGATGCTATCTTTGGCAAGATTTCATCTCATCCTCCACAGGGGTTTGTGAAAGAAGTCCCCGATAATCGCTGATATCTGTATGAGCGAGAGAGGAAGAGGAAAGAGAGAGAGAGAGAGAGAGAGAGAGAGAGAGAGAGAGAGAGAGAGAGAGAGAGAGAGAGAGAGAGTTTGCTACAGCAGCCGACTTCTCACAAATATTTGCGAAATCCATCACGCTCGGATTATTCAGCTCGCATTTTATTTATTTGCTCTCCATGAGCATTAACTAACTAAACGGCAAACTGGAAGCCTGTCTAATTACGTTTTCTCATCCGGCTTGCTTAGACGCGATAAATATTTCATTAGGTATCCGTAATGTGGACCAAGGAACGATTTCATCATCGCCTACCTACCTGCGTGCCAGCCTACCTGCTGAGGAGACGCACATAATGAACAGCACGGTGAGGTGTCTTAGTGACCTCCTTCCGCTGCTGCTTGGAGATCCTTCGCTGATGCTTGCTGTAGCCAACAGACATGCATACACATTCAATTGGACATGCATTCGGATACCAATCCTATCGGCCGGCGGTTTTCATGGAGGCAGATATTATGAGCCTCAAATTATTGTTTCCCCGGAAAAAAATACGTTAAAGTGAAAATCATTAGCGGGGCACAGCGTTTTTATCCAATAAATTAATAAAACAATGAAATGATAGCCTAGATTTAAAACAATTTAATTTAGAAGTTGATGGTGTGACAGGCAGAGAAGATTGAATTTGCCACAATAACTTGATTTAATTGGGTGATATAGTTTGACAGAACACGGCGATCCCCTTTGTCAGGAAGAGTTTACGTTTCACTTTTTTTTGCTCTTCTGTCCCTTTCCGGGGACCGGGACAAAGCGAAGATTTAGTTGTGAATATTAGCTATTAATTTTTTTGTCATATGTCTTAAAACAAAGAAGAAATACACACAGGATTAATATTTGAATTTAAAATGCTGAAAGACTCTATTCTGTGTAGAAAATAAAATTTGGATGTTTAGGGAGGGCGATTGACGAGATTCCGACACTCATAATATCCTCTTATCGGTTTTATTCCGAAATGGCTAAAGCCACGTTTTCGACGATCACTGTTTTAGAATTCTCTGGAACACTGCGGCTATGAATTTTGTTTTGGAGGTAAAGTACTGCTGATGAGACCTGTGGGGCCAAAATAGCCGCAGTACAGCAACATAACGCGTCATTCGATTTTTCCTCATTAATTTTCACTAATAACGTAATAGCTGACCATTAATTTTTAATTTGCCATTCAGAGTAGATTTTCTTAAATTTGAATGCTTGAAATTTCCTTGCACTCTTTTTAAAATTAAATTTAAAGCTAACTCCTAACCCAATATTTTTTCAATACATTAAATTTTCTCAACTAAAATAATGATGGGTAATTAAACAACCGCACGTACATTTTTAAATCATGTACCTTTCACTTTGAAGAACTATCGTTACGTCTACATCCGTCTGCGTCAATTTTTTCCGGTGGCAGTATGAAGTAATAAATTTTATTGAGCTTGTAAACAATGACAAGAAGGCGAAATATGATTATTGCTGCATGAGATGCGAATGAACCGGCAGCAATACATTATGAATTCTTTTTAACGCCTCCAGAGAAAGAAATCTGTAATTCGTGATGAGCGAATAATAATAAAATGCAGACTATAATTCCCATGGTTGATTCATGGCTGTATCAAATTTAGTTTCGCCAATCTGAATTAGTCGACATTATTTTTTCATCTACACCGCATTATTTATTTATCTCAACGTGATTTACGCATCCTCATCCATGAATGACTCAATATCCGACCGTCCAAATTGGAATAATGGAATAGAAAGCTCGCGTCGCGATGCGTTCGTTCTCTATTTCGTCGGGCACAATAGAATGCACGACTGCCTGTTACCTGCGATGATCTCGTTTAATTTTTGCGATTTCATAACCGCGTGTCTACTTGCTCGTAGTCCCCGCAGCCAACAAGCCAGACCAGATGCGATACACATTTTTGTATACGACCCGCACGACTTTTCCCACGCCGGCCGATTACTTTTTATTGCAAGCAATTTTACTTTTAAGCCTCTCTCTCGCTAAAGTTTTATCTCGCGCGTCGTGATTTTTTCCTCATCTTCACGTTGCCGGGAGACGCAGCTCCTGCTCGCAGGGTTAATGGAGTTAAACTTTTGCGCATGCATGCAGCAAGAAACTTTTAATTTCCCAACATGTCTCACATTTTCTCACTTGTATGCGTTTGTGTACAGTTTAACTAGACTTTCTGGAATTACAGCGCCCTGCTTCGCTTCATCACGGCCAAGGATAATTTAGAAATCTAGGTGACCATAAATATTTAAATTTTACTGCAGCGCGCACTGTTAAGTTAAATTCTCTTGGAAGTTTATTGCTTTTCACATATGCAGACCACTGCTGCGACCAGCGTGAAATAATGAATGTGTCTTAGAGAAATCTATAACCAAGCGGCTTCAATTTTTGACACCCTCAAACAAAGTCAACTTTGTGGGTGTGGTTTAAAAAATATCGTGCAAGTGAAGTAAGCATCTCGCACGTGAGGTTTATTGGTCTGAAATTACGAACCGAATGTAGTAGTTGCGTCAGCAGAGAGAGAGAGAGAGAGAGAGAGAGAGAGAGAGAGAGAGAGAGAGAGAGAGAGAGAGAGAGAGAGAGAGAGAGAGAGAGAGAGAGAGAGAGAGAGAGAGAGAGAGAGAGAGAGAGAGAGAGAGAGAGAGAGAGAGAGAGAGAGAGAGAGAGAGAGAGAGAGAGTTTTTACTTGTGAACCCATTAGCTCTGCAACACTTCGCACTTTTGAAAAACTCCATCCTCAGAAACGTACGTCTGCAGTTGTGGGAACAAAATTGAGGGAAGTGCAGAAGCTCGGCGTGAATTGCTTCGCTCGTTCACTTGCATACAATGAATCGTAATAATGGCAGAAGGAGATAGCAATTAGGGTAATGACTTGCAGTCTGCAAAATTTGCAAATCCCGCCGCTACTGCAAGCTAGTGTGGATCTCATCGTTTCGTTATCTTCAGCAGAGATGAGACAAATTGCTGATGGAAAGTTATTTGTTTTTGTGTAATGGTCTCTTCGTTGCCACATTATTCCAACATTTCCTATGGATAAAATATCTTAATAAATCATCTTAACAAGAAAAGTGAAAAAACACTGCTCTTGCGATAGCAAATGATGCATTCTGCACTTAAAAGCTGGCACAAACAGAAACCAGAAAAATCGAGAAGCTATAAAAAGATAAAATTTTCTCTGTTAGGCTCTTTAAATTCACAGGAATCATAGTTTCTAAAGCTTAATTTCGTTTTACACTAAAAAAATTAAACTAAATGCTGCGGTAACAGAAGATTGCTTTCTCACGGTCTCAATAATTATCGTTCGTGCACGAAAACTTAAATATGTAGCTTCTCTAACTTTAAACATTGACTTTCAGCACTGAAAATCCCAGCGTTTTTCATTCCTGTGTCATTTTGAGGAAAACGTAAATGTATTCCGAGCAAAAACTCATTTAACGACGCAAATCCGCTCTCCATTCATAATCTGTACGAAGCATAATCATTTTATGCAAATTAGGCCATGTTACGAAAGAATTTGCAAATAGGAAGTGGCGGCGTGGAATTAGAACAAACTTCCTTTGAACGGACAAATGCGAACATGAATCGTGCAAGTGAAGCACTGGAAAGTAATAATGATATGCAGTAGCAGACTTTGTGTTGTTTCTGTGTCCAAAAAATCTGCATTCAATCAATCCTCGCCCGTCAGCGTCGTTCTCACTCCTTGCAGTCTGTCAGTAATCCCGAAAACTCATTTCAATTTCTGTTGTCGGCCGGCTGGCTGGTCTCTTTCTCTCACTATACACTCGAATGTTATTTTTCGTGATGGGAACGATACACGAAGAGTGAACTCGCGCAGTCAGGCTAGGGAATTGTGCAGCAGTGAGGTCCCCTGTGAGCTTTTATCTAGAGTCTTATGGAAATACAGACAGCTCCAGCACAGACTCATGCGATTTTTCTGCTGCAGAAAACCTGTTTTTCGATTCTAAAGCATGCAGATTCGCGTACAAGTATGCCACGCCGTTTCACATGTGTGCTCAGCTCTGACGCGAGCCGCATTCCTCGGAGAAATCATTCTGAATATGTGCGTGGGTATTCGCATTTTAAATAGTCATCGCACGGGTGGGAAAATCATGTGAAAAGGAGCAAAATACTTTAAGTATCTTATTTGTAAATTTTTAAACTGGCGATTGGACGTTGTTAAATACTTTGGGCTAATAGGCTTCAATCGTATAATATGTGATTTCCCAACACAAGTTGAGTCACTTTTTATTGGTGCGCATTCAATCTTCTCTTTGGTGTAAAGTTTTTATATTTTATGTCAGCACTGCAATAAAAAAACATTAATTTATTTCCCTTCTATTTTTATAAAACGTGTTGGGTTAATGTTTTTCGCCACTGACTTAACTTTTTGCGTGTTGTCTGCAGTTGTATTTTTTGTATTTGTTTTCATTTGTAGCTTGCTTTTTTAATTTCTATCCGTCATATCCTTCCTTGTCTAAAGATAATTATCTAATGTACTTTTAATTTGCTTGGAAAGAAATGAATTGCTATAAAAATTCACAAACACTAGTCATCAGCTAGATTGCAGCTTTCCTAACACACATTAAAAAATATTGTTTATGTTTGCCTGGTGCATGTGGAGCAGCGCGTGCATTATTGTAGTGATGATGATTCGAGAGTGTAGCAAATGCTGCTTTTTATCTGGCAAAACTATTCTTCCTCTGGCTCTTTCCTCGACGACCGCAGAATCAGCGAGCCGTGTGATAATTACGACTTCCCCATCCACAATTTCGAGCGTGCCTCATTAAAAATAAACGCGAGCCAGCGAACGAACAACTGAGCCTGGGTGAATTCGTTGAAGATACAGAAATGCGTAATAATCGGAGAATTTCCCCCAGCGCCATTATGTATGCTCCTATATGTATGCCCTCTCTGTATCCGCACTCCAATTTTCTGTTTTCACGCGCTCCTAATTACATTCAAGTGCATTTTAATTTCGCTGTCGTCTTTTATAATAGGCCTGCGAGTGTGTTTAGATGGTGTGTTCTCTCCGCCGTGGCAAATAGACTATGCACGCGGCTGCTGGGGAAATATTCAATTAATTTTTATGTGGAAAAGTGGCGCACCAGCAGGCCAACATGCAACATCTTTGCTCTCCGTCAGCTCTGGCAATAAAAACAGTCAAATCGATGCAATAAACGTGTCTCTGCATGCAACTGATTAAAATTGGGCTGGCATCCGCAATATTTTTGCAACTGCGACCCAAAATAAATGCAAGCTGTGCTGGTGTCGAAATTCAATGGCCAAGAGGAAGATTGAAAGAGAAGGCGATGCTATTTGTTCATTTTATTTGCTTAGAAACGTAACTGGGAGCAGAATATTTATTTAAGAGTTGCGTGGTTGCGTTAGCTCTCGATGTCTGTAATAAAAATTTATCTTTCAATAATTTTGTTACCTAAGTGTGCTAATTCTTATTCGCATATTAAATAAAAATCGCTTGTCATGCGTGTTGCTATCTTTTGTAGCAGGAAGACAAAGTAGTAATGATATTTTGTCGGCGGCATCGGTTTCTCAGCCTGAGCACTCCTCTCAGCTTTGTTCCGCGAATGCAAACAAACGGCGAACGTGACCAAAGAAAGTTTTTATCCGGCGATAACCTGACAGACTGGGATAATCACCGCCTTATTTACATATAATATGTCACAGAGCGGTGCAACAAACTCCATTGGAGAAAGTGTACAACATGAGATGCGACCATATCCGCCTCGGCGAAACTTCATCTCCGATGTGCATCTAGTTCATTTGGTAGTGAGACGATCCTATCGAAAGTCATTAGAATTCGGTTGCACTTTCTTTATTTCTCGTCTGAATGCGGTGGTACATGTTAATTGCGGAAAGACGTCGTTTGCTTTGCAAATGGTTAAGAGAAAATTAACCAAATTGGTCTCTTCCCCCTGCAAAAGGTCCGCCACTTGTCCCTCGTCTGTTGTATGCAAATGGAAATTGTCAACACGTCATCTGCATAATAAATATTGCTTTTGTGTATAAATTTTGGCATGTAGGCCAGCGAGCGAGCTCTTGCCGCGCAGCCAGGGGCCACGTGGAAAGAGAGAGAGAACACACCTGATGTCACCGTTTTCAGCTAGGTGTTAAGTGGCCATATTGGTGATATGTGGTACAGCCGGTGCGCATTCTTCTTCGCATGGGCGAGAAGAATATCACTCGAGGGCATTTTCTACTCAGCCGCCGTCGAACAAGTTGATTGGGCTCGGCCGTTCGCCCGGCTGGCAGGATTTCTCTCTTTTGGGCTATCAATGAGGAGCGAGCAATAATGGGCGAAAATTTATTGGCTGGCATCACAAGCCGAATCCAAAGTTATTGTCTCGTTAAAAAGGAAATATTATGGTACATAAAACAAAGGATGGAGTTGGTTTTAAATCGCAATTTACAATTAGATGAGGCTAACAAGAGATAAGAAACCATGTAAAATGTCCATGAATAGTTATATTTTATTCGCAACCTGTTTTCAATATCAACAAATTAACAATGTTTTCGGATAACGAACAACCGAGTCTTTGAATCTTTTCTTATTAACACTTCATTTGAAAGCTAAAATGAATTTTTAAATTTGTCTTAAAATCTAAACATCAATAATCATACATTATCAATTGCATGAGCTGTAGTAAAGTGCTACGAGCGAGTAATGTTGTATTGAAACAAACTAAAAGTGAAAAATCTTTGCTGCGGGTGGCGTGAACTACTAAAATGAAATCATATTTGAACTGCTTCTTCAATAATATCATGATGAAATCTAACGTTTTCTTTATATGATTAACTTTTTAATTTGATGTTTTCCTCCAAATATTCCAAACGAAGAAAGCGGCACATGGTGCCAAGTGAAAAATGGTATTTGGCATTGAACGCAGGAAGCTTCCCATTGGCGAGAAAATAAAGTCTGCACTAAGATGGATTTGTTGAAAATTCATGCTACTTTCATCATTGTATACATCGGCGTAATTGCACTCGGTCGAAATCGCACTTGGTCGGATAGCGAGTACTGCAGATTGTTCACACATTTTCACTTTGGCACTTTTATCCCTGCGAATTGATTAGAGTACTGTACTGGAGCCAACTAGTGTGTTTTATCTTGGTCTGTTCATTCACATGGCTGCGATGAAAGTGTTTTCGCGCGCGGAGAGCTTTGTAGCATTCAATTCTCGTTGCTTTGCGAGAGCAGAGAAAAACTCGCACCTGCCTGCGATTTGCGGAAAGAGGCTCGTGCGAGAGCGAGTGAGCACTCGAAAATGTTGATTCAGAGCCGCCGGAATCGATCTTCTCGCTAAGCCAGCTACGCGCACCACAGCCGGGCGACATAGAAAAGTTTTAGAAAGTTAATTACCTCTTGGACAAAGACAAGAAGATGCTGCAGCCTCGGCGTCGAGCGCATTAATCACTTGTCAAAATATTCCAAATATTTGAAATGTGCCGCCGCGAGGAACGATCTCTCTGCGCCTGAGGTTTTTGCTTTTTTAATGCCCGCGCGGCGTATCAAAACTGTGCTCCAGCAAAGCAATTAAACTTTCCTCTCGAAAGCAAAAGTTTCCTGCTCTCCGCCCTTATTTAAATTAATAAAAATACTCTGGTGCCACGCTCTTTCTCTGCTCATCCTCTCTTTACTAATCTGCCGGACTTGCATATTTAATTTCCCCCCCCCCCTCTGTCACAGGTAAACCCAAAATCCCCCTTTCCACCCCTGTGCGCCGTGTTGTTGCGGGTATTAATCCAATTTGGCGCGGGCAAGCGGCATGTGCATCGCCATGTGCTAATGTCTGTGCTATGTGAGCCACGCTCGGCGCGATGAAGGATGCAGAATTCATAAATCCAGGACTTTAAAGCCCTTCGTCTTTATATACATCGAAATTCTTAGGGGGTGGCTTGCTTGACGCTCATAAATAGTAATAACTACGCGGAGCGAGTGTAATTTATTTCTGCATGAACTCGGCAGGCAACTAACTAATTTGCCTCCCATTCTCACAGTCCATGTAATCTGCTAAAAGGAGCGCAGTGAAGAAGAACGCTAGCTAGCTCGCTTGGATGGCTTTATTTCAATTAGCGCCTCACGTTGAATGTGGATCGGCGAATATCATTACCTTAATTCGAACTTGAATGCAGCCGCAGCCAATTTATCGTGCACCTCGCGGTGGAGCTATTAGGGAGAAATTCAAAGAGCTATTCACTTGGAATACAACACTTTCCCTAGACCTCGAAAATACATCACAATGTTTTTGTCCTCGTGTGTGCTTTGCAGTAAAATGCTGCAATCTGCGCCTTTCTTAGCGACGTATGATTCCTTTGAAAAGCCAGAGCTTTACAATTTTATTCTTTGGTGTGAATAATGAAGAATCTCTCCCTTCTCTTGTGATAAATGAATTTGATCAGGATGTCTTGGACAGTTTTTCGCGTGGTCTACATACAATACAGAGTGTAAAGAGGAAACAAACGGGAGATGTACATCGCTGCACGATTTACTCGATTTTCAGATGACGTCAAACATTTATTTCGCGAAATTCATGACTGGGCGAAGCACACTTAATTGGGTTTAGAACAGTTCGTGAGCTATTTCTAATTTCATTGCTGAAGATTGGTGTTCTTTGGTGTCAATTGCAATTTTATTGCATCGATTGAACGTGAAATGTTACACTTCAGTTCCATCACTGCTCCACGATCTCCAATAGCCAATAGCAGAGTTCCCTCAATGAAATGTTTAGAACCCATTGTTGGTACATGATTAATTATAAATTGCTTTGAAACATTTGATTCGACTGAGGCAATGAAGCGTTGGGTATAATTTGATGAATTAATAACTGCTTAAAACAATTTGATTTGAATGGATGTCATCTTGTGCATTTTTGCGACGGTGACAAACAACATTAAATCAATAAACTCTTGAAAAGTAATATTCCAATAAATGTAATTAACCCAAGTAAATATTTTTATGCAATGTTCAGATTTGTTTTAGACTAATTTGTAATTGTACGCAATATTTAATTCTGTTTTTTAATTTAGTATCTTCCATTTTTTAAAAATGTAACTGAAATATAGCAAAAGACTCGATATTTACAGTATTAAAAGTTTGCGAAAGTAACAATCTATTATTTCATGAGAAACTAAGCGTTACAGTTAAAAAAGAAATTGCAGAAACAAAATACTCTGGCAAAAAGTCGCATATCGGCGTATATCAATGCTGCTAAAGAAAGGGCGCGCGCGTGTGTACTTGCTTTCTTTCTCTGCGTTGGCTCTCGCGCCAAGATTATTTACAAGAAGCATCATCGCGCCGCAGCCAGCGAGCGAGGATGTGGACTACTTTCAATAAAAATCCTCCTCTCATTGTTACTCTATCCCCCCTTCACGATGGACCAGGTGGGCTGGACTTGGTGCGGGTCTGGTATATAACATAAGTTAGAATCAAAATGAAGGTTTTTAATAATAAGTCGGAGCAGAGAAGTGGTGTGTGCCTGTAATCGCTCGCTAAGAGGATACGCGTCTCTCACTCTTCAGTTGCACTTTCCATTCGGCCAAATGAAGAGATAGCCAGTGAGTGCAGGCTAATCCCAGTGTAGTTGAAGAATCGCTTTGATTAGGAATTACCTGACCAGCACAATGAAACAGGTTAGAATCATTTTTTCTTGTTTTTATAATACCCGTTAAACTCGTCGCAGCCTAAAACGAGACAGAGAGTAAATTCCTGATTACTTCATTGAGCGTATTGAAGGATTAGTACATTTCCTTGGAATAAATTCTACCATAAAATATAGTCTTCCGTGGCAATATTCCGTTTTGAATTAGTTAGCTGTATTTGATTTTAACACGTCCTTTTTCTCCCTGGATTAATGTGCCATCAATTATTAGCATTGTCGCAGTGGAATTATTAATTTGTGTCGTGTTTCCCGTCCGCGGGTTAATATCGGGCATCGCATATATGGCCTTAGCAATGACACTCGCGCGTCACAGACGATAATATTGCGCCAGCGTTAAATATGATTTCTCTCGGCGCTCGTTTCTGATTGAAGGTAGTAATTTGAGTTCAATTAATGCACGTGTACTCCAAAATAAGCTTAAATGGAATAGGTCGTCACTCATCAGGGCTATCAATAGTTCATATTGCCATCAGCGGGCCCCAAAGTCAGAGCGTGAATACATCCAAGCGCGTTATGAATTATTGCTTGCTTTCCATTGAAAAGCTGAATTCTATTGTTATTAAGTTTTACATTCACCGTTCGACTGAAATGAGACGTATAAGAGAATCTAACTGCTAACCGCAATTTTTATTTCGTATAACGTAAAAATATAATCGTTGCACTTAACAACATAATTAAGACCACACAATAATCACTACGAGGCTTGTAAAAACATTTCCCGCTCGCTTAAAAGAAGTGTAGCAGTTTCCTAAACAATTTTACAATCCTTTTATCTGCGGAGCTTGTGGGCAACATGTCCCTTTCGCATTCTGTGTTAGATGTCTGGGTGACAAGGACCGTTATTATTGTGAGAGTCCAATCTTACACACATTGACCTGCTTATTATATTCCTGCTGGCACTTTAGCGTTACACTGATGCGCGCCTTTTATAGTGTGCGCGGGCAACCAAATAATAATTCTCCTCGCGATAAAATTTTCTCCCGCCTCGCTTGCGATATAAACTCGGACGTATTATTTAATTGTTTTACACCAACTTCCTCGTTCCATCGTCTGCCCATACGCAAGCTTGTGGTCCGATAAAGTGATGGGCCAAAATGATACGGTGCGTGCTAAATAGGCTGTACGAAACTTTACTTAAATATCATGCGCCTGATTTATTTTTTCTACCTTACCAGATTATATTTTTAATTCTAAAATTACGAGTTTAAAAGCGATGCCACACTTTTGTTTATGTGTGTGGCTCGCCTTTGTTCGCGAGTGAGTAAACTTGAAGAATCCGGCATGAGCAACACAATTAAACCACCGGCCTGGAATTAAATGCTCGTTGGGTTGTTATTGTGGCTTTTGCACTACACTCTGAACGAAAGTGTATTATTTTATTGTATGTTAATTCAATCTGCGTTCGCAATTAAATTAGACTAGCAGCAGTAAGAGATTAATACAGGTTAGTTCATTGCTAATTCATTATATACAAATGAAAATTGCAGCGAAAGTATGGGAATGTATTTGAGAGGAAAATCGGACGTGTACCTTATGAATAATGCCCTCTCGCGCGCGAGGATTCAATTGTAGCCGTGTGAAATATGCACGGGCGTCTAAAAACGAGTTTTTTTTATCGTCTTTTTTAGAAAGAGCGAAAGAAGAAAGAAGCGACGGCGCGCGGTTGTTCACATTGCCGCTGGCCATAAATATTCATATGTCTGTATCTTAGAAGGTCAATGCTGAGGCCCCTCTGTGCTACTGACCTCTTCAAAAAGACGTGGTTTTCTCTGCACCTATTTCTCGATTAGCGCCGTGTTTACTGCCGCTTTCGGCTGATATGCTGACGATTTCTGTTCATAATAATTTCCTCGTCAGATTGTCTTACTTTTTCCCGTCAGTTCTGCAAATTTTTTATAACATTTTATTTTCAAAAGCAATGAAGAATATACATGCTCGCGTAAGCCACGTTTACTGATAATAGGGTCTGTACTAATAACCTGTAAGTAGTATAATATTATATCTCATTCTTACAACCGGTGTCACTTGTGCGATGTTTCCAAGGTTAAAAAATAATCTCGGCTACCAATAAAATATTTAGAATGCTCAATGAAGGTACATTAAAATAAACGAACTCTCCAACAAACGTGCCTCCGCACTGCGAAATCGTGATATCTGGGCTGTTATTCTTCCGCTCATGACGCGGGATTTTGGTAAACTTTCGGTCTTGTTTGGCTGCTGACGGGTTTTCATGAACGAAATATAAAGTAAACTAAAATATTTAATATATGTGCAGGTTTATGTGCTGATTTTCCTCGGAGCGATTGCACTCGTATCTGCTGATGATGACGCTCATCACATACACGAAGATGAAAAAGTAGACAAAGACTTGGAGCTTAATGACCTTGTTGCTGAGGCCGGAGGTCACGGCCCACCAACAGTTTACGGCGCACCACCGAAGTCATTTTATGGCCCTCCAAGACATGGACCACGTTCTCATGGTCCTCCGAGACAAAATTATGGACCCCCGAGACGACCTCTAGCACCAAAGCCTGCGTATGGACCCCCACCAAAAGTGGTATCTCATAGCTCGTCCGACTTTGTTTCCCACAATCATGTTCATGGAGCTGCAGGGGACTGCCCTCCTTTGACACCCTCAAATGGCCCGCCGCAGCAAGATTTCAGTAGCGCTCCCCAGCGTGTACCTGAGGCTAACATAATAACTGCTAGCAACTTCCACACCCACTTTAAGGGGCCACGACCAAACTATGGGCCCCCACCCAAGTCTCGCGGTCCTCCTCCAAGCTCGTCTTATGGTCCACCACCGTCTGGACCTAGCAATTCTTACGGTCCACCGCCGTCTGGACCTAGCAATTCTTACGGTCCACCGCCGTCTGGACCTAGCAATTCTTACGGTCCACCGCCGTCTGGACCTAGCAATTCTTATGGTCCACCACCGTCTGGACCAAGCAATTCTTATGGTCCACCGCCGTCTGGACAAAGCAATTCTTATGGACCCCCGCCATCTGGACCAAGCAATTCTTATGGACCACCGCCGCCATCCCCACCTAGTTCTTCTTATGGTGCTCCACCTTCCGGGCCGCCAAGTAACTCTTATGGACCTCCACCCCAAGCAGCCCCCATCACTTCTTATGGAGCTCCCCCATCTGGACCACCAAGTGACTCCTACGGACCACCACCTCAGTCTGAGCCAAGTACTTCATACGGAGTTCCCCGTGCTCCACCAAGCCCTCAGTATGGTCCTCCTCCCTCTGCTCCCAGTAATTCTTATGGTGCACCCCTAGCCAGCTCTGCTCACGGGCCCCCACCATCAGCTCCAAGTTCAAACTATGGAGCTCCTCCTGCACAACTAAGTGACTCATATGGACCGCCACCATCTGCTCCTGCCATACAACATGGCCCACCAGCATCAGGTCCTGGCAATGACTTTGGTCCTCCTCCCTCTATCAACGCCATTAGTACATCTTATGGACCTCCCCCATCTGCTCCAGCCTTGAGTAACACGTATGGACCACCACCTTCAGCTCCAGCCCCAAGCAATTCATATGGACCGCCACCGTCAGGTCCTGCTCCTAGTTCATCTTACGGTCCCCCTCCTTCTGGTCCTGCCCCTAGCAGCTCGTATGGACCTCCTCCTCTCCCACCGAGCAGCTCTTATGGAGCACCACCATCTGCACCAAGCACCTTGTACGGTGCTCCAGTTGGAGATGTAAGAACTCCAAAGGAACACCGCAAGCCAGGGCCTTTGGACCCTGAACCTTTAACTGGCCCCCCACCTGGCGTGGACAGTCCACCAACTAAGCCCCGCATCATGTATGATGGCTGGAAACCCATGCCTGGTCTAGTGGCTCACGCTCAAGGAGGCAAGGTTGTCCATGATTCTTCCACTCATGTTGAAGGTCCGCCATCTGACTCGTATGGTGCTCCTCCTCCACAATCACCACCTTCAAACTCATACGGGCCTCCTAGCAAAGGCATTTCTGGTCCTCCTTCTAACCACTATGGTCCACCACCAAAGCAAATTATCACATCTTATGGACCTCCACCAAAACATCATCATCCCCGTGTCCATCACAAGCGACCTTCAAACTCCTATGGACCTCCACCCCTAAGAGCTCACCCACCCCGAGACTCATATGTTCCTCCACCCAAGAACACATATGGTCCTCCACCTAAAGATTCCTACGGACCACCACCAAAGGATAGCTATGGTCCACCTAGAGGTCCACCTCCCGGACCTCCTCAAAACAGTTACGGCCCTCCACCCTTTAATATAGCTGGTCAGGAAGCAGGCCTCGACATAAATCCACCCAAAGTCCCTGTTAAATTCAGACCTCCTGTTCCTAATGGCCTTCTGCAGAGCATCGCAGTGAATGCCCAAGCTAACCAGGAAGGCCACCACCTTGTCAAGCCAGTTGGAGATACCTATTTGCCACCTGCCGTACCGGAACCTGGTAGTAATGTCCATTCTGCCCCCGCAGTGGTTCCTGCATTTACTGATGCCGCTCACGTTGGTCAAGTGACATCGTACACGGTCCAAAACTTTGGCCTCACTGGTCCTGAAATCGGAATTTCTCCTCAAATCACAATCGGAAATTTTGCGGAACCACTTTTGACCGCTTACAATATCAACCAGGATGCTCACCATTTTGGACCTAGTGGCCACTTTGCAGAGCCTCCTGGCAGCGTACAGTTTGCGCAGCAGCACATTAACCAAGTGCCATCAAACCATGCTCCCGCTCACAAAGAGATCCCCATCAAAGGAGATCATGGTACATACACCCTGCAGGTGCAAGCCTCTGGTGGTTCTGAACACAATCCCGACATCCCTCACGAACAAATACTCTCTCAAGACTTATTGAAAGACGTTCTTGCAGCCATCGAACAGAATCCCTCCGGGGGGCAAGTTGGCAGTCACGGCCATAATTTTGAGGTGTCTCCTATCCACGACATCAATAGTCTCGGTGATTTGCGATTCGCTGCCTCGGAGCACCATGACCTCAATGTTGCTGCGACAGATCACAGAGAAACTATTGCTCAAGAGCAACAAACCGGAAGCCCCACTTCTGCCACAGAGGCGACTTCGACCTCAGAAGAAATTAGCACGTCGACGTCTGTTGTTACTTCATCTTCGTAAATTTTAAGGGATAGAGAATGCTTGTGCTGTGCGTGTGGCCAATTGTAAGTTTGTTTTCGACATCACGATTATTTATTCATTTTTCTATGAGTCATCCATTGAGAATTATGTCGAAAATAACTTAAATTGAACAATTTATGTGCCCGTGTGTATTCTAGCAATTAACAGGAAAACCTACGTGGGATCAAGGGATAATACTCCTATTTAATCGAATAGGTTCGCACTGTCTTTGGGTCCGATTACTGTTACTCTTTTGTAAGATCAAAAAGATGGAAGTTGGAGTGTATTTTTAACACTTGTATTGCTCAATGAAATGCATTATTTTTTGACAAAATATTCAAAATATATATGCCCGACATGAATAAAACCAACTGAATAGAGTTAGAACCCACACAAGTTTTATTATGATAACAATGCAGAGTTTACATAAAACAATATATTCCAATGAAAATTGTTATGCCATCTGATGAACTAAATAAAAACAATATTTATAGAATTTGCCAGTTTTATATATTCACGTGATAAACGTTTGCATCAATCCCCTTCTTAAATTCGTACATTCAAAAGCAATAAAATTGGACGTCATAATGCACGCGATAAATATTAATTACGTCAAGCCACTCTGTAAATAAATCTGAGCGGCACAGCGGTGGTGTTGGCGGCGGCCGTCGATATTTGCATGGCGCATCGATTTTGTGTAATGGCGTTGATAAGTCAGAGCCGTTTATAAATTACACCATAATCACAATATTGATCTCTCCGGCTGCGCGAGTTGGTAAATCTGCACTCCAATAGAGCGTTATGGCCGCAGCTCAAATTTTATTATCATCACGCTGGTTCCTCTCTATCTGCATGGAAGTGCACTCTTCTCCCCCTGCGGTGCGGCAAGCAATATGTCATGTATTGCCTGCAAATGACTTTGCTCGCGCGCCCACACCGCCAAGCGAACGCTCTTCGGCCTGCACTCAAAAATTATTAGCTTTAATGCCGCCATATAGATGAAAAATTGGTTCTGCGTGCATCAACAGCAGTTAGTTTATTCTGGCACCCCCGTCTCCAAACTCCGGGCAACGTCTCACTTCCCGTCCTGAAACTTTGATGAAGCAGAGAGGCGAAGATATTAGACTTCCTGCGCGGGACCACCGCTGGATTAAAAGGGGGACGGAAAGCCAACCACCTGTGCGGCAGGTCGAACAATACTTAATAATTCGTCAGGCTGTCGAATCAATAAACAGTAGAACATGACACCGCTCGGCGTGTACACAAGCGTATGGTTACTCGCTGGTTTTGTCGAAAAATGTTCTAATACTTGCATGTTTAACGACTCGGTTGCCGACAGAAGGCTTTGTTGTTAAATTCCTGTAATTCTATACAGTTGATCCACGCGAGGCAAAGAAGGGTTTGCTCGCTACGCATCGCTCTTTGATGTATCATATTCGCCCACTTCAGCAGCACGGCATCTCGTCTGGCTTTTGCTGCTCGTGCCAAGTAATAGACGTAGAATTTTATCTTTGTGCAGCAAAGTGCTGCTGGTGGCGAATGTGTTCGTCTCGCACTCTGTTTCAAGCCGCCTTTTCTTTTGCCTGCCGAAAAATATTTGCCCAAGCACTCTATAGAGCGGCGCCCGAGCCGCACTCTTAAATGTCAATGGCGCACGCCCTTTTTTGAAAATCAATTTTAGTCCCTACATTATCCGACTTAACAGCCTAGGAAGTAATTAATCACTGCACTCAAGCTGATAAATAGCTTCGCTTAAATAAATAAAAGCGCATGAAAAAATTACAGAGACTCAAATGATGACCAAATTATAGCCACCTATCAAAATAGACATATAAGAAGCCCAATCAATAAACGGCCATTCTAGTTTTAGACCAAAGAAAGTAGCTTAAAATTAACGACTTCAGGAAGACGATTAAGATGAAGGTAGGCTGGCATGCTTGTGAAAATATCTTTGCGAATTCGCTAATTTACGTTCATGTCAAATTACCAAATTTGCGTGGCGAAAGTAAAGGAGGTTTATTGGGGTCATGCCGTCGAACAAGGCGGTAAATGGCTAAGAAGTACAGTTCACATGAAATTAACGAATGCACTTAACGAAATGGCACGCATGTATGTCACGCAATACTTTAAAGGCAAACTTTTATGAATATTTTATTTTGAGATGAACTTTAAGGTCATAGAATTATTTAAATTAAATAAGCTGCGAGTCGTTGTATTTTGTTAAAATATTTTAAATACTATATGTTTATAGTATTATAGATCCAGACCTGCCTGTGTTTCGCATTTTATTTTGCTAAATATGAATACAGCTAAAACGATCAACCTTTCGAGAAAACGTTTTGAGCTTTGCAAGTGGGGAGGTATGAGAATAGAGAAATCAGACCTATGTTGCACCAATTCACTGCGCAATTTTGCCTCACAAATGGAGTTGCACCAAGATGAAGTCCCTCTTTTTACTGCCCGAGTGCCTCAAAGCCAAGCAATTCTGTCTTATTTCTCCCGCCCTCAAAGCAGGCCCGAAAAAGCACCCCCGAGCGGCTTAAAAAGAGAGAAAATTCTGTTATTGTCATGTGTTGTTTTGTTTTATTTGCAGCCTGGAAATGATCCTTACGCCTTCGTCGAGTTTGCTGACCACAATGCTGCGGCTGCTGCTCTCGCCGCCATGAACAAACGCAATTTTCTTGAAAAGGTGAGTGCCTTTTTACGTTTATTATTATGATTATTATTCCTGCCGCTTACACACAGACACACATATATGCAGCCGGCACGGCGTCGCAAACACCGCAATAAACACGGTGCGCTCTTTTCGACACGCACGGTTAGCATATTCCAAATTAGAGATTGTCGTCGTGCACGGTCGACTCACGTGTTAACATCCGAATGTGTCATACCGGGGGTTTACCTTTTGTCCGCTGCCCGACAAACAAAGTCGGACAGCTTGCTTCGGCACTAATCCCGCCCGGCCGAATGAATTATGAACGACGACGAGCAAATCTCGGCAAATAAGACTGCGCTCGAGAGCCGGCCAAAGCCAAATCCCCCAGATTGCAGAATACGCTGCGCTCGCAATACAAATTAATTATTCACACGTTTCCTCCCGCCCGCCCGCCCTCCCTCCCTCCCTCCCGCTCGCTCTCTAGTTAGCAACAACAAACGTGCGCGAGATAAACCAGCATTGCTTCTTACGCTGCCATTAATTACATCATTTGCAAACGCGCCGCGCAAAAATGAAATCCATTAGTTAGTTTGGCCGCTATCCGACTCGACTTGATTAATACGCGCGTACGCGTTTTTTCGGCTGCCGGAGACCGGCAATTAATTATGGAAATTTTATTAATGAACAGGGAGGGGGATTAAGATGAGCCTTAGCATGAATCTGCTTCCAGATAAGCAACTATCTACAAAGTGATGATAAGATAAGCGATTTAATTTTTAACACTTTTCTCTCAAATTGATTTCTAACGTAATGAAAATACTTGCAGTACCTAATTCTATCATTGACGTGCTAATTTTCACGCAGCAACACTTTTTAACTCGCTTCCAATCGTAAGATTTGCTTTTTGACTAATACACAGAGTTCAAACAACTACTACACATGTTCGCTCAATTACCAATAAACATACGCACATATTTCCTACTGCAGCTCTTTGGCGTCTGTATGTGTATAAATCGTTAAATTATCAGCAAACAACGATTTTCCAATGATCGGAGTTTATCGCATTTAACTGTGCAAACAGAGTTTAGTGGTAGGTGATTCACAGAATTGAAACCAAATTCATTTTCAGCGATGATAGTAGAGCATCACATTATGGTAAATGTTTTTTCTTTACCTTAGTTTTTGTTGATTGATATATTCAGTTTCCGTCTAAAAAATTAAACTTTGTTTATTATGTCCAATTAACTGATCAAGTTGTTTTTGTGGAACTTAAAAGACATGCAATAATACATAAACCGAGTTGAAAAAGATGCAAATAATTCATGCCATCTTGATGATTTTGTACCCACTGGAGAATTTCTTTCTTACTGAGTGATGTGGCTGCAATGTAGCCAATCTAGGAAGCAGATGTTTTCCAAGCGCGACGGGCGGCGAAAGAAAACGTGAAATATGGATGGGTGCTTTCACAAGTTGATATTTAATTTGATAAAGTGTCTGGCTCACGTCCGAAGTGAGTGCTTCTCGTACATAGATAAATTTGCAAACCGATGCCTTAGCAGGGCGCCAGCCGCTGCAGCTACTAATTTCCCTGGAGTATCTGTATTGCGAGTTGCTGCTACTGCTGCTGCTGCTGTGTGTGTTCGCGTTTATTTACTTCTTCGGTGTTTTTGTTTCCGTGGGAACTGCTGGTGGTGCTGCTTTATGAAGCAGAATAGAACACACATATACATGAGAGCGGGCGGGCCAGAGCTGCTAGGAGGATGTGTTGGTATACAAAAGTAGCTTGAGATGCGTACATGTACTCGGTGGCAGCGGTAAAATAACATAATCTTGTATGAATGCATGCAGCCAGGCAGCTCAAATTCTGTAGCTTGGCTGATTAAAGTGGATTTAAGTGTTCGCACCGGAGGCTTTCTTGCCCGAAAATAAGGAGAAAATTTCATTAGGCTGCGAATTTTTGAGCGGGGATTTGATGCTGCTTTTTGTTCAGGGCCTCTGTGTTTTGCAGCAGGTGCAAAGTTTGTTGCGGTCTAAACTTTTGTTAGATCACTATACTTGCAGCGAGCAAAGTTTTCAAAATCTCTTAAACAGGCCATTGCGGAGGTTCATGTTCGCAGTAATCGCCGTTGTGCCAGTGAAAAGTAATGCGCTTATTAGATACTCCCGTAAGCTTGACTTTATCCACAGAGCCTTTGTTTATAAATCTCAAACTTGTTTTCGATAAATATATCATAATAGTGGGCTTCGTCTCACTTTCAGATAAAATGCTCAAACTTTTAGCAAGCCGGTTTCATATTGTTGTTTATTATTCATACTACACATTATTAAAAATCTTTTAGAAAAAGTGCAGGAACACTGGCAATGAATTAAAAGTATTAAAGTGCAAAAAAAATGAAATCGACGGCGTGATATATTTATGGCAGTACTTGGCGTAATTTGCTTGTAACGTGTAAAATGCCTCACATCTATTTATCAAATATTTTCCTTTTATAAAATAAAATTCAATTAAATAATATTCCATAATGGCGAGTCTTTGTCAAGTGTCCGTGTCTTTGCCGATTTTTTCATGCAATTCATTTTAACCAAAAAAATAATTTTAACTTTGAATTTGACAAAATATAATGCGGATATTTCCTGATGTGTGACAGATGGCGAAAGTTGAACCAAATATAGAAATATCATGCCGAAAGCATTCCCTTTGCCAATATATCCCCATTCTTCTTCATACCGTTTAAATTTTTTATTCATATTGCTCAAGGCAGGCGCGTCTCCTGGGAACGACGGCGTTAAGGGAAAATTCATCGATCTGTCCGATCTATTTGCAGCAATCATTGTTGCGTTTGTGTACGCTGGAAGAACAAATCACGGGGAATGCGTTATTCATGGCGCGAAATTTATCCACGTGCAGCCGAGAGGAAAATTCCCCCCTCGCGAAATAAAAGCGAGCCGAAAACGGGCGTAGCGAGCGCGGCACACAGCAGCAGCATCCTCTTGAAGCAAGGGCGCTGCTGCTGCTGCGCCCGCTCGTTGGCTGGCTGGCTGGCTCGCCCGTCCGCCGCCCGAAAGGCCGCCTTATTTAAACCTCATTTTCGCAGCGGCTGGCTACATAAATTCACAAACAACGCAGGCCGGCAGCTTCTTTTGTTAGCCAGCGTTGGCGGAGCCGCTTTTTACGGGCCGGTTCGGCTTATAAATGAATTAATATGCACTTGTACGCGGCGGCGGGTAATAAAATTGGTGTACATTATGCAGCGGAGGCTTAAGGGGTGCGCGCGCGCTGTACATCTATTCTCTCCGCCCCAAGAGCCAAGTGAGTGGCTTCGAGTTTCGCCTTTGCCTCATCTCACTGACTGAATACACCCTTAAACACTACACAACACACTCGGGGTGCTGCTGCTGGCGTGGTTTCTACACCGTGGTCGGTCGCGCGCGTTATGTTGGCACCTGCGAGCCCCGCCGGCACCCGTGCACACCGCGAATGACAACAACAATTGGTGCCCGCGACAACAACAATTGCCGACGACGCAACAATCCGCCGCCGCCGACGTGTGATACGTGCCACATATCTCCAACATTCAGCCGCTTATCTGTGTCCCATTGTGCCCTGGTGCTGCAGCGACCAGCAGACCTGCCTCAATGTTGTTTGTCCCGTTCAGTACGTATGTGCCAACGCTGACCGTGGCACCCGCCTCCGGGGTCAGCAGCCAGGCGGCCACCCCCGTCGCCAATTCGGCCCCCTCAGTCTCCGTCACGCCGCTTTCCAACTCGACGTCCGCAAACACGCCCAACTCTTTACAAATCTCCTCCAAGGTAAATTCCATAAAAATTTTTTACTTTCTCGTACGAATCAGTCCGGTTTAGTTTCATTCTTTAAAAAAATCCGTATAAAACTTTTAATCTTAATTTTAAACAAGATGCGATTTGCTTCATCAAGGAAAAAATAATTGCAAAAAATTTAGTTGCTGCGAAACCTCTTTGGTCAAATTTGATGTACACGTGCTTGTGATTGATTTTTTACGCAAATCAATCTCATTTGCTAGGTTAGTATTGGTAGTTCCCCATAACATTTATAAAATACGTTTTGGTCACTTCGGTTTGCTCTTTCATGGAGTTGTAAAGCATTTGCATACAAAGCCATAAATAAGTCATGAATAATTCCCAAATTCAACGTGTTTTTTATTATTGAAAAATGCAATTCTTTTGAATTAGAAACCCTTGAAAAGTCCTTGAAAATCAGCGTACCAATCAATTAGGTTAAAAAAATTATATAATTGTCTTCTGGACTATTCCGCAGAAGAATATGTGAGGCCATGTTATAATATTTCAGGACAAAACCAATCCTACGTCAGCAAGGCCATAAACACGATCAGGCGGATATTCGTTCATTTTTTACTATCGCCAATAATTCCCATGTCACTTTGGACCGCTCAGTTATTCTGACCTCTCGCCAGCTGCAGTGACACGGAATTGATTTTTCGCAACGGCCGTGCACGTTTTTGTTTCAGCGGTCAATCGCCGCCCCCGTATGCAGCCTGCGAATACGGAACGACTAAATTCTTCTCGAAAAGTGGCCGTGTTTTTAAGCTGGTCTTAAACTCTGCATAGTTAGTTTCATGCAAGTTAGCTAAAACGCGCGTTCTATAATTCAGTGATTTCCTTATTAAATTCTCCATCGTTGCAGCGTTGTTTTTAATATTTCTCTGGAAAAGCGGCTCTCTCGTGTTTATTTTGTATATCCAAAGTGCCGCCCACCCGCCTTTCGTCCGCAGTGGGCCATAAAATTTTACGCGTTGCCAGTGCTTTCCGTGCACAAAATTCTTCATGAAATTTTGAGGAATTCCCGCGGAAGATAAGGATTTTGCTGTTGCTATCGCGGCGGAACGAAAAGAACAAAGAACCGACGAGCTGCTAATGAAAATTTACGAAGCCGAGCGACATCAATAATTCTCTCAATTACGAAGGCGATAAAATTTTTATTAAGACGCATGGCGAACATCAAAACGCTCTTTGAGAATTCAATTTTATTGCAATACCTGCCCCTCCATTAACTTAAAAGCCGGTCTGAAATTTCTCAACGATAAACACACTCTGCACTGACGCGTGGGCTCGTTTTTAATTAGAATTCGGTGCGCATGAATTTTTGATATCCCAATTAAAACTCGGCAACCGCGAATCGCGACGGCAGGAGAGAGAGCGAGTTATGCAGCCGGCGTGATTGAGTCGTTCGCCCGGTTGCATACCCAACCCAGTCAACGCAAGGGGCCCTGAGCAAATTTATCCAGCAAACACACCCTTGGCGAGAGGGAAAAGGAAAAATAATTGAATAAAACGGCAATAATTCGGACTTTTGGCGCACATCCAGGATATTTCGCCCGTTGTTTCTTGCGGCCGCCATGCGATTATCATTTACATATTCATAAATTGCGCGGCAAGTTTGCTGGCTCTGCGCTCTTTCGCTGTCATTTGCACTCTTCATTAGCCGATGAAATATGGAGCCGACTCGGTTTGAGGCAGACACCTTGCGAAACCGAACACCTTTCACGCGATTATTTGCTCTTTGTCTTTGGATTATGAGAAGTTATTGCGCCGTCATCGCACGTTCTGCTAATTGCGATTTATTGTTCTGCAGCACACGTACACCTCTCAGCCGCTATAGCCACTCAGAGGCAGCAGATGCAGCGTTAATTGAAACCCGAGCCAGCGTCGAACGCGTCGCTCAATTGCAAATTCGGCTTGACGAACTGGAAATTAAAACGGCACGCTTTTGACGGCCGAATCAATTTGGCGTTCTCAAAGAAGAAAGCCATGCCGTGCAAATTGGTAGCGTTGCCGCAGCGCTGCCGACTAAATCCGCTTCTTTTTTGCTTTGCAAATGACTTCTCCAAACGCGAGCGCCGGCGGGTACACAAAGTAAGTGTTTTAAACGCCGCCGACTAGGAAAATATACACCCGTAAGCAGCTCTCTTGGACGTGTATAATAAAAAGACATGCATCACCTTGGTCGCCCCCTCGCTTTCCTCCCTTTTGCCCGTGTTTGCGTGTCTCAGGCTCCCAATAAATAAAACTGCTGCTGTTTCAGCTCGCCACCTATTCCGTGATTTATTCGCATTTTGCCGTCACGGCCCCAAAAATTATACATCTCCCCAGCCCACTAATTTTATTCGCCGCCAGAAAGCACAACAAATCTCCAGATAGATGTTGTGTGCTGCTTATCGTTGCGTATATCTTTATGTGCACTCCTCCCACACTCTGCTTTTCCACCGTTTCAGCGATTTTTCACCTCGCAGTGCTGTCTCACGAAGCAAACTGTGAAAGTCGAGCTAAAATTTTCATGAAGTCAAGAGTGTTGCATGAAAACGAGGAAACAATTTTACTCTGTTGACTCCATTCCTTTGCTCTGTCATGAGACTTTCAATATAATCGATTTGTTAAAAACCACATTGCAAGATTATCAACCCAAAGTTGTTGAATCAATTTCCGGCCTCGCTCGTCCTTTTGGTTTTGACGCATTGCGTGCACGCCAGTAGCAGCCAGCAGCCGGGGAAATATGTTAATAGACAAACAAACGTGGCATTTTAAATCGAAACCATCTAGATCAAACGCAGGCCGACGACGACGACCCATGTGTTTAGATTCGGACAAGATGGTGGTTTCTGCGGAATGGGCCCGTAGTTGTTGCAGAGTAAGCACGAAAGTAAGTTTGATTCATTGGGTGCGCGTCGAGTCTTAAGTCTGTTGTTTTAGTCAAGCTTAAAATGTTGTCGCCCCTTAAGCCCCAATTTGTAATGCTCAATGACTTGTTCGCTGCCGCCAGAGTGCGAGCGAGCGGAGCGATTAAAACGCAAGACTCGGGGCGGCAGCACAAGAAATCAATTTGCAGCTCAGCAAAGGCACTCACTCACTTTTCGTCAGCAATCAAATTAGAATATCAACAGTCAATACGCGCGTCGCCGAATTAAAATGCTTCAACTTGATTTAGCCAGCTCTCCGTCCTTTTGTTCCACCGTCTCCTTTTGTCTTGTGCCTCGCTCAGTCGGCTTTTATTGCCGTCCTTGATGGCAATCATTACAACAAAGAAAGTTAGAGGCAGCCAAGCAAGCGAGCAAGAGATTGGCCCTCGTCGCTATTTCAATTTCTTACGTTTTTACATATTTGTACGTGGCCGACATCCGAAATGGGGCGGCTGAGTGCGCAGCCGAGCCGTGTGCCCCAAGGTATGGTTAATTAAACATTTAAACTCTGTACAAAGTACTCAAAACATGTCAAGGGAGGAGGCGGGGCGGAGCGAGGATTACTCCTTGCAGCTGAGTGGAATATCAAATACGGTAGCAGCCTCTTGTGAGGGACAACAAGCAGCACCCTGATGCGCACTCGCGCTTGTCACTTTCGCGCCCCCGAAACACGCTTAAATGTTATATTAGCACAAGTACACTGCGCCTTTCCTTTTTCCCGCCGACCAACGTGAAATATTCAAGAGTCAATGACGAGCACCACTCTTCCGCGCCGCTATGCTGCCTTTATAGCCGCCATATTTCCTATTTATCTGTCACCGTAATAACGGCTTTATGGTCGCGGATGAACTTTCAATTTGGGAGTCAAATATTATATTCTAATGTATTCATAATAAAACGCCGAGTGGTTCTCCCGCCCTTTCTCTCTCTTGCTCTCGCTCTTTCATTCCCTCATCCAATTCCCAACTTCTTCCTCCTTCACTCTCTCCCTGTCAATATCTAAATGAAACCTTTTCCAACGCTGTCTCTGTTTTTCTTGCGCTGGCAAACGAGATGATTTCTTTTCACCCCGAACAATAAAATTGACAGTGTTTTCTCTCTCTCTCTCTCTCTCTCTCTCTTTCTCGCTCTCCAACGGCACTGGAGGGAAAAGGGGTCGGCAGCATGCTTGGAATTTTTAGCGCTCCGTGTCAACGCTGTAAATTATCGTGATTATTGCACACAGCTCTTTCTCTCGCTCGGTATTGAGCGGACCTTTTCTCTTTTCGCCGCTCGCTTTTTATTATTATTTTCGAGAGGTAAACAAAGAAAGGAGCAAGCAACATCTTTGAAGTACTTCTCCCTCTCACAAAGGGAGGAGCAACTGCTGCAGCAGTCAAGCGCGTCGCCTCACTTGATTCAATTTTAAAACGCATCAAGCGAGAAGAGAGGAAAATCAGGAAAGCTGCTGCACGCATTCTTTCGTGAACTTCCATTTCGCAAAAATAGCAGACGGAATGAGACTGTCTGAGAGATATGGGCCGCAAAGTTTATTATGATTTTCTTTTGGAAAGTGCCTTCCACTCGAGTGGAGAGCGTCGTCATTTGATGATTGTCTTTTGACTTGGAGAAAAGTTTGAGTGGAAATTATTTGTTGCTTGCTCACCCCATTGCCTGAAAGGCGACACTGTTATTTCCGTGAAATTCAAATTGCCACTCGCAAGAGGCACTCGACTTCCAACTATAGTCTATATCGGTTTATTTAAAAGTCGCTCCACCTCATTCCAGAAACTCATTTGGCGGATCGTGTGAGAAGATTATTAACAAATTCGCACGATCCCATCTGTGCAATGTGAAATCGTGCGTGGGCAAACTGATTGTCGCCGAACTTTGAATTCGCCTCCTCGCGCTTTGAACGCATTCAATCTCCCAGCGGAAAACTCGATTGAATTCGATATTAACCTCTTACACTTTGAGCGAAATCCCCGAAACTCGAGTGCTGGCCCACTTGGCAGGCGGTCCTGGTTACACGCACGCACGTATTCGATCACTTTGCAGCAGAGGCAGCAGTCGCCCGCTACGTTTGATCGAAATAAGCAAAATCGCGCGTTCACATACACAAGAGCGCTCAGCATTGATACCGCGTCGCGCGCGATTTATTCGCTCGCGCCCTCTCCTTGTGTTTGACAACTGTCACTCATACATATTTTGCATCAATCGCAGTCGAGAGCAGAGCATCGGTGGCAAAGCAAGAGAAAGAAAGCTCTTCGAACCCAGCCGGCAGCGAGGCTGCCAGATTGCTCGACAAAGCTGGGCGCTGGGTGGTGATATGCAAGAATATGACATGCAGTTGTATCTTTTATTAAATGCTGTACAGTGGCTCCAGTTGCGAGACAGATCGATATGCTGGTGGAACACTACACACGAGCGAATGAACGAACGAGGAGCTCGAGAGAGTTAGAGTGAGAGAGAGAGAGAGAGAGAGAGAGAGAGAGAGAGAGAGAGAGAGAGAGAGAGAGAGAGAGAGAGAGAGACCGTATGAGAGACTGCAAAAAACTATGCAAATTATCTATCCCAGCTAAAGCGACGCGCGCGCTCGGCCCGTTTTTTGGTCCGCTCGCAATGAATTCATAATTACACAAGCACAGCATCAGTTAAATTGTTTTCCTGCTCATTCGCATCAACGGTAGTATAGTTGCTTTACTTTTGACAATATAATCGCGCCATATAATCAATCATCGCCGAGTCGAGTAACAAAGGAGTCGGTTCGTTCGCAGGGTGGTGCTGCCAAAAAATAATTAAATCTGCTGCAAATTGCTGTTAATCATAATATCGCTAAGTGATAGATTAATGGCTGCCAGACGCATCGTGCCTGCCGGCTTTTTCTCCACGCCCGCCGCGTTCGTTCGCCTCCCTCCTTAAGTTTTTGCCTGCCCGCTGGCTGCTGCAGCACACACTACACTACACTGCCGCCGTCGAGGATTCAGATAATGTCCCCTAACTAAAAATAAATTTCCAACCCACAATACCGCACAACACAACACAAAGAGCCACCGTCCTCTCTCTCGCAGCAGCGGCAGCAGTGAATAAATATTCCGCGTCGTTTTGTTTATGGCTAGTCCACGCAGCCAGCAGCCATTGTTGCGGGATGTTTGGCCTCCGCCGCTGCTGCTCCTGCTGCCCTACGTATATTCAAATTAGTTTTTCGTGTTTTCTGGTATCAAAACATAACTCAATCCATACGCTCGCCCGTCGTGTTTTGTTATTCAAAGCAGCCGGATCGGACCCGGGTGGCTACCCTCGCGACTAATTACGAAATCGCCAGCTCTGCTTCCAAATGTTTGATTTGCAACAGGGCGACTGCACTCTGTGTGGGATAGATCATACAAAACATTTACTCAAAAACTTAAGATTGCACGCTCATTTTCCGTACTCGTTTTATGAACATCATGAGCCCTTCTAGCTTAAAAAATTTCTCTTGCGTGCTGACAGGAAGTAAAATTTTTTCACGTCCCTTTTAATGATTTTTTTACTTTTACCACAAAAGTTTGATGATAAGAAGTGGAAAAACAACTAACAGCGCTGCTTTTTAGGCGCGAAATATCACTGAGCTAATTTAATTTGTTTTTATTTTGCCGCATTTGTGGCACGGATAATTCCAGTGGCAGTCAGTTTCGCGATAAAATTCCCTGCACACCAATCAGTACTCATTTTTCTCTTGCCATCCCTTTTTCTGTCCGCCCGCGCGCAAACACCAGCCATAATGTGCACACACGCTCGCTCACTCACATCTAGCGAGCGAACGCGCGGGTATCAAAATAGTATGCTTCAATGACTGTGTTATATGATGATTTGTGCGCACGATATGAATTTTATTTACATATCATTAGGTTTTTTATTAAAGGTTTCCAATTTCCCTTGTGAACGTGGTGGCGGTGGTCCTGCAGTATTATGAAAAATTGATTATAAAATACCACACAGTGCACGTGAGGGTGAAAAAGTCGGCGGCGGATGCCAAAAATTTGCCCAGTTTGCGCTCGTTATTGGCCGATTCGGCGAAATTAAAAATTCCTCCGGGGCTATGGTAGTTTTTCCCGCCTTTCGTTACTCTTTCACAAAAGCTTTCTTCTCGAGTGGCCTGACACTTTATTTTTCGCTCTGCTTTTATAATTTCTGCTTGAGAAAATGGATGTGTCACGTTGGGGCATCAAATCTGGGAAATACAGTGCTGACTTGGTGCCAAGATTTCTTCCAAAACATAAACATGAAAAGTGGCTGTGCCAAGCAGCAAGAGCGCAAGCTGCAGTTAGCCGGGCAGCTTACAATAAATTTTCCTCAGCTCAGCCTTTTTCCTCCCAAAAATAATTATTGCTGCGTTGCTGCGAGATTCCGTTCCCTCCGCCTTCCTTTGACGGGCGAAAAGAGAAAGAAAAGCGGCAGCAGCGGAGGCGGTGGCACCGACACGCCGATAGAAAAATGAAAGGAATAAACCGGCAAATCCTCTTACTCAAATATTTAAATGACATTGGCTTAAGACAGACAGGCAGCAGCGTTTTTTACACTCGACGGCTTCGTAACAAAGGAGCGGAGACGACGACGAGAAAGCGGGGGTAAGGAGAAAAGCTGCAGAAAAATTAACAGCAATTCCTCTGTCTGTACCCTTGCAGTGTTTGTTCCCTTCGCGCGCGTTGATGAGCCCCTTTTCCACCCACACTCGCGGCGTTTTCTTCGCATCCATCCACCCGACTCACTCCCTTGCTGCTCTCGCGACTTCACAGATTTAATCAGCTCCCCTTGCCTAATAATAATACATTTCATCTCTCGAGTGAAGCTAATGCCGGTTCTTTCCTCACTCGATTCAGCCTCGCTTGCGCACAGCTCAGGCATCAAGCGAATTCTTAATTTTTCCAAGCAATCGAGCCGGCAAACAAAGAAAGTTAATGAAATCAGAAGGTGCTTAGCCCGGCTAGGAAGGTGTATAATAAAACACGCCGCCGTCAATTCGATAGCAGCTAATTAAATTTTGGATGCACCGGCACGCGGAAAGTTCGTTATTTTCGGCTGAAAAAAGTAGCAAATGACACTCACCGAGCACAGCCGGCTTTTATAAATGACTGGTGCTGCGTTTGTAATCCACAATTTGCATGTTCAAACAGTGGGAGGAGTACGGCGAGTCCCATATCTCTGTTTACCTAGCTTGATTCATTTTCTGGCAAGCGCCCCCATTCTTCCCCTTGCGAACCGTCGGCTCTCTCTCTCTCTCTCCTCTCAACCCACTATACATTCATTGCCTTTGCGACCCAACAAAAGATTGTCTAATGCAATTCTGCAATATGAATTAATAAATTCCAACCCTGTCAGCCGTCGAGAGCAAGAGAGAGAGAGAGAGAGAGAGAGAGAGAGAGAGAGAGAGAGAGAGAGAGAGAGAGAGAGAGAGAGAGAGTTTTGCAAGTCATGAACTTGGGCTACAAGTTAACCGACCAACTCGCTGGCACCCAGAAATTATCATGGGGTGTTGGTGTGTGGACTAACGTGGGGAAATTTGCTGTGACTGAATCCAATGTGCAAAGTAAATCTTTGCTCTGCAGCGGCAGCTAGCGCTACTATATGAAATATAAGTGAAGAACATTATTTATACAAAGCTGCTGCTGCTGCTACCGCCGCTGCATGAAAATTATACTCACCAGCGGGGGAGGCGTCTAATGCTCTTCTTGTGTGTGTATATGTGTGTGTATTGTTCAACTTGCAAGTGCTTTGAATAAACAGCCTTTGAGCCAACAATGCCAGGACTGAAATTATTAGATGCGAAGTGCAGATTCCGACAGGGAAATAACTTGGACTGATCATTGACTAAGGAAACTAACCAGGCTGAGAGCATAATCAATACACATGCAATTGAAACATTAAATTGATTTGATGGTGAAGCACATTTGCTAGCTATGAATTATAGGGAAGATTAAGAGAAATAATAGTATAAAAACAAACACCAGCGTGTAAAAATTTACAAAAGACAAATATCCATCGTTGCTTCTTAAACGTTGCTGCTTTCTTGAGAGACTTCATTTGCTTTGCATTCGAAAAAATGATACTTTCTGATACGGCTAAGTTTGAGAAAATTTGCATACCGCCGTGGTAGCGGCAAAATTGCGAATAGCTCAACAAACATACAGATTCAGATAGATTTTATTTTGTAAAGCCGAAATTATTTGTAAGGGTGGCTCTAAAAATACGTCAAGAAATGACTATTTGGACTGTTTAACATATAATCACAGACAAAAAAATTCGTCCAAGTCATAAAATTGGTGGTGCAAAACTAGCTTCTTCAACAAGTTTTAATTGTTAAATTGATTGTTGCCCTTTTCTTGCAAGAAGGAAATTTGCATTTGGTTGTTGAGCTAAGCTAAATTTTTCCGCTACCACACAGGTTGGGAATGATTAGAGATGGAAGAAAGAGATCAGAGATTTGAACAAAGCAAAAAATAATGGTAACCGTGAAAAGTGTGTGGATAAACATGCATCGGTTTTTTAAATTTGCTTGTTTCCAAGATCTTTCAGTCATTTCTGGTGTATTGTAAAATTTACAATCGATAGAATCTGCTTTAAAGTTCATGTTAGTTACAAATTTGCTGTAAGCATCTGTGATGGGCCGTGAAATAATAGAGGTTTTTTTTCCATTCGATAGAAACACATGCAGCACTCACATTGTGAACCATCACAAAATGCATTTTACAAATTCACCAGTTCCAACTCACCATATTAGGAATTATGAAAAACAGGGTACAATCACCCTTCCTCGGACAATAACACTGTTCCCATTTAAATGCTGGCAACGTGCTGACTACTGCAAACAAACAAACGTTTTTTGATCACGCTCCATTGACTCATTTTTCCATCATTTCCATATCAAATTTTCATTTTGCATTCGATCATCAGAATTGGCTGAAAAACGGACCGGATATCTGCATCCCTCCCAGTTTGCTTGCGATGCCAGTCGCTGCCTCATCGAAAATTTATTTACATGACGTTTCCGCTCTGCAAATTAGCGTCTACTTTTAATCAGTCGGTTCACTGCGATCCGTAATGCACCGGCCTTTGCAGCAGCTCTCTGTTTGCATGCATAAACATAAACAAATCAGCTGGGGCGAGCTGCAGCCGGTTTTTCACAGTGTAAATTGGGTTACTTAGTTCGTTAGTGGGTCTGCACAAGTGCATCTGCGCGCGGCCACTGGCAGTGCTACTTTTGCAAATGTACACACACACATCCGGCCGTTATTAATATTCAATGAATGAACGAACGAGCGAACCCGTCGGCCGGCTGCCAGCGCACGGGGCTGAATTTTGCATTCCATTATCCGGCATGCGAGGTCCATCCTCCCCCACCCCAGCCGCGCCAATGTATCAGCCGGCCAGGGGTTGCAAAAAGCAAAGTGGCACCAAATATTTCCCGCATTTCAATATTTGATGAGAATCTGACGCTCGACTCGCGGCGGCCGTGCCGGCCAACGTCGCCCCCCGCAATAATAAAAACACGGTGCTATTTGCACAAAAAGAGAGGGCGGACAATGGGGCAGGTGAGTGTGCCTGGCGTGATTTGCAAACTCTCTCCGCCCCCCGCACCTGCTGGCTAAAGCATTTGCCCTTGCAGCCTTTGGCAAAAATGGCCGACCTCTTTTTTCACCGCTCTCGTGTTTCGCGAGCAGGTGCAAATACGAAAAATCACTCGTGAATGTGTATTTTAATTCCAATCTGCACCGCTCGATGAACGAAGCATTGCAGAACTTCCAGCAGTGACTTCTCGTTCCCAGGTTTAATTAGCATTCGGCAAGTTCTTGACATCTCGCCTGGGAAATGTTCCAACGAATAATTGGACGTGCGAGTGATTTAATACAGAGCATAATAGGAGGGTTAATTGGAGTGGTCCTCGAGTTGTAATGTAACAGTTGATTTCGCAACAGAGACACGTGTTTTATTTGGCATTGTAATTGAGTAAATACTGTGTTTTTCGTCGAACGATGTGATGCTGTGCGTTACAGTTTTTGGGCCAATATTCCTCATCTAAAAATAGAAGTTAGTTAAATTAATGCGGCATCGCTTCGCTCCATGAGGAAAATCGGTTATAAACTCCCCATTGAGCGGACCACAAAGTTACAGCACCAAACCCCAATAATGATTATACAGAGCAGTAATTTGATTGGTCCATTCATAATTCAGTGAGATCTCATTTCCTGCGGGCCTGCCAGTTTCAAAAGTTAGTTACAAGGGGCATGTAGAGTATGTGTCATACCACATTATCGAGCGGTTTAATGGAATTCCTCGGAGCGGAATGCAAGATGCACGACGCATCTCTCTCCCTCTCTCGCCTCTGCTAGAAATTGATAGATGCCTGCTTACATCAACGCAAGTGTAGTCCAAGGTACAAGCTCGTTAGGCTTAGCGAATAGTTAGTTGCCTGGCGGATAACTTATCGTGATGTGTACACCTCCAACGAGAGAGTTCTGCGGCATTGTGGGGGAACTAGCGGCGACGGCGTAGGCAGGCAGGCAAGCAGGCAGCGCGACGGCGAAGGGAAAGAGATAACCTGTTGTTGATTTCTCGAGTCAATAAATAAGTTCATAACTGCCTTCCTGCAGGAACCATAAATTCCCGGCGCCTTAATTAAGTTAACAAATCCGCCGGGCGTGAATGGAGTTGGCGCGCGCGCGCGCGCCAAGAGAAGTTGCCGCATTGTTTAATTGCGTGCCTCTCTATATACGCGTTCATTTAACTCACCCGCGCATATGCTCAGTCGGTAAGGCTAAATGGTTTATTGTTCGCCCGGTGTAAAGGAGCGAGATGTCGAGAGTCATGTAGAATTCCTGGAAAATCGCTCGGATCAAGATTAAAATATTGGCAAGATAACTAAGTTTCAGTCGAAAACGGGGCGATTAGCTAATTGAACGAGAGGCTGTTTATTCTCTGGTTATAAACAACGTGTTTTGCTTTGAAAAAGCTGGAATGAGACGCAAGTTGATGAAATAAGAGGCCGTGTTTTCGGGCCGTACTTTATAGAGGCGTCAATTGTGTACCAACACGGAGCATAAAAATTTAACACCCGGCAGTCGCCGCCGCCGCCGTCGTTGACGAGGGTACACTGCTGCACCGTATTTAGTTTTGTGCCTCTTTATGCTACTGCTACACCGACGCGAGTGCCGCATAGTGTGCTTGTATCGATTTTGCGCTCAAAATGAATACAGGAAGAGGGGGAGAAATATTCAAGCTGAACGACTAAATTGTGCAACAAAACCGGCTCGCCCTTTCACACCGTTTAAAATTCGCGCACTCACTTGAAGGAAAATAAAATTTCCGCAGCACAGCAGTCAGTGTTGCTGAAATTAATTCCCCCTGCCTCCGCGCTTCGATCGGCGCCGATGGGTGGGGTTGGATTAAATTAGAAATTCCGTCGCATTCGGCCCGGCATAAATTAGCGCTTTTTTCCCGCCCGCACGCGCCGCCAAAAGGGCTGTTTGCATTTTTTTTTTCATCCAAGAGCTGCTACTCGCAATTAGATTTTTGCGGACAAAAGAGGAATAAATAAGTTATACCCGGCACTCGCAGCCGGATACAGCGTGTATAGGGAGTCTGTCGAATACGAACGGTTTGGCTCCGAGGCGGGATTAAAACTATAAAACTTTATTTTAATGTCTCTTTCGTTGCGTTCGTTTTTTGCCCCGCCGCGCCAGCCAAAGCTTTGCAATAAATTAAAGTGCCACATTATAGAAGTGTCGTTAAAAATGGGCTCGCAGCGCAGAAACATCTTTCCCCTCGCAGTAATAGATAACTCGTTAGCGCCGCGTCGGTCTAATAAAATATTTCTCTCTCAGTCTGCTTCGCACTCAATGATATTCAAACGCCCGCGGAGCTGATCCCATGCCAACACAAATTACGCCCGACTTTTTGCACCCCTGAGAAACACAATTTCCAATTTCTGCTGGCTTCGTTGTTATGTTTTTTCGTCGCCGGGTCGCTGCTCCCGCGAGTATCAATTACGGCCAGCTTTGTTCTCCTTTGTTCAGCCGCTGTGCAACGAGCTAGTGACAAATTGATCTTGACTAAAATGATTTATTAAATTTTGAAAGCGTCTTCTTAACGTCGTCCCATCAATCTGCAATTTTTTTCCTCGCCGAGTGAGAACGTCGCCTGAAATAAAAGACCTGCGCCACGCCAACAACGATGATTGTTATTCAAGAGGGGAGGCGACCTGAAAATTATTTGATTATGATCCCCACCGTTATAAATCAGTGTTTGACACGAACGAGAAATTGTTTCCACCACAATTTCTGATAGCATCGCACCGCTTCTTCAGTAGCGGGAGCTATATTTTTTCTTGGGAGTGGCAAAAATACGACATTGTCGGGAGTTCCCCTATTTCACATTCTTATCCATCTGCAGAGGCAATCTGAAGCATAATTAGAAACAGTTCCCCGCGTCTAATTTGCTGAAAAAAGGTCTGCGGCAATTCCCTCCGAGAGCGTGCTCGTCTCGTTTTTTCGCAATCGCAGTACGAAAGCGCCATTTGGAAGCAGCAGTAGCAGAATCTCATATCGCGGCACTCGAGGAAAAACGCCGTGCTAGATTCGTACCGTCGCGTTTGCCGACAGTTTCCATTCTCCGCGCAGCAACAGCAGCAGCCAGTTCGAAAATTCATTACAATCCCCAGTGGTATAATGGAAGCGAGCAGGCGAATGTTGTCGCATGTACAGTGACATTACGTCTGCAAAGATATGCATCAAGAGTTTAACGTGCGGCCAAGTGTAAAATAGAATTGAAGCAACTGAAAAGATATCTCTTCTGTTTGAGGTCCGCCTTTTGAGACGGATTCTCCGCTGCCGCCGCAGCTCCGGTTTCCCCCAGCATTTATGCAGCCGGCAATCTTTTGAGCACGCCATCCTATTATTTGCGAATAAAGCCGACCGAATCTATTTGGAAAGGATCCCGCCAGTAGGGACGGATGGGAGCTCGCTATTTTTGGATCGGAGGTGCGAAACGATCAAGTGCTCGGTTCTGACCAAATGGGGGCAGCAACAAAAAATAACCGGAAAATGAAAATAATAAATCGTGGAGGAAATTGGATCTTGCACGGAAGTTGGCAATGTGGCGAGCTAATTAATTCGTGCCGTGTTTACCAAAATAAGAGTGCTTGCTGGGTCGCTTACTGATTTAACCGTTGGCAGGAGAGATGGAACTTTTTCCATCTTTTCGCGCGCTGCTGCTAGGAAACAAGCCGGCCTGACAGTGCTCCTTTCTCTATAGAAGGATAATGATGATTGCTTCAGACAGATTGGGGCGAGGGGAAAAAGAGTCGGTCGGTGTTGACATTGGGGCCGGCAGAAAATAGTTAGGAGCAGAGTGATTGAAGAGTTAACACAGCAGTAGTGAGAATTGAAACTTCTTCTTCGGGCCAGCGTCGCCCGAGCCTGAGATAGAAAGGAGCAGATAAGATAGTGCTGCGAATTCATGTCTGCAAACGTGTGTGTGCCGAGCCGGCGAGCAGCAGCATCAGCAATAATAATAATACGCCCGCTCCAAGCTTTGTTTGATAACGCACGCGGCGAAAACGACTTTCTTTCCTTATTATTTATTAATTTTCTCCCCTTTGCGCAAAACGAGCAAGGCAAGCACCAAGCAGGCCTGTCTCGTAAAAACGGCCGTTTAAATTGCCGTTTTTAGTGCCACCAGAGACGCGTTGTTGACGCTAAGTGGCTCCTCGTTTCGACTTTCCTAATTTGCCTGTCAAAAATGAGAGCAATTTCGCGCCAATCCGCCTAACTGTACGGAATGAAATTTCCAATTAGCTGCTTGGATGGTTGTATGTTATTACCGGGTAAAAAATTGGCCGAAATAAAGCGAAGAGTGGCACGAATATGAAAATACAAAAATGAAACAACAAGCCAGCTTTGCACCAAAGACCTCCCAACAGTTGGGAACGTTAACAGCCGCTTGGATTTTTATTTTCAAATGCTTGCCTCGTTTGTTCAGGTGAAATTGCACATATGTGCTCAAGATCAAAGCTTCGCTCGCGAGGGAAATGATTTCGGGAAAGGAGTTACCCAAATCTTAGATAAGCCAATTGCATGTTTTGTCACATCCCCCGAAAAAGGTCGGTTGGCAACGGTGTCCCTTTTATTTGGAAAGTTGGAATTTATATCGAGTACGCGAGTCGCAACATTCAAGCCCCGAGTACTGCACAGCACACGCAATAATATCGAATGCTCCGTTTCTCGGCTCAGCACCATTTGTTCGGTACAAAAAGATCCGCATTTCGTACGGAGACGCGAGAGGCAAAAAGTCGAAAAACTATTTTTCATTGGCGCGCGCACCACTACTATTACTCCATTTTTTACATTTGTGTTTCATTTCTCCAGGCCCATTGTGCGCGCGCGTTGAAAGAAAAAGGCAACGTGATGCTGTGCCGCCGAGCACACACTCGCTGCGAGTTGCATATCCATCATCTTTTATTATCCACGCTCGGCGCGTGTATGTGCGCGCGCCGTTGTTGTTTTTGTTGTTGTAGTCGCGCCTACTAAATATTAATAATAAAACAATCCGGCGAAATGGCGGAAGCATAAATTTTTCATTCCCTTTGTAAGTACAAAAGATCATTTTTGCCAGGAAAAAGAGTGGGCGAGTGCAGAGAGGAGCGAGAGAGAGAGAGAGAGAGAGAGAGAGAAAGGAGCAGCAGCATCTGCGGGTATAAATATATGGAAAGAGAGCCCGCTCCGCCGCCGCCGTCGCTTTTCCCTTTTTCCACAGCGCCATACATATGCAGCAGTTACGCTACAGTGACGCTCAACTGGATGTTTTCATGCAGAAGAGTTTCGGATACTTTCTGAATTTTTTTTTGCATTTGAATATTTATTAATTTCGCTGCCGCCGCCGTTGGTTCTACTTTGAAAATTCATGACTCGACTCAGGCCGCACACCTCGCCGAGGGGACTTGATTATTTTTATGAAGTTGTAAGGAAGGCGAGCGCAGAGGCCCATCCATCGCGCAATGATTTCAATCCCCATCCATTTCCAGCCCGGTAATTTGCATAAAAACAATTTGGGGCGAGCGAGCGCGTCGTTACAAAGTGGCTGCCAAATAAATTTTACTTTTCTCATTGGAAACAATACCGGTTTTTGCTGCACAACAGGCGTCGTTTCGTTTATACTCGGGGACAGTGCGGCGCGTGCGGTGGCGGCGAAAAAGGTCGGCCTTTTTCCCTGAAATTAATGTAACCGTGAATAATTAATCAAGTCCAACTCTGCGGGAAAGTGCAATTTGCGTTGTTTATGCTTTGATTAAATGAACGCGTCGCAACACGGGCGTGTCTGCTTTATTTCTAGCCGGCTCAGGCACGCACGTGTTTGTGTTGTTCCGCACTGCACAGCCTACCAAATGTGTATGTGTGTGCGCCAAATTGCGAGTTTGTGCCAACTTGTTTTCCTCTCTCGCTCCCTTTCCTTGCCGTCATCACCAGCAGTTATAACTTATTAATAAACGCTAACATTTAGTACACACACGAAATTCGTTCGCATCGCGAGACATCAAAGCGGGTGAACGTTTTGCGGTTTACTCTTTGAACTATTAAAAGAGAAAGAGAGAGATTTCCCTCCCTGGAGAGAGAGCACCGAGTGCCTTGTTGAAAAGTAAATATAATCGTCATCATCATCATCATCATCAGCAGCAGCAGTGCCGTTGCTGGCAGAGAAACGTTTGCAAAAAGTTAATTATTTAAGAGAGAGATAGGCAGTGAGAGAGAATAAGAGTGGCGAGGGAAGGAGAGACGATGACTACGACAGACACCCGCCGCTCGTTGGCTGCCTGTCGACAAGACATTGATTGTTCCGAGTGTGTGTGTGTGCCATGTGATACAGTACAAGCCGGGATCGACACGGGGACCGGCGCTGGGGGAATGAAATTCGAGGGAAATTTTATACTCTGCTCGTTGGTTATGAAAATTGATTTTCACAATGTGGTGTGTGGATATTTTTTCATAATATATATTCACGAGAAGGGCGCGTTCTTTTGCGCAAACGAGCTGTGTAAGGTATTGGAAATCTCATCCTTGCCGCAGACTATAAATTGGAATGTGCAGGCGAGCTATTCGAGGCGCTATGCCAAAGGCACAAAAGCGATGTTAAAACTTTTCAAACAGCACGCCGACGCTGCCTTTGTCAAGCGCTGTAACAATCAAACGGCCTTTCACCTTGAACGGATTTTTGCAGCAAGTGCGATGGTAATTTTAATCGCATTCGCGCCGAAGAAGGCGTGAAACACGAGCGTTAATGGGATCATTTTGTTCCTGGCAACATCTACCGCATCATTTGGCGTATCCATAACGAGAGCAATTTTCCGACTTGAATCACGTCCGCGCACGTAATGAGAGTGAGCCGAATGCCGGCTCTCTTCCACCGCCACGCGGCAATCTGCATAGCGGACGACGAAATTTTAGCGCCGATTCGCGTCTCAGTCGGCCGCGAAGTACTTTCCTAATGTGTAATTCTACTTCCGCTTGACGGCATTTGTGTATGGAAATCGAGCGGCGAGTCATTTTGTTGGCGAATTGCGACGCGGAATTAACTGCGAACAAAGAGCCTTTAAGGGCGGAGGCTGGCTGGCTCGCAGACAATGATCATTATTAAAACTACCTCGCTTCTAATATTCATGGGGACGGTCTGCGCGCCGGCCGCTGACCATACCCGCGCAAGCTGGCTCTGTTCTTAAATGTGCGGCGATCAAAGCAAGCTGTGACATCCATTTTTATGGCCGCCAATTCATATGTACATTATGCAGGCAGGATGACGATTTTACTTGGCACCCCTCACACTCGCTCGCACAGTAATAGCGCTTGTCAAAGGCAGGGCGAGCACACATTGCAGCGGTATTGGATTGAACACGCCCTAGCCCGCACAGCAAGCTCGATTTTTCTGCTGACCTTTGGTTAAAAATGAAGAGATAAAACCGAGAAGGCTGCAGCTGAAATTAAAATATATCCCTGCCCGCCCTCGTCGATTCTTTGTCCAAATCCGCTTGCTCGCTAACCCTTCCGCCCGCGTGCCTGCCCGTCCGCTCGCTTGCTCGCTAATGAAGCGACTGCGGGTTTCAGACGGCAAATTCACCTTTTATTGTATGCATGCAACACCCTTGCCGCGAATAATTTGTGGCCGTGAAGGAGGTGGAAATGAAAATAAATGCCCTCCGCGCGGAGGGGAGATGAGTGAAGAGAGCAGAGCAAGCGGGAGCGAATTGTAAAAATAATCCTCTAGTGTGCTGGCTGGCGTCGAGTGTTGGAGCAGGGAAAATATATAGAGCCAGTTAGTTAGTCGGGGGCATTAAGTGCAGCGGCTGTGCTCGCGCGCGCAGAAAGGTTAATCTGTCGTTTTTTAATAAATTTACAATTTGCCTGCATTTTCCTGATGAAAGTTCCATGTTTTAGCAGCGCTCGTGTTAAATTTTCCTTGGGAATAATTTTTTCTGAATCCCAATGTTCTGTCAACCAACGAAAATTGTAACTGTTCCTTAATTACCGCTTCTGTGCTGCTGCTGCTGTCCAGGGGTTCGTGTTGTTATTATTTTTGTTGGGTTTTCCAACACCGAGAGCGTCGGCTGCTAAACTCATTTTGATTTCATGCGAAAACTTACTCTGCAGGGTGAAATCTGCAGCAGCGTTTTCACTGCCAGCTTCAGAGGAAAAGATGATAATAAAAAATAAGTTTTAAGCACTCTCAGCGCTGGCTCTCGAGCTCCACTACTCTTTTTCTCTCGCCTGCACGCTCGCTCGACGGGGGCTGCAATCTTAAAAAGCCGCCGCGTGCAAAAGGCAACTCGTGTGGCAGCGAGGAGAAAACGGCGGAGAGAGACGAGAGAGAGAGAGAGAGAGAGAGAGAGAGAGAGAGAGAGAGAGAGAGGGTTTAGGTGGTGTAAGTAAAGATATGCAAATTCCATTCATTATTACAGCTGCGACCAAAACTACGACATCGTCTCGCAGCCGGGGCGAAAGGGAACAAAACTTTTGGATTATCCTTTAATTTTGAGCGTGCTCAGCAGACAAAGAAAGAAATAATACATAAATTATACACGCGCTGCGCGCGACAGTCTCGCAATCATAAAGTTGCTTTTCCCTTCGGTGTTCCGTGTAGTGGCAACAACACTTTGGGCCCCTTTTGTTGGTCCGCGAGCACGTCTCTTGCTGCGGCGACCACTCTGATAACCGTTTGTTTGGCAAAGCCTGACACTGGCCACGATGTGATAATTGAGAAATATCGATGAGTCATAAAGCAGCTCACAGGCTTACCGTCTTACTGCCAAGGCAAACAAGCTCGCGCAGAGACGACAGCTTAACAAAAGCAACACACTGGCGCACCAGCCGAGAAAGCCCCCCCCCCCCCCCCCCCCGAGAATTTCTTCTTTCCTGTTGACAACCGCGTGTGTACAGAGAGCTTATTAAGTCTCGCATGCCAAGTGTCGATATGGATATGGAGTCGTCAGCCAGAAATAACAATTAAGCGCGCGCAATTGCTTCATCCCGGCACAAACTTGCGAAGCGGCAGATTTATTGGCGTGCGTACGCGTACGTGGAAGCTGCCGGCTCCTAATTATTCGCGCGCACAAGGGATGAGTGTTAATACGCTTCAATTAAAGACGTGTAAGACTATCAAGTGTGCACTTCCTCCCCCTTTAAACGCCTCTTCTGCCGGCTATATGTGTCAGCAGTAAAGCCGTAAAGATGCTAACAAATTGGCCCAAACGGCGTGCATTTCATGCGTGTTCTTGCCCTTTGTTGTCGTCCGCACGCGAGTTCGTTTGTAAAACGACGCCTGATAAGGGTTAATCAGCCTCACACTTTCAAATTATTCGCGCAAAGCTTCACGTCTAGTTGAGTTATGCAACCCACTCAGCTCGTCTACGTAGCACGTGCTACATAGCGAGCAAATTAATTACAGGGGGCTCGGTGCGTCATTCCTGTCTGTTTATTTTCGACTTTTGTGAATTCAAAATTCATTAGTAGTTGCAATAGGCAGCTCCACTAACGAACCAATTCTGCTGTTTGCCGTGCTCGCAACTAATCAACTCCTAATGCTGCCGGCCGCATGAGGTTTTGATCCAGCGTTTCAAAGCGATCCTAATTTCCTCTAAACCAGGCCGATTCGGCCTCGGTTTAAACAGAATTTAATGTGTGTCTAATGGAATTTTGATCGGCCGCTCCCCAGGCAGGCTTTCTTTCTGAGGCTGCCCGATAACCCGCTCTCGTGTGCGGCGGACAACACATGCAAACGGCGCCGGCCCAAATTAAAGCCCACTCGGGCCCTGGAGGCTCGATTGCGTTCCGGCGACCATTAGAATTTTATGATTCAGCAAGGGGCCTCTGCCGCTCGTTAAATTGTGAAATTTATTATGCTGGAAACGCACTCGTAAAAATTTTTACTCCCGATTGTTGGGTCTGGATTGTCGGCGCCCGGAACAAACGGTGGGGATGAAAACAATTTACTGCAGGGGCCGATCTATCATTGAGTGGAGGCAGAAACGTACGCTCGCAGCCCGCTATAGCTAGCCACTCTGATGAACTTTAAACAAGGAGTCGTGCACATATATAACACGCCACGATGGGGTTTTTGATTTTCCGAGTGAGCAGTTTTGAGTTATACGGCTGCCTTTGGTAAATAGAATGACCATCATCATTACTATGGGTCTGAATTTATACTGTATATACACACACTCTGGCTGGCTGGCTGGCCGGCCGGTCGGTCGGCGGCTAGCTCTCTTTTTCTAACTCACTGCACTGATTTCTTCTTCCACGGCCGGCAATTTTGCGGGAGAAACGCTGGGGCCGCTTGCGGAGAATGTGCCTCGCAAGTGAATTATTGGTACACTCCTTGTAATGGTCCTAGAAGCATATTGCTGTTTCTTTCGCTGCTTCCCTCCTACTTTGGTAATTGATGATTTATTTATTACTTTTATGCATTGCTTCGCGAGGCCATTTCGCCCCTTTTTTCTCCTGCCCGCCGCCTGTGGTGCGTGTGCATTTTTCTCTCGGCCAGTATCCGCTGTCCGAATATTATAAATAGTAGTACTGGCCGCTCGCCATGTTCTCGCCGGGCATCCTGCGCGAAGAAGCGTATGTGTTGTGTGCCGAACAACAGCCAGCGAGCACGTCATGCTTGATTGTGATTGATCGCTCTAGTGAGAGACGCCAACAATTGGAAATGAATACTCGATTACATAATTTTTATCGCCACTTGCCCGCGTCGACGGGCGATCATCAAGACGGAGTTGCTGACGTGAAGCGGCTACAAGTAGTGAAAAATTATCCGCTCACTCCACGCTGATAAATAAGAGAAAATCTGGAAGAGTGTCATGCCTAATTGGTTATTCCAAAGGTTTTTGATGTGGTAGAATTAAAATATATTTATCAAACTGTTAATATAAAATTATTTTCCGTGGTCCAGATTTAAATTGCCAGATGCGATATTCAAGCTTGCTCTGACCGGGAGAGTGAGCGAGGCACGGTCCATGGAATATCGAATTTTGTATCAATGCTGAAATTCCCTGCAAGTTTTGCTTAACAAAAGCGATACCCGCGCGTGCGAGAGAGATCAAAGTATTTTGATTAGCGCCATTACTTATTACAAACGCACCTGTCGCAAAAAGGTCGATCGCGTCGAATTTGCACATTTAAAACGAATCGGCCTGTTTGTGAAGCACCTCAATGCGCCGATGATTCCCTTGATGCGAAAAGGCCGATGATCCGCGTGCGCCCTTTGCTGCTGCCGACGGAATCATGCGGGCTGTTTAAACTTGTAATTAGACATGAAAGGGAGCAGCCGGCGCGCGGTAATGATTGACCGGCCCAGCTACTTGTTATCGCCACCGCGTCGTCGTATTGTGCAGGGTATTATTAAAAAGGGCCGAGCAGCGTGCCAGCCGGCTTGAACCCTTTTGTGCGGCGGCCACATGCCATATTGATCAGCAAAGAAACGCCAATCACGTGTGCGCGTTTTAATTGGCAAATCCCTGCGGCAGCCGCGGCGGTCCCTGCAGAAACGCCGGCTCTTTTTGTCGCGGCACGGCGGTAGTAGTGGTTGGTGGCCACCATAAATCGCCGCCGCTCGGCCTGTTTATCGCGTTGCCTGCGTGCGTTCCGCGATTTGCGTGTGGTGCAGCAGCGAGCCAATAAATTGCTGCTGCGCTGCACTTGTGCGACGGCACAAAGCAGCCAGTGAAATAAGGGATCATTCATTTCTTTATGCCCCCGGCCGACGACAGCATAAATCAGGCCTCGACCTAGCTAGAGCAAAGCGATAGTAAAACTTTTCTAAGCCCGTCTGGCCAGCGGAGATAACACCCCGCGAAGAAAGCAACTACTGCCGCTGCTACTGCTGCTGGTGGTTTGGTGTCGACGCCGCCCGACGCAGTATATATCAACGCGCGGCGTCGGCTGCGCCCGGCCCCCCGCCTTTATACACTTTAGCACCAGCTCTACAAAATACATCTTTTGGCTCGGCGGCTGCCTCTGGTGCTTTTAAGACTGCGGACCTCCGCTGGAGCTTCGCGCGATGCCAATGTGGAGATGTCTCTATTTTGAGTGTAAAAACAAGCCTTTCCTGCCTTAAAAGGGCAATCTAAACAGGCAGAATTTTCCCTTTTTTTTCTACGTGTCAAAGTGCAAATAAGAAATCAAATCTCTTGGAAAATTTAAGACCTTCATACTGAAATTAAATTTATTACTAAATGCCAACACTGAGAAATACTGCAGTTGCATAAGAAATTGTAGCAGAGGTACTATCAATAATTGCGGTTAAATTAACCTGATCGATTTTTACGACGGCTGTAGTCGAAATTCCCTGCTGAACTATTTCTAAATAACGCCTCAAAACATTTATTTTTAAGCGACGACTTCCGACCACGCGGACCTCCTTTTGGGGTGCTTGTTTAAGACTAGCTAGCTCTGCCGCCGACTACTATATGTTAGATTAAAGCCGTACAGTAGCTGCTGCTGCTCTTCTTCAGGGCCGTTACGTTATATACATGGGATGGAGATATGTCAGAAATGCCTGTATAACGGCATACCCCATGATACGTGAGGCTGAAACTCCTTACGGAATAAAAACACACTCACACGAGAGCAGCTTAGCAATGCGTGAGTGTGACTGGCTATGCGTGCGGCACAAACAAGGGACAAAGGGAGAGAGAGAAATAGAGGGACCGGTAAGGGTGCTGCGCACACTTTTGTCGATTGCGGACGACCTGCCATCCACTTTCTGGATGAGAGATCTGAGGGGCGTAAATTTAATTCCGCACCGACGCGAATTCAAATGGCAATACGGTGGTTATTACAAAAAGTGTTTTACTGCCGGCGTGCCTTTCCTTAGCCGCGCGCGTCTTACCCGGTGCGGTGACGGCAGTGGCTGCGCTGCGATGGTGGCGGTGGTGGTAGTGGCGGTGGCGGGGTATAAAAAGCGACAAGATAGCTGCAAACTCAATTTCGCCAAGCCCCTGCGAAGAATGACTCCCCAGTTGACTATTTTTCTTTTATGTATGTTTTTTAAGTATATTCAGTAGGTATTCTCCGGGCAACCTGCCGGCGTAATACCACTACCACGCGGGTTGCCGTCTTCCCGCCGCGCGCGCAGGCAATATACGCGTCGCATCAATTTTTCCGCCACCTTTGTTTCTCTAAATCCAGCCCCGAGGAGCTCATTTTTTAATTTACCACTATAATTGTCGACAATATATATTTCTTGCTGTGTGCGTGGCCCTCTCCGCTCCCAGCGGTGGCAGCAGCCGGCTTTCTAATTTGCACGGCAAACTTTCGCTCTCCGCTCTGCCAGGTAGTGAGGCAGAATGATGATTCTCGCTGCCGCTGCGTGTGCATCCTCTCGCGGCCGTGTACATTCCGAATAAAAGCCTCGCCACCAGGGGATGCGGCACGGCGCCCGAATTGCTTTTTTGCTCGCTCCACCCTCCTCCGCTGCTGCCACAACCGCCGCCACCCCCGCGTCCGTCCGACTCACCGCTGGTTATACTTATTACTGCGGGCTATTAATTAATGGAAACGTGCCGCGTATCTCATGCTAAATAGCCGGTCGGCCAGGTGTTCGCAAAAACAAGCGATTTAGTACACAAGCGATCGCCCCTCTTTGCTGCAAACAATGCGGGATGGAAAATTATTTGCCCCAGGTGATGAATCTGACTTTCGTATTAATCGACAAAATGCGAAGCCGCAGCTAGATGGCACCTCTGGCGAAATTTAATTCCAACCCTTTCCGCACCATGGGTACTGTACCAGGTTAACCACAAAATCATTCATTTGGAATGCTCAAAACCAAAATCATTTCATCAGGCCAAACGCAAGAGTGCTTCGCCCTTGATCATGAAGTTGTTTGAATAAATATAAATACAATCCCCCCCCCCCTTTTTCAATACAATCCCAATAAAATTTCACACATAAAAACATGATATTTTCTGAGCATCTCGCTTCTTTCGGAATTGTATTATCACGGTCTTTAAACATCCTTTGACAACTTGAAAGAGCTGTATTTGATGTCAATCGCTCGGAATACATGTGATACACAAAGTTCCCTTTTAGATCAAAAGGAAGTAACAACCAATTGTGTGAAGTGGCTCCTCCTCGCGGTGCACGGTAGCCATCAAGTTTTATTAATTGAATGTGTAATATGATCTCGGCGAGCAGGTCTTATTTTTCATTAATGAGAAAATAATAATTTATGTACCGCTCTGAGAGCGGCGGCGGCGGCAGCTCGCCCGCCCGCCTGCCGCCCTCGCTCGCTTCGTGCATTAAAGAGCCGACGGTTACGGAAAAGTTTCTCTCTCTTTCTCTACATAAGCCTTTGTTTCTTGCGAGAGTATAACGAGCTGTTGTTATAAAGGCTATGGCATGCACAAAGTCTTTAGCATACGAATGAACCTTTTAAAAGGGAAAAAACAGAAGAGATAATAAGCCGACATAAAATATAATATGAAAAAAAGATGAAAGTTATCGCGCAAAATCTTCCCCCTTTTTTGCGTGCTCGTTCGCGAGCGAGGGAGCAGCCGCCTGCTCCGGAAAAACTTTCTTAAAAACGCATTTGTGCCGAACAGGCACGGCTGCCGCACTGGTCTAAATTGCTAAATATAATTCGGCTCCCAACCACCTGAATGCGAAGTGTATCCTTCTCTCTCTCTCTTGCTCGCTCACTCAGTGCAAAGCTCGGTCGGCCGGGTTTTGTGAGGGGCGGGACGCGAGGATCACGCATGCAAGAAATTGGCGGCCCTCTAATTACGCGACGGGCAGCACCAGTGGAACAGTGTTGACACAACTGCGCAATCTGCCCCCGACTCTGGCCCGGCTCGTGCACATTAAAAATTAACCGACAATTATGCTGTTAAATGAGAATTCCTCGTCGAACAGTCAGAATTGAAGTTGACACCGTCCCTGAACGAGCGAGATGTATTTTAATTACAGCCAAGTCAAGAAACCGCAGCAGCCTGCCCCTGAATTCCCCCTGGCCTGATGCGTGCCTTTACACGATAATTAAAAACAAAATGACACGAAAAGCGAGGGTGAAACTTTGTTCTCTCTCTCTCTCTCTCTCTCTCTCTCTCTCTCTCTCTCTCTCTCTCTCTCTCTCTTGCTCTCCCTCTCAGAGCCCTTCACTGTCTCCCCGACAAAGTTGGGCCAGAACCCGCAAAAGAAGCAGCAGCTTTTCATCTATCTGCCGGCGGTGAAGAAATCAGGAGATAATTTTAATACGGACCCGAGTCGTAAAAACAATGGGGTGTATGAATAATAACACGAAACTGATGCCCCGCGCTTGTAGGTCATAAAAAGCGGAAGAGTGAGAGCAAAGTTTGGCTCTCGCACAACACGCCTTAATAAGACGGTAATGAAAGTAACGAGGAATAAAAAGTTTTCCTCGAAGCGGCCGCTCCATCTTCTTTTTATTAAACTTTTGGGGAGAACGTGTGTGTGTGAGCGTCGACACTGAGTGTAATTTAATCAAAAATTAGATGATAAAGTCATCAGGTAACTGGCAGCGCCACCGAATTATTATTGCTCGAGCCTGCAAAACCGGTCGTCGGCGGTTGCATCAATCAAAATGTCAACGTCCCCCGGGAGTCAGCTCTGCAGTATTAGAGCCGATTTTGTTTTGTTTCGTTTCAGACTAACCTGCGCCTTAGTGAACGACAGACAGCGAAAAATTCGTAAAATCCAGACGGATTTAAGGAGATTAGACCCGGGAACAAAAAGGGAAAATAACAAAACGGAGAGAGGAGAATGAGAAGCCGCTTTCCTCTGCATTAGGGATGTGAAAAGTAGTCGCTCTTCCCCGAGAAAAAAGTGGTGTTAACAAAGATAAAGTGTGCCAATATTAATATTTATTGAAAGACACACAAAGTGACATTTAACGCAAAACAGAATGAACCTAAAACTATGGTTCAACTGTTTCTAAAAGCTTTCCTGTCCTAATCGCTAACAAGGTTTTTGCACGTCCCCTACTCTAATACACATAAAAAATATAGAGGCCAGTAGCGGCCGCGATTGAAAAATGCCGTTCTTGCAGATTACCGAATAAAAGCGCGGGAATATTATTTTGTGAAAAGGAAAAGGCCTCCGCCTCCGCCGTGCATCTTTTGAAAAGAGGAAGGATGCTGTTGCTGGCTGGCGCTGTGTACGCCTCGCGTTTCATTTTTCCGCTCGGTGATGCATTACGGCGAGCAGTAGTAGTGATACGCCTGTTTGATTTAAGTACACGAATCAATCCCGTTTGTTTGGCCTCGTCAAATACATTCGAGATGTGCGCCGTTTTTCTCTTTCCCATAGGCGCCTATGTTGCCGGCGAGCAAGCAAGCAAGTGCGCTATTTATTTTATATTCAGGCCCGCGTGCACGTACAGACTCACAAAAGAATCGATTTTTCCTCTCTGGCGCGTTGCTCGTAGCACTTTCATTCTGGATGACTGCCGCACTCAGCATTTCGTAATAAATTATCATAGCATGGTAGTTTTTAATTTTTCCGCTCTCACTCTTCTCCCCCATTGTTTGGCCGCGTGGCGGACATTAGCGAACGGTTTTATCTGTGCTGTCGGGCTTTACTCTGCTAATAGTTGTTAATTATGTCCATTCATTATGTAAAAACAACAACAAAAAGCCGCCGCCCACCAGCAGCAGCAGCGGCGGCGGCGGCACTGCCCGTTGGCTCTTTCTCTCCAGAGAGCGCAGAATAATAATGGTGAAATAATACGCGCGCCGAGAGAAAGCTCATAAATATTGCTGAGGAGAATTAATTAATCACCATTCTGCACTCGCCCTCTTATCGCAGCCGCGAGCGATTCGGACGCGAAATTATTTTTTATCATTTTTAATTTCCTCTGTCATATGAATCTTTCTTTCACGACCTCGTCTCCGCTGCTGCTTTTCCCATCCGCCTCCACTGCTGTAAGATGAGAAAGTAGCAAGTGTTGAGAGAAAATTGAAAAAATGGCTATAATTTACAAGAGGTTTTCTCATCTCGCTCCCCCTGCACCGGACGCGCCCCCCCAGACAAGTAAGCGTCTTAAAAAATTTTCCTCGCAATTTAATTACTTTTTTACGGCTTTTGATCTCCTCTTCAGATATTTTCGATTGCCCTCGCTCGAAAACAATTGACAAAGAGCGAAAGAGAGAAACTTTCTCAGAAACCCGCATTCCTGTCTGGCGCAGACATCTTTGAGGGAGGCACGCGTTGTCATGATTCAGCCATCAACGTATCTTTCGTCAAGTCTTAAAGGCATCAAGGGAAATGAGCAAGGATACACAGAAAGAAAATGGTGAAAAGACTGAAGAAATTTTCTGAACTCGATTTCATTTTGTTCGAATTTTATGGTGACCCGTTGTGGAGGAAAAGAAGGACATTCATCTGCTACCGAATTTGCGGTTCGCATATCTCCATTCAAGGCGTCTCGGCTGTCCGGCAGCCAGCAAAAACTGCTGCTTTTGCTATGGGGCTCACTCGACAGACACAAGAGCCGTATGCGACGGAAAGTCAGCCGTGCACTTTAGTCAAAACGTTTTGTCGGTAATAGAAAGTTATTTGCATGTCGCCAGATAAAATATATAGTATTTTCCTATTCGTGTGTGGGTGTCCCCCATTTTTAAGTGAATTGACAAGCCAGGGCCGATCGCTTGCACCCATTCAGAGGGAACTCGTGCCTGCGACGAGCGAAGAGAAAAGAGATAAGCATTAGTTTTTTTGCCCGTTTCCTCTCGCTCGCTCGCTCTTGCGGATATATGCAAGCGCAATTTCTCTCGATGGGGCCGGCTCCTTTTACATTTGTGCACGCACACGCCACTCGCTCGCTAGCTGTTTTTGTTATCAATAATATTATTCCACTCAAATCTGCCTCGGCTCTTTTCGCAGCATCCCCTTTTATTTCTTCTTTTGGTACATCAGAGAACGAATTTAATGCTTTCCAGTGAGCGAGCGAACGAGAGTGGAAAAAAAACAACCGCGCAATATATAGCGTGGCTGCTGCTTTTTTAATACAAAATGGAAAAAGGCACACTCGTCAATGAATAATATCGTGAATTACGAGCTTGCTCAGCGCCCAGTCATCATCAGAACTAGACAGTGCGAACAAACCATCCTCCTGGCTGGCTGGTTCCACTCATGTAGTCGTCCACTTGAATTTACATGTGTCCTCGCGTTTGAAACTTGACTCTGGTGCTGCTGCCGGCCGTTACATGCATTATTTGTTGACAAAGTGCTTCGCTCGTTCATTTCACGCCTGTCGAACGCCCGCCGTGATTATTGTCAGTATCCATCTAATTGCGGCTGAAAATTTAATGAGAACTAGAATCGGTCGTCAGTGCAAGGTGGTGGCGGCGGTCGTCGGCCTCGTTTCCCGAGCTGCGAAGCGACCATTAAAAGTTTGCCAAATCGCAGCAGCTGCCTGTCGAATCAAAGTGTCCTTGCTCGGAAGAAGACACTCGTAAAGCCAAACGCCTGCTTAATTGCCTCGCATTTTTGACATTTTATCTCTAGCGCGCTGATCCTAATTGATCTGGCCTTTATTTCTTCGGTGCTTCGCTTGTCTGGCGACTGGCTTTGTTGCGCCTAACGAGCTGTTCCTTCTGATTTCCCGACAGGGAAGTGTGTGACAAGAAGTCGGCGTGGAATGTTTATTGTAATTAACGTCCTGCTGTCTCTAACTTTGGACCCGAGCACAGATTTCGAGGGGAGCAAGAGCGAACTCTTGTCCGGGTACTACAGATTAACGGATGTTTAGTAATTAGACCCAGGCAGCTCAAAAATTATTTTCCTCCAAGACAGTCCGTCATTGGCTGCCAGTGGGGCTCAAATTCGAGAGAATTTCTCGACGAAACTCTACACCAAGTAACAACTTGGCCACTAATGAAAATAATCGCAGCATAGATCCATCCCAGCGTGAAACTCCTCCTCGGTCAGACAAAAGGTTCAAGCTTAAGTCTCGCGAATGCATTACACCCTCGTAACGTTAGTCTCGAACTTTGCTCTGTCCCCTCGGATGTGCGACACTTCCCTCCTCCTCTCGCGCGTCTGGCGGCGCAAAAGGTGAGGAAAATAATTAGTTGCGTTTTTGGGACTGCGTGCGCGTCTAATGGTGCTTGACGCAACAGTCAATTAAATCGCGGTCCCAGCTGAGAAAGGAATGCAGCAGCGAGGCCCGTTTTTGCTCGCCTGCCCGCCGTCGCCTTTGTCTTTCCGCCCATTATATGCAAATCGATCTGCACAATGGCGAAATGAATTTCTCATCCGCACACAGCGCCCGGGGTGCACGCGACGGCCAAGCAGGTCTCCCCCTCTGCCGGCGTGACCCGCTACTAGCGCACGCCCGTGCCTCCGGATAATACTGGCGAGTGTGTTTTGCAGAGAAAAAGCAGCGTACACACACACACACACACACACACACACACACACACACACACACACACACACACACACACACACATACACATAAGCTCGTGCTAGCGCAAAACAAGCGAGCGACCAACAATTTCCCAGTCAGCCCCCATCTGCTCCTCGTGCAATAAAACGCTCGCTCGCTCTCGCTGGCTCGAATTTCTATTTCGTACAGCCGCCGCCACTGGAATATACACTGGGATTTGTCAGTTTACAGTATGACCACTTATATTTTGAGACTCTACCATGTTTTTTTTAAAATGGCTGCTTAACAAAAACTACTTAAGTTAGGCGGACGTCATTTACATCACAGCTTTATTACACGTTTGGTTACACATTTATTCGATATGGGCTCCATTTTTCTCAATCACGGCCTCCAGACGGGGTCGGACTCGGCTGCAAACCCTTTGAAGGTACTCTTCATCCATTGCACGCCATGCCTTCTTGATGGAGGTCTTCAGGGCTTCAATATTGGGGTGAGGCTTCTTGCAAGCATCCGCCTCGACTTTTGCCCAAACACTAAAGTCGAGGGGGTTCAGATCTGGTGAGCTAGCAGGCCACATCGTCTTGGACCAGAAGCCAGGCAGGTGCTGGTTTAGCCAATCTTGAGTCTTTTTGGACGTATGGGCCGGCGCAACATCTTTTTGGAATGTGATTTTTGTGTCCGACCCATATGTTGACTTCACCCAAGGCAGAACTTGCTTTTTCAAAATGTCTAAGTAGACCTCAGTGTTCACTTTAAGCCCTTGTTTTATGAACACTGGATTCATCTTCTTGCCATCAGATGCGACAAGTCCAAAGACCATAACACCAGCAGGATGCTTAGTTTTCAACGAAAATCGGATATTTTCTGGTACCTCAGATGCAGGTGACTTGCTCAGATACCTGTCAGTTCGGCTATTGGAAACTGCATCGACAGTGAACATCTTTTCATCTGAGTAAAAAATAACACGGCGTTTCGTGCCTTTCTTCAAATCAGATAGCAGCTTCCTACTTCTTTCCACTCTCGCTTCCTTCTGTTTGGTCGTAATCAAATATCTCTTGGTCCTGGCCCTCGACACGTACTTCAGAACATTTTTCACTATTTTTCGGACCGTTTCGCGGCCCGCTGCGTACGAGCGTGCGATTTTTCTAATGGAAATCAGCGGATTTCGTTGAATCTTCATGCGAATGGCCCTCATCAATGCTGGAGTGCGGACGGGCGTCGATTTTGCAGTTCGGGGCTTCCTTGGGGTCGGGGCAGTATCACCAATAGCTTTTATGCGGAAGACGGTTGCCCTGGAGCATTTGGTGAGGGCCATAATGTCCCGAATCGAGCGTTGGGCGCGGAGCAGCGAAAGGATTTTCTGCTTGTCGTGCATGTTGCATACATACTAAGGGTCTGAGGTGATTTTCGCGCCATTATAGTTAAAGAGCATAAAGTGGGGAGTTGAATGATACAAATTTGGCGCGAAACGCATAAATAGTTCAAAAGTTATGCGCATTCAAAGTTAGTCTCAAAATATAAGTGGTCATACTGTAATACTCCACGAACGCAAATCTTGCAGATACCAGCACAATTTGTGCCTCGGGTATTTATTTATTTATTTTTGCACGCCGCCCTGAATTTTATTCCGAATTTCTATTCCCATTTTTTTCTGCTTCTGGCTGGCTCGGCAGCACACGACTGCTCCCCCGTCGAACGTCCGTGTGCGTTATGGTCCTGACTCGCTCGCTGGCTCGCTGTGCAGCCTTATCTCGCGATTTATGACAAATGAGTTCGGAAATGGAACGCTGCTCAAGGACCTTTTTGCAACCTTTTCCGTGACGTTTCGAAAAATATACAGCGAGCGTGGTAGCTGCTTGAAAACTCGGTCGCAGCACTCCTCTGTACATAAAAATCCAAACGAATGAAATATTTACCCGCTACTCCAGCAAAATAACCTGATTTGTAAAACTCATTACCTTGGATCCCACTGGATTGGGCTGGTAAAAAAAATGTGGGTTTTTTTCTTTTGTGTTTTGGTTCTATGGGCCCTCGCACCACTGCTAAATTGGATTTTCTGTTCCAAATAACTGCGGTCATGTTTTATATTATTGGATCAAAAGCAGCTCCCTGTGATATGGGTTTTTACAAACTCAAAAATTCAGCTCTGCAACCATCATTAATTTCTAATTTTTAAGTTAGAGAGCAAAATGTAGCGTAACTTGAGTTTTGACGATTGATTGCACCAAAAAAACTTCAAATAGCATTAAAGGCTTATTGTGGAAACCTAGGCTATTATCATTCTATTTCAAAACAGTTTTGTTAAGAGCTATTAAATTGAGCTTTTGAAAACGCTCAAACGCGTTTCTTTCCTGGAAAGAACACGCGGTAGCTGTAATTAAACTGTGGCTATATAGACGGTTATTATTCTTTCTGTCCATTTAATGAAGTCTATCTCTCTATGTTAATTAAAACTCCATCCTTGTCTACAGCTTGCACCGTCTCGCTGTGTTTTGTGCATCGTTAATTCTCTTTCAGTATGTTTTTATACTAAAACCACTCTTTATAAATTATTGTAATTTCACTTAACGATGTATTTAGAGATCGTTTTGTAGTGGCCAGGGTTCGTGTTCGAGGAGCCTCAAATTAAACAAGGGCAGCTTTCGTCCTCAATCATTCATCTTATTTATTTGGGACTTGTCGTGGCAATAATCGTAGGATTGTATGTAGTATACATGAACAGAACTATAATTGAAGACAAAAATCACAGTCAGTATATCAAAAATAACAAATCAACAATTGGACAACACATTATCAAATGTCAAATCAATTAACAACATACCCCATATCGGGTTCCGTCAATAACAAATCCTATTTGGATTGATCTCGCACTATCTCTCCAATCCAGGTTGGAGAGACCACATTTAGATGTGACTGCTTCAGTGCGAGTCTAATAATGCAGTGGGGGGTTAAGGTGCAGTAAAGGTGAGATTCACCTTTGCACTGCCACCTATGACAATAAAGGGAGTTATCCCAACATTGATATTTAAAGTGTAGTGGTGGCAAGGCCCCACAGTGTCTTGTGTTAATTGCAAAACATGAAAGGCCTCAACACACAGTGGACAGTTTTACTAGCTGGGTCTATTAACTTCCGAGTGCTGGGGCTATAATTTGAAACCTGGCCAAAAATTGGATCTTTGTTATATCGGTCTAAACTTAAGATCTAAACGAAAATTTTGGCAATTGCAGACTGTCAATTGAATCTTTGATCTCCAGCATACACAAGCTAATGCGATCCTCGGCCTCGAATTCCCACAACGCACCCAATGTTGCAAAATGGATCCGTTTTATTTTTTAATTCTCGCTCGTTCTCATTCGCTGCCGCGCCACACATTAATCATTTTCTGCTCCTTTGATGAATTTCGCGTCGCTGTTTGAAGTTGATAGCTAGCTAGCGCCGCACACGCTGTTTTCCTTTTAATTAGGGAGTTTGTCAACGCCGCTGGTAAACATGTATATGTTCATACACACAACTCGTTCACAAACACACACACGCCAGCCATCGCACACACAGCTCAAACACATTACACAAATAATACTGCATAATTGCGAATTGGTACCAATTTCGGTAATGTATCATCATTCGTTTATTTGTTTGACAAGCAAATGAGCATTCATATTAATTACGAGGCCTCGCCGTTTGTGTTTGTCAGCCAGCTAACGCCGAACAGAGCCGCATGAAATTTTATTTTACGACTTAATCACGCCCCACCGGCCTCCATTAGCGAGCAAAACGGCACACGAGACTTGCTAGCAGCAGCAACAGCGCGCGCTGATGATTAGCCATCTTTCGCAAAGGGAACGTTAAGAGCGGGCGGATGTATGCAATAAGTCTGCCACGTCTGCTGCGCAGGTTGCATAAGCGGCCCCCGCCCGCTCTCTCGCGATACTGCAGCACGATTGTGCGCTCTGTTGCTAGCTGCTGGGGGTGTGAAAAATAGTTCGTCCTCCTCTTGCGCTTTTTCAAGTTCTCATTCAATTCTACTTCACTTGTTTCTAATTTCAAATACACCAATCACTTAAAATGCTCTCAAGAGAATTACAAACCAGAATGCAATGATGAGCGGGATATTTTCTAGCAGCAACTTTCATAGATTTGGTCTAGCTTCATCAGTGATTTCTTTATAGTAAAAGGAAATTTGAATGTAGTCCATATTTGCCAGCAAATCGCAGGTCTACTTATCAGATTTCCTCCCTACAAATTGTTCCAATCAACCGTATCCGAGTGGCAAATACGATGACTTGGCAAATTTCCGGTTAAAACTGTGCTGTTTTTCACGCCCCTGGTGGCTGCATGCACTCTGCATTGCCACACGATTGTGTAATTAGGACCGTGTGCGACGCCATTAGCGTGCGGGTGCGGGGGAGAATTTAAAATTAAATTGGAGCGCACGCCACCGCCGCTCGAGAGAAATATTCCGGCCTGCTCCCGTTTTTCTTTCTCGTTCTCTCGGCAGTAAAGCGTCGGACGGCATAAATAAATCGATGGCGCAAAAGTAACTTGTTGCCCACACCTTGCACGCTCACCACTCTATCGGTGGGTGGGTTTGGGTCGGTCTCTCGGTCGGCAGGTTGCATGGTACGCACAGCGGTGCCACCGAGTTTCCTTTTCTAATTCAATAAGCGTCTTTTGAATAAGCGAGGTATTTCCGTCTGAAGGCGCCTTCTCTGCCTGCCTTGCTTGCTTTCTTTTCCACTCGCGATTGTGATTTCACGAGGCACTCGAGGTTAATCTGATCCACTGTACGGCAGTTTTCACTCGCGTAATTTTTCTCCCAATTAGCGGACCCCCATTGTCGTGTCCCCTAGTTCGATTGGAAAATTACAATTCCGCAATTTACAAAGTTGGACGTGGGGAGAGCTTCGATTGCAAAATAACATCGTGAGGGTTCTTATCGTAAATTTGCATAGGCAGGATTGCTTTTCATAATCTTGTTTATACTGACTGTAACAAAGCATAATTATGCATGAGGCAAAAGCGATAATTCCGCTTCAAAGTTGCCAAAGAGTGTAGTATACATATACACTGAAAATAATTTATCACTTCCTTCATTGATAGCAACCCGTTTCGTGTTAGAGTTGCATTATTTGCTTTTGAAGTCCTTCACCAAAGGTAAAATATAACTAATTTTCTTGATGGAGTCAAATCGGCATTTTTCCCCTTTCCTCGCGTGTCTGGAAATTAGATCAAATTTTGGTACCTGTTAGCACAACGGGTTGTGAAGAAAACAAATTATGCAGTTGTTATTAACGTCGTAATAATCGACTGCTGTGGGTGTTATCTTTCCGTCGTAAAAAGTATATGACTTCGAAGAAATGGTCTTTACAATCAAGGCAAACCTATTCGTGATTGAGACTTCAAGGGAATCCGTCTTTTCATGGCTGCGGGTGAACCGATCGAACCATTCATAAGCGGAGAAAGGGCACAACTGATTTTGTTGTCATAGAGGCGCACTATTGATTTTAAACTCCCCATCTTTTATAATGATCGCGCTTGCTGCCACTCTGGCCGCTTTTATTTTTAAAAAGAGCGCAGGCGATGAGGTACGACGTCGATTTTCTTTTCGCAAAGGGGGATTCGAAAAGCGACACACGGATATCGGAGAAAAGACGGAGCCGCGCCGAAATCCGGTCCGAGTAAGTAAGGGAGTTAGTTAAAAGGCTGCAGAATTTTCGATCCTCATATTCCTGTCGGGCTCGAAAAGCACAAATCAATTCCGGGCATTACGACGACGACGCCACCGCCGCAGCCTCCAAGTTTTTACGGGCACGCACACTTGGTCGGTCGGCGGCTGCAGCCTCACTGCAAATATTATGAAATATTCGCGTGCGAAGATTAAAAAAGAGGAGAAGTCTTACGTGCTGCAGAAGTCCTGCGCCTTATAAGGCTGGGCGTGGCCGCGATGCACCAATTGGGCTCAAAGGCGGGCCATTAACACGTTAGCATGGCACTAATTCTTCATGAAAAATTTATGTCTCTGTGTGTTTGTGAGTGTGTGTGCGAGCGCCGAGCCGGCTGTTGTTTTTATTTTTCGCACGAGGCGGCACAGCATAGCCAGCAGGCGGAAAGAGCGAGAGTCTGCTTTATCTACCGTTCATGCATTTAATTACTAATAACGTAGGTGATTAAACCGGGGCTGTGTGTTGCAAATAGATTTCCAACAGCGGCTCATTTCGCGCGCTGAATAAAAGCCAATGTGGCTTATGCTCTGGATTTATCTGCGCCGCTTGCCACGGCAATTTTGCGCCATATATGCCGCTGCTGGTTGTGTGCACTCGAGGGGCCGAAACGCAACGCCGCAGAACACACGTTCATTCGTAACCTGCTGCTACTGCCGCCACCGCCGTCTCCGCCGCGCTCGCTGTCTTGGAAAATAAATAACTGCCGCGCACGATTTAAAATGTATGAAAGGAACAACAGGTTTCTTTTTGTCGTAATAAGCATAAACAATGCCGAGAGTGGTGTTGTGTTCACTCTTGTAACCTTTCGCGCGTTTGTTTGTTTTTTCCGCCCGTCGAAACTTTCTCTTGCGTGAGCCGGAAAATTGGCCACTCGATCATTTCGTTTTGTGCGCAAAGAATTCGAGCTGAATACCACTCACGCGTGATTTGCCGCGGGATTACGCAAACATAGCTGTGATTGTTGTTGAAAGTCCGATCGCAATGAACAGCAAAAAATCGAAAACTTTGCCAAATTGGCAAAATGTAAATAAAAGTGAACGAGAGTTTCTGCCTGGGGTTAATTGGACTCTGAAATTTGATGTTGGAACGTGCATAGCGTGTGTCAATAAAAAGCAAACACTTTCAAATTTCAAATGCATGAAAGAGTCGGTTCTCAATCTCGTTTGAGGCCATTGATTTGGCACTTGTTGACGTGTGTTACCCGATACACACCCCAGTTGGTAATTATCATACACGTTTCCTCACTAATTAAAATGCCTAGTTCCATTTCTCAGGCGGAGTTATTGAGCCGTGCGTTAGTTGCTCCTCTTCTCTCGTTCAAACACAAAAGTTCTTTCAGAATTTCTCGTGCAGCGCAGCGAGGCCAAAACTGCATCAAGACTTTTCACTCGACATGAAAGCTGCTGCAAGAAAAGTGGCAAAAGAATTTTAATTCATGCTAAACCCTCGGTCGTTCCCCCTCATTTAAGATGCAACGAATAATTACATTGCAGATAAAACTGCATCCCCACCGCTTAGCCTCAGAGTTTTAAAGGCGGCTGCTCGCTCGCTTGCCTTGCCTCGGAATTGAAAAGAAATTTCGCGCTGCACACATCAAACAAGAAAGGCTGCATAAATTATTCCAGCGGACGAGCGCCAGGCCGTGCTACTTTCTCAACTCTTGTAAATTAAAGGAAGAGCGCAAAGTCAAATTTCAAGCTAAATGACCACAGGGCTGGAACAATGTTGAGCCATAAGGAAAGCGGCGGCGGTCCCGAGGCTAATGGAGCCACCGCCAGCGTTTGCCTCCTCCAAAGCCGCTGCTGCTCTTTCTGATAATGTCTGCTGACTAGTACTCCCTTTGAAGTTGATTATCTCATTAATAAAATTACCATACAACCGGAGAACAAGCGAGTTGCGCGCGTATGTTATCGTAAACAAAATTCGCTAGTTGCTCACCGCTGCCGGATCAGAATTTTGGCTGAAAACAAAAAATCGGACAAGAGCGACCTTTAAAAGAAACACGGCTGGCTGAAAAAGCAGCTATACCTGAGGCAAGTCGCCGACATTTTGTTTTTGTAAGGTTCGCAGAATCAAAACATCAGCTGCTCGCTGGCGTATATAAAAATGGTGAGCCACCTAATTAGAAAGCATGTTCGTGTTTTCGGGCAAAAGGAGAGTTTTACGGGATGTTCTCTGCGGCCCGACATGGCTCTTTATTATATTTAATGTAAGGGAGGAATAAAAATAACACAACACAGCACACACGCGTAGCGCGCACAACGGCCCCATAAAACAACAGATTGAATAAAAAATACAACGCTGTCGGTGTCGGCGAAATTACCGTATCACAATTTGAAACTAATTTGCAGAAAATTACAATTTTTAATCAAATGCGGCAAATTATTTCACACGTGAGAGAGAGAGAGAGAGAGAGAGAGAGAAAGCCCAAAGGGGAATGAGCGTGAAAATGAAAAGGGCGGCGACGCACACGCAAAACTCTGCCGCCGCCGCATTGGTGAATAAAAAACGGGCTGCAGGGAATGAATGGTATTTTACATTTTAGCTAGTCAGCAGAGCAGAGGTGCCTCATTATAGGTGAAAGCGTTTTCTGTAGCCACCAGCAGCTGGAACGTAGATTTTTGAATGAGTACCAAGAACCGCCTAGAGTAGAACAAACTGCTCTCTCTGCTCGTGCTTTTACCACATTCAAATAATATGCCTCCGGTAGCCAAATTTTAATTGGTTTTTATTTTCCTTTTTGTGGCATCACAATTTCCGACCGTTCTATTCTCGTTTTTGCATTTTAATGGTAATTAGCAAAGGCATCGGTAACGAAAACGTTAAACATCATGCATGTACGGGGGAAACAGGTTAATCATGCCCTCGAGGACTCCCAAGCAAATTGCCCTCCTCGAGAAAATAACGAGAAACACCGCCGAATTTCCAAACTACGCACAAAGTCGCTCCTCAGTTTCCGCAAATTGGTCTACACGCTTTTCCAATTCGCTCTTTTTTCATTCGATTACAAGCGAGTTTCGCCAAGTTGATTTTTCCGCGGCACATCAATTACACAAATTGAGTTGACGCAAACTGGCGCGTGCGAGTGTTTCCGAAATTGGAAAACTTCAGACGATGAGGGCGAGAGAGCTTTGCGCTATTAATTTCTGTAATTGTTGTTGCTCGAGTCGCAGCCTGTGCACCTCAGGCGTCGAGGTTAATTAATAAACTGCGGCAAAACGAGAGTAGCTAACAGACGGCGAATGCATTACTTCCCTCTCGCGCGCTATTGTCTTTGGCAACAGAAGTGGCGTTCCAAATTGATGCAGCCGAGCTGAATGGAAATAATTGAGCGGCAAGAAACCGCGAAAGGGCCTAAAAAGTGTATCACACTGCAATCATCAACCGCCAACTTCCCCCTGTCTTTTATATGCTTAATAATTCATAATCAGCAACCAGCGAGCGAGCAGAGAGAG